>NC_044915.1:32190383-33390383 GCF_001633185.2 Quercus lobata | reverse complement strand
CTGATGTTGCTACTGATGGTGTTGCACCGTCTGTTGGCCAATTTTCTTGGATTATCCATCAACCAGGTTGCCCCCAACGCTTGGAGGATATTCATTGGAGTTGAGATCTTATGGGGTCGTTTTAATGGTGGGAACCTTCAGCTTTTGCTAGATGAGTTCTTCTGGTGCTATAGACCCTAGTACATCGTCTCGTCCCAAGGGCTTAGGTTGGCATCAGATATGCCTGATTCCAATAGGAATTGGAAGGGCAAATATTTC
The DNA here is from genome assembly GCF_001633185.2 of Quercus lobata. Taxonomy (NCBI): domain Eukaryota; kingdom Viridiplantae; phylum Streptophyta; class Magnoliopsida; order Fagales; family Fagaceae; genus Quercus; species Quercus lobata. The sequence continues at coordinate 33,390,125 of NC_044915.1, read as the reverse complement.
CTTGTTTAAGGGATGGATTGGGTATGCCGTCTAGAGGAATGGGCTACAATACCCCGTGGCTTCGACAATACTTGGAATATTGTCAAAGATTTAGGTTTAGTGTCGTAAGTTTTTTCCTTTGGCTTCTTTCTTTGTTTATTTGTGAGTATTTAACGTCGTCATTCCTCTTTTTTAGCCAGTGTTCGTTCGTGCATAACTAACAAGCAAGAGGCTTTTATACGTCGGGTTCTCGACATCCCTTTTGAGGAATAGAAGTGTCGAGACCTCATCACTCTTGATATGCTGCACGCCTATTGTGGTGGTTCGGAGTTGACGTCTGCTACACGTAGGTTGAATTCTTACTCTCTTCGGCGAAAGTTCTTCCTTCATTACCTATTTCTTTCTGTTGTTTCCTTGTTGTCTTTATGTCTAACTCCCATCATCTGTCCTTTACAGAAATGGAGGGAGCCAGGATGAGTGCATCAGTGAGGGCGTCAGCTACGACGAGTAAAACGGAGGAGGAGGAGAAAAAGAAAGGAAAAGAAGGGGCGTCCTCGTTAGCCCCTAAGGTCGTTGGGAAGTGGGCACCTAAAAAGAAGACTTACGCACAAAGGATACGTTGTCGAGATGGTTGAATCAATCATCAAGGAGACGAACGTGGATCCTTGCGTCGAGCAGGAGACAGAGGACCTAAGAGCGTTGGGTCTTTTTGATCTCTCTAGGGTATGTTCTTCCCCTAGAAAATTTTACTTTATTGTTTATTCGTCAACTGACGATTGCATCCCATTTTCAGGCACTGGTGCACATGAAGGCGGTCCAAGATAGGTGCGTTGCTGAGAAGGGGGTAATAAATCATCTTAGGAAGCGCAATGAAACGTTGACTAATGAACAAGGTCAATACAAGGACGCCCTTCGTACCCTCAACACGGAGGTGACAGAGTTAAATGAAAAGTTGAAGGAGGAGACCCATTAGCGTGAAAAGGAGCAAGAGGCGAAGGCGACCTTGGAAAAGGCGCTGACGGCTCTCCTTGGGTAGGTAAAGATGGCAAGGGATGACGCCGTAACCGAATTTAAGGCTTCACAGCCTTTCATTGACTCCTGTGCCATTTACTATGGTGACGGGTTTGAAGATTACCTGAAGCAGGTCAAGTCTGTCTACCCTCACTTGGATTTATCCAAGTTCACCATGGACGATCCCCTGCCATTTACTCCAGCTGGCGACACCATCCTTGGGGAGAATGACGACTCCAGCTAATCAGAGCAAGATCCAAAAAATTATGGTGTTATTCTTGCTCAACCCGCTGTGGAGAAGCTCGACACTCCTTTGATCCCGTCCACTGAAACTTAAGATGCTAAAAACCTTTCTACTCAGGACGCCCAAAGCCCTCCTAAAGACGACGAGAATCCTCCAGTTTAGGATGTCCAAAACCCAATAGTTTAGCTTTTTTATTTTTAGTAATTTATGTATTTAGTCCTATTTTCAGACAATATGAAGTGCCCTTCTGTTTTTGGGCTTTATTTGTAAACAATTCACTTTATTTGTGGTGCATTATTTTACATCCGTCGCTTTTAGCATGTGTGTTGATCTTTATCTTTTGATTTGTAGATGTCCATCAATCCTTGTGCTTATTATGTTAGGATGTACTTGTCTCTTAAAGGACTTGGTAAATAACTAGGATGAACCTGTATACTTTGGTGTATTCGTCCACCTATAAACTGATTAATGAACTTGTCCACTTGTGGACTTTAAACAATTTCGAGGCATCCTTATAGGATGAACTCGTCCACTTTATGGATTTAATAATGAACTCGTCCACTATGTGGACTTACTAATAGAGTCATCCACTTGTGGACTTTAAATAATTTCAAGGTGACCTCCTGGGATGGACTCATCTACTTTAATTTCAAGGCGTCATCAAGGGATGAACTCGTCCACTTTGTGGACTTAATAACGAACTCATCTACTTCAAGACTTAAGTAATTTCAAGGCATCCTCATGGGATGAATTCGTCCACTTTGTGGACTTTAACAATGAACTTGTCCACTTGTAGACTTAATAGTAGACTCCTCCACTTATGGATTTTAAATAACTTCAAGGTGTCCTCATGGGATGGACTCGTCCACTTGTGGACTTACTCATGGGATGAACTCATCCACTTGCTTATGGACATAATAATGAACTCGTCCACTTGTGGACTTAGTTATAAAAGTAGTTTTGTAGAGACAAATAAATACACAGGTCATATCTGAATAACTCCTCTTATTATGATAAATGCATGCGTAAGTAAAAAATTGTTCTTAAAAAGGATAAAAACCTGCCCTTTGGGCTTAGAAAATACTGTAGGTAAAATTTAACTAAAAGAAATAAACTGGAAATGAGTAGTGTCACTCTTTATGCAGTCATCTACTAGTAATATTTCCTGAGATGCTCGGTATTCCATGGATGGTGCAGCTTCTGTCCATCTAGCGTTTCCAGGTAGTAGGTGCCTTTCCTCTGCCATAAAGTGATCCTGTAGGGTCCCTCCCAATTAAGACCGAGCTTTCCCTGGGAGGGATCTCTAGTGGCGCTCGTTACCTTCCTCAAGACGATGTTGCCGACGTTGAAGTCTTTGTGCCTAACTTTGAAGTTGTAGTGCTTAGCCATGAGGTCCTAATACCGTGCTAGTCTTTGCTCAACTGCCATCCTGACTTCGTCCACTAGGTCAAGCTGTGGATGCAAGGCCTCACCATTCGTTCTTTCATCATAGTTGTCCACCTTGTAGCTTTTGAGTCCTACCTCAGCTAGGATAGCTGCCTTGCTTTCGTATGCTAGTCGAAACGGCGTCTCTCCTGTAGATGTTCTGGCAGTTGTCCTGTATGCCCACAGTACACTTGGCAACTCTTCTAGCCATATATCCTTTACCCCTTCGAGCCGAGTCTTGATGATTTTAAGCAATGATCGGTTCGTGATCTCAACTTATCCATTGGCCTGAGGGTGGGCGGGGAAGAGTAGTGGTTTTTGATTCCCAACTATGAGCAAAAGTCCCTGAAAGAGTCGTTATCAAACTGCTTTCGGTTATCTGAGACAAAGATGCTAGGGATCCTGTATTTGCAGACAATGTTCCTCCAGACAAAGTTTCGCACATTCTTCTCTGTGATGGTGGCCAGGGCTTCAGCTTCTATCCATTTGATGAAGTAGTCTATGCCGACTATTAGAAACTTTAACTGTCTCATTGCTATTAGAAATAGGCCCATGATGTCCAATCCCCATTGAGCGAAAGGCCATGGGACCGTCATTAAGGTGAGCTCTTTTGTCGATTTTTTGATGACGTTGCTAAACTTTTGACATTTACCGCAGGCTTTAACATATGCCTAGGCATCCTTCTGCATAGTAGGCTAGTAGTATCCTGCTCGAATTAGTTTGTGTACTAACGATCGCGACCCTAAGTGGTTCCCGCAAATCCCTTCATGAACTTCTCTCATGACATAGTCCGCTTCTTCGAGGTTTAAGCATCTTAGGAACAGGCGAGAGAAGCCTCTCTTGTACAAGATGTCCTTCATCAGAATGAATCATACTGTTTGGACCTCTAGCTTCCTTGCGGCCTCCTTATTGTCAGGTAGTGTGCCATTTTTCAAGTAGGAGACTAAAGGTATGGTCTAGTTACTTTTGGGACTATCTCCTACGCATCGATAAGATCTATTAACGGTGAAAACTGGATAAAGGAAAGTACCTTGACAGGAATGACTATGTGTTCTGCTGATGCTGCCTTGGCAAGACGGTTGGCTTGCTCGTTCTCTCCTCTTGGGATTTGAACAATCTTGGCTTGTAAGTCGTCCACCCTTTTCTTTACCTACTCCAGGTACTTCTTCATCCTCTCCCCCTTACATTTTGTAATCACTGTTTACTTGGTTTGTGATGACCTAGGAGTCGTAATGAATAACCACACTTGTGGCCCATGCTGCTTTAGCGAGATCTAGTCCTGCTACTAAAGTTTCGTACTCTGCTTCATTGTTGGTCATAAGGAAGTCAAGGCGAACCATGCATTCAATCTCATCCCCTTTTGGAGAACGAAGTACAATACCCGCTCCGCCAGCCTGTTTGTTGGATGACCCATCCGTGCGTATTCTCCACTAACGATACTCTTTTACCCTCTGGCCTTCCATGTTAGTGAATTTCGCAATGAAGTCAGTGACCACCTGCCCCTTAATGGCAATACGCGGGTGGTACTGGATGTCGAATTCACTCAACTCTATTGCCCATAGTGCCATTCGTCCGATGGCTTCATGATTGCTCATTGCTCGCCATAGGGGCTTGTCAGTCAGGACGATCACCGTGTGAGCCTGGAAGTATGGTTTGAGCTTGCGAGCCACTGTAATGAAGGTGAAGGTAAGCTTCTCCATTGGTGGGTACCTTTCTTTCACACCCTGGAGTGCCTGGCTGGTGTAGTACACAAGTTTCTGCACCTTGTCTTCTTCTCTGACCAAGGCCACACTAACAACAACTGGAGATATTGCCAGGTAGAGGAATAGTTCTTCCCTTAATTTGGAGGGACTTAGCAACAGCGGGGAAGAGAGGTAGGCCTTCAGACCCTCGAATGCTTGTTGACATTCGGCCGTCCATTCAAACGATTTCTTCTGCGTGCGGAAGAAAGGTAGGCACTTGTTTGTTGCCCTTGATACGAACCTATTTAGCGAGGCTACCTTGCTATTGAGGCTTTGTACTTTTTTCACATTCCTTGGTGGTGCCATCTCCATTATTGCCCGGATTTTGTTTGGGTTAACTTCGATATTTCTTTGAGATACCATGAATCCCAGGAACTTTCCAGCCGTCACCCCAAACACACACTTGCTTGGATTGAGTTTCATGTTGTAAGAGTGTAGGGTGTCGAAGGTTTCCTTGAGATCGTCCAAATGGTCATCCTCCCTTCAGTTTTTCATAAGCATGTCGTCAACGTATACTTGGACATTTCTTCCGATCTGATGGGCAAACATCTTATTCATAAGCCTCTGATATGTTGCGCCCGTGTTCTTGAGACCGAACGACATTACTTTGTAGCAAAAAAGGCCTTGGATGGTGACAAAACGAAGTCTTCTACTGATCAGCTTTGTCTAATTTTATTTGGTTGTAGCCAGAAAAAGCATCCATGAAACTCAGCAACTGGTGTCGGGCTGTAGAGTCTACTAAGACGTCAACCCACGGGAGAGGATAGCTATCCTTGGGGCACGCCGTGTTCAGGTTCGTAAAGTCTACACACATCCTCCACTTCCCGTTGGCTTTCTTGACCATCACCATGTTAGCCAGCCAGTTGGGATAATAAACTTCTCTAATGAAGTCTACATCTTGCAAATTGCAGACTTCTTTCGCTATAGCTCGGTCTTTTTCTTGGGCAAATACAGGCTTCTTCTTACGGATAGGGGGAAAAGTAGGCAACACATTCAACCTGTGCACCATGACTGAAGGGTCAATCCCGGGCATGTCTTCATGACTCCAAGCAAAGACGTCCTGGTTCTCTCTTAGGAATGACGTGAGTGCTTGATAACTGACGAACTGGCGAGAGTGCCAATCATGGTCATTCACTCGGGCCTAGAGTTATTAAGGGGTATCTCCTCCAATCCTTTAATGGGCTCTGCCACCATTCACTACTCTTCTATGTTCATTGTTTGTAGATGATCGTTCATTTCCAACATTGCTATGTAGCACTCGCGCACAACCACTTGGTCTCCACGTAATTCTCCTGCTCCATAGTTGGTGGGGAATTTGATCATCATGTGGTAAGTCAAAGTTACAACCTTCCATGAGTTGAGGGTAGGTCGTCCTAAGATGGCATTATAGGCGGACGAGTAGTCGACAACAAGGAATGTGACATCCTTAGTGATCTGCTGAGGGTAATCACCAACCATTACGGGTAACGTGACTGCGCCGATGGGGTATACTTTAGCCCCTCCAAATCCTACGAGTGGGGCGTTGGTCGGAATCAGCTGTTCTCTATCAATCCTCATTTGCTGGAACACCAAGTAGTAGAGGATGTCGGCAGAGCTTCCATTGTCAACCAGGACCTGGTGTGTGTTGTAGTCCCCTACCCATATGCTAACGACGAGCGCATCGTCATACAGATGGTGGAGACATCGAGCATCTTCCTTTGAGAATTCAATGATGGGATTGTCGATCCGCACCATCTTTGGTACGAAACCCGTCAGTTGGACGTTCTGAACCATCCTGAGGTAAGTCTTACAGGCCCTTTTGGACGAGCCAGAAGCCGCAGTACCCTCTAGAACCATTCTTATATCTCCTATCGGTGGCCTAGGACACTCGTTATCCCGTCGGGGAACCTGCTCTTATGGTAGGTCCGCTCTTTCCTTGTTGACAAAACTCTACAATTTTCCTTATCTGATAAGAGCTTCTATTTGTTGCTTCAAGTCGTAGAAGTCAGATATGTCATGACCATGGTCACGGTGGAAGCGGCAGTACTTGTCTTTGGACCTCTTATTGGGATCTCCCTTCAGCTTGCTGGGAAATGTTAGGGCTCCTTCGTCTTAAATTTGTATTAGGACTTGGTCGATTAGGGCAGTCAGCAAGGTGAAGCTTGTGAACCTCCCCGTGGGGGGCTTGGAGTGCCTATCCTCCTGCCGTTCTCCAGTCCTAGCCATCTTCCGTCCCTTATCTTATCATACGTCCTCTTGTCTTTCCTTTTTCTTAGGCCAGTAGTGCATCTTTCGCGTTCATGTACTTAGTAGCCTTGTACAGCACATCCGACATGGTTTTTGAGTCGTTCTTATATAAAGAAAATTGAAACTTACCCTTTCGTAGCTCATTCGTGAATGCAGCCACGTGTATATTGTCGTCAACTTCATCGATTGAGAGGACCTCTTTGTTTAAGCGGGTTATGTAAGACCTCAGCATCTCATTCTTCCGTTGCTTAATGTTCATCAAGCATGCAATAGATTTCTTATACCTGTGTCCCCCGATAAAGTGTGAGGAAAATTGGGTGCTTAACTCCTTAAAGGTACTAATGGAGTTGGGCGTTAACCTGCTGAACCAAATTCTTGCAGGGCCTTTTAGTGTAGGAAGGCCCTGCACATGATCTCGTCCGCCACTTCTTGTAAGTGCATTAAGGTCTTGAAAGACTCCAGGTGATCTAGGGGATCCTTAATCCGTCATAGGACTCCACTTGCGACATGCGGAACTTCGGTGGAAGGGGGAATGAAGTGATGGATGCAGTGAATGGCGAATCAGTTCGATGGACCAACTCATCGAGGTCATTTGACACCCGTCCTCTGAGGGCATTCATCATGAAGTCCATCCGTTCCTTCGTCATCTGCATCTCCGCTACCATGTGTGGTGGAGCCGTATCCGTGGAGGATGGACAACTTGTGTCATGTTGCTCTTGTCTGCTTGGGGTGTTGCTACCTTCCGGCCTCTCTTGGTCCCTTCTCTCAGTACTGGTACCTTCTTGGTCCTCCTCCTGAGTGTTAAGTCCTGCGTTCTTTTGGCGTAGTTACTCCTCTAAATCATGGTTTTGTTTGGTGAGACATTTTACGGCAGCAATGAGATTTAAACTTGCCTCTTGAAGGCGGTGGTACGTGATAAGCCAAAAACAAATGGACCCCTTTTGATGAATTAATTGATTAATTAGTAAAGTTTATTAATTGATCAAATTAACTTGCAAATACATGATAGCACAAACAAATCACCAATAAACTAATTATGCAGTGAAAAATAAATAACACTGTGATTTGTTTATGAATGGGGAAAATCTAACGGCAAAAACCCCATCGGGTGATTTTCAAGTCACCACTCTCAAAATTCCACTATTATCAAAACAAGCGGTTACAAGTAAAGGAATCTTAGTACCTTATACCAACCTACAGTTGTACCCTTACCCCAATACCTAATTGGACTTGTTCAGTAGTGACAATTTTCCCATTTAATGCACAGCTCCCAAGTACGTGACTAACCAATGCGTGGATCTCAGTACGCAACTTCAATCACCAACTAGAGAAGGTTGTTGGTTGCAAAGTTCTTCAGTTCATTCCAACGATAAAGATCAAGAAGATGCTTGGTCACAAAACCCTACGGTACACATACACAACAATTTCTTCACAAGAATGATGAACTAGGGCAAAACTTTGTCTCTGGTTATAAATTGCTTGAACAGTCTTTGCTCAACACTTGTGCAACTTGTATATCCTTTGACGGCCCTTAAAATAATCATTTTATATGTCTAGGGTTAGAACAAAAGAAAGCCCAAACACATAATCTCGGGTTAGAGTCAAAACAGAACTGGAATTCTGTTTTTCATAAAACTCGACAGATAGCTGTCTGTCGAGATGTTGTCGAGCAGCTGTCGAGCCACGAGGTTGGAAAAGCTTCTTAAGCTCGATGGATAGCTAGCTGTCAAGCTTTAATGAACATCACTTCTTCAACTTGAATCTTGGACAGACTTGCATGTCTTCAACACTTGATCTTGAAACACAGTTTCTTGAAGTATTAAACACATCCTAGATTCACCCAAACACAAGTAAAGTGTGTTTTGTCAAAAGATAAGCCAATTACATAAATTAGTGACATATGTTCCTAACAAGTGAATCACATATGTCCTAACAGTACGTAGTTCATCTCCTTGAGCATTGTTGGTGGTCGCCATCGAGTGAGTAAGTACCATGCAACTCTTTCTCTAGGAAGCGATAGTGTGGCTTATAAATGTTTCCCACAGACGTCGCCAACTGACGATACCAAAAATCGTTAGTAAGCCGTACAGTCCTCACGTGCTTGAGACAACACCTGCGAAACAAAAAACAAAGAAGACCTTGTAGAGAGTACCAGTGTGGTACCGGCCAAATACCCTCCGAAAGTCAAGTTAGATAACTTTCACAACTCTAGAGTGTCAGAGCTGGGGAAATTAGGCGTACCTTAGTTTATGAGGGTTTGGGGGTTTTTATAGTAGCGCAGAGCTAACATTCTTTTCTTGGCGGAGATGGTCTTTCCTTGTAGGGAAGATCCTCATTAATACGTGTATATTGCAAGATCCTTTCCATGTGGGGATCCTCTTAATTAAGGTTAACCATGGGCCACAAGATGTTTCCTTATATACACATTCGTAGAGGGCAAGCAAGGTCATGCTAGACCCGTCATAGGTTTCCTTCTCCTTGTCAACTTTCTTCCGTCTGCCTCTTATCTCGTTTAGGTGTTCCTGTCGTCTTACTCGATGTCGTCGAGCATGGAGTTGTCGGCCTATGATGTCGTCGTTTTCACCTCTTATGAATGAATAAGCGAAGCTGACGGGTTCATTGGGACCATTGACTTCCTCATATGTGGACGAGTTTGCCTTCTTCCAGAATTACCCTTATCAATACCCATGTCGATCTCGCTGCTACAAACCACACCGGAAACCCATGAACATGCCGCCACAAACCACCATACCACACCACACCAATCTCGCCACAAAAAATACCCAAAAAACGGTGCTGGAAAGAGTGAGGGAGACCAAGTAGTGTTCGAACTGGCCCAACGCGGCGTTAATGGAATGCTTTGCCGTCCATCTAGTTCCGTCAGAAATCATGTATATCGACTTCCCCAGTCTCACCTCCATGCCGGACCCACGACCCATGCCAGAATAGCCCACCGTGAAAGAGAGATGTGATGAGAGAGAGAGAGAGAGAGAGGCCATTGTAGAGAGAGAAAGGAGATGAGAAACAAAGAAGAGAAAATAAAGTGAGAGAGAGAGAAAGAGTCAGATATTTGAATAAAAAATATAATTTATTTTACAATTATGCTACAGTGCGATTCTACATTTAGAATCGCATTGTAGCACAATTGCAATTTTTTTTGCAATAGTTAGATTTTGCAAGATCGGATGTTGCTTGTTTTTTTTTTACTTTAATGCTAAAATTCCTCAACACATACCATTTACCTTGCCCAATGCGAATGCTCTTACCGTGCTCAATTTATAAAGAAAAATTGACATACAATTAAAAATAAATAAAAAATTGACTATGGTCGGTTGAAGCACAAAAGGAATAACGTGTCCATAAGGAGAAGATACTTCTTACCTTGTATCTTTGACATGATGGTCCAAATTTCAAGAGCTAGAGTTTAATTTAGGGCTGGCCCAAGGCCTAGGCCTAAGGTTCCCACTTCCCATCACAAAAAAAAAAAATAATAATAATTTACCCCTAAGAAAAGGCCCATCCCTCGTCGTAAAAGACTCAAAATTTTATAAAATTATAATGGTTGTTCCCATCAAAAAAAAAAAAAAATTATATTGGTTGTGTACAATTTTATTATTATTAGTAATGCTAATGATAGCACAAATTTTACAATAAGAATACAAATTGACATGTCATCGATCACAAAAGAGAAATTTAAACATTCATTAATTAGGTTGTTGAAGTCAATTGATCATAGTCATTGTCATATCATATTATGAACATTTTGTAGTACCTTTAGTGCATTTTCCCTTTTCATTTCTATCAAGACTACCAAAATACAGGGGCAATAGCAACCTAATCCAATTGAAACCCTAAAATGCTTCAAAAAAATGTTGCAAATGTGTTAAATCATTAATTATAGATTAATCTCCCCTAATAGTTTGAAACTAATTTTTGTAAACCGATATCTTACAAATCCATACACCAGATAATATCTATCTCTCTCTCCCTTAAAAACAAGTATTAAAATTAAAAATTAGATTACAACTTTACTTAATTGTGCATTGTCATATATCCAAAATAAAGTCTCTTTTTTAATCACAATATATTTTGTTTCTTTTTATTAAAATTTATTGTTCAACTATGATATTCAATTTTCTATATGAAATTAACATTAGTTAAGTTGGTATTATTCATCAAATTATGCATTTAATGTATCAAATTAACCTTAATTTTTTTTGGGAAAAAAATTAACCTTAATTTGATTAGTATTATATAATTTTATTTGATTAATATTTACATATTAAAGGCCTTACATGAATTTTTCAACTTAGGCCCTAAATTATGTTGGGCCGCTTCTAGTTCAAGTCTCTACTCTAACTTGTATAATTGTATGTGTGTGTGAAGCTTTTTTTTTTATCCTCAAAAAAAAAAAAGCTTCACACACACATACAATTATACAAGTTAGAGTAGAATTATAATACCTAAACAAAACCAATTAGCATGACACACGGAGTTATTAGTTTATATGCATCAGAGGAGCTAAAACCCATCTTTTGCATGAATTCGGAAATTAATCGTACTGGGAAGGAAAACTTGCAAGCCAGGTATTGTTGAAAAAAAAAAAAAACCTATTATTCATTACATCGGTGGACCTGGTGGTCATCAACTCCTTTGATGCTATTCTCATTATCCCATCCATGTATGATTTCTTGCATGCTAGAAAACCGTGCATGTATCTAAAGGGGTGGACATGCATGAACAATTTCAAGGACCTTCTCCTATCAAAAAAAATTCCAAGGACTTTCAAGCCTCGTCTTCCTTGCATCATAATCCTATGCAAAGCCAAACCTTGAAGTGGGGGTGTTTGTAGACATCAAAATTTTATGATGTATTTACAATAGTCTAATTTATCATGATCAAATTAACTTTTAGTTGATGATGTGTCAACAATAGACAATAAGAATGCAAATAAAATCAAGTCATATGTCAAGTCCTTGAGTAATCGCGACTCACAAACTCTTAACACTACAAGAAAACTGAACAATTGCGGCGGGCCTATTGCGGCGGGTGCAAAAACCGCCGCTATATGTTGCCTATTGCAGTGCTTTTTTGGCCCGCCGCTGTATATGAGATCTATTGCGGCGTTCCATATGCCCGCCGCAATAGACCTGTTTTAGCGGTACTCGACTTAGATATAGCGGCGGGTCAATGAACCGCCGCAATAGCTCAAGTATTTTGCGGCAGACTACAGTGGCGGGCGAATGACCCGCCGCAATAGACTTGTTTTAGCGGCATTAATCTTAGATATAGCGGCGGGCCATATGTACTCCTTTTTGCGGCGGGTTGGACCGCCGCAATAGACATTTAAATTTCCCTCTATTTTTTTGTCTTCCCATTTAAAGATCAAATAGTAAATTACACCCGATTCGCATGAAAATTGGCATGCATGTTAAGAACATATAGAAAATGTGATCCAACGGTTGGATTTTCAAAATTTAAATTCAACAATAAGTTATTGGTTGGTATAATATTTTTTAGAGCTACATCAAGTATAACTAGAACTCCACGATATATTTCTTAATTCAATGTGAATTTTGACAAATGTACCGTTAGATTACACTATCTTCATATATTTTTCATGCATACAAAATTTCAAGGTGATCAAAGATTAATAGTCATGTCATCAATCAATTGTTTAAATTCAAGTTTTTGTAATTTAAAATAACGCATAAAATATGAGTTTAAATATCAAATGGTAAATTACACCCGATTGGCATGAAAACTGGCAAGCATGTTAAAAACAAATAGAAAATATGATCCAACGGTTGGATTTTCAAAATATGAATTCAACAATAAGTTATTGGTTGGTGAAACATTTTTTAGAATTACATCAAGTGTAACTTGAACCCAACGCTATATTTCTTAATTCGATGTGAATTTCGACAAATCTACTGTTCGATTACATTATTTTCATATATTTTTCAAGCATACAAAATTTCAAGGTGATAAAAAATTAATAGTCATATCAACAATCAATTGTTTAAATTCAAGTTTTTGTAATTTAAAATAACGCATAAAAGATGAGTTTAAAGATCAAATGGTAAATTACACCCGATTGGCATGAAAATTGGCATGCATGTTAAGAACATACAGAAAATGAGATCCAACGGTTGCATTTTCAAAATTTGAATTCAACAATAAGTTATTGGTTGGTGTGACATTTTTTAGAGTTATATCAAGTGTAACTTGAACCCAACCCTATATTTCTTAATTTGATGTGAAATTTGACAAATCTATCGTTGGATTACATTATCTTCATATGTTTTTCATGCTTAAAAAATTTCACGGTGATCAAAGATTAATAGCCATGTCATCAATCAATTGTTTAAATTCAAGTTTTCGTAGTTTAAAATAAGGCATGAAAGATGAGTTTAAAGATCAAAGGGTAAATTACATCCGATTGGCAAGAAAATTGACATGCATGTTAAGAGCAAATAGAAAATGTGATCCAACGGTTGGATTTTCAAAATATGAATTCAACAATAAGTTATTGGTTGGTGTGACATTTTTTAGAGTTATATCAAGTGTAACTTGAACCCAACCCTATATTTCTTAATTTGATGTGAAATTTGACAAATCTATCGTTGGATTACATTATCTTCATATATTTTTCATGCTTAAAAAATTTCACGGTGATCAAAGATTAATAGTCATGTCATCGATCAATTGTTTAAATTCAAGTTTTCGTAGTTTAAAATAAGGCATGAAAGATGAGTTTAAAGATCAAAGGGTAAATTACATCCGATTGGCAAGAAAATTGACATGCATGTTAAGAGCAAATAGAAAATGTGGTCCAACGGTTGGATTTTCAAAATATGAATTCAACAATAAGTTATTGGTTGGTGTGACATTTTTTAGAGTTACATCAAGTGTAACTTGAACCCAACCCTATATTTCTTAATTTGATGTGAATTTTGACAAATCTACCGTTGGATTACATTATCTTCATATATTTTTCATGCTTAAAAAATTTCACGGTGATCAAAGATTAATAGTCATGTCATCAATCAATTGTTTAAATTCAAGTTTTCGTAGTTTAAAATAAGGCATAAAAGATGAGTTTTAAGATCAAAGGGTAAATTACATCCGATTGGCAAGAAAATTGACATGCATGTTAAGAGCAAATAGAAAATGTGATCCAATAGTTGGATTTTCAAAATATGAACTCAACAATAAGTTATTGGTTCGTGTGACATTTTTTAGAGTTACATCAAGTGTAACTTGAACCCAACCCTATATTTCTTAATTTGATGTGAATTTTGACAAATCTACCGTTGGATTACATTATCTTCATATATTTTTCATGCTTAAAAAATTTCACGGTGATCAAAGATTAATAGCCATGTCATCAATCAATTGTTTAAATTCAAGTTTTCGTAGTTTAAAATAAGGCATGAAAGATGAGTTTAAAGATCAAAGGGTAAATTACATCCGATTGGCAAGAAAATTGACATGCATGTTAAGAACAAATAGAAAATGTGATCCAACGGTTGGATTTTCAAAATATAAATTCAACAATAAGTTATTGGTTGGTGTGACATTTTTTAGAGTTATATCAAGTGTAACTTGAACCCAACCCTATATTTCTTAATTTGATGTGAATTTTGACAAATCTACCGTTGGATTACATTATCTTCATATATTTTTCTTGCTTAAAAAATTTCACGGTAATCAAAGTTTAATAGCCATGTCATCAATCAATTGTTTAAATTCAAGTTTTCGTAGTTTAAAATAAGGCATGAAATATGAGTTTAAAGATCAAAGGTAAATTACATCCGATTGGCAAGAAAATTGACATGCATGTTAAGAACAATAGAACATGTGATTCAACGGTTGGATTTTCAAAATATGAATTCAACAATAAGTTATTGGTTGGCGTAACATTTTTTAGAGTTACATCAAGTGTAACTTGAACCCAACGCTATATTTCTTAATTCGATGTGAATTTTGACAAATCTACCGTTAGATTACATTATCTTCATATATTTTTCAAGCATACAAAATTTCAAGGTGATCAAAAATTAATAGTCATGTCATTAATCAATTGTTTAAATTCAAGTTTTTGTAATTTAAAATAACGCATAAAATATGAGTTTAAAGATCAAACGGTAAATTACACCCGATTGGCATGAAAATTGGCATGCATGTTAAGAACATATAGAACATGTGATTCAACGGTTGGATTTTCAAAATATGAATTCAACAATAAGTTATTGGTTGGCGTAACATTTTTTAGAGTTACATCAAGTGTAACTTGAACCCAACGCTATATTTCTTAATTCGATGTGAATTTTGACAAATCTATCGTTAGATTACATTATCTTCATATATTTTTCAAGCATACAAAATTTCAAGGTGATCAAAAATTAATAGTTATGTCATTAATCAATTGTTTAAATTCAAGTTTTTGTAATTTAAAATAACGCATAAAATATGAGTTTAAAGATCAATGGTAAATTACACCCGATTGGCATGAAAATTGGCATGCATGTTAAGAACATATAGAATATGTGATCCAACGGCTGGATTTTCAAAATATGAATTCAACAATAAGTTATTGGTTGGCGTAACATTTTTTAGAGTTACATCAAGTGTAACTTGAACCCAACGCTATATTTCTTAATTCAATGTGAATTTTGACAAATCTACCGTTAGATTACATTATCTTCATATATTTTTCAAGCATACAAAATTTCAAGGTGATCAAAAATTAATAGTCATGTCATTAATCAATTGTTTAAATTCAAGTTTTTGTAATTTAAAATAACACATAAAATATGAGTTTAAAGATCAAACGGTAAATTACACCCGATTGGCATGAAAATTGGCATGCATGTTAAGAACATATAGAACATGTGATCCAACGGTTGGATTTTCAAAATATGAATTCAACAATAAGTTATTGGTTAGTGTAACATTTTTTAGAGTTACATCAAGTGTAACTTGAAACCAACCCCACATTTCTTAATTCGATGTGAATTTTGACAAATCTACTGTTAGATTACATTATCCTCATATATTTTTCATACTTACAAAATTTTAAGATGATCAAAGATTAATAAATATGTCATCAAGCAATTGTTTAAATTCAAGTTTTTGTAGTTTAAAATAACGCATAAAAGATGAGTTTAAAGATCAAATGGTAAATTACATCCGATTGGTATGAAAATTGGCATGTATGTTAAGAACATATAGAACATGTAATCCAACGATTGTGTGAAAATTTGGGCAGAAGTTTTTCTTTTGAGTTTGTGATTGTGTGAGAAAATGCTTAATAAAATGTTATTTTGATTAATTGTTATTGATCTAAGAATATGAGTTATATTTTGGGAAGAACACAGAGCATAAACATGTTCTTCCCAAAAATTAATAATAATGAATGGAATAAAAAATTAATTTAATTATCTTATTTTATTTTAAAAAAATATTAAATTTGTTTTAAATCTTATTTTATTTCTAAGAATAAAAACATGTTCTTCCCACACGTATAAATTTTTTTTTCACCAAAAATTTTTCCCTCTTAATCTTTCCCTCTCACAAAATTTCCCCCAAATTTTTGCCCTCTCACTCTTTCACTTAGGGATTTCATGAGCTCTCTCCTTCTCATTCTCACTCTCTCTCACGATGCTCTCTCTTTCTCCCTTCACTCCTCTTCTCTCTTTCTCCCCTAACTCATCTTCGATCTATCCAACAGACCCATGTGCCACCGCCACCCACTGCATAGCCACCTTCTGCCACCGATGCTAGCCACCACCGCCACCGTCGACCTCCAATCTTGCCGTTAGGTGTGGCTTTTGCTCTCCCTCTCACCTTCGGCTCTCCCTCACTCCATCGCCATGGCTCCTTCGATTTGTACTTCGCATGGCCTTCAGATCCTTCGACTTACATCGCCGTCGTCGACCTCCATCCACGCCGTTCGTTTGATGCATCTGATATGGTATGAGTTTCACACTAATTTTACTATATATATCTAGCTAGATTCTTTATCTTCTTATTTTTGTTTCTTTTTGCTTTTTGGTTAAGAATTTGTGTGCTTGTGAGGCATTGGATGTTTTATGGGCATCGTTTAAATTTTTTGGGTGGTTTCTTTTCTACGTTATAAATTTGGTTGGTTGGTGATGCTCCTTTGATATGTGAGGAATTACATTTTACAGGTTTTGGGATTGTATACTTGTATTGTTAACTTGGTGGTTTAATAATCCGATATAGCAGGTGCTGGTAATTTGTCACTTTGATGACCGTCCAAGCTACCAGACAATTTGTCTCTAAGTTGCAGCTAGGAAGACCAAAAGCAAGGAATTGATACTGCTTTGGTAAGTTCATTTTTGAAATTTTAAAAATCTGAAGTCTACATGAATATTTGAAATGTCTTGAATGTTGGTTTATCAGATGGTTGTGTTTATGGATAAGCAAATGTGAAAAATGAGAAAAGTCAGTGTCCATGTTCTTCTCTAAATAATTTTATAAAGAGGGCTATCAATGATTTAAATCAGGATCCAAATGCAATTGAATATGTCTTAATTACTTTGAAGTAGCCAGTGCTTGATTATGAACTAGTAAACTTGTGTTACATTGGATTGCACTTGAATCTGGGGGTTTCTAATTGATTTTATTAGTATTACTATTACCTATATTCATATGGTTGAAGAATTGTGCATATCGTATCTATATATGTGAATGAGGACAAAAAAGCTATTTATAATATATGATACTTATTTCTTAAGGTTAAAGCCAAAATCGTAACTCTAAACTCAGATTCACCCTTATTGTATTTGTATACATTTATAATACAAAGCTATTTATAGAGTAAATTAGTTAGAGGACAACAAAGCTATTTATAATATATGATACTAAAATATTTCTTTTGCCTTGCTCTTTATGGCTCCTTAATTTATAAATCTCTCTCTCCCTCGTTTCTCTTTTTATTAAAATAGTCTATAGACCCTCTTTGAGACATACACGTAAGAGATATCATGCAATGTTTAATAGCATCACCATACTCTGATCTTACTACCATACAGTGAAGATCCAACTAAGTGTTTTAAAGAAGAAAAGTTATAAGTTGGCTATTGTCTTTTCAGAGTCTTCAAAACACCGGTTGTTTATCTCCTACCAAATGCACCACATCAAACAATGACTTCTAAAAGATTGTTCAGTAACTGGATTGGTTATATGATTAGAAAATTTAGAAAAAAAATATAAAATAAAAGTAATAATCACAAGGGAATAAGTGTCATTTTTAAAAAATAGGAGAGAGTTTTTGACATTTTCCAAAACCTCAAGGGAGGTTATTGTAATTTATCATTTTGCTTTTCTTTGTCCAATTCTACTTTGACTTGATCTCCATGGTGATTCCTCTTGGCCATTTTCTTTTATATTTTCTGTTAAATGGTTTTTTTTTCACCAACATGCATTTTATACCCCAAATTTTATATATTTTACTCTATAAAGAGTAAAGAAATTATAAAATGTCTCCATTTTTGTAATTTTTTTATTGAATTGAAATTGTTAGAATTATGGTTAAATAATTAAATTCACTATTTCTTTATAGCTTATGCTTTTAGAACAATCGGTAACTTATCATAGTATTAGAGCAGGAGATGTCTCTACCTCCCATTTAAAATGTTAAAAATCTCATATGTTGGGCCCCACTTATTAAGGGAGAGTTTAGGCCAAGGGGAAGTGTTAGAATTATGGTTAAATAATTAAATTCACAATTTCCTAATAATTTAAACTTTTGGGACAATTGGTAACTTATTAGAAATTATTATCATTCTATTTAGCTTTGTTTTGGTTTTTTTTTTTTTTTTTTTTTTTTTTTTTTTTTTTTGTTGAAAACTCCCCTTTATTTTAGTCAAAATCTCTTAAGACATAAATGTTTCCTCTCTCTCTCTCTCTCTCTCTCTTCCTTCTAACAAAATGCCAAGTTGTAAATGAATACATTACATTTCTGGAAAACAATTCATTAAGATTCCAGTTTATTACTTTAGGTTATAATTTGAGTTTATTATATTTGCACATGTTTAGACATTGTTGTCTTCACTTATGTAGGCTCCCTTTTAGTGCCTTGTGGGCCATATACAAACTTGGCACCCTGAGACCAATTTTCACTTTTAACAACATTAGGTGTGTAACAAACACGCGCACATGCCAGCTTGTATGAGTTGTATCTATACATAGATTCTTGCGCGCAAGTCTACAAAATTGTATGCACAAGGTGCATCTTGCATACAAGAAAAGTATGATTATATGATTTAGGATTTAGGATTGAGGCAAAGTGGTAAGTCCAACATGAATGATTGAAATGCCAAAATGGGTTGAGTAGGCGACTGTTAGCATGCCTATCTAATGGTTAGCTTTATGGATCGGCTTAAAAAGAACTAGTTGGACATGTTTACCTATTATATCAACATACAAAAACTAACATTTAAAATGAGTGTACTTTTATTCCTATTCTGATATCTCTATAATGCTCATGAAAAGTTATTCTTGGTGCTTTATTTTTTTAGCCCACACAACAGCAAACAAGATACTGGAAGTCTCCCTATGCTCCAGCAGGTGGTGAAGGTGTGCCTAACTGTTAAAACATTTATTGCTGAATACTTGCTTACAGCTATTCTTTACCATATTATATTTTCTCACAAGGGAACTAAAATTAACTCTTGTTCTTCTTTTTTTTGTAGATGGAGGAAGTGCTGCATCTGAGGATGGGACTACCAATGTATGAGACGCTGCTGTTGGCTCTTTACTCTTATGAGAACTGCTAATTGTTATTCGGATACCTACATAGGTAATGAGTACTTTTCTGTTGTTTTCCAAAATAAAGTCTGGTGAAAATGTTTTGTTGTTAGCTAAAGGAACAAACTATAATTATAATGCAATTGAGATTTATGAAGCTTCAGTTTCTACTGTTCCATATGTTTTTCTGTGTGGGACATCGCTGCTCATTTTATGATAAATGTAAATAAAAAGGCTTATGTATGACTAGCAAAAAAATTTTCTGTTGTTTATTATTATAGGTATCTGGTTGTATTGTTGAAACTATACATGTCCTTTGTATTTTACTTGGGAAATGACAATTGTCTCCAATTAACTCTAGCTTAAATGGTATAAGAATAAGGTGAAGGATGAGATTGTGAGATCGAGACTCATGGGTGCACGAGTAACTGGCTAATAAAAAAAAAGAATTGACAATTGTCTCTTTTAAATTTAATAACAAAAATATTTACATATTGTTTCCATATAGACAAAATTGTTAAAGATCATTGATGTGTTTGTCATTGGCGTGAAGTTTCAAGCTTTGGTGCCTTTTTCTCGACCTTGTTTGTAAGTCAGATTGTTTAACTCTCACTCTCAGTTTGGTTTCATAATTAAGCCAAGTCTTTCTTTTGAATGTGGCCGATTCTAGGTACAAATGGCTACATTTTAACTTTGTTTGAGTATGTAATGTGCTATGCACATTTAATATAATATCCATACTTCATTTTTCAGTCAAAACACTCTGTAACTCCAACACCCATGAATAAAATCTCTCATCTCCACCTTTGAAAGTAAGACCAAAAGTATTGGACAAGCTTAAAATCTGAAGTTTCTTTTCCCTTCTTTCCTCAAGGTAATTTCTTTTGTTGCCTAAACCAGTCTTGGGCTGCTTGAAATGATTAGAATTCTAAATGATTACAACAACAACAACCAAGCCATAATCCTAAATTTTTTGGGTTTGGCTTTAGATCTGGAACAGTTTGTTAGAATCTGTCACAAGTATTCTTTTCCACCATTCTATTCTATTTGTAAACTGAAATCATACTTCCTATTATTTTCTTAATTGAGATGTTATTTTTTACTACTACTACTAATGCTATTTTTTGTAATCCTTTACCTTTTTTTGCCCAGAAATTGATGATTGGTCGGAGGATTTTGATTTTGCAGAAGAGGTCTTTCAGATCCGTTCGGCGGATCCTATGTCCGTACACCTCCCAAACTCCGAACCCGAATCTATCCCCAGCCCAAGCCTCGGCGTCGTTTCGGTCCGCTGGTAGTCATAGTAGTATTCTTCATGTGAGTCCCCTGTTCTTCTTGTATTTTGATATCTCGGTGCGTCGTCGTTTTTAGCTTAATGATCAAGTCACATCGTTATTTATTTATTTATTATAGTTTTCATATAGAGTTAAATTAACATTTCTATAATTACCGTGAAACATTTATCAATTAGTCTAGTTTGTCACACCTAACTGAGCTTGGTATATGTAGGAAAATTTGAGGATGAACTAGTTCTTCATTGACTTTATTGGACCCTTTCTCAATACCATAAAGTGATCATGACCATTTTATGATTGGCACAACATTTCTTTGATGAATTATAATTGAATAGCTTCATAATTAGATATCAAGGTAAGATTATGTAGACCTGTCTTGGCTTCTGTCTTTCATCATAATTGTTGGCCTTTCTCCCTGAGTACACCACTGCTGTACTTAGTTTTGTTTTTTTTAATAAAATTTTCGTTACTTATCAAAAAAGAAAAAAGAAAAATTGTTGGCCAACTTATGCTTGAATTATATGGAACTCAAAGCACCTTGTTATTTAAGGATGCTTTCTACGTGACTAAAGGTTGAGGGTAAACTTACAAGTTTAACATGGATATGCTACAGATTACACAAGGGATTTCCCTTTTGTTAAAATGAATTTTATTTCATAATCTTTAAAAACAATATAAGATATGTTGTTTTGAGAACGTTTTAGAATTTTATTTCACACTTTAGAATTTTGATTATAGTATTAGATTAATTTCAGCGGTTGTTTTATTCAAATGAACACATCTTTTTTTTGTTAATTTTAAGATGGTGGTTATAGACAATGTTATGTATTTGATAATATATTTCTATGTTAATATTACATTAGTTTCAAGACATTTGTGGTGTTGTTAATTAATTACATTTGTGGTATTGTGTTAGTAGAGCTAAAACTATTACAGGTCCTTTGTAACAGGTTTGTGAACCATTTATTTACTAGCAAACAGCAGTTTTAAAGCCCACTAAAAAAAAAAAAAAACCTATAGCGGCGGTCAAAAAGCGCCGCTAAAGGTTCACATTTTATGTTTTAAATAAATACTTATAGCGGCGCTTATCGCCTGCCGCTAAAGGTTGAAACATATAGCGGCGGGCATGCACCCGCCGCTAAAAGTACATTTAGGTGTTCTGATCGATTATCTATAGCGGCGCTCATTGCCCGCCGTTAAAGCTAGACACCAACAGCGGCGGGCATTACCCCGCCGCTAAAAGTTAGTCCCACGAATTCTAAAGACGTATTGCAGCGGTTTTATGCCCGCCGCTAAAAGGTAAATCTATAGCGGCGCTTTTCGTGACCGCCGCAATCAACCTATAGCGGCACTGCAGCACCGACGGGATGGCCCGCCGCTATAGGTGGAATGTACCTTTAGCGGCGGTTCTGGACCGCCGCAATAGCCCTTTTTCTTGTAGTGTAATTAGAAAGTTTCTAATTTTGAATTATTGATAAAAGAGTGAATTAAAATGTTATGAACCTGTTCTTTTGATTGGAAAATTGATAAAAGATTGAACTGAATCAGAGAGAGACCAAATCAGTGTTACGAAATGAAAAAATAGGAGGAAAGGGAATATTGGATGCTTTGAAAAAGAGGCTTTCATGTATGAAAGTAAAGAACGTTGCCACATGCCTTTTCATTTTTTTAAGGAAAGTAAAGACTACAGAGTTGAAATGAAGACAAAAACAATAATAATGTCAACCTAATTTTCTTACTTTTCTAGGTCAAAATGGGCATTTGCCCCTTTCGCCCAAAAGATATAGCAAAATGCTCTTGTTTTAAAATTATCTAGCAAAATGTCCCTGTTTTGAAACTCGATTTTTAGAAAATCAAGTTTCAATGTAAAACTTGATTTGATGAAAATCGAGTTATTTGGAAAAATTCACATGGAACTTGAGTTCCATAAATTTTTTTTTTTTTTTTTTTTTTTTTTTTTTTTAAGTTTGATTGCCTATAACTCAATTTTCTAAAAATTGAGCTTTAATGTATTTTGCTAGATAGTTTCAGAATAAGGGCATTTTGCTACATCTTTTGGGCGAAAGGGGCAAAAGCCTATTTTTGCTTACTTTTCTAACTATGCGAATGTAATGTACAAACAAACCCAACGTCTAATTTTTCATCAATCTTGGATGATCTTCCTCCCTAGTCTCTACAATTTTATTTTCCATCATCGGTTTCTTCTATTTAAGGATGGAAATTTGAATTTTGTTTCCCATTGTTCTATGTATCATTGTTTTTAGGCCATACATTTTTTAAGTCATGCTATATCACACTTGTTCAAGTGAATTTTTTGACAAGTTTTTCTTTTAGCTAACGGCTCCACAAATATCAATTGATTCTCATTTTAGCCATGTCATGGATTTATTATTATTATTTTTTAAAATAAACATATACAGGAGAGAAGATGTGGGGTTGTAATACAAAAGTACATCGTACTCTATAAACTCCACTCAAATTTCATAAAATTTGAATATGTGTGTGTATGCCCAACAGCTCAAGGGACAATTTTTTTTATCTTTAGTTTTTTTTTTTTTAAATGTGCATACTCAATAGTTCAAGCGACACTATTATTATTTTTCTTTAGTTAAATAAAGTAAATGTGCACACCCAACCACTCAAGTGACACTATTTTTTTGGAGGTCTTACCTGGTAGATAACTTCCAAGTTCCAAGCATAAGAATTAAATGAAATTAAAAAAAATTAAAAAGTCCTCACAACGAAAATGTCCACTAAATATTCAAATTATTAGTATATGGTGGTTTTAATGACTGCACAACATTTTTTTATAAGAACTTCACAACAATTAATCATCGATGGGAGCAAAAAGAAGGAGAACCATTGGCAGGGATAGAGCCAAAGCTGAAGGTTGGGGGGGGGGGGGGTGCGTTTGGACTTTTAAAAAAAAATTATAATAAAAAATTGCAATTTCAAGAATAAATTTTTTTTTGGGGTCAATTTAATATTTTATCATCTATATGGGTCAAAAATTCAAATTGAGTTGTTGAGATTGGGTACGTTTTTAAAACCACGTTGTTTGGCCTCATGTTTTGTCATAGCCTCTTGCCACATTAGCTAGGCATTTTAAAGCCCAATTGACACTTGGTTTTTGCTTTCTTTCTTTCTTTTTCTTTTTTTTTTTTTTTTTTTTTTTTTTTTTTTTTTGAGAATGTGGTTTTTTCTTTTGATAAACATCACTGATAATGTTACAAACAACTAACATTCCTCCAATGTGGTCATCAATGGATTCAACGAAAATCAAGATAGTGAAAGAATAAACATAAAGTATAGGAGTAGCCTTTGTGCAGAGCATAAGAATAGCCTACGTGTGGGGATGGAAGGATTTTTGTCTAATATTTTGGTCATTAAGAGAGAGAATTTAGGCTAATTTCAATATTGAGAATCCAAAAAGAGCAGTACCAGAACTTGATTTGTGTTAAATTAAAAAGCCTGTTTTTAATTGCTTTTATTTTGTTTCATTCAAGTGCTATGTTCCTTGTATATATAAGCAAAGTTGCACTTTCCCTATTCATTCAATGAGAAATTTTTTTCTCTAATCTTCATATCTGAGTTTATATTTTGATATAAGATAGCAAACAATATATATATATATATGGGGTGTTGTGAGGGCCCTGGTCATAACATAGCTCTGAGATTAATTTTTTTTGGAGCCAATTGAACATTAACATTAAATATACCTATAGAAAAAAAAAAAATTCCCCAAAATACAGGGCCCCCCTTAGTCAAAGAGTAGCTTTGTCCCTAACCATTGGCATGCCAAATCAATGGTGGCACTAAAGACGAATAGTATTAACTATATACTTCTATAATATTTTCTATTTTCTCTATTCGGCTTCCTTCAAGTTGATGCTCCATTTTTATCTTCAAACTCTATGTCTTAGCATCTAGACCGTGGGATGCATTGTAAAGCACCTACTGATTTTGTCAATGACCTCACTGTTCTTGCATCTGCTGCTTAGAAAACTTGTTCACAGTTATAGTTTGGCTTTACCCCACCAACACTTGTTTCAATGAATCTAGCTCCATTTTCAAATACATCATTCACTGAGTAGAATTTCCATGACCCTCTTTCACCATTTCTCCATGTCACCTCTTAATATTAATGTCATGCATTATGTATGTGTTAGTATGGGTATATGCATTTTTATTACATAAATGATAATGGAAGTATTTAAATTTTACCTCCTTGTTCCCTGATTTTGGAGCTATGAATAGGTTGGCTTGACTCTTGACACTAGGATTCATGCTTCCCCCATGGTATATTGCATCCATCCCTAGTAAAGGTTGTTCACCACATGTGCATATCCAAATCGGATCCTGCAAAGTTGAGTTTTGGGCATTATTGCATACATTAATATATTATTATATGGTTGTGGCTTCATATATATATATATATATATGATTGAGTGGTCTCTGTGTAGAATTCCTTAAATGTGGAGGATCAATCACGTACCTTGGCATCCTCTGATTGCAATTAGGTCCAAAATTGTTGTACATTACCGTGACCTTCATGTTCTTATCACGCAAGAACCCATCATGTCCAAGAAGCATGACCTTGCCCTGGTTTTTGAACCATTTGTTGGAGATGGTGATATCTGTAGAATCCCGAGTTACATCCAATAGAACATCCTCACTTTCGTAAATTGTATTATGGTCTAGCCAGACCTTTGATGCAATAACCAATTTGATTGCATCTCCATCAACTTGACCTAGTGAACCTATCTTTGAGTCTGGACCCATTACATTGCTAGGTGGTTGGGACTGGCAATGGTGGACTCGAAGACCATGAACGATTATGTTGCTTTGTTATTGATATATTAGGTACATTTTAGTACTTGATCAGCTTAAAAATGCTAAATGTAATGAACGATGGTAGGGAGACAACTTCTTAGGTTTTTTAACAAATTTTTTAAGTACTCAAATTGTGACTAATCACTAATACAACATGGATTTTATGCGGAATCATCATTGACACCATGCTATCTCAACAATTGTGAAAATTTGACCAAAACAAAATTAAAGTGTAAATTGCATACCTTGTAGATCATCAAACATGCATTACCAGCAATGTGAACACTTGCTCCTCGACCATCAATGGTTGTGAAACTACTAATGAGAAGTGGTTTCTCAAGTCTAATGCGCATGCTTCTTTGGAATGTGATCCATCTTTTCCCTTTGATCATGGTTGTACCATATCTTAAGGTCCTCGGTTTTGGGTTGATTGGGTTGTCACTAGGATTAGTGACTACATATTGTGTGAGGCCCCTTCCAATGTTGTTTGTCATCTTCCTAGCATAACCCACTAAGCATGTGGCAAGTTGTTGTCTGTTCCTTTGCCAATCAGGGTTCCATCTCCAGCAATGATCAATCACAATCATTTTCAAGCCAGTTGGTGTGCTGTCGCAGGCAACCAAAAATAAAACCTATACTCCTAAAAATATATGTAGTAGTGCGAGTAAGGATCGTTCCCACGAAGAGTATCTAGCCTAGTTTTATGCTACATGAACAAGGAGGGGGGGGGGGTTTAAGTATAATGAAAACAGTTTTAAGAAAAACAATTAAGGAACAATTCAAATTGAAATATCGAAATCAATCAAGAGAACAAACCTTGGTCCAAGTCAACATCCACCATTGGAATTTTACAACTGATCATCGATGCAAGTATATATCAATTCACACTTTGAATATTCACCGTCGGAACAATTTTCCTATCTCTCCTTAGTTGTAGTTAATTAGAAAACAAGCGATCTAATAAACCCTAACTACTAAACAACCCAAGACAAGCGCTAAAGGTTTAATCTAGTAGCACCCTTAAGAATTAGAGAGATCAATGAAACTAAACAACACAAACACAAGCGGTTGCATTTAATTTAGTCAAGCATTCTTCCTAAGATCTAATAATTTCTGACGCAACAAATCATTAAATCTTGGTTGCTACACAAGTTAGAGAGATCAAACAATTACGGATTTGATATCTAACCTAGTAGTAGATTGCAACGAATAATAAACTAGTAGGCCTCCTAGTAATTAAACGAGACAATCATGAAAATAAGCACAGAAGAACATCCGATATTCAAAGCATAAATCGAACAATAAAAACAAATTAGATCTCACAGTTTTATTGATTCCAAGGCTTCAGTTTCCTTCGACCAAGTATAAAAGTATAGCCAAGCAAGGCCATGATGAAAACTCAAAGGAAAAAAATCAAAGAAGAGGGGAGAGAGAGGCGTGTGTGTAATTCTAATTTCTCCTCCCCCTTTTACACGTTAATTCCCCCTTTCCCAAGCCTACAAAATCTCCTAAAAATATTCTCAATAATAATATCCAAATCTAACTAATTAAGGAAAAATATTAAAAATAAATCAAAGTCCTAATACAATTAGGAAAGTGGTGTTTTTTAGCTGGAAATTTCGTGCACCAGATCTGGAGGCTTCCAAAAATAAACCACATCAGATACGCGTATTAGAATTTCAAGCAAAGGAACATTCCAGAACGTCAGCAGTGCAGGTGCAGCAACTTCAAGCCCGATTTCGACCTTGATGCAGCCCATATCTGATGCAGATTGGTTAAGGGAGAAGAAATTTTTTTAATATTTTATGTTGTTTTATCATTCCTAGTAGAATTAGGATTTATTTGCTTTTATGTGTTCAATTAAAATCCTTTTCCTAGGTAAATTAGGATTTTAATTGTTTTTCTTTTCCTAGTTAAATTGTTTTTCCTTTCTCAAGTAGAAGTAGGTTTATTATTTCTTTTCCTAAAAGAAGTAGGAGACATTCTATTCCTATAAATACTCTTTATAGAGAGGTTATTTATGTTATGTGTGTTTTGTTTTTGAATAAAAGTTTGCTAGAGAGGTTTTCTCTATTATTTTGCCTATTAGCCTAGTGTTTTTGTAGAACTTAGGTATAGTGGAAGAGTTGTAGTATTTGTGTGTTATAGATTCTGCTTCTACACGCCTATGCTACATCAGTTGGTATCAGAGCAAGGCTAGGTTCCTACCATGGCACAAAGAGGAGCATGTGGGGGAAGACCTTTTGCCATAGATGACGTGTATGAACACGATGAGGTTACATACGATGCACAATTAGAGGCATTCTTTCAACGAATAGAGGAGTGGTTTGATGCGCTTTCAAAGCAGCTCACTGCCTTAGTCATTGAAAACCGACCTCAAAACTGCCATCCAAATCCACGTTATGTGGAGGAGGAGTATTTTGATGTCAAGGAGGAGAACTACGATATCAAAAAGGAGAATGAATACATTGAAAGAGTCTGTGTAGTAAATTGGGATTCTCCACCAATTTATGATGACTATCCTGAAGATTTTAGTCAAGGAGAAAATATTGAACTTGATAAAAATAAAGTTATATACATATGAGATGAGCCCATAACTCACATCGTTGATGAGACTTTCGACATTCAGAAACAAAAGGTTATTGATCCCTTCTGGGAGGATTTTATTGAACAAGAATTGATAGAGGTCAACAAGAGGTGTGAACGAGTGATTTTAAGTAATCTTTGTCTAGGAGGAAGTGTGAAGTTTTTGGATGTGTGCAAGGATTCTTTTTTAGTACTTGCTTCATATATCTTGCCGTGGCAAAAGAGGTCAAGAATAAAAATCCGTACATCAAGATTTATTATGAGTGAGAAAAGATTGATAAGTAGCATACTAATTCGTCTTGTCTTGCACAAAAGAATAGGATGGAGAGGATTATTCGGGGTTCCAATTGATCGTGGAAGATTGCCACAAAACTCGAGGACGAGTTTTCCCTAACCCTGAGAGAATGATGCAGATTGGTTAAGGGAGAAGAAAATATTTTAATATTTTATGTTGTTTTATCATTCCTAGTAGAATTAGGATTTATTTGCTTTTATGTGTTCAATTAAAATCCTTTTCCTAGTTAAATTAGGATTTTAATTGTTTTTCTTTTCCTAGTTAAATTGTTTTTCCTTTCTCAAGTAGAAGTAGGTTTATTATTTCTTTTCCTAAAAGGAGTAGGAGACATTCTATTCCTATAAATACTCTTTATAGAGAGGTTATTTATGTTATGTGTGTTTTTGAATAAAATTTTGCTAGAGAGGTTTTCTCTATTATTTTGCCTATTAGCCTAGTGTTCTTTTAGAACTTAGGTATAGTGGAAGAGTTGTAGTATTTGTGTGTTATAGATTCTACTTCTACACGCCTACGCTGCATCAGTATCTCTCAAAACTCAAAACATGAAAGTTGTAGAGCTTTGTCTTGGCGTTCCATAGCATCTTGAATCATCTCAATCGGAGCTTGGATGAGAGAGTTATTTCCAGATTACAAAGCGATGTCAAAGCTGTCCAGAATCGCCCAATTAACTACGTTTTGCACTTAATGCCTCCATTTTAGGCACCAAATAAATATAAAAGACTAAATATTAAGGGAGAAAAATATGACATTTTGCATTCTCATCACCAGTACTGATCTTTGTTTTCTTAGCAAGACTAACATTAGGAGTGGATAGCATAACAATGACAAGAGCCAAAGCAAAGTGCCGAAGAATGGCAATGTTGAAAGCCATACTCATGTGCATGTACTAACTCAAAAAATGCAAACTGAGACAGAGAAAGAGGTGGATTGTACTGGCTTGCAAATAATTGGAGTGGTTAGTAATTTATATGAGTTTGTTTAGGTGGTTTTAAAGTGGATATTGAGAAGTGTAGGACACAAAATAAGCTATTAATAGGTATTGGTTTTGCTTCCTCGCCCCAATTTAAAATAGATTAGCTAGCTACAATTATGTAGCAGCCAAAATGATAGAGCAAGCGAGTGTTTGTGTCATTGCTGGGATAAAGAACGTGTAAAATTTGAAACTTCCATGTACAAAGACAGTAGCTACATGCAATTGGCTTCTCTCAAGTAAGGGTTTCTCTGCTAGGAGATATTATGGATGTGAACCATTTTGTGAGTGGTGGGTAGGGACAAAAAGTTTCACAATTTTAAGGTGTTAGTTAAAATTATGATTAAACTAATATCACTTTTACATGCGTTGATATTGCCATTATTATTTATAGATCAATAGTTGTAAAAAAATTATAGCACTAGATTTTTTGTTATTATAGAATTGTCTTTTTGTTATTTAATTATCAATTTACGCATTAAAAAAATGTGATTGGAGCAACAATGATACAAACATAATCTAGCACGCAAATATCTTTCGAATTGAAGGTGTCAAGTAAGTTTCCATTAACTCAACTAGTATAATTTCTTATAACCGAATAAAAAATCTGGGATTTGAACTCCACCTACTTTTAAAAACAATTGGTGTTTTAGGTTGAAACCATCTCTAAAAAACGAATTAAATGTGTCTACTAATTTAGTTGGTTCGATCTCTTGGTGTTTAATATTTAAGCTCTTTCTATTGTTTTCAATTAAAAAAATTAAGCTCTTATAATACCATAATTTTTATTTTGTTTTGTTTTGAGAATCTATCATAACTATTTCTAGTACATTATAAAATTAATTTTAATTTTATAGCATATAAGAAAACCATCGATCCCTCTTAACTATAAAATAAAATATAAAAACGCTCTGCAGGTTGACAAAAACTTGTCACAATCTCTTATTAAAAAAAAAAAAAAACTTGTCACAATCTCTCACTTTGACTTTTAGAGCACTGTTAATATATTTCATCAGTTCTGGCTTCATTAACTGATGATACTGCTTCAAAAATTTCCCTACTAATTGCAAAGTTAGGGATTCATCCTTGATTAAAAAAATAATAATAAAATACTCCAAAAAAAAAAAAAAAAAAGAACAAGATTGTCTTTTTGACCGAGTGACAGTTGCAAGTTTTAAATTTTTGAGGAACCTCCTTTTTCTAAAATATTTTTTATTTTTATTTTTAAATTTACGTTCATAAAGTTCCCATCCCATTCATTAACACCCTGTAATATTCATGTCTCTTAATTGACATTAATTGACTGTAATTTTGTTTTGCTAATCACCCTGTAATATTCATGTCTCTTACTCCTTATTGTTATTTGGCCATGTTACATGTTGGAGATGTATATGGCAACTGTACTCAAAGAAACATGTGGTATATTATTTGTTGGTCTTTCTCTTTTCTTAGTTCTTTTGATCTTTAAGATCAACATGAAAAGTTAATCATTATATTTTTTCTAGCTCCATTTTCAAATACATCATTCACTGAGTAGAATTTCCATGACCCTCTTTCACCATTTCCCCACATCACCTATTAATATTAATATTATGCATTGTGTATGTGTTAGTATAGGTATATGCATTTTTATTACTTAAATGACAATGGAAGTATTGAAATTTTACCTCCTTGTTCCCTGATTTTGGTGCAATGAAGAGCTTGACTTTTGACATTAGGATTCATGCTCCCCCCTATAGCATATTGCATCCATCCTTGATAAAGGTTGTTCACCACATGTGCATATCCAAATTGAATCTTGCAAAGTATGCTTGTGTGCATAAGTTCATAAATATATGATTGATTGGTTTATGCCTAGAATTCCTTGAATGTGGAGGATCAATCACGTACCTTGGCATCCTTTGATTGCAATTAGGTCCAAAATGGTTGTACATGACCGTGACCTTCATGTTCTTGTCACGCAAGAACCCATCTTCGTATCCAAGAAGCATGACCTTGTCTGGGTTTTTGAACCAGTTGTTGGAGATGGTGATATCTGTAGAACCTCGAGTTACATCAAGTACACCATCCTCGCTCTCATAAAGTGTATTATGGTCAAGCTAGACCTTTGATGCAGTAACCAATCTGATTGCATCTCCATCAACTTGACCTAATGAAAGTATCTCTGAGTCTAGACCCATTACTGTGCTGGGTGGTTGGAACCGGCAATGGTGGACTCGAAGACCATGAATGATTATGTTGTTTTGCTGTTGATATGTAAGGTATATTTTAGTACTTGGTCAGCTCAAAAATTCTAAATGAAATGAACAATGTTAGGGAGAAAACAATCACAATTTATTTCACAACTAGTACAACATCATTTGTATGTGAAATCATCGATAATATCACTTTTATTGTGTGCTAATTAATAATCATAACATGTTACCAAAGCAATTGTGACAATTTGAACAAAACAAAAATTGTGTAAATTACATACCTTATAGATCATCAAACATGCATTACCAGCAAATGTGAACATTAGCACCTCAACCATCAATGGTTGTAAAACTACTAATGAGAAGTGGTTTCTCAAGTTTAATGTGCATGCTTCTTTGGAATGTGATCCATTTTTTTCCCTTTGAGCATGGTTGTTCCATATCTTAAGGTCCCTGCGTTAGGATTTATTGGGTTGTCACTAGGATCAGTGACTACATATTGTGTGAGGCCCCTTCCAATGTTGTTAATCATCTTCCCTGCATAACCTGCTGAGCATGTGGCAAGTTGTTGTCTAGTATTTAGTTAGAGTTCCATCTCAGCAATGATCAATTGCATTCACTTTCATGCCACTGATCTTTGTTTTCTTAGCAAGACTAACATTAGGATTAGAGAGCATAACAATGACAAGAGCCAAAGCAAAGTGACAAAGAATGGCAACGTTGATTCCTTTCAAAGCCATATTCATGTGCATGTACTAACTCAAACTCATATAGAAAATGAGGCAAGTTGTACTGATTTGCAAATAATTAGAGTGGAGAGGGATATATATAGGTGGAATGGTTAGTAATGTATATGAGTTTGTTTTAGTGGTTTTAAGGTGGATGCTGAGGAGTGTAGGACACAAAAGAAGCTATTAATAGGTATTGGTTTTGCTTCCTCACCCCAATTTGAAATAGTCAGGTAGATATTGTGAAGTCGGTGGCTTGTTATCCTAATCCAAATTGTTTTAGAGTGGCGTATAAGACTTGATGTCCTATATCAAGTGCAATTATAATTCCTAATTGTTTTAGGACTCTTGAATTGGATATCTAAACCAGTTAGGTATCAATTTAAGAGTCCTAAAACAATTAGGAATTATAGTTGCACTTGAAATAGGACATCGAGTCTTATACGCCACTCTAAAACAATTTGGATTAGGATAACAAGCCACTGACTTCACAAATCTCCACCTTGGCTTGAATCCAATCATACCACACGAACGAAACTTCTCTGTCACCACCACCAAAGCCCTTTAGGGCTATCACAAACTGCAAATGCAAGTCAAGTCCAAGCAATGCTTGAACTTGTGCAAAGGAACTAGATTAGTCATCATATCAGCTGGATTATCTACAGTCCTAATCTTCTTAAGAAGAATACCTCCTTCATTAATAATTTCATGAATGAAGTGGAAGCAAACATCAATATGTTTAGTTCGAGAGTGATGGACTTGGTTCTTTGCTAAATAAATAGCACTTTGACTATCACAAAATACAAAGACATGCTCTTGATAAATTCCCAAGTTTTCAACCAAACCATGTAGCCAAATAGCCTTCTTAATGGCTTCGGTCACAACCATGTATTCAGCTTCAATGGTTGACAATGCAACAGTGGACTACAATGTTGACCTCCAACTCACTGGTGCTTTAGCAAGTGTAAACATATAGCCATGGTTTTAAAAACCGGACCGGATTGACCGATCCAACCGGTTCAACGGGGAACCGGACTTCAATTCGGACCGGTTATGATAAAAAACCAAAAATAGCATAAAAACTGCAAAACAGTGAAAACCGACCGATTCAACCGAAGAACCGAAAACTGACGCAGTCGAACCGGTTACTGGCCGATTGTTCATTTTTTGTCCTTTCCCAGCCTAAAACAGTAAAACTACGTCGTTTTTGGCCTTAAAAAACTAAACCTAAAGACTAACTCCTAACCTAACATTCTCATACTCTCAATCTCTCATCATTTCACATTTTCACTATCTTTGCCTCGCCTTCTCCGTCTCACTCAAGCTCAACTCAAGCTCACACTCTCTGCCTCGCCCTTTCCACCTCACTCAAGCTCACACTCTCTACCTCTCTACCTTGCCCTCTCTGCCTCACTCTCACTAGCACGCCACACCCACGCCTCTCAAACATTTTTTTTTTCCTTCTCATCCTCACGGGTCTGATCTCTGAAGTGCTAGGTTTTTTTATTCTTTTTGAGTTTTTTCCTTCTCGTTCTCGGTCTCGCCCTCGCCCTCTAAAGTGCTCTGCTCTCTGCTTCTCGGCTTCATCAGGTAACATTCTTTTCTTTTGATTTTGAATACTTGATTTTGATTTAGATTTTGATAATTTTCTTTTCTCGGTTTTTTTTTTTTTTTTTTTTTTTTTTTTTTTTTTTTTTTTCATTTCTATCATCTTCATCTCAGGTTCTCTGTTCCTTGACTTCACTGGGTAAGTGGTAACTTCTATCTTTCATTTCTATCTTTCAATTATTACTTGATTTTGATTTTGATAATTTTCTTTTCTCGGTTCTTTTTTTCTTTTCTTTTTTCTTTTTTTTCATTTCTCTCGGCTTCGTCTCAGATTCTCCATTCATCTTCTCGGCTTCATCTTAGGTTCTCCGTTTTCTGACTTCACTGGTAAGTGGTAACTTCTATCTTTCAATTATTAGTTTACAGAGTATGTTGTGGATTTGATTTACAGAGCATTATTGTTTGTGAAATATAAATTACAGAGTATTTTACACAGTATTTGTGGATTTTGTGTATGTTGTGGATTTGATTTACAGAGCATTATTGTTTGTGAAATATTGTTTACAGAGTATTTTACAGAGTATGTTGTGGATTTTCAATTTTGTGTATGTTGTGGATTGGATTTACAGAGCATTATTGTTTGTGAAATATTGTTTACAGTCTGAAATTGTTGAGTGAAATGGAGTCCGCCTCTATACCATCTAATGAACATGCTTCTACAACTGGGTCTAATTCTAATTCTTCATCTGTGAGGGCGAAATGTGATCCCGCATGGGATCATGTAACTGAAAAGTTGAAAGACGGAAAAAGTAGTTATAGATGTATACATTGTGGGAAAACTTATAAAGGAGGGGGCATTAATCGGATGAAAAGACATCTAGCTGGAATTAAAGGTGATGTGGCTACATGTATGGGTGTACCTTATGATATTAGGTTTCAAATGGTTGAGAATTTGAAAGAAATTTCAAAATCTAAAGAACAAACAAAAAAGGATCAAGAAGCATCTAATTATTCGCCATTAGAGGACTCACCAGAATTTG
This sequence comes from Quercus lobata, assembly GCF_001633185.2. Classification (NCBI taxonomy): domain Eukaryota; kingdom Viridiplantae; phylum Streptophyta; class Magnoliopsida; order Fagales; family Fagaceae; genus Quercus; species Quercus lobata. The sequence continues at coordinate 33,355,228 of NC_044915.1, read as the reverse complement.
AAGATGTCCAAGAAATTACTCCTAGAGGTACGGGGTTAGGTAGGGGAAATAGAAGTGGTCCTAGTAATTTTCCACCAAGATCCAATCTTGGCAAGAGAAAGGTTGGTGATATTGGTAATTACTTCGCTCCTAGAACAACATCGGGAGCTCAACCTTCTATTAAAAGTGTGCTTGCTGGCAAAGAAAAAAAGCAGAGGGTTGATATGGCTGTAGCAAGATGGATGTATGATGCTTGCATTCCAATCAATGCTGTGAATTCTAGTTATTATCAACCTATGTTCAATGTTGTAGCTTCTTATGGTCCTGGATATAGAGGCCTAAATTATCATGCCCTTCGAGGGCCTTTGTTGAGAGAAGCAAAAAGAGAAGTCCAATTGATTGTTGATTCTCATCGTTCATAGTAGGTTGACACTGGTTGTACAATAATGGCTGATGGGTGGACTGATACTAGGCATAGAATATTAATTAATTTTCTTGTCTATTGTCCTAAAGGAATTATTTTTATACGTTCTATTGATGCTTCTGACTTGGTTAAGGATGCTATTAATTTGAGTAACTTGTTTGATGAAATTGTTAATTGGGTTGGTCCTGTAAATATAGTACATTTGGTCACTGACAATGCTACAAATTATGTAGCTGTTGGAAGAATTTTGTGTGAAAAATATAGGAACATTAGTTGGTCACCTTGTGTAGCACATTGCCTAAACCTAATTTTTAAGGAGATTGGGAAGATGGATCATGTAGCTAAACTTGCAAAGCGTGCATCCAAGATAACAGTGTTCATCTATAACCATGTGGCTTTGCAAGCTTGGTTAAGGACTAGAAAAAATTGGACGGAAATTGTGCGTCCAAGGCCAACTAGGTTTGCTACTACTTTCATTGCCTTAGGGAGTCTTAGGGAACATAAGCATGACTTACAAGCATTGGTGACTAGCAAATTTTATGTTGAATCAAGATATGCAAAAGATAAGAAAGCAAAGGCAGTGGTGAAAATCATTCTTGACAATCAATTTTGGAATGATTGTCATGTAATTATGCATATTATGTCACCATTGATTCGTTTATTACGCATTGTTGATTTTGATGAAAAACCAGCTATGGGTTATGTATATGATGGCATGTATAGAGTAATTGATGGAATCAAAAAAAATTTCAAGGACAAGAAAAGACTATGGGAGCCTTATGTTAATATTATCAAGGATCGTTGGGATAATCAATTCTATAGAGATATTCATGCTACTGCTTATTGGTTGAATCTTGCATTCCAATATGACTCATCCACTCTTAATAAGAGGCTAGAGATGCAATTTGCTGTGACAGATGTTATTGAATCAAAAGCTTCAGTTGGTTGGTTGAAGTTGGTGGAAGAATTAAGGCTATTTCAAGAGCGTGAACAAACTTTTGGAACCCAACTTGCTCAAGAATCAACCAAGACATCTCAGCCAGGTAAGATATTGTTTACTTTAGCTAATAATAAAATGAAAAAATATATATTTTAAAGATCATATCTCTTTTTTATATTTTTGGGATAAGTGTAGTTGTGTTTATTGATTCATTGTATCTTTGTTTTGTGTTTTATATGGAACTTAGATGAGTGGTGGAAGTTGTTTGGATCTTGTGTTCCAACCTTACAAAAGTTTGCAATTCGGATCCTTAGCCAAACAGCTGCCTTTTCGGGATGTGAGTGGAATTGGAGTGTTTTTGAATAAATACATACCAAAAAAAGAAATAGATTGGAGCATCAACGACTTAATGATCTTGTGTTTGTTCATTATAACTACCGATTGAAAGAAAGGTATATATTATATAATCTCTTTGTTTCAATGTTTTTGTGGGGAAATATGAGTGATTCACTAATTTGGTCAAGTGGGTTCTTTGTGATTGTGAAATATAAGTGATTTGGTTACTAATTAAATTATTCATTATGTTCATCTTATGATATAGAGTCAAAAGGAAGAAGTTCAATTTTGATCCTATTGATTATGCAAGTATCGATAAAACTGAATTTTGGGTAGTGGAAGATGAGGAACCTCCATTTCTGGATCATGAGGAGATAGAGAATGCATTATATGAAGAGGGGGCCTATCCAATTTAAGAAGGGTCTTCTAGCCATGTACAAAGAGGTTAGCTTATAACAATTCTTTGCCTAGTTGCATATTTTAATTAGACTATTTATGATTTATGAGAAATGATTATTAGAATCATTATTTCATATATTGTTCTTTGGTTTTGGAATTTGTATAGATATGGACAGTGAAGTGATTGAGGATGATGATGACATTAATTTGGAATAATTTGGTGATGAAGATGATGCTCCTCCTGGATTTAGAGATAAAAATCATCCTATTCATGTTGAAGATGAAGAAGATGAGGATGATGATAATGATGCTAGTGGTGGAGCATTTGGTTCACATGATGATATTGATTTCAATTTTCTTCATAACAAATGAGGCTTAGGTCTTAAAACTTAGTAGTTTTTTTGAAACTTTAAAACTTATTTGCTATTTGGATGTAATGAACTTATTTGTTATTTGCCATTTGGATGTAAATGTAATGACTAATGAACTTATTGTTGTGGAATTTGTGTGTATCTTTTTATTAAAAGACAAAGCTATAGATAAAAGTACATGAGTTTGATATGAAACAGCAGAGATACAATGCTATGATTTGAAGGCCATGTCTATGATGTGTATCTGTGATTCTGTATCCTCAACAAAATGCATTAATTGCTTATTAGATCATGTTATGTCTTCTGGTTCTGGGCCTTTTAAAAGGAATAAATGATACAATGGTTTGTCTTCCTCTTCCTGCCTTTTGAAACTTGGGTTTGGTTGGGGTTTGTTTTCAATTTGGGCCTCTATAAACTTTGAATATGAGCCTAATCATGTTTTTAGTATATTAAAAAATTATTAATTATTTATATAATTTAAATAAATAATAATTAAATTATTTATGATGTCACCGGTTCAACTATCGGGGTCCGACCATAAAACTGGTAATTAGCACACTTTTCGGTTCTTTCACTATACCAGTTTTTAAAACCATGCATATAGCCTATAGTAGAACGGCGCTTATCTAGATTACTAGCAAAATCCAAGTCAACATAACCAACTAAGTGGCTTCCAACATTATCATATCTCTCGAACTTCAAACCCAAATCAACAGTTCCCAAAATGTATCTCAAAATCCATTTAGCCGCTTGTCAATGACCTTTTCCCGGATCATGCATATAACGACTAACCATACTGACAACTTGTGAAATGTCCAGCTGAGTACACACCATTGCATACATGAGACTACCAACCAAACTCGCATATGGGACATGAGCCATGTACTCACGCTCCTCATCGATGTTGATAACAACAAAGCACTAAGCTCAAAATGAGGGGCCAAAGGAGTACTCACAGGCTTGGAATTAGAATTCATACCAAAACTTTGTAGTACTTTAGTCAAATATTGTTTCTGTGTCAAATGAATAGTGCCTTTCACTCTATCTCATGCAATCTCCATTCCAAGTATCTTCTTTGCTTCACAGAGATCCTTCATCTCAAATTCTGAACTCAACTGAGTCTTCAATCGTTCAATTTCTACCTTGTTTTTACATGCCACCACCATTTCATCTACATATAAAAGCAAGTAGATATAGGATCCATCAGAAAGCCAACGAAGATATACACAATGATCAAATTGGCTCCTAATGTGCTTCTGCCCAATCATGAAGCGGTTAAACCGTTTATACCATTGTTGGGGAAACTGTTTCAATCCATACAATGATTTCTTCAATTTGTAGACTACCAGTAACTTCAAAGCCATGAGGTTGAGACATGTAAATCTCTTCCTCCAAGTCTCCATGCAAGAAAGTTGTCTTCACATCAAGTTGTGCTAACTCGAGATCAAATTCACCAAAGCTAGCAAAATACGGATAGATGAATGTTTAACAACAAGAGAGAACACCTCATTGTAGTCAATCCCTTCCTTTTGAGCATATCCTTTAGCAACCAATCTAGCTTTGAACCGCACACTATCTTTGCCTATAGGTCCCTCTTTCTTTGTGTAGACCCACTTGCACCCAATCTCTTTCTTACCTTTAGGAAGCTGTACCAAATCCCAAGTCTGATTCTTGTGAAGAGATTGCATCTCCTCTTCCATAGCCTTCTTCCATTCACCACTCTCAGATGTGCACACAGCTTCTTTATAGGTGGATGGAATGTCTTCTTCAACAATGGGAAGCGCATAAGCTACAGAATCAACATATCTAGCTAGTTTTCGAATTTCCCATTTGGATCTTCTCATTGCAATGGACTTTGTCAACTGTGAAGGTATTAAAACTAGAGCTTCACTCTCATCTAGATTATTTCCTTCATCAACCACAATATCATTGTCTGTGTTAACAGACTTTGAAGAAATAATAGGAGTCTCAAACTCCACATGCTGCGGATCATCTCAATTGTGTTCTCCTCCAACTGTTTAATAGGCTTGACAAACTCAGATTCATTAAATGTAACATCTCGGCTATGAATTATCTTCTTTGTCTCGGTACACCAAAGCCTATATCCTTTCACACCTGAACTAAAGCCCAAGAAAATAGCTTTCTTGGCTCTAGGATCCAATTTTGAATCCTTCACATGATAAATATGCAGAACAACCAATTATGCGTAAGAAATCATAATTACTAGCAGGAGATCCAGACCATACCTCTAGGGGAGTTTTCCCCTCATTTGCAGCTACAAGCAAACGGTTGATGATTTGACTTGCTTATGTTACTGCCTCAGCCCAAAATTCTTTACCCAATTTTGCTTGAGACAACATACACCGCACCTTCTCTAGCAAAGTACGGTTCATTCTTTCAGCCACTCCATTTTTTTGTGGGGAACCTTTAATAGTGAAGTGACGAGCAATTCCTTTATCTTGACAAACTTTCTAAAAATGGATTAGACTTGTACTCACCACCATTATCATATCTAAGTGTTTTTATTTTACGGCCTGTTTGAGTTTCAATCAATTTCTTCCACTTCAAAAATATATTAAGAACCTCAGCCTTATGCCTCATAGTGTAAAACCAAACCCGGTGCGAGTAATCAACAAAGGCAACATAATAATGCTTACCTCCAAGAGAAGCAACCTTAGCAGGCCCCCATATATCTGTGTGTACATAGTCAAGTGTACCCTTTGTCTGATGAACTGCAGTTTCAAACTTGACTCTAGTTTGCTTCCCCAAAACACAATGCTCACAATATTCCAACTTGCAGATCTTGGCACCCTTTAGCAAACCTTGCTTTATGAGACTTTGCAAAGCATTCTCACTGGCATGCCCTAAACGCATGTTACAAAGTCTAGTAGTATCTAAAGCAACCTCCCTAGTAATATCAAAAGCTGTGGTTGCTCCACCTACAATAGTACTCCCATCAAGGAAATACATATTCCTTTTACAAGTGGCCCTCAATGCTACAAATGCACCATATGAAACTTTCAAAATTTCATTCTCCATGGTCTTCTTAAATCCCTTGGATTCTAAGAAACCAACAGATATTAGATTCTTTTTCAAGTCTAGTATATATTGAACTTCTGTCAAATTGTGAACTATTCCATCATGCAACTTCAACTTGATTTTACCTATCCCAAAGATCTCACAGGCTTCATCATTACCCATGAGGACTGAACCACGTACCGACTCATCCAAATTGTAAAACCATTCCTTCTTCAAACACATATGAAAGGTACAGGCAGAATCCATGATCCATTCATCTGAATGGAAAACAAATGATGAACCAGTCAATGCAAAATTAGAATCTTTATCAGTACTATGTGCTACATTAGCATTAGAATCTTTCTTGTCCTTAGTCTTCAAAAGTGGGCAATCTTTCTTCCAATGCCTGTTATTGCAACAGAAGGCACACTCATCTTTCCCAATTTTTCTCTTTGTAGATCCTTTTGACTTAGAGCGCGATCTACCTCTTCTACCAGACTTCTTATGTTCAGACTTGCCTCTAACCATCAGTGCTTCACTACTTGTATCCACGTAGGCCTGTTTATCTTTCTTACGATATTCATTGTTAGTCAAAGCATTAGACACATCATTAAACTTAATTTCATTCTTCCTATACAACAGTGTTGTGATTAAATGATCATAAGTATCAGGTAGTGAATTCAACTAGGGGTGACCACGGGTCGGTCCGGGTCGGGTTTGTGCCCAACCCGCGACCGACTCGACCAAGTCGGGTTCCAATTTTTCAGACCCGCCACCGACTAGTTAGAAAATCGGATCGAATCGGACGGTTCTTGTTGGAAAGTGGTCGGGTCTCGGTCGGGGTTGATTATTTGGAAAACGGCAAGAATCCGGCCAAGAAAATATGAAAAATAGCAGTATTCGACGAGGAAATTTTGAAAAATGGTAGAAATCCAGCCAGATCTCACCAATCCAGCGAGATCTTGGCCATTTTCGGCAAGATCTTGGCTAGATCTAGCGAAATCTCGCTGGATCTAGCTTAAATATTCCCAAAGAAAACTCAAAACTCGCCAGATCTTCCCAAAAAAATGTCAAAACTCTCCAGAAAAATGATGCGTCGATCGGATCAGGTTTCTCGGATTTGAGAGGAGGAGATCCGATCTCCGACCCGTTGATCTCGAGTTTTGGAGAATGAAATCCGTCGCCAACCACCGGAGCAGTCGGTTCGGTCGGCGGTGGTCGGGTTCGGTCGACGGCAGTGGGTGGGTCGGTTCCAGCAGGTCCTTGGACAGCCCTAAATTCAACAATAAGAGAGCTTTACCTTCGTCTTTAATCTCAACTTCTAAATTTTGCAAATCAACAAGTATTTTATTATAATCATTCAAGTGCTCAGACATAGAAATACCTGCACGATATTGGAAACGGAAGAGCTTTTTCTTCAAATATAGACGGTTCTCCACACTCTTCGTCATAAACTTGTCTTCTAACATCTTCCAAAGCTCTTTAGCCTTCGTCTCCCTCATAACAAAATACTTTTGATCCTTGGCCAAACACAAACGGATGATGCTGCAAGCTTGTCTATTTATCTTGTCCCAATCTTTATCTGACATCTCTTTAGGTTTGTCTTCCAAAGCAATATCCAACTCCTATTGGATCAAGACATCCATAACTTCGCATCGCCACATGCCAAAGTTGTTCACTCCATCAAACTTCTCTACCTCAAATTTGGCATTAGAAACCGACGTCCTAACTACTGAAGGTTTTGCAGAAGACTTTGCTAAAGCTTTTCTAGAGGAATTTGCCAAAGATTTTGTAGAGGAATCACCTGACATCTTTCTCCTCAATAATTAAGTTCACAAATCAATCACAAAAATCTCCAAAGATAACAAATCCTGTAACGACCCAAGGAAATCCTATAACAAATTTGTAACGACCCCACCCCAATTGTGTAGATATTGTCTGTTTTGGGGCCCATGCCCCTCACGTTTTTGTTCTCCCTCAAAGCACACAGCAGTGGGGGAAAAGACCTCCACACATTAAAGGGAGGTCATTCTTTATAAACACATTTTCATGTGCTTCCCTAGGCGATATGGGATTCCATGGAATGCAGGACCCCCCTTTTGGGTCACTACAATCCACCCCCCTTACGGGCACACACGTCCTTGCTTGTAGGGCCCACACTTCTGGCTAGGGCATGGCTCTGATACCATCTGTAACGACCTCACCCCAACTGTGTAGATATTGTCCGCTTTGAGGCCCATGCCCCTCACGGTTTTGTTCTCCCTCAAAACACACAGTAGTGGAAAAAAGGCATCTACACATTAAAGGGAGGTCATTCCTTATAAACACATTTCCATGTGCTTCCCTAAGCGATGTAGGATTCCATGGAATGCAAGACCCCCATTTTGGGTCATTACAAATCCAAACCGCCTAAGTAACGAACCTAGGCTCTAATACCAGTTTGTTGTAGGAAAGTGCCTCTGAATAACACTCCCACCTCAATATTGACTGTGAAAATATTATGACTCTAGAAAGATCTCCAAGAAATAAACAATAGGAAGAAAGCAAACCCAAACTCAGAAAATAAATAAACACACACAAACAAAAGAATACCAGGAATTTACGTGGTTTGGCTTTTGGCCTACTACATCCACTGGCAACGACGAAGAAATTCCACTAATCAAATATGGAGATATACAAGTTGGTGTATCAATATTCTCACACACACCTAATCCCCAATACACCCAATAGCTCTCTCACAAATACAAGGAATAGAGAAAATCTTGCATCCTATGCTAAACTAAAGAACTCTCACAATAATATGCACCAACCAATCTCTATTTCACTCAGGGACGGACTAAGGGGGGGCCCGGGCACCCCTGGACCCAAAAAAAAAATTTAGTAGGTAAAATTTTCCCAAAAATAAAAAATAAAAGACTTGGGCCCCCCCTTATTTTCATGAACCATCCTATCCTAGCCGGCCATCCCACTCAGCCCAATCAAGAGCCAATATAAATCTTAAAAAAAAATGTAAAAAAAAAAACCTAGCGTCCAAAACCAAACGGAACAACTGAACAAGCGAAAAAGGAAAAACAAAGGAAAAAAAGAAAAGAAAAGAGAGAGGCGAGACTTAAAGAGTAATCACGCCGCCACCACACGAGAGAGACCCATCTCGCTGCCTACATCTCCACCCATCTTGCAGATTCACAGACCCATCCTTGTCAACTGTGGGCGTTGCATACCCAAACGGGAAACGGCCACCCCAACACCACCACAGCCCATGCGAGGCCCATCTTGCCGTCGGTTGCTTAATCTGCCCAGCCCAACTTCATTGCTCTAGCCTTCACAGTTCACAAGTATTTAATTTATCCTTTCCTTCACAACCTAATATAATATTTGTGAATCTCAGAATCTAATTGTCACTTTGTGTTTGTGACTTTCTCTTTTATATTGTATAGAGAGAGAGAGAGAGAGTAGAGTTTGTAGAGATTAGAGAATACAAATTAGTGTAGTGTTTTACTGTTTGTTCTTTGTTGACTGGTAGTTGGGCAATAATAGGGAGGGTAAAGTTAGGAAAAGTTTTTCGTTGCTAGTGCAGAAAGCAAAAAAAATTCGTAGTGTCGGTAGTGGGATTGGGTGAGTGTCAAAAATATGGAGACAAAGACAAAGAGATAAATAAAGGCAAAGACCAAAGACAAAAGACAAAAGCAAATCATATAATATAGAAAATTGTCACACAAATTTAAGAAAATAACAGTGATTCACTTGTGCCTATTGCTAACTCAAAATGCTTAATTAGATAAATTTATAAATTGAAAAGAAGTGAGAAATACTAAATTTTCAACTATGAAAGTTGTCAAAACTAACCTTCGAAACAAAATGGAAAATGATTTTTTGACGGACTCTTTGATGTTATACATTGAAAAGGATATAGTTGCGACATTTAGTTTAGATTCAATCATAGATGATTTTGAAGATTTGAAAGAGCGTCGAGTTCCCTTTTCATAGATGATTGTATTAAGAAACAATAGTGTCTCGTGACTTTTGTTTTTGTTGGTAGATGATTGTATTTTAATATATTAAGAAACAATGATTTTTGGGCATTTGTCTTGGTTGATAGTTTATTAATACTATATGAATGTGTATTTGAAATTTTTTTTTTCGCTTATGTCCGCCCCCCCCCCCCCCAGCTTGAAATCCTGGGTCCGTCCCTGATTTCACTCTCTATTTTTTTCTTCTTCTCAATTGCCGAAGCACCTTCTCCTTATATAGAGTATCAAGTCGGCAAAGATGAATCCTAATTGAATTCTATTCCATATATTCACATGCTACTCCAAGTAAAGACACTACCTCAATTTGGAATTGATTTGGACCTCACGTGCTCAAGAGATGAGAATTAGAGTCCTACTTGAGGTAGTGTCTTTACTTGGAGTAGCACATGAATATATGGAATACAATTCTATTAGGATTCATCTTTGCCAACTTGATACTCTATATAAGGAGAAGGTGTTTCGGCAATTGAGAAGAAGAAAAAAATAGAGAGCGAAATAGAGATTGTCTGGTGCATATTATTGTGAGAGTTCTCTAGTTTAGCATAGGATGCAAGGTTTTCTCTATTCCTTGTATTTGTGAGAGAGCTATTGGGTGTATTTGGGGATTGGGTGTGTGTGAGAATATTGATATACCAACTTCTATATCTCCATATTTGATTAGTGGAATTTCTTCGTCGTTGCCCGTGGATGTAGGCCAAAAGCCGAACCACGTAGATCCTTAGTGTTCTTTTGTTTGTGTGTGTTTATTTATTTTCTGAGTTTGGGTTTGCTTCGTTCCTATTGTTTATTTCTTGGAGATCTTTCTTGAGTCATAATATTTTCACAATCAATATTGAGGTGGGAGTACTATCCGGAGGCGCTTTCCTACAACAACTATAATTGTGTAGCAGCCAAAATGACAGAGAAAGCGAGTGTTTGTGTCATTGCTAGTATATAGATCGCGTAAGATTTTAAACTTTCATGTATGAAGATAGTAGTTACAATTGGCTTCTCTCAAGTAAGGGTTTTTGTGCTAGGAGATACAATGGATGTGAACTACATATACTAAGCACGGGTTGTTATTACACTATCGTAAATTCTAATTTACGTATTTAAAAAATTTAAAAAAAAAACAAATGTGATTGGAGTGTGTGACACACATAATATCTTTTGATTTGAAGGTGTCAACTAATCTAATCGGTTCAATCTCTCAGTATCAAATATTTAAGCTATTATAATTATCATAACTATTTGTCTAGTTCTATTTTGTAATATATTATAAATTAATTTTATAGCACATAAGAAAACCCATCGATATCTCTAACTCTAAAATAAAATTTTTTATTTTTATTTTTAAAATCGCTGTGCAAGTTGACAAAAACTTGTAACAATCTCACTTCGACTTCTAGAGCATTGTTATAAATTTTATTTGTTGCATAATCTGTTTTAGCAACTTTTAAGTTCTCTGGCCTCAAAAATTTCATCAAGCCGCTTAAAATTCAACTTCAATTTTTACTTAGCCTTGGCCTCTTTCACAATAACTTATCTGCTGGTATTTAAGATAAGTGAATTTGGTGTTCTGGAGTTTGGGAGAACTGTAGGAATGCAAGCAAGCAGATCAAATGACTTCAAGTAAGTCTTCAACCCATAATCTCTACTTATATCCCCATGGTTGGTAATGATGGCTAGAAGGATTTGAAACAGCATTTAATACTAGCATCTAACGCTAAATCAATTCTAATGGAATACGAGTTTGAGATGTATATTTATTAATAAATTTATATTAGAATAGGTAATTTCGATCCAAACTTACATTTTCTTATAACTTAGCTTTTTTCATTCTTAAGTAAGTGAATTGAAATGGACCAAAGTAGACCAAAATATTGGACTAAAATGCTATGGCTCAATAAGAGCACAACAAAAATAAATGCTACGCTTCAACTTCAATATATAATCATTAAGATGTATTGCTCTGGCTCATTTTCATTAAGATATAGAGATAATAAAGATAACAACTTTATTTATTTTTAGTTTATACTCACCCAAAATGGATCGAAGTAGGTGTTTATTATCTCTATCTCTTAAAATTAATGAAAATGACATATGGTTCACTATGTAGGAGCGGTCCTGGACCCTTCAACCTAGTCCTGAATACGAATATAATGGTAAAATAAGATTTTTTTTTTTTTTTTTTTTGGGTGAGTATAAACAAAAATAAATAAATAAATAGTGACTTCACCCAAGGTATTCATATTACATGTATTTTTTTATTATTATTATAATTAACATTTAGGTTCAAGAACGTATAAAATCATGGTAGAAAAAGTGATTATTTTATCATGATTGATAAGTTACAATTAGTTTTGAGAATGAATAAAGACATGATACATTATTGTATACATTAATAAATTTCTCTTTTTAAGGATGAAAAGAAAATAATGACATGACCACTAATCTAACTCAACAGAAATGAAACAATAATAAATAATACTCTTTAACTATTATATATTTTTACTATATAAATTACATATACATAAATAAGAGACTTTATTTGATATCAATTTTTCGGGATGACTACAAAATTGAAGATTTAATAACAAAGTTAGTAATTCATCCTTGAATCAAAAAAGATAATAAATACTCGAAAAAAAAAAAAAAGGGAGAGAGAGAACCAAAATTTCTTTTTGACCGAGTGACAGGTGCAATTTTTAAATTTTTGAGGGAGCCTTTTTATTTCTAATAGAATTTTTTTTATTAAAAAAAAAGTTACATTCATAAAGTTCCCATCACATTCATTAACAAATTTTACAACAAACTATAGAGCATGTAAAGATTTAAATAATCCACTTGGTTTGTAGCTGTCTTCAATAAATGCTCCATGCATCCTCGGCTCCACCTTTTTTCCCCCAATGCCTGCCTTTGTTAGTGAGCTATAGCCTATAGTAATTCATCAGATTTAAATATCAAAGACATGTAATTTTAATGAATAGACAGTTTTTAAAAAATTTTGCAATTTTTTATTCCGGTAGGAGCATGATTTCGGGGCAACTCAAGTGAAACATGACAATGAACTAAATTGTCACATAATATTGCTTCAACAACTATGTTGTGACTTGTGACTTTTTTCTCTTTTTTTTTTATAAGTAGAATAGGTCTATTAAAAAATGAAAACACTTCATGTTCATGATGATGAACACAAATAGTTCGAAAAATTATAATGCAAAGCTAAGAGAATTGTGAAACTCAAAAACAGCAGTACATCTATGTTGTGACTTGTGAGTACGACATTCATTAAACAGTCCTGTTATGTACATGAATAACAAGCAACTTACATCCATTTAGAGACATCTTACTCTGCTGCTTCCAACTTCATCTTCCTGTTAACATAATCCAGGTATCCCTGCCCAAAATGCCAGCATATGAGAGCTATGAATTCAGAATAACTGCTCTGAAAATACCTTCAAACTAACTGTTCAAATTTTGCATAATTATTCTCAGATTTAGTCTATTTAAGACTTCCAAAGATCTTTAAATTTTCAGAATGTTGAAAGTTCTATAAGCAAGATACCCCCAAATAATAATAATAATAATTACTATGGCCTGCTTTCTTACTGCCAGCGTTATTCCGTCTTTTTTAGTTTCAGTAATCAATCTTAGTACATTTTAGTCACCTCTTGCCTATATTACAATTTACACATTTTTTAATATGTAAATCTCTAATCCTACCAGGGTAAATCTTGAATGTATTACATTTTAAATAGACATTAATATCTAGATCTCTAGTCATACCAGTTTGTTGTCTGATAGCACATGGATGAGTACATTGTGCTTAATATAACAATTGGAGTCCATTGCATTTTACATTGATGAATTCCGTGTTAAATATGTAAAGCACAGTGAACCATTTGATTTTTTGGTGGAATGCATAGAAGAATGAATATTCCCTGGAGTATTTCCACAGCAGCAAACTTGTCAATTATTGTCTTTGACTGGACTGGATGTAAATTCAAAGGCTTTAACAGTAATTCCACATTCTGCAAAATAGTAACATGAACTCTTAAGACTCTTTTAACATTTAGTAATAAGAACACAGATAACCAGATGTAAATTGAGATTAGATGCATAAATCATTATAATTTGCCAAATCTAGCTTTTGCAGTTCATCCAACATTTCCTAGGCAAAGGCCAGGTTTCCAGTAGCTAGCTACCCAAACAATGAAATTGACATTTTCAACAGTTTGGAAAGGAAAATCACAGAGCTCACATAGTAATCATAATATTAGGTTGACACAGGGTAATCCAAGTACATCATCAGATTAATTAAAAACCTTCCACATGTGCTCTGTATCTATAGCTATGCCACAATTTATACATATGAAACTTCGCTAAATCTCACAATATAGCCAAATGGACCAACCTTAGATGTAAAACTCTCATCCCAATACGTGTAGTTTAAACCTTTGAGTTTCCCCGTTTTACAGAGATCATCAATGAAAAGCTTCACTTGCACTGCCTAATCATGGTGGAAAATTAAAATGCAGTCAGGGAAAGAACAAGAATCTATATGAATTGCTCCACTTGAAAACTCACATCAGGAGCACTTCTTCGTCTGTCGAAAGGGCAGCCAACAACAAAGCCCACCAGAGAAAGTTCAGAGATCTGTACATGAACAGAAGAAGCCGTTTATGACGCTGACTTTGGTCTGAAGATAGCTCAAACTTCAACACCACCCAACATATATACCCAATTTATCTAGATAGAAAACTTCTTGCAGGAAAAAAAAAAAAAAAAAAAAAAAACCTCTTTTGATTTAAGATGATACTACAGACAATCATTTCGATTTAAAACCTTCTTCCGAATTTACAATGACAACAAAATACAATCTTATAAAAGAAAATCAACAGAAAGTACTCACCAGACTTTGAAAGTCACTAACCATTAGATCTATATTTGATTTCTTCCTTAGCAGAACACTGCAGCATCACAATAATTGACATTTATACCATATAATAAACAAAGTTTCAATGAGAACACTAGCATAAAATGGGGAAAGGAGGAGCCCTGAAGAGGGATATGCTGCGCTTTTTTTTCTTTTTTGGCTTAATGAAAAAGGGGGTCTCCAATGTGGACTCATCAACCCCACGCCACAGCAATAGGTAATACCACATGTACCACCAAGGCCTTGATAGAGCTATCACTTAAACCACTCACCAAGTGAAGCAATACGAGAACTCCTACCATCAAGCCACACCCCTTGGAGGTAAGAGGGATATGCTGCTCTAGTCTATAAAATTAGAGATTCAACATTCACTGACCTTACCATATACTGGGTGGCCTTTAAAATGCATTGTCAAGCATAGATTCATGGTATTATAAAAAGTATAAGAAATCAGATTACCTTAGAGGTGAAGCTATCTTATTGTGAGTGTCTGAAACAGCAAGTCCAACATACTTATCACCAACATCCAGACCAAGCAAACGACCCCGTTTTACTGCTTTTGACGTGAGCAAATCATGGAACAAGTTCAACGGCTTCACGTACCTCATTAATCAACCAGACCCCTCAACAACAAAAAACAAAACCTTTTATTTGTCACTCTGGGAAATACGTTTTAAGCAAAATTAACATTACAAAAATGAACAACATGGGCAATAATATTTTTACTTCCAAAATGCGAAGCAATAAACTCTTTTTTTTTTAATGCATTTAGTCCAGCTTTTCGGCACAAAGTTCATTTTCATTGCAGCATTTTTACAAACAGTTAGTCTACACAGAGATCAAATGCTATTTGTGACATATTTTTTCACAAACACTTTTGGAGCAAAAAGTTAAACAGAGAGAGAGAGAGAGAGAGAGATTCATTACAAGTGAAATTCAATGTTTCAAACGAAGTGAGTTACCGTTCAGAACGGTTTCAATGTTTCATACGAAACACTCAAAATGGGTACAGAGTCTACAGACCCAATTATACCAATTTATGATAAGTAGTAATTGAGGGTCACTTTTGATTTTTTTTTTTTTTTTTTTTTGGGTCGGATGGAGTTTAACTATTTTTTTTTTTTTTGAGAAGCTTTTTTGTTAGTTTAACTAGGGACTAGTTTGGGAGAGAGAATATTTGAATTATGTATATTTTTGTTAGAAATACCAAAAATACTAATTTAATTACAAGCCTTTTGCAAACATAGTAATTTGTTGATATCATTCAACTTGGAGTTTTTAGACATTTAGTAGATTTTTTTTTAATATATAATAACATTTTTTATAAAAATTTTCTTTAGGTAAAGTACGTGCCTACTACGTGGTATATGGATGTTTTTTTTTTTTTTTTTTTTTTTTTTTTTAAGAATCATCTGGATGCATTTAAAATCATTTATTTTCTTTCCATTTTTTTAGACTATATGATTTTTCCCACACAGAGAGAGAGAGAGAGAGAGAGAGAGAGAGATTCATTACAAGTGAAATTCAATGTTTCAGACGAAGTGAGTTACCGTTCAGAATGGTATCAATGTTTCAGGCGAAACTCTCAAAATGGGTACAGAGTCTACAGACCCAATTATACCAATTTATGATTAGTAGTAATTGAGGGTTACTTTTGATTTTTTTCTTTCTTTCTTTTTTTTTTGTCGGATGAAGTTTAACTAGATTTTTTTTTTTTAAGAATTTTTTTTGTTATATTAACTAGATATTTGGGAGAGAGAATATTTGAATTATGTATATATTTGTTAGAAATACCAAAATACAAATTTAATTATAAGGCTTTTGTAAACATAGTAATTTGTTGATATCATTCAACTTGGGATTTGTAGACATTTAGGGTTCGTTTGGATTGAGCTTATTTTTGCTGAAACTAAAAATACAGTAACAAAATAATTTTTAAATGTGTGAATAGTACCGTGAGACCCATTTTTAATTTTTTTTCTAAATAAAGTGGTTGTGGGTTCCATGAACAGTGCATGAATAGTATCGAAACAATGCGTGGACAGTAACATTTGTTTCATGAACAGTAAATTTTGTCTCCTCCTTGAAACGCTTGAAAGCAAAAAAAAAAAAAAAAGAGAAAAACGCAACGCAGGATTCAACGGAAACGCTGAATCCAAACGACATCTTAGTAGATATTTTTTTTAATATAGTACCCGTTTGGATTCAACTTAATCATGCATCTATGTTTTGCAACAACGTTTTCAGTCCTTTTTTTTCTTCTTTTTTTTGTTGCACGTGAACAGTGATTTTATTGTACAGGGGACAAAAAACACTGTTTATACACTGTTCATGGGTCCTACGATACTATTTACACATTTAAAAATTATTTTACTACAGTGTTTTCAGTTTTTAGTAACAATAAGTTCAATCCAAACGGACCCATATAATAATATTTTTTATAAAAATTTTCTTTAGGTAAAGTACGTGCCTACTACGTGGTATCTGGATGCCTTTTTTTTTTTTTTTTTTTTTGAGAATCATCTGGATGCATTTAAATGCATTTATTTTCTTTCCATTTTTTTAGACTATATGATTTTTCCCCCTCGTTTTGAAGGTTTTGAAGGTTCAGAGGTATTATGATAATTTAAAACCTCTTAACATTATTTTGGTCTTTTTTGAATGTTTTGAGGATATTTTTTCATTTTAAATATTTGGGATATATTTTTTATTTTTTATGTAAATATTTTACATATATATATACACACACATAATTAGATAAATAGGCTAGATTTTAGACGAAACTACAATATTGATCCCTCAAGTTTTAAAATTAAGTTATATTAGTCATTTTATTAATTATCATTAGTGGTGTTACTTACGTAACTAATGGAACAACTACTTAACATTTTTTTTAATGTCGTGGCAATTTTTTAACTAAAAAATTAGTTTTCATGTTAGAATTTTAGCAGTACCCACCTTCTAAAATTACCTAGATCCACAATCAGGCCCGGCTCCCTCCTGTTCTAAGCTTAAAAATGAGCCGCGTCTAAGATAATGCCCTCTCTCTCCAACCCTTTTTAGCAACTTCCTAATTCCTTAGAAAAACCACCTCCCACACTCCACCAAAACTTGCTCTCCACTGAGTTGAAGCCGGCGAAGAAGATCTTTGTCGTTTTGTTAATGGATGAGACTTCATCAGAATCGTTTACTGAGCTGTGAAAGAATCAATCATGGAAGCTTTAAAAGCTTCCTCTCCTTCTTGAAAGCTGTCGTGATATATGCTCTGCCGAAACCACTCCTTCACCCAACTCATGGTTTGTTTCACAAGTTCTAATCTTTTATTCATTAATTTGTTTATTCATTTATCCAATTAATTGCCCTTTCTCTTCACATTTGAATCACGATTAATAAAACCCAATTCAAAGACCCAATTCATTGTTCCGTTCCCCATTAAATTGTTGAAGCTCCTAAAAGAGTTTTGAGCATGCTGGAGATGGGTTTGGAGTGGCTGATCATTCTATACTAGTGGAAGCCATCAAAGATCATTTTGAAGGATCAATTTTTGTTACAGGTTATACAGACCCAGAAAAAAAAAATGATGGAACTTCAATAGTATAACCTCTATTTTAAATTTTAATTTTGATTTGGTGTTGTTTAATTGGTCACCACCCAATGAAAAATACTTGATAATAGCTGGCTTCATGTGTCCCCACAACTCCGATCAAGTTTTGATCTTGTTGGAGAAAGGCATTACAGTGGCATATGGATGACGGTTTTTCTACTGAGCTGCTAAAAAGGGTTGAGAAAGAATTAGAGGGTATAATGTTAGACCTGGCTTATTTTTACCTTCAATGTTTTGAAAATCAACCAACAAACCAAGCCCATAATCACAAAAACTGAGATGAAAGAACCAAACCCATAGCCGTCGTAAACATTAGAGAGGAAGATTTGGGTTTAAGGACCACCATATTTGGTGCTGGTGGATAGAGGCAATGAGCTTGAGGAGCTCAGTGACCTTGAGTTTCGATCCATTTTGCGTGTCCGATTCAGCTTCTCTTTTTACCTTTTTTGTTTTGTTATTTTGTTCTTTCTTTTCTGCTACTACTATTACTCTTTCCTTTTAATTTTTCTTCATTTTAAAAATTGATTATTTGGTTTTGTAAACAAAGAATAAATGTGAGGTTGATTTGTTAAACAAAAATCAGATTTGTTTTTAATCGGGTTAGTATGATTTTGATTTGATTTTAATGGATCAGTTTGCTTTAGAGTTAATCTAACGTGGAAACTAATTTTTTTAGTTAAAAAACTGGCACCTCATTAAAAAAAAATGTCAATTTATTGTTCTGTTAGCCACGTAAGTAACACCACTAACGCCAATTAGGTAAATGACTAATATAATTCAATTTTAAAACTTGAGAGACTAATTGTGCTCGCTTCAAACTTAAGGAACCAATTGCGCACACAAGGTAAACTTGAGAGACCAACATTGTAATTTTGCCTAGATTTTACCTTAAATAATTGGACTGGATTGAGTTGGGTTGGATTTGAATCATAACTACTTTGTTAAATGAATAATAAATAGGTAAAAGGTATTTGAAAATCCAACCCATTCATAACCCCAAACTTATTGTTAAGACTTTGACAGCGTTTTGTATTCATACCATTTTAATTGTCATTTTCTATACATTGTTGACATTGAGTAAAATCCTGAAAGTCATTTAGAAGGGATGAATGAAATTGTATGCGTTCAATAATATATAAAATTTTAATAAAATTATCAAATGCTTAGGATAAGGGGTTTAAACTTTTTATAGTCTTGGCCTAGAGCCTTGTAGCTTTGTGGAGTTGATTGGTTCTGTTTATGATGAGAACCATAGCTCAAATTCTCCTTCCCCACTTTATTTTGGACAAATTAAAACTTATACACCTGTAGTTCCACGGAAATTTAAGTTGCTAACCTATGATTTGACATTTTACCCACCTGAGATTTGACCGAAATTTAAATTGCTTACTTGTGGATTGAAATCCAATGATAAAAGTGTTCTGCTGGATCCATTTTGATCTTGTATTTTTATATTTTTTGTGTTTTTGGAGGAGAGAATACATAAAAGTAGAGTAAAATTACATAATTAAATATGTTTTTAACAGATGTATATAATAGAACTCTAACTGAGCTAACTTTAGGTGAGTAAAGTGTTAAATTTCAAATCACAAGTAGGTAACTTAAATTTCAATCAAACCGCAGGTGGGTAAGTTGTAATTTTTCTTATTATTTTTTAAATAAGTAAAGTCTTGTGGATGAGAAACTATTAATGTATACTCAATGCTCTACACTTTTCTCCTCATAAATATGAGTCTCATTTGCAGGATTCACATTATGTAAACGGAAAGCGTAGTACACCAAATATACCAAATAATTTTGTCTAGCAAAATATCAAAGAAATTATGTTCTTTTAAAAGTTTTTATTACAACACATTGATCTTTTAAGTTCAACAAGAGTATAAGAAGATAAAATAATGAATTCTCCTGAAATCTTTAATTACTAGTATGTTTGGGATTACTTATTTTTATTGGTTTATTTTGTTCCAAAAAAAAAAAAATTCAATATAAGTATAATTGTACATAAAAAGGTCAAACTTTTAAAAGTTATATATATATATATAAGCTGACAATAAAAATAAACGAGATTTTAAACTTGTTCAAACTCAAGTCACAGCACATTCGCACCACTTAATTTCAACCACAAAGCAGCGTATATATAATAAGCTTTTTCATTTTATGGGACAATTTGATTGTTGGTGATAACAAAATATAAAAGCTTGTTAGAGTCTTTTTTGGGCTCATACATGTGTCATGTTTTAATACATCAGTGATTAAGTTTTGAGTTCTTTCAGGGAGTTGAGATCAGAACTATTGTCAATGGGGCATTCGTTGGCCATTACCATTGTATTTCATAATGTAATGACTAATGAGTAGGTGAAATAGAATTATAAATGGTGTGAAATAGATTTTTTCTTCTAAAAATAAGTGAGCAAGGAATAAATGTGTAAGTAGAATACACCAAAACTTGTTTAAAAAAAGTAGAATACAACAAAAATAATATTCATAACAAAAAAGTGTTAATTGATAATTTATAAGACTTATCTTGTAGTTTGTTTGAATAACTTTTGCATTAGAGACCATATTAGGCATTGAATAAAGGAATCAAGGAGAAGAAAGTTAGCAATGAAGCATTCAACAGCATGACAACAAAGAGATTGCAATCCTGAGATGTTAGAGAGACACGAAAAAGAACATGGGGTAGCTTTCAGCAAGGCTAGATAAATGTAATCGGCATGACAAAAATAGTATATTCAGCAAGATCAAAGTAATATATTCTGCAAGGCTAAAATAATGAATTTAGCACAGATAAAAATGTTATATTCCATATTCATTTGGACATGAATTTTGTGTTCAACAAAAAAAATTCCATGTTCAGTATCGTGGACGTTTTGTATTAACCAAGAAGAAAAAGAGAATTATTCATCAAGAAGAAAATCTCATATTCAGCCGCTACGGGTGAAATCCTGCATTAAGACAAAGTCACGAGCCTCGAAATTGAAAATCAAAGCACAAGGGAGGATGGGTTGGTAAGGAAAAAATAGAACTTTATCTGTGCATGTCAAGGATCATATGAGAGAATGGTTTTTGAAGTTAATTAGTAGAAGAAGTGATAGAGAAAGATGTGTTTGAGGAGACACAAGGATGAAATATGCCTTCTGATTTTTCTCTCTAAAGACTCTAATGCTCACAACTTGTGTCTCCTTGAAATTTTGCAGAAAACGAGTAAATCATAGGGAAGGAAGAGCATAGAACAGGAAGCTCAATTTAATTTCAAATTGTGGGCCTGCTCAAAAATTTTCACATGCAGATGAGCATGTGTTTATAGGACAAAATTTTCTTATTATTCTCAAGGAGCTGAAAACAGATAATTGAGCGGAAACCATAAAAATCAATTGAATAAATTAAATGATTGATAACCATCTACTTCCAGTTTTATTGTTGTACATGGAAAAATGGAGAAAGAAAGTCAAGCTCAGCACGTTTTTTTGCTGCTCTTCTGAAGGGCTTCCGATTTCGCCACCATAAGCGTTCAATCCCACTGCTAAAACTATTACTATGATCTGTCATTGAAAGCATCTTTTGCCTTGGACCAGGCTCAGCTTCTCTCAGTTTCTTTGTATGTTTAGGAGAAGGTGTTTTAGGCTCTGCAAACTTGACACTAATTGATCTGTCAAGGCAATAAAGGGAAAAAAGTTACTAAAGATGAAAAGATATATATATATATATATATATTGAAACAGATATTATGGTCCAAACAGATGACAGAAGTAAGAAATATATAATTTCTTTTCTCCCTCAAATTTTATGAAAAAATCTACTCATAATTTATCACCAACAGAATAAAAGACAATCTGGCAAGATTTTATCACTCCCAGCACTTTCCTCCCAATAATAATCATTTAAAGAGAGATTTTCATTTTATCATATGTTCTTTAAATGCTCGTTTGGAAGAGATTATTCCATAAACCATAATCAAACATGCATTTTCAGCTCTGTATTTTGTGCGTCCTGACTAAATTACATTCCCAAACCCAAAAGTCCTCAAGCAAACAGCAAAATACAATATATATGCAATTACAATTTACATGCAAGGAATTTTTTCTTAACTTAAGGCTTACCTATCAAGATCAACTGAAGGTGTTGCAGACAAGTCTTGTTGTTGAGGCTTCCAAGCAGGACAGATGTAAACCTTTGGTGTGAAAACTAAGTTAATGCAATCAAAATGGTACCACTCATCACATTGATCACAAGCAATCATTTTTCTCTGATCATATGGCTTTCGACAAATACAATAAAGCATACTTCGTTCTCGTATTAACTGCACCAACCAAACACTAGCTGATCAATGAAATGCCGAGGCAAATATTTTTTCTTTTTCCTTTTTCAAGTAACGCAAAGATAAATAGTTTTTTGTGTGTGTGTGTGTGTGTGTGTGTGTTGGGGGGGGGGGGGGGGGGGGGTGTGGGGGTTATCTCTGTTTCCTTCTCCAAGTAAAAAGGCAAATTTTCACCTTCCATGATAAGTTCAAAAACTTTATCTAAACTGAGAGCTCCAGAATCAGTTGCAACCTGTATATAAAACAAAAGAGCCAATGAGAGAGAGTAAGAGAGCAAGAGAGAGTGAGTATGAGAAATTTATAGACCTTCCTGGCACGTTCTGCCCACTGCAAGCCAATACGCTTCACTTCTGTAAGTCTTTGCCTATAGTAATCTTCAGGTGGAATGCTCATAGAAAGACCCTGCCACATATTCTTGATTTAGTTCATCATCCATGTCACAGTATAGCAAAATTGCTTTTGTCAAGAAATAAAATTTTAAATCAAGAACTGTCAAACAAATACAAATTTCAAAGAGAGATTTTCTAAATCCCAGAAAGTGTCTTCTCTGTCCAGCTCACTTTTGAGGAAGGTTAATTAATGCACTGACACTTCGGGTCATATTTGTTCTTTCAAAGATGTTCAAATCAATTAGTGCTGCGACCTTCTTTAATATTGAACTCTTGAATTATGGGAAGGGCCTATGTAGAATAGAATCAACAGATGTAATTGGATTAAAAAGCACCCCAAGTGGAAGTAAGCCAATAATAAAAATGCAGCCCTTTAACAAAAAAGTATTTGTAACCATATTTCAGTCTTACAGCAACATTGTCTTCAACAAATTCTTCTTAACAAACTGAAAACCCAGATAACCTAAGTAATACCACAGCAACCCAATGATATCTTATAGCAATACTCGAGCATCTATAATAGATGGATTGCTAAACAATTACTGAGAGCTATATAAGAACTAAGAGTGAAAAAAGGATTTGCCTGGATTGACTGCCCATACCAACCACCTCTAGTATCTAACTGTACCTCCAACACCTTATAAGGGGTTGTAACTGGTCCTCACTACTTACCCAAAAAGGGAAGATAGTCCTCACAAACCCAAATCAATCATTATTCCCCAGCCCTGGCCAAGCCTCCTACTCCACTTTCTATATGTTTTTGTTTATGTTTCTTCCCTAAAAAAAAGAATTTTTAGTCCCTTCATAGAATTAGAGACACAAAGCAGAAGGCAGTAGACATGCAACACATCATGAATTTTGTAGGGGCAACATAGGCATTAAATCATATTAGGTTCTTGTGGAAATGGTTTTCTGTGTCTTTTTTCATCTGTCTTTATTTAGTATTTCTCAAGAACTGACAAATATTGATTTAAATAATCAATGGATACTCTTGGAAGATGCTATCCCCATGTGAAGTATCCCACTTTTAGGAGACATAGGTGGTAGGAGAGGAAGACAAGGAGGAGAGCTATCACTGGCAACCGAAGGAGAGAAATAGGACTGAGATTCATCAAATGTGGCATCAGCACTAATGAAATGACGCCAAAGAGTAGGTGAGTAACATCGGTATCCTTTCTGAGTACGAGAATATCCAAGAAAAACACATTTAATGGATCTAGGATCAAGTTTGTCACTCCTTGGACCTAAGATATGAACATAGCACACACAACCAAAGATCTTAGGAGGTAGATGAAACAAAGGTGCATCAGGAGAGAGCACAGTATAAGGGATCTGACCACCTAGAACAGTGGAAGGCATACGATTAATTAGGTGACAGGCAGTGAGAACATCATCACTCCAATATGATTTGGGAACATGCATATGAAACTTTAAGGCACAAGTGACCTCTAACAAATGATGCATTTTGCGTTCAGCAACACCAATTTGTTGTGGAGTATGGGAGCATGAAGATTGGTGAATTATACCATGATCATCAAAAAATTGAGACAAAGATGTATGAAAATATTCACAAGTATTATCAAACCGAAAAATACAAAGTGAAGCATTAAAGTGAGTCTTTATTTCCATATAAAATGATTTGAAAATTGACTACAATTCAGACCGTTCCTTCATAAGATAAAGATAGGTGACTCTAGAATAATATCAACAAAAATGACAAAATATCTAAATCTCAACAATGAGGGAGTGTTTATTGGACCCCAAATATTAGAATGAACTAAATGAAAAGGACTACTAACACGATTCACGCCTAGAGGCAAAAGGCACCCTATGGTGTTTACCCAACTGACATGCTTCACATTGTAAAGACTCAATTTGACGACACGACGGAACTAATGACTTCAAATTCTTGAGAGATGGATGACCAATGACCAAGGCGACAATGATGCTGAAAAAGTGAGATAGACAAATGAGAAGCCACTAAACGGGAAGAACCATATCAATCCAAGTAATAAAGTCCACCGGCTTCATGCCCTCCGCCAATAATCTTCCTCGTCTTGAGATCCTGAAAGATACAATGAGTGGATAAAAAAATGGCAGCACAATTCAAAATTTTAGTAAGCTTACTAATTGACAAAAGGTTAAAAGGAAAATCAGGAATATATAAGATAGAAGAGAGAGAGATTAGGACTAAGATTGGCAGTGCCCAAACCAGAAACTGTAGTAGCTATGCCATCTGCCAATGTAACATTAGGAAGACTACTAGATTGCTTAAGGTCAGAGAGTAAACCTGAGGTACCTGTCATATGATCAGTAGCACTTGAGTTAATGACCCAAGGGTCCTGAGTGGCAAGACAAGCAGTGGAAGTACCTTGTTGAGCCAAAGTAGTAGTAGAATTAGACCTAACAAAGTTGGAATGCAGAGATAAGATGTGATTGTACTCTTCCTTAGGAATAGAGACTATTCTGGATGTTGGTGGAAGTGGCTGTGAAGGTGGTTCTTGAACTTGAAAACTAGATTGGTGTGCTGAGGGTTTACCATACAACTCCCAACAAAAGTCTACTGTATGATTCTCACTATGACAATAAGTGCATTTACGAAGACCACGTCCTTTACCACGACCCCCTTGTTCACTCCCATGGCCCCCTTGGTCACGACCTCCACGGCCTCGGCCCCCACGACCTCGACCTCCACGACCACCTCTATTACTTCCCATATAAGTGGTAAAGGCAGATTTATCACCAGAAGGTAATGCATCAGTATTGGAGGAAGAGAAAGGGTCAGTACTCGAATCAGATAATGTGGCCTGTCGAAGTCTACCAAAAACTTCACTCAATGAAGGGAGGTCTGGACTAGCTAAAATTTGTGATTTTACTGGATTCAAATTTTTAGGCAATCCAGAGAGGAAGCAAGCAACATGCATAGAATCTCGTTGTTTCTTCATAATTTTAACATCAGAGGAGATAGGCTGATAAATATTGAGTTCTTCACATACACTCTTAAACTTGTTATAATAGTCTTCTAAAGACATATCACTCAAACTCAAGGAGAAATAATTTTGATGAAGATCATAAATCCAATTCAAATTGTTAATACCAAAGTAAAGTTTCTTGGCTTGTTCCCAAACAAGTTTAGCAGTTGGTAAGAAAACCAAATTACAACTGATCTTAGACTCCATACTATTCCACAAACAACTCCTAATTTGTGCATCTTTGGCTCTCCAATAAGCAAATTTAGGGTTTGTAGGTACAGGAGGTTCCTTAATCACGTAATCAAACTTCTTTCTACCAAGAAGAAAGACTTCAACTGCCTGTGCCCACTGAGCATAATTACTACCATTTAGACGAATTGAGGTAATTGATAACATATCAGGAGATAAGAAATAATTAGGGGGCGGAGCACTGTCTTTGGACTCCATAATAGCAATCTAAAGAACAAACTAACACTAAAGAAATAAGCTGGACTAAATTAAAACAAACTCCAACCAGCAACCAATGTACTTCAACCAATCAGCCACGCCAACAGTAACTCATCTATCAACGAATCAACACCAAACTATTCCAAAAACAAGGCAGCAACAAATCCATACCTACACCAAAAAAAAAAAAAAATGCCCAATCCACCACTAAACATCAACCTAAGGCTGCCTAAACAGATACGCAGAGAACGTATTGAAGAAGAGAAGAAAATCAGACCATGGTTGAAACCCTCAATTGAAAAACTCCGGTGGCGGCGCTAGGGTGCAGGAGTGGCGGCGTGAGGACTGGTGAGTAAGCTAGGATGATTGCCAGAGGAGGGCAAGTAAAATCCTGCCTCTCTCGCAATCAAGCGACGTCGATCTGGTGTCGCAAGACCAGAGAGAGGGTCACCAGCGCTGGACAACTCCTTCAGCCACTAAATCAAGATTGTCGAAGTCTCTATTAGGGTTGTTGGAGCTAGTGAGTAAGGATATGGTTGCCGACGACAACAATATTGGTGGGTGGTAATCGGAGGGTTAATGGCAGCGGCGAGTTGGTGGCTCTGATACTATGTTGTTTACTGTGAAAGTGTTTTAGGGTTTTGATAAGTCAACCCTAACACATAAAATATTATTTATATATAAAGTACATGATATTACTGTTTTGCCCCTATTACTCATAACATCAACAATCAGTGGACACTCTTGGAAGATGCTATCCCCATGTGAACTATCCCACTTTTATAACTAAAAAAAGTGAAAAAGTGCTAGAGAATTCAAAAGCAAATAATCCATATTAAGAATGTAGAATAGTCCCAAAAGACAAGTAAACAAGTACTAATGGTCGATAAAACACACCTCTTTCAAATGCTGCTGAATCTGTTGGATCTTGGGCTTTTGTAGACCCCCTAATAATCTACTGACTTCGAATCTCCATGAGTATCTTGCTAAAGCCAGCTCAAGGTTGCGATTAGCTTGATGATCATACAGAACTGCCACTTCAATAGCCTGTGCAACAAAACCATTTCCAATAAGGAAGAATGTACAAATGTGTGGCTATATAACAGTTAACACTGAAAGGATAACAATTTTATTAGATTGGAAGCTATTGCATTTTATGGTAACTAACAACATTTATAGCAATAAAAATTGAAAGCCAATTATGCACTAAGGAAATATGTCAAATCCAGCAGAGAGAGATCAATCCAGGTTCTCAATAAAAAGAGTAGAATACAACAACCAAATGCTTCTACAGCATAATATATCAACAGTATATAATGCTAGCCTTGGCAAGTACCTTAACAGCAGTAGTTAATTTTTCAGGGACCACACCGAGATCTTTATCAAAATAAGCTAAAGAAAAATTGACTATTTTTGTCAAGAAAGTTCTGCATGCCATAGCTTGATCCACAAGTTGTTCCAACACATCTCTTTCCTCAATCCTGTAGAGCAGTTATCAATAAAACAAAGCATTCACATGCAGGAATTTGATAACACATCAAATAATCTTCGATAAAAACCCAATCAAAAGCTTGTGCCAAATTCAGTGGAGAACCATTCTTCTTTACAACTGTCAAATATCCACAGTAGTTACATAAGTGCAATTGGATAAGCATGAGGTAAAACAATCCATGAGCCTAACAAGTGAGGCAAAAACCAAAAGTACAAAAAAATAAGAAAACCAAAAGCCAAACATAAGGTGGACCAGGCAAGCCATCCTTGGTTAATATATGAATCAATTGAAGAGGAAGAGAAGACACCCAGTTTACAAGGCACATCGTCAAGCTCAGTTTTGGTTGCAAACCTACCTGCTCAGTTTTAAGACTACCTTGAAATCAAACTAACATAGAAGTCCATTAGTGAAAATTCATATTTCGTATGTAGTAGCAGCAATTCCAATGCTGAAAAGGTTATTATTGTTATTAAATATGCCGGTGACAAACTGCTAGACATCAGTGTCTGTCTTAAAATTTCACAACCCAAGGTCTCGGCCATCCCACTTCTCTGATTGATCAGCCACACTACATACTTCTCTAACCTTAGCTGCTAGCACAGAATCAGTTTGAATAGAAAAGTATCTCCATCCAAATCCCAGATCAGTTCTAGCATTCCTACTACTGCCACATTAGTTTTAGAATCATACAATCCAGCACAGTTAAACTGTCTATGAATAATGAGAACAAACTAAGATTTTTGAATGGCTTGAATTTTTAAAAAATGTACAAAATAATTTTTTTTCTCCTCCACATTTCTTTTAACTTTGATGTGTAGTCTTCAGGGAATGCATACAAACTACAAAAGTTGGAGCCGAATCATCACAAGTTTTCTTGGTCTCAATATCCTGATTAGGAGCTTTCTCACATTTTCCTTGTTCATTGTTCTCACTTTTCAATCAATATGGAAACATCTTGACAAAGTATGCAAAACAACATTTGCAATAGGATAGGAAATACTGATCTAGAATGTCAGATAACGCATAAAGCTATTAATAAATATGAGCAGGCTAAGACATAGGAGTGATAATATAGACAGTGCAATTCCTTGAATGTTTAATGGCACGAACTCCTTGAAAAATTATATTACAATTGAATTATAAGATCATGAAAAGGCAAGAAATATGCAAGGAGAGAATTTTTTTTTCCAAACCGGATGCATTTGCCACATCCCCACAGAGCTGATAGTCAATGTGTTTACAATGACACATAAAGCAAAAAAAAAATCTGTCAGAGTTTTGCTTGATAAAACTATAGAAAATGGACATTGTACCTGAAAATGAAGCAAAACATATCTAACAAACTCATGGTCACACCATAGGATAGTATTTACTGGTTGGATGAGAAGAGTCAAACCAAGGAGAACATTTAGCCAAACGTATAGAAGATAAAAAACAAACTACAGATATCTATCTAGCACAATTAATTAAAAAGTAAAAAAACTAAAGGATGGAGCTTATTCTGAAAAAGGACAAAAAGGATTCCTCTTATAAATCACAATAAGGAAAAAAAAGACATCAATAATTAGATTCCTCGTTGTAAATTCTCCTCACCAAAAGACTATAATTGAATACTTTCCAGAGGAAAATAAGCACTTTGACAGAGGATTTAAGCTTCCATAGGTCAGCCCACGTTTAAGAACTGTATCTCAGAGTTCTTCTGCTTCCAATATAAGCATTCAATATGGAGAAGCTAGTAGGATCGGTTGACAGTAAAGAGACCTGACTGATTCATGGGGCCTAATCAGTTTAACTGCACTTCCCAACCTAGGAGTTAGCTGCTTCTAAATAATAAAGTTGGCTACATGAGATGTATATCAATTCCTCACTAATGTACAATATCATTTTGCAGTAGCTTGGTCAATAAAATCACAAGCCTTGTAATATGTGGATAATATCCCCTAGACACATTGTATCTTACATTAAGCCAAAAGTCATGGTTATTAGGAATTGAGTTCCTATTTCCTACTAGCCATTTAGCTTCTGCGAGAACAGATAATCCCATTGCTTTTTTTTTTTTTTTTGATAAATAAATAATTTCACTAAAAATTAAGAAAGCTTCTACCCCAGTACACAGGCTTGACTCAAGTACAATTTTCTTTTTTACTTCTTATTTAACATGAAACCTTCCTAGAAAGTAGTGTGAATCTACACCCAAACTTTGATTGAAGATGTGAAAGTAATTTGTTTTTGATTTCCATGGGTAGGTAAGGAGTCATTTTATCAATATTATAATTGCAAGTTTGATGCAGATACATATATACAATTTTTAGAGGTCTGTTTTGTCTTTTGAGATGTAACGAAAAGTTATATATGAAGTGAAGTTGGGTCTTTGGAGTTAGAGAATGACCTGTCTAATTTAAATTTGAACAGGGGTGCACTTTGTGACATTTTCTTTTCAACGTTTTCAGGTCCTTAATAACAAATGAAATTTCTCTCGAGCATGTGTAGTCAAGTTTATTGTTTGTGAAATCTCTTGAACCAAGTTTGAATGATGCTATGAAAGACTCTTAGTCCTCCAGCTTCTCAACCAACCCCCCACCCCAAAAAAAGAAAAAGCTTTCAACAATTACTTTTCATCTACTAAATCAATTCTTAAAATACACCCACATCCAGTTTTATGAGAAAAATAATATCATGATCTGAATACAATATCAAGTGAGTCCTAAACCCACATTGTTTACCTGCATGATTGTGAAGCTTGGAGAGGGGTTGGTATTGGGGTATTTATGTTAGAATACCACACATTTTATGAATCTTGAACAGGACTTTTATTGCCGAGACAATCAATCTGTTATTTTCCCCATTTAATTAGAGTATTGGGATGGGTACCAGCAGTTTTCTTCCAATCAATCTTTGTTTCTCTAAGTTGTGAAGAGTGTTATGGCAATGTATTTTGTGGCTTGAGAACTTAAGTGACATAGCTAAAGTTCATAACAAAAACCTGGCTATAGGTAAATTGGAACTTTTGCATTGGATTACAGAAGGTATTCTTCTTTTTCTCATCAAATATGTTGTTTATGCAGAAATTTGAATTTAGGCAAGTTCTTAAATGGAGAAATGTCTATGGATATTATTTACCTGAGGACAAGCATAGCAAGAGACAGTTCTTTAAGTACTTGAAAGGTTTGTCATTTCCGCCAACTTGAAGGAGACAATGTGTCTCAACATGAATTGATCCACTTAATAGCTATTTGTAATGCAGGTCAAAAATCTCTGGGGCAGCAAAAGCGGAATTGCATAAAAAGGAATAGCATAAAAAGCATGGTGGATGGCCCAACTAGCCAACTCATGCACGAACTAGATGTGTCATCAAGGACCAGAGGAGACCGATATTTTTCATCTTCTTCTGCTTCCAAATCATCAGACCCATGAAATGGCAACTCGCTCCAGTAATGAACATCATCATCATCATCGTGTCCAGCAGTTAGAAGGGGCAAGTTAGGTATACCAGATTCTTGAGGAGGACAGATGCACTCTACGTGGACCCCCCACCTTGTGGGATTTAATGCATTGAGTTTACCAGGGAACCGGGGTTGGATTTTATATGAAACCTCAACATGATTCTGGTCAGTTGGATTTGATTCATTCAATTTCTGCTGTAGAAACCTTTGAAATGGAGAATATAATAGAAGATTATAAGCCTCTGGAGGTATGTCACGCATACATTCACGTTTTTTACAGCCATTGATGGAAATGTAAACAACGCATTCATAGTGGTTCTTAACATATGCCTCATCGCCTCCAAAAGCAAAATAGAGAGCCAATTTTGGAAATTTGCGACCAACCCAGAACAATATGGAATTATTTTCAACACTTTGATGATTGAACCATGGAATCTCAGTTCCCGATACCCTAAGCAAACGATATTTAGTAAAATAATTGGGGAACTGTGATATGTACCCATCTTCAGATTCAGATTCAGATTCAGATTCAGTTTCAGATGGGAAGTAATCGGTGAACTGGGGATCCATTAATTCATTGCTTCTTGCACTACCACATACTCCCTTCGGTAAAATCCCCATAATTTCTACTACCTGCATTGCATTTACAAAATTCAACATTTTTCATCTAGCAAATCTCGTAAAGCATTTAGAGAAAGTAACAAAAATTGTTTCTTTATAACTTAAAAGAAAGAGAGAGACCTGATTCAATACCCCACTTGGTGATTCATTATCCAACAACGGGCAATTTTGTGCATAAACCCACCTTATCGATTGTGGAAGTCCTTGAATTTCACGAAGGTGCTTGCAATTCTCAATATGAAGTGTACTTAAACTAGGAAATCTGCTAATGCTTTCGGGAATGGTAATAATATTGGTTCCAGCTAGAAATATCAAACTCAATGCTGGGAAGTAATCAGGCTTCATCAAAAGATCTAATTCAATTACGTTTTTATAGTAATTGAAATCCAGGAATTCCATCTTCAGAAACCCATAACCGGAGGAGCTATCAAAAGAATTGCATGTCGGTCTCAATTTGGCGGTAGGAGTCCAGAGCTGCCAAAGCTGTTGCAATTTATAAATGCCATCTGGAAGATCCCGAAGGTTTTTGCAACCACGAAGGGATAATGTATCAAGAACTTCAAGAGATGTCAACATGAGGTTGTTTGGAAGATTTTGAAGTTTTTTGCAATTATCAAGATTCCACGTTTTAAGCTTATGAAGAAATTCACCGGACTCGTGAATCTTAACTAAATTTTCACAATCAGAAAGGTCCAATGTCTCCAAGTTTGGGGTGCATAAATCAGGTAATTTGGTTATAAATTTACAACCACGAAGATTGAGATGTTTCATATTTTCTAACTGGAACACCTGTAGAAAAATAAATAAATAAATAACTTCAACAAACTTTAGAATAAAAATTTAATAAAATCTTAATTAAAAAAATATTAGTAATTGTACCTGCTTGCATAGCTTTTCCAACTCAATGCGACTATCTGGCATATGGAGACTAACAAGTTGTTGAGGACAATAGTTGGATGGCAAGGGAAATGGATACTTAGGCCAACTAAGAAGTCTTATCCCGTTGGGAAAATATTGAATTGCTTCACAAATATGTAAGTTATTTACAGTAAGTATCCTGAGATTTGTCATCCTTTTGAAAACATCAGGATGTAGTTGCAACTTTACCGGTTTAGGTGAATGCAACATTATACCTTGAATTTCGTCCGTCCCCTAATTGGATAAAGAGTCAAGTAAAACATAATTCACAATAGAATTTACCAAAAACAAAAAGTATAATAATTTTGAAATTTCAGCAAAAATGAGACTAATAAAATTCATATTTTATGCAATGTTAAAAAGAAAAAAATATATAACTTTTATCTAGTGAAAGTTTTTTTTTTTTGGGAAAATAGAAGAAAAAGAACTCATACCTTATTTCCAATTAGTACTTCAAGAGCATCTTTATGATGCCATATCCTGCTACGTTTTCCAAGAATATGGGTAGATTCTTGTCGAACAACTTCCCTACCCATTTTTTGTATCAAGTCATGCATTAACAATATACCATATTGATCCACAGTAATGAGACACTTATTAACAAGTCTTGGAATACCATAATCTGGATAAAAATCACAAGCATTTAATATATCTACAACATAACCCTTGGTCCATCCCTTGAAGAAACATGCAATATCGAGGAAAATATCTTGTTCGATTTCCTCTAGTCCATCATAACTTACTCTAAGTACTTCTTGAATGTCTTTATTGGGAATTTTGTTATACTTATCTAATGTAATTTCCCATTCATGTTTAGTTCTTCCACACAAATCACGAGCTATTATTATAAGAGCTATTGGAAGGCCTTGGGCATACTGTATAACTTGGTTTGTAAGTTTTGAATAATCTTTATTGGCTTTCTTTCCAAGGAAGGCATGCTTTTCAAAGAGTTGAAGAGCTTCATGTTTCTCTAATTTCTTGGCCTCATAAGTTGTACAAACTTTTCCAAGAGTAGCTAAAAATTGTGGATTTGTTGTTGTTGTTATAATGACTCTACTTCCTGGAGCAAACCAATTACAATCTCCAAGCAAATTTTTTATTCTTTCCAATGTATCCACATCATCAAGAATTAAAAGAACCTTTTTACAACAAAGTCCCTTTTTTATCAAATTGATTCCTTCAGATATGCTGTGAATTTTCAAATTTTCATCCCCTAAAATCTCTTTAAGAAGTTGACCTTGTAGTTTGATAATGCCATCCTTTGTCTTCGAAGTTTCTCTAACATTCTCTAAAAAACTGCTTCTATCAAAATGATTAGCAATTCTGTTATAAACTGCTTTTGCAATTGTAGTCTTACCTATTCCGGAAAAGCCATGAATCACTACCATGCGGAATTCATTTAACTCAATACTTAAAAGTGATTCTACGGCCTTGGCACGAGGTTTTACTCCAACAAGGCATTCGCCAACAAATACTGGCTTGCATTTTAATATAGTTCTTGGTATATTTTCAACAATTGTTTGGATAAATTTTGATTCAGTGTCACTGCAAACCATAAAGTAAAAGAAACATTTAATGAGTTGGACTAGTTGCAAATATTAATATGAAATGAATTAAATTCAAGATGCCTAGTTCTGTGTCTTACTACTTACACTTTAAGATATTATTAATTAAATTAAATGACATATAATTCAAATGTTTGAGCAATATCTTTAAATTTTGTACATTCTTTTTTGCTTAGAAATTAATTATAATTATAGATTCAGCTAAAAATAATAATAATAATTATAGACATTTTAGCAAGTAACTTAGTTGCACTAGTTGCAAATTTTAATATGAAATGAACTAAATTCAAGATGCTTAATTCTGTGACTTACTACTTACACTTAATATATTATTAATTAAAGTAAATGACATCTAATCAAATATTTTGGTAGTATCATTAAATTTTGTACTATATCACGAAATGTTGAGAAAAATAAAGGATATCGTAGTAGAAATAGTAACATGTTTTTGCTTGTTCTATACTTGATTATGACAAGACTCTACCAAGTCATCAAACCTCAACCTAACGTATTTGTACTCTCTATTAGATAATCTATGATTTAATTTTTTTATTGACCCATATTATATTGTATACTAAGATTATATTAGATTTTCGATATTGTACATAAAAGAACTAATGACGTTATTCATCATAATTTGCACTTTTCAAATATAAATATTTTCACTTTCTCAAAAAAAAATATATATATATATATATATAATATTTTCAATGACAGGTTGACTACTAACATTAAGTATTTTTTTTTTCAGTAACATTATCATTTAGATTTTATCATAAATTATTTACTCATTTTTTGGCCTAACATATTAGATTTTATTCTTCAAGCTGTCTATATATTTATTTCTTCTTTATAAATGATTTAATTTTATTTAATGTTTCATGCATAAAAAAATGTACGCATTTTATTTTTTTCATTTGAGGATTTATTTGATTAGAAAATTGTTATATTTAATTACCAAACGGTTAAATTAATGATTTATATATTACAAAAAAATTTATTTTTAAGTATTATAATTGTTCTTTTATTTTTAAGGAAATATACGAAAAAAATTATAGATGATTTAACTTTATTTAATGGTTCATGCATAAAAAAATTATGCATTTTAGTTTCTTCCTTTGTGAAAATTTTGGGTTAGAAGACTATTAGATTTATTTGCCAGAATGTAAAATTAATGATTTAAATATTACTAAAAAAATTTACTTTTTAGTATTTTATTGTTCTTTTTTTATGTAAAAAATAAGGAATAAAGATGTTAAAAAATACGTTCAACTTCTTTTTCCTACTTGAAAATATATGGATACCAGATTGATCCGATGCATCAAAAACCATAAAAATGTTATAGGAATAGAAACATGTTTTAGTTTGATCCATGCTTTACCCGTACCCGATTTGACCCTTACTCGTCTGACGACTCAGACCTGGGTTTGCTAGGTCTAAATTAACTTTTAAGATAAAATAATTCTATTTCTAACACTAATGTTCATAGCCTAACCACCTTAATTCTAGAGTATAAGATTCAAACAGCAGAGTTGGAAGGGGTTAAATTCATCCCCTAAAGAGCATTCTTATCAAGAATGCTAAAAATGTTTAAAAGCCAAATTTAACAGCTAACACACAAAAATACTCCTACTTCATAGAATTTGTTTTATTTTTTATTTTTTATGGGAGGTCTTTGGGATTTTGAGAAAATTAAATGATCACTTCTTTCATGTCAGACAACTATTGAATAATCCAATATTAAAGATAAAAGTTATTAATAGATGAAAAGTTACGTAATTTGTTATAAAAAAAAATTTTGATTACCACAAATTATGTAATGTCAATGTAAGTTATAATTTACTTCTTTTTTTTTTTTCTTTTTTTTGGTTGCTTGGTTTCAATTAACATTTTTGAACAGAGAATTAGAGTTTTTTTTTTTTTTTTTTAAGGAAAATACTTACTGTTTTTTTATTACAATTAACGAAAGCCTAATTACAACATATCTTTTTGGGTTGCATCTGCAATACAATCCAGTACTTCTTCGGTTATTCTAACCACACTATTTCATTTTCCACATATTGTGCATAACGTGCAAGTATATGAGCTACATTGCTACACTTAAGTTTCCTCATAAACTAAGTTGACTTTACATATATATTTCAAATCAGTAAAAAAATAAATAAAAAATCAATAATTAAATCATATCATATACTATATAATAAAAGTTGGGCTTATAAATCGTGATTGGAATTAATATATGCGTTCTTAAAGGCTAAAACATAATACAATTAGAGACATTACTATGAGTTAGGGTGTTACATTTTTATTTATTTCTTAGTAAGTTAGAATGTTATATGTGCATACTACATATGCCAGTCTTACAATTAAGTGGGTGATATAACCATTTGAACAAAATAAGCATTAAAACAGATGATTTAAATATCAAAATAAAACATAAAAATTAAATTTCTTTTAGGTGTAAGTACAATTGATTTTTTAATTTTAAATTTGGAATTAATTCTTTTAGGATAACCTTATTCATGCACGTATCAGAAACAATTTAACTACTAGAGTTCAAATCCACCTCTTCATAAATAAATAAGGAATTATTAAAAAAAAATTAAAAGTTTTTTATTAATCATTGTAATTAGATATACTATATATAAGGATAAATATACAAAATTATACATTTTATGAGCAATTCATTACAAGTTATTATAATAATAGTAATTTATTTAGTTAGATACAAGTTATAAAATTATGTAATAATAATTCATTTAGTTATTGTTTCTCAAAAAAATATATAAAGAAAATTTATGATTGAAACTGTGCAACGCATAAGACTTTCACTAGTAATATAAGAAGTTAAAAGATTAATTTGAATATAAAAAATTCCAAAAAAATCATTAGAATACATAAAAATTAAATTAACTTAGAGAAATATTAACAATATGATCTTATACTCCAAAATTTTAAAAATATTCTATGTATGACTTGATTTTTCAAAGATGTATGATGATTTTTATTTTAAATTAACATGAGAGTATTTTCTATATTAGATTTCATTTCTAACTATCAAAGGGCTATTTGGTTGCGTAAATGACCTTAAAAGTATATAACATTGTAAATATTTTTTTTATAAAATAACATATAAAATTCGACATTGATTAGGAGATATCATTATAATATATCATGTCAAGATTTTCATTTTTCCTTTGACCACATTAGAAAAGTTAATAGTTATTTTCAATAAAAGGTTTTGAGTTTAAAGTTATGAAATTTGAAATTTTGAATATTAAAAATTCGACACATTTATTTGCAGTTCCTACCTCTCAAATATTTGGCCATTTGCATTTCCCCCTTAAGGATATTTAGTAACTTTGTAGAGAAAATATTATTATAGGAATCAAAAGATAACGTAATATGTGACTGTGTAGAGGGTATTTTTCCATTTTCTTTTATGTCATGTGTAAATTACTTAAATAAAGTGCTTAGAAAACATAATCCTCCACATATAAATTTGAAAATCCCTTTTAAAAACGCTCATCTTCCAGAAGCAAACACGTCTCTCTGGTTTGTCTTTTTGTGAAAAGGTGCCGAAAAAGCAAGTAGAAGGAAAAATTTGGCTTTTTTATAGTCTTCTGGGATTTCCTTATCTCCGAGTTTGAGACCTTTAGAGCAATTACATCAGCTTAGGTATAATTGTGCAAAATAGAAAAACTAACTACTTCTACATAATTTGAGCAAAAAAAACCCACACCAGTTTGTGCATAATTGTGCATTTATGCACAATTGCTACAGTAGCATGTGTATTTGTTATTGTACAGTTACTATAGCATGTGTATTTGTTATTTTATTAATTTTCGTATGCACCTTTTTTTTCTCTCTCTTCTCCGTGTACAACCAACGAACTTAGTTTTCCTCTCTTCATCTTCTTTTTCCTCAGATGCACACAAACAAACACACCCACACCCACACCCACACCCACACACAAACACATCCACACAGAGATACACAAACACATTCACACACAAACAAACCCACACGGACAAACCAACAAAGAGATAGATCGGAGCTCGTGGGTCTTGATCGGTGCTTGATCGGAGCTCGTGGGTCTTGATCGGTGCTTGATTGGAGCTCGTGGGTCTTGACCGATGCTTGATCGGAGCTCGTGAGTCTTGACCGGTGCTTGACTGGAGCTCTTGGGTCTTGATCGGTGCTTGACTGGAGCTCTTGGGTCTTGATCGGTGCTTGACTGGAGCTCGTCTTGATTGGTGCTTGTGGAACAATCGGAGCTCGTGGGTCTTTTGCTTGAACGGAGCTTGATCGAGATGGGTCTTGCCTGATCAGAGTTAGGGAGATCTGACCAAGAGGGAGAGTTGATGGGTACAGAGAGATGGGTATAGAGAGATGAGTATAGAGAGCTGATGGGTATAGAGATGGATGGAGATGGGTATAGAGAGAGAGAGCAACAAATTAGAAAATGGGTAGAGAAAGAGAGAGGGCGTGCGTATATAAAGTGGTAGTTGAGGGAAATAATAAAAAAATTGAGAAGAGTGAATATTTTATTGAAATGTCTTGTAAAATAGATAAACTGATGTGAATGTTTTGTAAAAGTGATGGTGTAAAATAGAAAAAGTAGGTTTTAAGTGTAAAATAGACGGAATCTTATGCACAAGCTGATGTAATTGCTCTTAGTTTCTGTTTGGTACATTATTTTAAACATATATTTTCAGTTTTTAAACAATTTATACATTTTTTCACACAATTTTTCACTCATATGTATTTTCAAAAAAATTGAAAACTGTTGCTTAAACACATGTACCAAACGGGCTCTTATTGCTTCAGTTTAAACACACGCACAAACAAACAAAAACTAAAAAACAAAAAACTAGAAACTATATATTATTCATTTTTTTAATTATTGCTACATTTTTTATTTATTTAAATATGTCCAAGCATGTAAGACGATATTCATTATATATAAATTTGAATTTTTATGACTTGCATATTTTAACACTATTATTCTATGATAATTTTTTTACTCTCTTATTTATTTTTAAAAAGTCTGAATTTGAAATAATTGAAAGATATTAATTATGATAAATGCAATTTAAAAGTAGTTTATGATTAACAATCTTTAAGTTTTTTTTTTTTTTTTTTTTTTTTTTTTTGGAGAAGATTCACAATCTTTAAGTTGGTTGCATAATTAGCTTATTAATTTTATAATTTTTAATATTTAGATTTCAAGGTATAAGTAAGTTATGGGCAAGCCATCCATCGCTAATGCATATTTTTAGAAAAAAAAGTGTTACAAGATCCATAAGTTACTACCCAATCACCCATCCCAATGTCAGAACTTAAGATTTTGGACCCATAAAAAACAAAGGTGGTATCCGTTAGGAACCCTATTGATGTATTGATAATAATTGTTGTAATGTTGCATTTAGTTAGTTAGTTACAATTCCAAGTATGTTAATCATATTTAACACATGTTAGAATTATTAATGTACATAGGGAATAATATTACCATTACGATAAGGTCATGTGGGCCGATAGAATACTTATATGGCTCTATAAATATCTACTTGTAATCACATTTCCGTCATTGAAGAATAAATTAGTGCATCGCTTGGTGCATTTCCTTTCTCTCACTTAATATTTTTTTATGGAGAGTGATTATTTCGAATTAAGTCAATTTCCCTACAATTCTTATCCATTCCCATTAGAAATCACTAGGTTCCTTACAACTTATGCATCACATACATATAGGATTTCTCTCACATTGTGTGGGCCCAATCCACCTGTGGATGGGACCCACACAATGTGAGAGCTATGGTCGGCATGAATTGGGTTGGCTTGTTTGTACTCAGCCCATGTGCTAGGTGCGATAGGCTAGGTTGAGCCAGTCATTGACCAGTCAACAATTTGGGTTAAGGAGGCTAAAAAAAAAAACATCAGCCCATGCCCAACCCATGGGCAATGCCCATTAGACCTTTAGAGGACAAGAACGTGGGTCAACCAGAATAGGCTTTTAATGGGCCTTTGTTGGCTCAAAAATTTTAAAAAATATTATAATTATATTATATGTCATAAAAAAAACCCCCTATAATATAGGGACCAAACAGGTATGTTTTGCATAACTTTTATGGATTAGAATAAATTAGTACATTGATGCATCCCTTATTCCTATTAGAATAAGAATAGTTGTATAACTACAATTTGGTTACGTTATTTTAGTAATGTTGTTTGTTTTTTTTAGAAATATGTGTAAGTAAAAAAGTGTGTATAAATACATGTAATATTGTTTAAAAATTGAAAACTGTTGCTTAAAATACCATACCAATCGGCCCCTAAATATCTAACTAGGTTGCCCCTTACACACGTTTATCATTTGTAGTTTTCAAACCATTTATAAATATCACATAACTTAAAGTCAAATATATATATATATAAACTTGTCACATACATTTTACAACCAATGCCAAATATCCATAATTTTTTTATAAAAAGAAAATTAAACTACAAAATATATATTTATATATAATGCATAACTTACTATAACCACTTAAATATCCTACTGGTCAAGTGGTCTCAAGAATCTATCCTATCTTATGTCATAAGTTCCAAACCACCCCGTGTCCCTCCCCAAAAAAATGCTTATAAATTATTGGTGATGGACTGATGGGTCGGGCTAGAGGTGTAGGCTTCTGAGCCACACTAGTGGACCTAGCGGACACTTATTGACAGAAAAAATTAGCTCACAGTCAAATAAGCTGTGTTAGTGGGCTAGCACGGGCTTCAATATCAAATGGGTTGACTTTTTAGTATCACTTTTGTAGGAGAGATATTACATGTATTTGATACATAAATGATTCATAAGATACTTTTTTTCCTAAAAGACTCAAAGGTTTGATACTGAAAAATAGAACTTATTTTGCTGAAACTGAAAACTGAAAACACTGTAGCAAAATAATTTTTAAATGTGTGAATAGTGCTGTGGGACCCATTTTTAATGAAAAAATTGATAAAAAAGAAATTTGTGGGTCCGTGAACAGTGCATATATGCACTGTTCACTGCAGAAAGTAACCGCAAAGTCAACATTTGCGGTTACTGTTCATTGAACAGTAACCGCAAAACTCCAACACGCGTGAAAACCAAAAAAAAAAAAAAAAAAAAAAAAAAAAAAAAAAAAAGACAAAAACGCAAAACAGAAAACGCAAAGCAGAAAAAGCTGAATACAAACATACACTACCTCCCAATAATGTGATCATAGAATGCAGCCACATAGTTTTAGCTACGAATATTGTCTTAACGAAGTTTAGGAACAAGAAAAGTTGTTCAAGTTTTACTTAATAATTTTGGAGAAAACTTTTGTCTCCACCACTACAAAATAGAATTCTTTCATAATTTGCATGCAGTGGTTATGAGTTATAATAATCCATTAGAAATTTAATTATGAAACACATGCATGTAAGCGCAAAACAAGTCATGAATTACATACCTATTCTTATAGTGCCATCCAGACAAACTACCAACTTCCTTTAAAGCTATCCTCCAATTCTGCACCTTGTCAATATTATCTTTGAATGTTTCTTCATATTTTTTCAAGGCCACCCCAAACTCTCTCTTTTGTCCACGTACTTCTGATGGATCCACATGGTAAAAAATAGGTAAAACTAATTGGTCAATATTTTTTTTACACTCCAAAATCTTGACAAGTTCATCCAAACACCAAGAAGAAGAAGCATAGTTTTCAGAAAACACAATAATTGAAACTTTTGATGATTCAATGGCTTTAAGAAGTTCAATTGAAATTTCTCCTCCTCTCTGAAGGTTATTATCAATGAAGGTGTCAAAACCCTTGTCACACAAAGTTTTATGTAAATGACTTGTAAAACCATTACGGGTATCTTCACCTCTAAAACTTAAGAAAACGTCATAGCTCCATCGGTGAGGGGAAGAAGAGAAAGAAAAAGAAGAGGAAGAAGAGGAGAAGGAGGAGGTGGCTCCTTTGTTGGTCTGATAAGCCATTGGTATGAGAAGATTAAGGAGATGTAAAAAGAGGAGGATAAGATAAAAGACCAAAGATGTGATGAAATAGGAATTATGATAAGAGAGGAGTGAAATCGTGCAATTTGAGTCAAGAGCACTGAAATTGAAAGGTTTTGAATCTGTTCGTTTGAGTGGTAAATTGATGATAGCGTGAATTATATTTATAACACTATACAACAACACGTCTTTGTTTTTCCTAACAAGAAGTTTCCAAGAAGGTCCACTGTAATTAGGAAACACAAAATAGCAGTACAGGTCCACTGTACCACGCGTCATGAGTTTTTTTTTTTTTTTTTTTGACAACGCGCAAAAGACCTTTATTCAGTATCACCTCAGAAAATTAGAACACTACTTGCCTACTTTTTTTACTTTTTACTTTTTATTCTAATTTCGCTTTTTTTTTTTTTTTAAACTATTTCTTTTTTCGTTTTTGAGCTTTGACTGAGGGAGGATTAGCAACTCCCAATGCTAATGAAAAATGAAGAACAAGAAGTGAATTTGGCATCCTGTTAACTTATTTGCTAAAATTTGAGACAAAA
Source organism: Quercus lobata (assembly GCF_001633185.2). Lineage (NCBI taxonomy): Eukaryota > Viridiplantae > Streptophyta > Magnoliopsida > Fagales > Fagaceae > Quercus > Quercus lobata. Next base: position 33,312,466 of record NC_044915.1, on the reverse strand, counting down.
ATTCCATATAAAAAAAATAATTAGCTTCTTTTTTTTTTTTTTTTTTAAAAGACAATTATATGTTTACATGTAAGATTTACATTTTAAACTAATTAAATAAATATGTATATAGCATTTTACACATTTGCATAAAAGACTAAACTGGAATTAGAGACGGGTCCAATCAGTGTGTTACGAAATGAAAAAGTAGTAGGAAAGGGATTAAATGCTTTGAAAAAGAGGCTTTCACACATGTGAAAGTAAAGAAAGTTGTTCCGTGCCTCTTTTTTTTTTTTTTTGAGGAATCCGTTCCTTTTCAATTTTCAAATAAAGTAAAGACGACAAAAACAATAATAAAGTCTTATTTCCATCAATCTCAAAGAAGCTTCCTCCGTAGTCCCTACAATTTTACTTTCCTTTATGGGTTTCTTGCATTTGAGGATGGAAATTTGATTTTTTTTTTTTTTTTTCAATATTCTATGCGTCATTGTTTTTATGCTGTACACTTTTTAGTCATGCTATATCAAACTAGTTTCAAGTAATCTTATTTTTGGACAAGTCTTTTTTTAGCTAGCAGCTCCTCAAATGATAATCGGTTCTCATTTTAGCTATGTCATGGAATTTATTTATTTATATTTTAAAAATAAACATAGACATGAGAAATGCTTTGAATCTGTTCTTTTGATTGGAAAATTGATAAAAGACTAAACTGGAATTAGAGACAGGAATCCAATCAGTGTGTTACGAAATGAAAAAGTAGTAGGAAAGGGATTAAATGCTTTGAAAAAGAGGCTTCATTCGTGTATGAAAGTAAAGAAAGTTGTCCCATGCGTTTTCATTTTTCAAAGAAAGTAAGAGCATTTGTAGCAGTGGAACTAAAAAGTTATAATATTATTTTACCTCCACCAATATAGCAAAAAGGGCTTGCAGCAGTGGAGCCAAATGTATAAAATTTAGCTTATTTGCTACAGTGCACATCTATCTATAGATGAGCATTGTAGCACTCATTTAAAAAATAATAATAATTTTTTAATCCCACTACCGAATAAAATAATAAAACTAATCTTATTTTTTTCATTCTTTTATTCCGTTTCTTTCACCGTGCACTCAGAGCACTCATCTCCCTCAATCATCAAACACTCATCTCCCTCACTCATCTCTCTCACTCCATCAAGCACTCATCACCATCGCCGTCCCAGCTCCAGCCCACGCCATCGCCGTCGCTCCTTACCACCATTCTTCCTTTGTTCAACCTCACGAAATGCCTGTCCTCCTTCACCAGCCTCTCGTTCACGTCCTCGCCTCCAGCGAACGACACTGAAGGGCACCGCAGGAACACAAATCGACTAAACGGTGTCGGACTGGTGAAGAGAATCCACTCCCCGACATCGGAATTGCCCCGATGTCTCAGCCGATCCTTGGAGTGGCGGTGGAGAGCGAAACCTTGATTTGGGTTTTTTTTTTTTTTTGGGTTGAGCCTTGATTTGGGTTTTTTTTTTCTCTGCTGTGGACTGGTGGTGGTGGTGGAGGAGGATGTTTGTGCTGTGTGGTGGTGGTGGAGGATGTTTGTGTTGTGTGGTGGTGGTGTTATATTATTTTATTAGAGTAGAAATATTATTATTTTATTGTAGTAGAAATATTATTTTATTGTGTTGAAAGCTAAAATAGATCAACTGCTGTAGTATGTGTGTAGGTAAAATAGATAAAGTAACTTTTGGTGGAGTTAAATTGCTAAAAATTTAGCTCCACTGCTGTGAATGCTCTAAAAAGTAAAGACTACGTAGTTGAAATGAAGACAAAAACAATAATAATGTCAGCTTAATTTTCTTACTTTTCTTCTAACAACGCGCAATGCAAGCCAACGTTCTATTTCCAACAATCTCAAAAAATCTTCCTCCCTAGTCCCTACAATTTTATTTTCCATTATGGGTTTCTTCCATTTGAGGATGGAAATTTGATTTTCTTTTTTTCAATGTTCTACGCGTCATTGTTTTTAGGCTGTACACTTTCTAGTCATGCTAGATCAAACTAGTTTCAGGTAATCTTATTTTTGGACAAGTTTTTCTTTTAGCTAGCAGCTCCTCAAATGATAATCGGTTCTCATTTTAGCTATATATGTCATGGAATTTATTTATTTATATTTTAAAAATAAACATAGACATGAAAGGGAGAGTGAGGTTCTAACAAAAGTGCATGATAAACCAAAAACTTCACTCAAATGTCATAGAATTTGGATGTGTATATGCAATTATGCATATCCAACAGCTCAAGTGAAACTTTTTTTTTCTTTAGTAAAAAAATCAAATGTGCATTCCCAATAGTTCAAGCAACACTACTGTTACTTTTTCATTAGCTTAAAAAAATTCTAATTGTACGAACAATGTTGGGGAAAAAACCATCACAATTACTACGTCATTTTTATGTGAAATCATCAATGATATTGCTTTTATTGCGTGTTAATCAAAAATTATAACATGTCACCTATGCAATTGTGAAAATTTGAACAAAACAAAATTGACGTGTGAATTAAATACCTTATAAATCATCAAACATGCATTACCAGCAATGTGAACATTAGCACCCCGACCATCAATGGTTGTGAAACTACTAATGAGAAGTGGTTTCTCAAGTCTAATGTGCATGCTTCTTTGGAATGTGATCCATTTTTTACCCTTTGATCATGGTTGTTCCATATCTTAAGGTCCCCGGTTTGGGATTTATTGGGTTGTCACTAGGATCAATGACTACTTATTGTGTGAGGCCCCTTCCAATGTTGTTGGTCATCTTCCCAGCATAATCCACTGAGCATGTGGCAAGTTGGTGTCTGTTCCTTCGCCAGTCAAGGTTCCATCTCTAGCAATTATCAATCGCATTCATTTTTAAGCCAGTGATCTTTGTTTTCTTAGCAAGACTAACATTAGGAGTGGAGAGTATAACAATGACAAGAACCAAAGCAAAGTGCCAAAGGATGGCAATGTTGATGCCTTTCAAAGCCATATTCATGTGCGTGTACTAACTCAAACTCAGACAGGAAAAAAGGTAGGTAGTAGTGGTTTGCAAATAATTGGAATGGAGGGGGATATATATAGGTGGAGTGGTTAGTAATGTGTATTAGCTTTGTTTAGGTGGTTTTAAAGTGGATGCTGAGGAGTGTAGGACAAAAAAGAAGCTATTAATAGGTATTGGTTTTGCTTCCTCACCCCAATTTGAAAAAGTTAGATAGCTACAATTGTGTAGCGGCCAAAATGACAGAACAAGTGAGCATTTGTGTCATTACTGGGATACAAAACTCGTAACATTTTAAACTTTCATGTATAAAGATAGTAGTTACAATTGGCTTCTCTCAAGTAGGGGTTTGTGTGCTACACAATATAATGGATGTGAACTAACTATAATAAGCACGGGATGATTAGTTAAAGTTATAATTGGAGTAACATTACTTTTACATGTACTTATTACAGATATCACTATTATTATACATTAATTAGAATAAGTGACTACACTAATTGTTAAAAAAAGTTGTGATAAAATTTATACCACTAGATTTTTTTGTATATAAAAAAAAGTGATTGGAGTATGTGACACACATAATGTAGAACACAACTATCTTTTGATTTGAAGGTGTCAACAAATCTAATTGGTTCAATCTCTCTATATCATATATTTAAGCTATTATAATTATCATAACTATTTGTCTAGTTCTATTTTGTAATACATTATAAAATTAATTTTATAGCATGTAAGAAAACCCATCGGCCTCTCTAACTGTAAAATCTTTTTTTTTTTTTTTTTAACCATGTGCAAGTTGACAAAAACTTGTCACAATCTCACTGGAATTCTAGAGCATTGTTAATAGAGTTTATTTGTTGCATAATCTGTCTTTGCAAATTTTGAGTCCTCTGGCCTCAAAACTTTCATCAGGCCGCTTCAAGTTCAACTTCAATTTTTTCTTAGCCTCGGCCTCTTTCACAATATAACTTATCTGCTGGTATTTATGATTAGTGAATTTGGTGTTCTGGAGCTTTGGACAACTGTAGATCAAGCAGATTAAATGACTTCAAGTAAGACTTCAACCCATAATCTCCAGTTATATCACCATGTTTGGTAATGATGGCTTGAAGAATTTGAATCAGCATTTAATAATAGCATCTATACGAGTTTGAGGTGTATATTTGTTAATAAATTTATATTAGAATAGGTAATCTTAATCCAAGTTTATCTTTTCTCATTCTTAAGTAGGTGCACTAAAACAGGCTAAAGTAGACCAAAATATTAGACTAAATTGCTATAGCTCAATAAAAACATAACAACAATAAATACTATCCTTCAACTCAAATATATAATTATTTTGAGATATGATATAATGTAGAATTTTTTTCTCTAAATTTTATTATAGATAACTAGTTTTCCTTAAAAATAAACAATTTATAAAAGTAATTTCTCTCTCTATTTTTACAAATATATAATTTTATTATTTTTAGTATTTTTTTTATTGATATTATTCTTTTTGAAATGGTCCATATTCTTCTAACTATTGTTATTATATATTTCATTTTCCTAATTTCTTTTGGAAGAATTAAAAATTTTTAAGTTTCAAATTTATTATTCAAGGCAAGGTTGAAGGGTCCAATTTAAAGCTTAATATGTCATTTTCATTAACTTTAAGGTATAGAGATAATAAAGATAAAAACTTTATTTATTTTTAATTTATAGTTTATACTCACCCAAAATGGATTGAATTGGATTTTTATTTTTATTTTAATTATATCTCTTAGAGCATCCACAGCAGCTGTGTTAAAATTTATGCCATTTTGCCATACCAAATACCTACTTTATTATTTTACCACATCATTTTACAACATCCCATTTATCAGATGTTTTATCATTCAATTCTATACATTAAAATAATATTTACTACACATTAAAATAATATACTATCTCCTCCCTATCATTACCATCAACAACAACAACCCACACCCGCAGATCAACCGCCACAGCCCACAATCACCGGCCATCCCCATAGATCAACTACCACCACCAATATCAGCCACTGCTACCAAAAAAAAAAAAAAAAAAAACTCAAACAAACACTACACAGCCACAACCACTGGCCACCCCCACAAATCAACCACCACCACCACCAATGTCAGCCACTGCTATCAAAAAAAAAAAAACTCAAACAAACACTACACAACCACAACCACCGGCCACCCCCACAGATCAACCACCGACCAAGCCATAAATCACATTTCACATAACCCAGACACACGAAATCTAGCAAACAACCACCATGATGCCCACGCCAATGACCAACAGATCTCCTAGCCGATGACCCATGCCGGTCAGAGACCCACGAACCCACCAAATCACAAAATCAAATCACCCCACTGAAATCAAACCACAAAACCCACCAAAATCATATCACACTTGCCGAACCACCATCACCCAAACCCACGAAATCAACCCAGACTCACACTTGTCGAACAACCGAACCATGAAATCAACCTAGACCCATGAAATCACGAACAAGGACGATCCACCACCACCCACAAAATCAACTCGGCCCACAAAGAAAGATCAACAATCAAAGAAAGAGAGGGAGAGTCAGAAAGAAAGAGAAAGAGGAGACACAGACAGAGATGGAGAGGTGGAGAGAAAGAGAAAGAGAGAAGAGAAAAGAATAAAGTGAAGAGAGAGGAGAGAGAAAAGAGAATAAAAAATTAATATAACTTATACCATTTTCGTCCGTACCGTTGCAAATTTACAACGGTACTGTTCATATGTGCCATAATGTTTGGCATTTGGAACATCTGATAAAGCTTCGTTTTTGTGTTTGGTGTACCAAATGTGCCAAAAATTTGGCATTTGGCACATTTAGCACATCTGATGCAGGTGCTCTTAAAATTGATGAAAATGGCATGTGGTTTTCTATGTAGGAGTGAAACTAGACATTTCTATCTAATCTTGAATATTGCAATAGCATACAATTATGAATACAGTGGTGGAATAATATATTTTTTTTCCAGGAGAATATAAACTAAAAATAAATAAATGGTGACTTTGCCCAAGGTGTTCTTATTACATGTTTCTTTTTCTTCTTTTTTTTTGGGCAAATTACAACTTAACCACCTATAGTTTGGCCGAAATTTAAATTATCTACCTGTGGTTTGAAATTTGATACTTTACCTCCTTGAGGTTAGCTCAGTTAGAGTTCCGTTACCCACCTCCTTTAAAAATATGGCTAAATATGTTCCACTTTTATGTCTCTCTCCTCCAAAAACACAAAAAATATAAAAATACAAAAGGGCATGAGATCAAAAGCCGGTTGGTAAAAATAAACAAAAAATATAAAAATACAAAAGAGCATAAGATCAAAAGCCGGTTGGTAAAAATAAATTTTTTATTCGTCTTAGCATTTCAAACTTGCTTTTACATTCATTGCTTCAAATGCACCAATTCAAACAAATACCATAAAAGAAACAAATTGCTTCATCAATTTCTAAGCAACCAATGAAGCCATAGCATGTAATCCACAAAAATCCTAAAAATGACAAGACGAGGTCAGGCTAAAGAAAAACAAAATGCCAGACTTGAGTACAAGAGGAATATACATTATACAAAGGGTAGTAGTGTACAGTTACATGAATTAAAGGGTGTCAACCAAGGTTGTTGACATCCAGCCTCACGAGGCTCCTCTCTTTTAGCAAATTTGCATCTGATGAGCTTCCTCCAATTTCAAGGTCATGAAAGAAAGTTAAAAGAAGACCAAAAAAGAAAGAAAGTTAAAAGCAGCAATTGCTTTCTGGTGTTCTTCCTTGACCATCTCGAATGTAACAACTTTCAAGTCCTGAAGGAAGAGGCTCAACCTTAGACCCAAGCACCATCAACACACAACTTACAACCAGATTTGCAAAAACCCAGTAACTTGTTGTTCATAAGAAAGCCAAACCCATCATTCTCATCTTAATAAGGATTTCTTACCCATATATAGCTTTTGATACATAGACCATCACGATTCAATAGCTTTTGATATGCGTGGAGGAAGTTTGTTTGTGGACTGAATTGAAGAATGGTAGTCCATAATTAGTTGAGTTGGATGATGACTTTAGTTTAGGCAAAGGAAGCTTCTTCGTTTTTCTTTATCAACATCTTTTTGATCTTAGTTTATCTTGTGTTTTTATGTTTTTTTTGTGTTTCTGAGGAGAGAGACATAAAAGTAGAGCAAAACTATATATTTGGCCCTATTTTTAACAGAGGTGAGGAACAAAACTCTAACTGAACTAATTTTAGAGGTGAGGAACAAAACTCTAACTGAACTAATTTTAGATACGTAAAATGTTAAATTTCAAATCACGTAGACAACTTAAATTTCAGCCAAATCACAAGTGAATAAGTTATAATTTGCCTTTTTTTTTTTTAATTATAATTAACATTTAGGTTAAAGAAAGTATATTTTCTATAATAAGAAAAAAGTTAAAAAATGTATAAAGTATTGGTAGTAAAGAGTGATTATTTTATCATGATTGGTAAGTTACAATTAGTTTTGAGAATGTATAAAGATTAAAGACATAATGCATTATTGTATTATGTAGTTCAACAGAAATGTAGCAAAAATAAATGATACTCTCCAACTTTTATATATTATTACTATAAAGATTATATAGATAGATGAGAGACTTTATTTGATAGATTATATATAGATAGATGAGACTTTATTTGATAGCAATTTGTTAGGATGACTACAAAATTGAAGATTTAATAACAAAGTTAGGAATTCAACCTTGATTCAAAAAAGATAATAAAATACTCAAGGATAAATATAAAAAATAAAATAAAAGAAAACCCAATTTTCTTTTTTCTCATAGAATTTTTAAAAGAAAATGAAATTACATTCATAAAGTTCCCATCACATTCAATAACAAATTTTACAACAAATTATTGAGCATGTAAAGATTTAAATAATCCACTTGGTTTGTAGCTGTCTGCTGTCTTCAATAAATGCTCCATGCATCCACAGCTCCACCTTTTTTTGCCCAACAATGCCTGCCTTGCTAGAGAGCTATAGTAATTCATCGGATTGTCAAAGACGTGATTTTAATGAATTGGCAGTTTTTAAAAAAAATTGCAATTTTTTATTCCTGTACGACCATGATTTCAGGGCAACTCAAGTGAAACATGACAATGAACTAAATTGTCACATAATATTGCTTCAACAACTATGTTGTGACTTGTGACTTTTTTCTCTATTTTTTTTTAAGTAGAATAGATCTATTAAAAAATGAGAACACTTCATGTTCATGATGATGAACACAAACAGTTCAAAAAATTACAAAGCAAAAGCTAAGGAAATTGTGAAACTCAAAAACAGAGGTACATCTATGTTGTGACTTGTGAGTACAACATTCATTAAACAGTCCTGTTATGTACATGAATAACAAGCAACTTACATCCATTTAGAGACATCTTACTCTGCTGCTTCCGAGTTCATCTTCCTGTTAACATAATCCAGGTATCCCTGCCCAAAATGCCAGCATATGAGACAGCTCTGAATTCAGAATAACTGCTCTGAAAATACCTTCAAACTAACTGTTCAAATATTCCATTACTATTCTCAGATTTAGTCTATTTAAGACTTCAAAAGATCTTTAAATTTTCAGAATGTTGAAAGTTCTATAAGCAAGATACCCCCAAATAATAATAATAATAATTACTATGGCCTGCCTTCTTACTGCCAGCGTTATTTTGTCTTTTTTAGTTTCAGTAATCAAACTTGGTACATTTTAGTCACCTCTTACAATTTATACATTTTTTAATATGTAAATCTCTAATCCTACCAGGGTAAATCTTGAATGTATTACAATTTAAATAGACATTAATATCTAGATCTCTAATCCTACCAGTTTGTTGTCTGATAGCGCATGGATGAGTCCATTGTTCTTAATATAACAATTGGAGTCCATTGCATTTTACATTGATGGTTAAATATGTAAAGCACAGTGAACAATTTGATTTTTTGATGGAATGTATAGAAGAATGAATATTACCTGGAGTATTCCCACAGCAGCAAACTTGTCAATTATCGTCTTTGACTGGACTGGACGTAAATTCAAAGGCTTTTAACAGTAATTCCACATTCTGCAAAATAGTAACACGAACTCTAAGACTCTTTGACATTTAGTAATAAGAACACAGATAACCAGATGTAAATTGAGATTGAGATGCATAAATCATTATAATTTGCCAAATCTAGCTTTTGCAGTTCATCCAACATTTCCTGGGCAAAGGCCAGGTTTCTAGTAGCTAACTACCCAAACAATGAAATTGATATTTTCAACATTCTGGAAAGGAAAATCACAGAGCTCATATAGTAATCATAATATTAGGTTGACACGGGTAATCCAAGTACATCTACTGTGACATTTTTCTCACAAACACTTTTGGAGCAAAAAGTTAAACACAGACAGAGAGAGAGGTTGAGGACAGGGCCGACCCTAGGCTTAGGCCGATTAGGCTATTGCCTAAGGCCCCTTACTATAGAAGGCCCCAAATTGGGGGGCAATTTTTATTTATTTATTTTTTTATATATAAATATTTTTGGGAGATATTAAAACATTTTTAATTTTTTTTTTCACTATTAAGAAGGTTCAAAGAATTAAGTAATGCTAGAAATAGAGATAAGACAAATTTAAATAAATAGCTCTTACAAATGGACGTGTTACTAATTACAAGTAATTCAAATAGAAAAATATTAAAAATACTATAAATTTTATTACATAACTTTTATTTATTTAATTATTTTTATACAAGATAAAAATTATACTCTAACCTAATCTAAGTGTATATATATATATATATATATATGTGCAAAACTTTCTTTTAGAGACTTAAATCTCGGTCATTACTCCCCTCACCCCACAAGAACTTATACTTGTGAAGTGATCACTGTACCAAGGGTGCGTGGTGGTCTTCATAACTTTTATAATTTGATGTGACAATGAATATGATAGGTAGATTTCAACAAACTATTGAATGCATTTTTGAATGAATATTTACAATTGGTGATATATCTTTATAATTCTCATGTTGTAAATTTTATAATATATCTAGTATTTTTGTAAGCCTCATGTCACTGATCACATTCATTATAACACCAGTTTGTAGTAAAATTTGTTATAACTTTAGCATTTTCTCAACAAAAAAAAAAAAAAAAAAAAAAAGAGAATCATATTGAAGAGTAAAAAGAATGGAGTTAAAAAAAAATTATTATATAAAATGCTAGTTGAATATTCTTTAATTGATAACATAAAAGTCCCATTTGAAAATTTCGCCTAAGGCCTTTGAAACGCTTGGGCCGGCTCTAGTTGAGTATATTATCTTTGACTGGGGTTCTATTGGTGTCGGCGAAGGTGGGCTACACCTGGAGTCGTCGGAAACCAATCCGAAAATAGGAAGAGAATGGTTTCAATGTTTCAGACAAAGTGAGTTACCGTTCAAAATGGTTTCAATGTTTCGGACGAAGTGGTCAAAATGGGTACAGAGTCTACAGACCCAATTATACTAATTTATGATAAGTAGTAAATGGGTTGTAATTGTGTTTCTTTTGATTTTTTTTTTTTTTTGATTTTTTGATTTTAAGTAGATAATTGGGTGAGGAAGATTTGAATAATGTATATCTTTATTAGAAATACCAATAAATATTAGTTGAATTACAAAATTATGCTATGATCCAACTTGGGACTTTTAGACATTTAGTAGATATTTTTTTAATATATAATAACTTTTTTTCTGAAATTTTTCTTTAGTCAAAGTACGTGGCATTTTTTTTTTGAGGTGGAAAGTACGTGGCATTTGGATGCATTTAAATGCATTTTTTTTCTTTTCATTTTTTTAGACTATATGATTTTTCCCCTCATTTTTAAGGTTTAGAGGTATTATAGTAATTTTAAATCTCTTTAAGAGTATTTTTGTCGTTTTGAATGTTTTGCGGTATTTTTTCATTTTAAATATTTGAGATATACTTTTTTATGTAAATATTTTACCCATATATATATAGGGCGTAGCTAGGAAATTTTACTTGAGGGGGCCAAATAGTAGTATTGATACAATAACCATAGTTCATATTGAATACAAAATCATTAACTTTGATATATTATCATATTCTTAAATATTAATGAACATACCAAATTATATAGTTTATTATAGATAAATACCAAAAAAAAAATCAATAAAAGAACATTTCGCATCAAATTTATGCCCGACAATCTTTCATGGAATAAAGATAGCAATACAAAAAAGTGAACAACAAAATCTTTAAATACCCATACGTATATCAACACACACACACGCACACACAAACACACACACGCAGGCAAAAGAAAGAACAAAAAAATAATACTAATGGTAAAAGAATAATGATGAGAGAGAGAGAGAGAGAGAGAAGCAAATACACTTGCATATTCACTTCTTCAAAGAGTGAAGAAGATGATGTTGCACCTAGACAAAAAATGGATTAATAGTTTTGGTTGAGATAAGAGTTTTTGTGTTGAGAAAATAGAAAATGGGGACAATGGGCTGGCACTAGCAACAAGTGCAACAAAGCTTCGTAGGTACCTAAAAATGAAAAGAAAATTTGAAATTATGTTGGAAAATGGGTTGTCAATGAAGCTAGAGCGTGAATTATTATCCATTGGATTAATTATAAATTTTTTGGACAATTGAGAAGATCAATACTTAGTCATTATCCTTTGGACTAACCATAAATCTTAAGAATAATTGGGATGGACCAGTAATAAAGTTTTAGACAATTGAGGAGGCCAACTAGAAATCCATTGGACTGAATAGAAATCTTAGAAATAATTGGGGGGCTGGTTCAAATTTTTTGGGTCCTATTACTTGTATAGTTGTAGGAGAAAAAAAACAAATTTGGGGGGGCCAAGGCGCAATGTAGCTTTGCCCCTTCTATGTATATACACACACACATACACAATTAGATAAATAGAGTGGATTTTACCTTATATAATTGGATTGAGGTGAGTTGGGTTTGAATCATAACTATTTTTTTAAATGAGTAATAAATAGGTAAAAGATATTTAAGCATCCAATCCATTCATAACCCAAAACTTATTGTTAGGGCTTTCACAACATTTTGTATTCATGCCATTTTAATTGTTATTTGCTATATATTGTTCACATTGAGTAAAATGCAGAATTTCATTTAGAAGGGGTTAATGAAATCGTATGCATTCACAAATATATAAAATTTAATAAAATTATCAAATTCTTGTGATAAGGGGTTTAAACTTTTCAGTCTTAGCATAGAGCGTTGTAACTTAGTGGAGTTGATTGGTTCTCTTTATGATGAGAATCATAGTTCAAATTCTCCTCCCCCACATGTAACAATTAAATTATTTTTTAAACAAGTAAAATCTTGTGGATGAGAAACTATTAATTTAAACTCAATGTTCTACACTTTTCTCCCCATAAATATGATTCTCATTTGTGGGATCCACATTTATATAAGAGGAAAGTGAATAATTTTGTCTAACGAAACATCAAAGAAATTGTGTTCTTTTAAAAGTTTTTATTACAGTACGTTGATCTTTTAATTTCAACAAAAGTACAAGGAGAAGTAATAATGAATTCTCCGGAAATCATTAATTACTAGTCTGCTTGGGATTACTTCTTTTTATTGGTTTATTTTGTTAAATAAATAAATTCAATATAAGTACAATTGTACTTAAAACAGGTCGAACTTTTAAAAGTTATATATATATATATATATATATATATAAGATTAAGCTGACAATAAAAATAAACAAGATTTAAAACTTGTTCAAACTCAAGTTACAAGTTACAACACATTCACACCTCTTAATGTCAAACACAAAGAAGCGTATGTAACAAGCTTCTTTTTCATTAAAAAAAAAAGAAGCTTGTTAGTCTTTTTTGGGCCCATGCATGTGTCCTGTTTCAATACATCAGTGATAAAGTTTTGAGTTCTTCCAGGGAGTTGAGACCAGAACTCTTGTCAATGGGACATTCGTTGGGCATTACCATTGTATTTCATAATGTAATGAGTGGGTGAAATAGAATAGTAAATGATGTAAAATAGATTTGTTAATGTGTAATAAGCTATGGGCCTTAGGCCCACATTTTTTATTTGTATAGTACACATATTTGTATTACACACATACTTATACTGAATACTCTACCTTTTATATAAAAGCACTCATGTATATTTTATACTTGTTATAAAAAAAAGTAGAATAAAAAAAAATATTTTTCATAATAAAAGAGAGTTAAATGATAATTTATAAGACTTATCTTGTAGTTTGTTTGAATAACTTTTGCGTTTGAGACCATATTAGGCATTGAATAAAGGTATCAATGAGAAGAAAGTTAGCAATGAAGCATTCAACAGCATGACAACAAAGAGATTGCAATACTGCAATGTTAAAGAGACACGAAAAAGAACATGGGGGTAGCATTTAGCAAGGCTAGATAAATGTAATCAGCAAGACAAGGATAGTATATTCAGCAAGATCAAGGTAATACATTCTGCTAGGCTGAAATAATGAATTTAGCACAGATAAAAATGTTATTTCCATATTCATTTGGACATGAATTTTGTGTTCAACAACAAAAATTCCATGTTCAGTACGGGGGTGAAATCCTGCAATAAGACAAAGTTACTAGCCTCAAAATTGAAAATCAAAGTAAAAGGGAAGATGGGTTAGTAAGGAAAGAATAGAAGTTTAAAACTGTGCATGTCAAGGATCATATGAGAGAATGGTTTTTGAAGTTGGTTGGTGGAAGAAGTGATTGGGAAAGATGTATTTGAGGAGACACAAGGGTGAAATATGCCTTCTGATTTCTCTCTATTGCTCATTCCTAGAACAGGAAGCTCAATTTAATTTCAAATTGTGGGACTGCCCAAAATTTTCACATGCAGATGAGCACGTGTTTATAAGACTAAGTTTTCTCATTATTTCTCAAGGAGCTGAAGAAAGATAATTGAGAAGAAACCATAAATATCAAGTGAATAAATTAAATGATTGATAACCATCTACTTCCAGTTTTATTGTTGTACATGATAAAAAGGAGAAAGAATAACAAGCTCAGCACGTTTTTTTGCTGCTCTTCTGGAGGGCTTCCAATTTTGCCACCATAAGCGTTCAATCCCACTGCTAAAACTATTACTATGATCAGTAATTGAAAGCATCTTTTGTCTTGGACTAGGCTCAGCTTCTCTCAGATTCTTTGTATGTTTAGGGAGAAGGCTCTACAAACTTGACACTAACTGATCTGTCAAGGCAATAAGGGGAAAAAGTTACTAAAGATGAAAAGATATATATATATATATAATATTATGGTCCAGATATTATGGTCCAAACAGATGACAGAAGTAAAAAATATATAATTTCTTCTCACTCTCAAGTTTCATGAAAAAATCTACACATAATTTATCACCAACAGAACAAAAGACAATCTGGCAAGATTTTATCACTCCCAGCACTTTCCTCCCAATAACAATCACTTAAAGAGAGATTTTCATTTTATCATATATTCTTTAAATGCTCGTTTGGAAGAGATTATTCCATAAACCACCATCAAACATGCGTTTTCAGCTCTGTATTTTGTGCGTACTGACTAAATTACATTCCCAAACCCGAAATAAGGCCTCAAGCAAACAGCAAAATACATTATATATGCAATTACAATTTACATGGAAGGAATTTTATCTAAACTTCAAGCTTACCTATCAAGATCGACCGAGGGTGTTGCAGACAAGTCTTGTTGTTGAGGCTTACAAGCAGGACAGATGTAGACCTTTGGTGGGGAAACTAAGTTAATGCAATCAAAATGGTACTACTCATCACATTGATCACAAGCAATCATTGCTCTCTGATCATATGGCTTTCGACAAATACAATAAAGCATACTTCGTTCTCATAGTAACTGCACCAACCAAAGACTAGCTGATCAATGAAATGCCGAGGAAAATATTTTTCTTTTTCCTTTTTCAAGTGACGCAAAGATTAGTTTTTTTTTTTGGGGGAGGGGGGGGGGGGGGGGGTTAGGGACCATAAGAAGGCAAATTTTCACCTTCCATGATAAGTTCAAAAACTTTATCTAAGCTGCGATCTCCAGAATCAATTGCAACCTGTACATAAAACAAAAGAGCTAATGAGAGAGAGTGAGAGAGCAAGAGAGAGTGAGTAAAAGAAATTTATGGACCTTCCTGGCACGTTCTGCCCACCGCAAGCCAATACACTTCACTTCTGTAAGTCTTTGCCTATAGTGATCTTCAGGTGGAATGCTCATAGATGATGATTTTGTTCATCATCCATGTCACGGTACTGCAAAATTGCTTTTGTCAAGAAATAAAGTTTTAAATCAAGTTGTGTCAAACAAATACAAATTTTAAAGAGAGATTTTCTACATCCCAGAAAGTGTCTTCTCTGTCCAGCTCACTTTTGAGGAAGGTTAATTAATGCACTGACACTTCAGGTCATTTTTGTTCTTTCAAAGACGTTCACATCAGTTAGTGCAGTGACCTTCTTTACAAGGAGTAATTAATATTGAACTCTCGAATTATGACAAGGGCCTATGTAGAACAGATGAAATTGGATAGTAAAGCACACCATGTTGAAGTGTGCCAATAATAAAAATGCAGTCCTTCGATGAAGAAGTATTTGTAACCATATTTCAGTCTTACAGGAACATTGTCTTCAACAAATTCTTCTTAACAAAATGAAAACCCAGATATCCTAAGTAATACCACAGCAACCCAATGATAACTTATAGTAATACTTGAGCATCTATAATAGACGGATTGCTAAACAATTACTTAGAGATATATGAGAACTAAGAGCGAAAGAAAGATTTGCCTGGATTGACTGCCCATACCGACCACCTCTAGTTTCTTACTATATCACCATCACCTTATAAGGAGTTGTAACTAGTCATCACGACTTACCCAAAAAGAGGAAAGATAGTCCTCACAAACCCAAACCAATCATTATTCTCCAGCCCTAGCTAAACCTCCTACTCAACTTTCAATATGTTTTTGTTTATGTTTCCTTCCCTAAAACAAGAATTTTTAGTCTCTTCATAGAATTAGAGACACAAGGCAGAAGCCAGTTGACATGCAACACATCATGAATTTTGTAGGGGCAACATTGGCATTAAACCATATTAGGTTCTTGTGGAAATAGTTTTCTGTTTCTTTTTTTATTCCCTCTTTATTTGGTAATTCTCAAGAACTGACAAATATCAATTTTAATAATCAATGGACACTCTTGGAAGATGCTATCCTCATGTGAACTATCCCACTTTTATAACTAATAATAGTGAAAAAGTGCTAGAGAATTCAAAAGCAAATAATCCACATTAAGAAAGTAGAATAGTCCCAAAAGACAAGTAAACAAGTACTAACGGTTGATAAAACACACCTCTTTCAAATGCTGCTGAATCTGTTGGATCTTGGGCTTTTGTAAACCCCCTAATAAATGTGTATGTGTCACTTACAAAACAGAATCTGGAGCTATTTAAGTGCCCTTAATGGACTTGTTGGATTCCCAATTAAACCAAAAGATGATTCATCTAGCATAAGAATGTCAATGGAAGACTGAATCAACCATTGAGCTGCTGCTGCATATTGTAGGCACAGAGATTTCTGCATTTGAAAAATCTAGCTAATAAGAATAAACCAAAAAGAGAACCCATGGAAATTGGAAATCAAGTTCTGAACACCAACAAAAAATATTAACTGTCTTTATCCTTTCAATATAATTCTTCACTGGTAGTTCTTAGTTATCATTAGATTTCTTCAATTTCAAAATGGCCATTTCAAATTTTGGTTCCAAGTTCCAGATTTGTCTTAATCAAAAAAATTTTAAATCTCAATTCTCAATTCCCAAGCCAAAGACATTGGTTTTTTATATGAATAATGAGAACAAGCTAAGATTTTGAATGGCTTGAGTTTTTAAAAAATGTACAAAATTATTTCTTTTACCTCCACATTTTCTTTTGACTTTGATATGTAGTTTTCAGGGAATGCATACAAACTGCAAAAGTTGGAGCCAAATCTATACAAGTTTTCTTGGGTCAACATCTCAATTAGGAACTTTCTCACATTTTCCTTGTTCATTGTTCTCACTTTTCAAAAGGAAGCTTCAGTAGCACTTGAGCTTTGTTGATAAACAACACTACTAACCTTCAACTGTTTATGCATAAAAAAATAAATTTTATGAGACACTTATCAAGGAAAAAATCATGGTGCTAGATAACCTGTTTCTAAAAATAAACTTCACCAGCATGATTTTTAGTAGTCCAATAATGATTATGTAGATTTCCATTCTTAAATTGCTAATAGAAATTGCAAGTGCAAGCAACATTCAATGTGTAGAAGTAGGGAAAAAACAGAGAGAGAGAGAGAGAGAGAGAGAGAGAGCTTAAGAAACAAAAGAATGGCCCTAACGCTCACCCATAGCAGAAGAAAAGGAACATAAGTACATCTAAACCTAAGATACAATTAGTTCTAGGTCTAAGTATTATATTCAATTGCTCCAAAAGTGCTTTCCACTTACTTTAAGGGTCGGGTAGCACACAACCTGATGTAATATTGTTTCAACATAGGTACCTTGGGGCTGAGGCAAAGGGACTCATTACAAAGCATTAGCAATATGGAAACACCTTGACAAAGTGTGGAAAACAACATTTGCTAGAGTATAGGAAATACTGACCTCGAATGTCAGATAATACATAAAGCTATTAATAAATTTGAGCAAGCTAAGACATAGGAGTGATAATCTAGACATTTCAATTCCTCGCACGTTTAAGGGCACGAATTCCTTGAAAAATTATATTACAATATAATTATAAGATCACGAAAAGGTCTGTAATATGGAAGGAGGAGAGAATATATGAAAGGTATTTTTTAAAAAAAAAACTCGATGCATTTGCCATATCCCCATAGAGCTGATAGTCAATGTGTTTACAATGACATTTTCTGAAAAAATATGTCAGGGTTTTGCGTGATAAAACTATAGACAATGGACATTGTACCAGAAAATGAAGCAAAACATTTCTGAGAAATTCATGGTCACGCCATAGGATAGTACAAACTCTGGTTGGATGAGAAGAGTCAAACCAAGGAGAACATTTAGCCAAACGTATAGTAGATAAAAAAAACAAAATACAGATATCTATCTAACATAATTAATAAAAATGTAAAAAACTAAAGGATGGAGCTTATTCTAATAAAGGACAAGAAGGATTCCTCTAATAAATAACAATAAGGAAAAAAAGCACCAGTGATTAGATTCCTCATTGTAAACTCTCCTATCACCGAAAGACTATCATTCAATACTTTCCAGAGGAAAATAAGCACTTTGAGAGAGGATTTTAGCTACCATATGACAGCCCACATTTAAGAACTATATCTCAGAGTTCTGCTCCTTCCATATAAGCATTCACTATGGAGAAGCCAGTAGGCTTGGTTGACAGTAAAGAGACCTGATAGATTCATGGGGCCTAATCAGTTTAACTACACTTCCCAACCTAGGAGTTAGCTGCTTCTAAATAATATAGTTAGCTACATGAGATGCATGTCAACTCGTCACTAATGCACAATTTCATTGTGTGGCAGCTTGGTCAAGAAAATCACAAGCCCTTGTAATATGTGAATAATCCCCTAGACACATTGGATCTTACATTAAGCCAAAAGTCATAGTTATTAGGAATTGAGTTCCCAATTCCTACCAGCCATTTTGCTTCTGTGAAAAAAGACAATCCCATTGCTTTCTTTTTTGATAAATAAGTAATTTCATTAAAAATTAAGAAAGTTGCTACCCCAGTACACAGTCTTTACTCAAGTACAACTTTCTTTTCACTCCTTGTTTAACATTAAAACTTCCTAGAAAGTACTGAGAATCAGCACCCAACCTCTGTTTCAAGATGTGATAGTAATTTGAGGTTTTCTTGAAAATCAAATGCACTTGCTCCTTCACATAACGACTACAGTCATCTTGATATAAATCAAGCTTTTTTTTTTTCAACTCTCATTCTTTCCAACTATTTCGAAAAGACTACAATGTATAAGATAATACAATGATTATTACAACAAAAAAACAGTTACAATTTTTAGGATTTCTTTAGATTATCTACAGAAATGGCAGTTAAACTCATCTTCAAAGAAAACTTCAGATTTAAACAGTTTCATTTGGAAGAGATTATTCCAAAAACCATTGTCAAACAAGCATTTTCAGTTCTGTATTTTGTGTGTACTGACTAATTTACATTCCCAAACCCAAAATAAGGCCTCAAGCAATCAGCAAAATACAATATATATGCAATTACAATTTACATGGAAGGAATTTTATCTTAATTTAAAGCTTAACCATCAAGATTGACTGAAGGTGTTGCAGACAAGTCTTGTTGTTGAGGTTTACATGCAGGACAGATGTAGACCTTCGGTGGGGAAACTAAGTTAATGCAATCAAAATGGTGCCATTCATCACATTGATCAAAAGCAATCATTGCTCTCTGATCATATGGCTTTTGACAAATACAATAAAGCGTACTTAGTTCTTATAGTAACTGCACCAACCAAACAATAGCTGATCAATGAAATGCCGAGGCAAATATTTTTCTTTTCCTTTTTCCTTTTTCAAGTAATGCGAAGGTAAGTAGTTTTTTTTTTTTTTGTTTGGGGGGGGGGGGGGGGGGTGGTGGATCTCTGTACCTTAATATCCTTCTCCAAGTAAGAAGGTAAATTTTCACCTTCCATGATAAGTTCAAAAACTTTATCTAAGCTGAGAGCTCCAGAATCTGTTGCAACCTGTACAAAAAAAGAGAGCTAATGAGAGAGAATGAGTATGAGAAATTTATAGACCTTCCTGGCACATTCTGCCTACTGCAAGCCAATACGCTTCACTTCTGTAAGTCTTTGCCTATAGTGATCTTCGGGTGGAATGCTCATATATGATGATTTAGTTTATCATCTATGTCACAGTATTGCAAAATTGCTTTTGTCAAGAAATAAAGTTTTAAATCAAGTTCTGTCAAACAAATACAAATTTTAAAGAGAGATTTTCTACATCCCAGAAAGTGTTTTCACTATCCAGCTCACTTTTGAGGAAGTTTAATTAATGCACTGACACTTCAGGTCATTTTTGAACTTTCAAAGACGTTCACATCAATTAGTGCTATGACCTTCTTTACAAGGAGTAATTAATATTGAACTCTTGAATTATGACAAGGAACTATATAGAACAGATGAAATTGGCTAGTAAAGCACACCATGTTGAAGTGTGCCAATAATAAAAATGCAGTCCTTCGACGAAGAAGTATTTGTAACCATATTTCAGTCTTACAGGAACATTATCTTCAACAAATTCTTCTTAACAAACTGAAAACCCAGATAACCTAAGTAATACCACAGCAACCCAATGATATCTTATAGTAATACTTGAGCATCTATAATAGATGGATTGCTAAACAATTACTTAGAGCTATATGAGAACTAAGAGTGAAAGAAAGATTTTCCTGGATTGACTGCCCATACCAACCACCTCTAGTTTCTAGCTAATCTCCATCACCTTATAAGGAGTTGTAACTAGTCCTCACTACTTACCCAAAAAGGGAAGATAGTCCTCACAAACCCAAATCAATCATTATTCTCCAGCCCTAGCTAAGCCTCCTACTCCACTTTCTATATGTTTTTGTTTATGTTTCCTTCCCTAAAACAAGAATTTTTAGTCTCTTTCATAGAATTAGAGACACAAGGCAGAAGCCAGTTGACATGCAACACATCATGAATTTTGTAGGGGTAACATAGGCATTAAACCATATTAGGTTCTTGTGGAAATGGTTTTCTGTTTCTTTTTTTATTCCCTCTTTATTTGGTAATTCTCAAGAACTGACAAGTATCAATTTTAATAACCAATGGACACTCTTGGAAAATGCTATCCCCAGGTGAACCATCCCACTTTTATAACTAATAAAATTGAAAAAGTGCTAGAGAATTCAAAAGCAAATAATCCATATTAAGAATGTAGAATAGTCCCAAAAGACAAGTAAACAAGTACTAATGGTCGATAAAACACACCTCTTTCAAATGCTGCTGAATCAGTTGGATCTTGGGCTTTTGTAAACCCCCTAATAATCTATTGACTTTGAATCTCCGTGAGTATCTTGCTAAAGCCAGCTCAAGGTTGCGATTAGCTTGATGATCATACAGAACTGCCACTTCAATGGCCTGTGCAACAAAACCATTTCCAATAAGGAAGAATGTACAAATGCATGGCTATATAACAGTTAACACTGAAAGGACAACAATTTTATTAGATTGGAAGCTATTGCATTTTATGCTAACTAACAACATCTATAGAAATAAAAATTTAAAGCCAATTATGCACTAAGGAAATATGTCAAATCCAGCAGAGAGAGATCAATCCAGGTTCTCAATAAAAAGAGTAGAATACAACCAAATGCTTCTACAGCATAATATATCAACAGTATATAAAGCTAGCCTTGGCAAGTACCTTAACAGCAGCAGTTAATTTTTCAGAGACCACACTGAGATCTTTATCAAAATAAGCTAAAGAAAAATTGACTATTTTTGTCAAGAAAGTTCTGCATGCCATAGCTTGTTCCACAAGTTGTTCCAATACATCTCTTTCCTCAATCCTGTAGAGCAGTTATCAATAAAACAAAGCATTCACATGCAGGAATTTGATAACCCATCAAATAATCTTCAATAAAAACCCAATCAAAAGCATGTGCCAAATTCAGTGGAGAACCATTCTTTTTTACAATTGTCAAATATCCATAGTAGTTACATAAGTGCAATTGGATAAGCATGAGGTAAAACAATCCATGAGCCTAACAAGTGAGGCAAAAACCAAAAGTACAAAAAATAAGAAAACCAAATGCCAAACATAAGGTGGACCAGGCAAGCCATCCTTGGTTAATATATGAATCAATTGAAGAGGAAGAGAAGACACCCAGTTTACAGGGCACATCGTCAAGCTCGATTTTGGTTGCAAACCAACCTGCTCAGTTTTAGGAGTACCTTGAAATCAAACTAACATAGAAGTCTATTAGTGAAAATTCATATTTCATATGTAGTAGCAGCAATTCCAATGCTGAAAAGGTTATTATTGTTATTAAATAGACTGGTGACAAACTGCTAGACATCAGTGTCAGTCTTAAAATTTCACAACCCAAGGTCTCAGCCATCCCACTTCTCTGATTGATCAGCCACACTACATTCTTCTTTGGGATGGGTATTAGCAGTTTTCTTACAATCAATCTTTGTTTCTCTAAGTTGTGGAGAGTGTTATGGCCATGTATTTTGTGGTTTGAGAACTTAAGTGACATATAGTGCCAACCAGAATCACAACTAAAGTTCATAACAAAAACCTGGCTATGGGTAAATTGGAACTTTTGCATTGAATTACAGAAGGTATTCTTCTTTTTCTCATCAAATATGCTGTTTATGCAGAAATTTGAACTCACGCAAGTTCTTAAATGGACAAATGTCTATGGATATTATTTACCTGAGGACAAGCATAACAAGAGACAGTTCTTTAAGTACTTGAAAGGTTTGTCATTTCCTCCAACTTGAAGGAGACGTTGTGTCTCATCCTGAATTGATCCTCTTAATAGCTATTTGTAATGCAGGTCAAAAATCTCTGGGGCAGCAAAAGCGGAATTGCATAAAAAGGAATAGCATAAAAAGCATGGTGGATGGCCCAACTAGCCAACTCATGCACGAACTAGATGTTTCATGAAGGACCAGAGGAGACCGATATTTTTCATCTTCTTCTGCTTCCAAATCATCAGACCCATGAAATGGCAACTCGCTCCAGTAATGAACATCATCATCATCATCGTGTCCAGCAGTTAGAAGGGGCAAGTTAGGTATACCAGATTCTTGAGGAGGACAGATGCACTCTACGTGGACCCCCCACCTTGTGGCTTTTAGTGTCCCAACAGATGCACCATCTTCCTGATTATATCCGATTATTTTATATGTAACCTCAACACGATTCTGGTCAGTTGGATTTGACTCATTCAATTTCTGCTGTAGAAAGCATTGACGTGGACAACATAATTGCAGGATATTACAAGTATTTGGAAGTAAATGCCGAGGCATACATTCACGTCTTTTACAACCATTGATGGAAATGTAAACAAAGCATTTATACATATAGGGGATACCATCATCCTCATCGCCTGCAAAAGCAATATAGACAGCCAATTTTGGAAATTTGCGACCAACCCAGAACAATATTGAATTATTTTCAACACTTTGATGATTGAACCATGGAATCTCAGTTCCCGATACCGTAAGAATACGAGCAATGTCCCCATCTTCATATTCAGAGCCCTCAATTTCAAGTCGGAAAGGATCGGTGAACAGTGATGTGTCCCAATCTTCAGATTCAGCACCCTCAGTTTCAGATTCATAATCGGTGAACTGTGGATCCATTAATTCATTGCTTCTTGCACTACCACATACTCCATTCGGTAAAATCCCCATAATTTCTATTACCTGCATTTCAATTACAAAATTCAACATTTTTCATTTAGCAAATCTCGTAAAGCATTTAGAGAAAGTAACAAAAATTGTTTCTTTATAACTTAAAGAAAGAGAAAGACCTGATTCAATAGCGATTCATAATCCAACAACGGGCAATATTCTGCATAAACACCACTTATCGATTGTGGAAGTCCTTGAATTTCACGAAGGTGATTGCAACCCTCAATCCGAAGTAATTTTAATCTAGGAAATCTGCTAATGCTTTTGGGGATGGTAATAATATTGGTACAAGATAGATCTATACGATACAATGCGGGGAAGTAATCAGGCTTCATCAAAAGATCTAATTCAATTATGCTTGTATTGTAAGCAAGATGCAGCTCTGTCATGTTCAGAAACCCATAACCGGAGGAGCTATCAAAAGAATTGCATGTCAGTCTCAATTTCGCAGTAGGAGTCAACAACTCCCGAAGCTGTTGCAATTTATAAACGCCATCTGGAAGAACCCGAAGGTTATCGCATTCCAAAAGGAATAATTTCTCAAGAACTTCAAGAGATGTCAACATGAGGTTGTTTGGAAAATTTTGAAGTTTTTTGCAACGAGTAAGATTCCACGTTTTAAGCTTATGAAGAAATTCACCGGACCCGTGAATCTCAACTAAATTTTCACAATAAGAAATGTCCAATCTCTCCAAATTTGGGGTGCATAATTCAGGTAATTCGGTTATAAATTTACAACCACGGAGATTGAGATGTTTCATATTTTCTAACGGGAAAACCTGTAGAAAAATAAATAAATAAATAACTTCAACAAACTTTAGAATAAAAATTTAATAAAATCTTAATTAAAAAATATTAGTAATTGTACCCGATTGCATAGCCCTTCCAACTCAATGCGACTACATGGCATATCGAGACAAACAAGTTGTTGAGGATAAAAGTTGGATGGCAAGAGAAATGGATATTTAGGCCAACTAAGAAATCTTATCCCGTTGGGAAGATTTTGAATTGCTTCACCAATATGTATGTTATCAACAAGAAGTAACTTGAGATTTTCCATCCTTTTGAAAACATCCGGGTGTAGTGGCACATGTACTAGTACACGTGGATGCAACATTATACCTCGAATTTTGCCTGACCCCTAATTGGACAAAGCATCAAGTGAACCATAATTAACAATAGAATTTACCAAAAAGTATAATAATTTTGAAAATTTCAACATAAATGATACTACTAAACTTCATATTTTATGCAATGTTAAAAAGAACAAATATATAACTTTTACCTAGTGAAAGTTTTTTTTTTTGGGAAAATAGAAGAAAAAGAACTCATACCTTATTTCCAATTAGTACTTCAAGAGCATCTTTATGATGCCATAACCTGCTACGTTTTCCAAGAATATGTGTAGATTCTTGTCGAACAACTTCCCTACCCATTTTTTGTATTAGGTCATGCATTAACAATTTACCAGAATGATCCACAGTAATGAGACATTTATTAACAAGTCTTGGAATACCATCATCTGCAAATAAATCACAACCATTTAATATATCTACAACATAATCCTTGGTCCATCCCTTGAAGAAACATGCAATATCGAGGAAAATATCTTGTTCGTTTCCATCCAGTCCATAATAACTTACTTCAAGTACTTTTTGAATGTCTTTATTGGGAATTTCATTATACTTATGTAATGCACTTTCCCATTCATGTTTAGTTCTTCCACACAAATCACGAGCTATTATTACAACAGCGAGTGGAAGGCCTTGGGCATACTGTATAACTTGGTTTGTAAGTTCAAAATAATCTTTATTGGGATTCTTTCCAGGGAAGGCATGCTTTTCAAAGAGTTGAAGAGCTTCACGTTCGTCCAATTCCTTGACCTCATAAGTTGTATAAACTTTTCCAAGAGGAGCTAACAATTGTGGATCTGCTGCTGTTGTTATAATGACTCTGCTTCTTGAAGTAAACCAATCAAAATTTCCAAGCAATTTTTCTATTCTTTTCAATTTATCCACATCATCAAGAACTATAAGAACATTTTTACTACGAAGTCTATTTTTTATCAAATTGATTACTTTGGATGTGCTGTGAATTTTCAAATTTTCATCCCCTAAAATCTCTTTAAGAAGTTGACCTTGTAGTTTGATAATGCCATCCTCCGTCTTCGAAGTTTCTCTAACATGCTCTAAAAAACTGCTTCGATGAAAATATTTAGCAATTCTGTTATAAACTGCTTTTGCAATTGTAGTCTTGCCTATTCCGGGAAGGCCATGAATCACTACTATGCGAAATTCATCTAACTCCATTCTTAAAAGCGATTCTACATCCTTGACACGAGGTTCTACTCCAACAAGGTATTTTTCAACAAGCATTGCTGTGTATTTTGGTATATTTTCAACAATTGTTTGGATAAATTTAGCTTCAGTGTCACTGCAAACCATAAAGTAAAAGAAACATTTAATGAGTTGGACTAGTTGCAAATATTAATATGAAATGAACTAAACTCAAGATGCCTAGTTTACTACTTATACTTTAAGATATTATAAATTAAATTAAATGACATATAATTCAAATATTTGAGCAGTATCTTTAAATTTTGTACATTCTTTTTTGCTAGGAAATTAATTGTACACATTTTAGCCAGTAACTGAGTTGGAATAGTTGCAAATTTTAATATGAAATGAACTAAATTCAAGATGCTTAGTTCTGTGCCTTACTACTTACACTTAATATATTAATAATTAAAGTAAATGACATCAAATCAAAAATTTTAGCAGTATCATTAAATTTTGTATTATATCACAAAATTTTGAGAAATATAAAGGATATAGTAGTAGAAATGGTAACATGTTTTTGCTTGTTCTACACTTGATTATGACCCGACTCTACCAAGTCAAACCTCAACCCAACGTATTTTATGACCCATGTTATATTGTATACAAATGTTATATTAGATTTTCGATATTGTACTTAAAAGAACTAATGACATTACTCATCATGACTTGCGCTTTTCAAATATAAATATTTTCAGTGACAGGTTGACTACTAACGTTGTGTGTTTTTTTTTTCCCCATAAGTTCATCATTTAGATTTTATTATAAATTATTTACTCTTTTTTTGCCTAATATATTATATTTTATTCTTCAAGCTCTGTATATATTTATTTCTTCTTATAGATGATTTAACTTTATTTAATGTTTCATGTATAAAAAATGTATGCCTCTTTTTTTTTTTTTCATTTGTGGATTTATTGGATTAGAAGATTATTATATTTATTTACTAGACTGTAAAATTAATAATTTATATATTGATGTGTTCATTATTCCTATTAGGATAAGAAGAATAGTAACTACAAAGTCTGAATATTCAACTAGGTTGGCACCTATACACACAGGAACGGAGTTAGGATTTCGAGTGGGGGGGGGGGGGGGTGATACACTCAAACTCAAATGCTTAAAAAAAATTTATAGCCTAAACTTTCATATTGTTCCTCTAGATTAACCCAAAGACAATCATATTTTTTTATCCAAGCTATTTATAAAAGAATATATATATGTGCGTGTGTGTGTTTTTATCCCAAGCTTCTTTGGGGAAGCTCATCAAACACTTAGTTGCAATTATTCTATGCTAATGCTTTAAGATAAATTCCATAAATCATTTAGAACCCAGACAGAAACTCACAAAAAGAATCAAAATTTAATATAAATTTGAATAAAGAAAGTGTACTTTTTGTGAAAGTAAGGAAGTATTGAAAAAAAACGGAACATGAAGATTCAAAACCAAGCTTTTTATATTTTATATTTTGCTTTTTCTCATTGGGCGAGGGGGGGCCATTGCCCCCCGTGGTCCAAACATAGCTATGTCCCTGTATACACATCTATCATTTGTATTTCTCAATCTATTTGTAAATATCAAATAACTTTACGTCAAATATAAATATATATATATATGTATGTATATATATAAACTTTTCAGTGTTTTCACATTCATTTTCAACCAATGCCAAATGTCCGTTTTATTAAAAAAAAAATCAAATTACAAAATATATATTTATAATGCATAACTTTAGCACAACAACTTAAGTATTCTACTAGACAAGTGGTTTAAATATTCGAGTAGTATCTTTAAATTTTGTACATTCTTTTTTGCTAGGAAATTAATTATAGACATTTTAGCAAGTAAACTGAGTTGGACTAGTTGCAAATTTTAATATGAAATGAACTAAATTCAAGATGCTTAGTTCTGTGACTTACTACTTACACTTAATATATTATTAATTAAAGTAAATGACATCTGATCAAATATTTTAGCAGTATCATTAAATTTTGTACTATATCACGAAATGTTGAGAAAAATAAAGGATATTTCGTAGTAGAAATAGTAACATGTTTTTGCTTGTTCTATACTTGATTATGACAAGACTCTACCAAGGCATCAAACCTCGACCCAACGTATTCGTACTCTATTGGATAATTTATGATTTAATTTTTTTGTTGACCCATATTATATTGTATACTAAGATTATATTAGATTTTAGATATTGTACATTACTCATCATGATTTGCAATTTTCAAATATAAATATTTTCACTTTCTCAAAAAAAAAAAATATATATATATATATATATTTTTTTTTTCAGTGACAGGTTGACTACTAACATTAAGTGTTTTTTTTTTCCAGTAAGTTTATCATTTAGATTTTATCATAAATTATTTACTCCTTTTTTTGCCTAACATATTAGATTTTATTCTTCAAGCTCTCTATATATTTATTTCTTCTTTATAAATGATTTAACTTTATTTAATGTTTCATACATAAAAAAATGTACGCATTTTATTTTCTTCATTTGAGGATTTATTTGATTAGAAATTTATTATATTTAATTACCAGACGGTTAAATTAATGATTTATATATTACAAAAAGTTTATTTTTAAGTATTATAATTGTTCTTTTATTTTTAAGGAAATATACGAAAAAAATTATAGATGATTTAACTTTATTTAATGGTTCATGCATAAAAAATTTATGCATTTTAATTTCTTCCTTTGTGAAAATTTTGGATTAGAAGATTATTAGATTTAGTTGCCAGAATGTAAAATTAATGATTTATATATTACTAAAAAAATTTTACTTTTTAGTATTTTATTTTATTTTATTTGTAAAAAATAAGAAAGAAAGATGTTAAAAAATACGTTCAACTTCTTTTTCCTACTTGAAAATATATGGATACCAGATTGATCCGATGCATCAAAAACCATAAAAATGTTATAGGAATAGAAACATGGTTTAGTTTGATCCATGCTTTACCCGTACCCGATTTGACCCTTACTCGTCTGACGACTCAGACCTGGGTTTGCTAGGTCTAAATTAACTTTTAAGATAAAATAATTCTATTTCTAATACTAATGTTCATAGCCTAACTACCTTAATTCTAGAGTATAAGATTCAAACAGCAGAGTTGGAAGGGGTTAAATTCATCCCCTAAAGAGCATTCTTATCAAGAATGCTAAAAATGTTAAAAAGTCAAATTTAACAGCTAACACACAAAAATACTCCTACATCATAGAATTTGTTTTATTTTTTATTTTTTATGGGAGGTCTTTGGGATTTTGAGAAAAATTAAATGATCACTTCTTTCATGTCAGACAACTATTGAATAATCCAATATTAAAGATAAAAGTTATTAATAGATGAAAAGTTACGTAATTTGTTATAAAAAAAATTTTGATTACCACAAATTATGTAATGTCAATGTAAGTTATAATTTACTTCTTCTTTTTTTGGTTGCTTGGTTTCAATTAACATTTTTGAACAGAGTATTAGAGTTTTAAGGAAAATACTTACTGTTTTTTTATTACAACGAAAGCCTAATTACAACATATCTTTTTGGTTTGCATCTGCAATACAATCCAGTACTTCTTCAGTTCTTCTAACCACACTATTTCATTTTCCACATATTGTGCATAACGTGCAAGTATATGAGCTACATTGCTACACTTAAGTTTCCTCATAAACTAAGTTGACTTTACATATATATTTCAAATCAGTAAAAAAATAAATAAAAAATCATATCATATACTATATAATAAAAGTTGGACTTATAAATCGTGATTGGAATTAATATATGCATTCTTAAAGGCTAAAACACAATACAATTAGAGACATTACTATGAGTTAGGGTGTTACATTTTTATTTATTTCTTAGTAAGTTAGAATGTTATATGTGAATACTACATATGTCAGTCTTACAATTAAGTGGGTGATATAACCATTTGAACAAAATAAGCATTAAAACAGATGATTTAAATATCAAAATAAAACATAAAAATTAAATTTCTTTTAAGTATAAGCACAATTGATTTTTAAATTTTAAATTTGGAATTAATTCTTTTAGGATAACCTTATTCATGTAAGTATCAGAAACAATTTAACTACTAGAGTTCAAATCCACCTCTTCATAAATAAATAAGGAATTATTAAAAAAAAATTAAAAGTTTTTATTAATCATTGTAATTAGATATACTATATATAAGGATAAATATACAAAATTATACATTTTATGAGCAATTCATTACAAGTTATTATAATAATAGTAATTTATTTAGTTAGATACAAGTTATAAAATTATGTAATAATAATTCATTTAGTTATTGTTTCCCAAAAAAATATATAAAGAAAATTTATGACTAAAACTGTGCAACGCATAAGACTTTCACTAGTAATATAAGAAGTTAAAAAATTAATTTGAATATAAAAAATTCCAAAATAATCATTAGAATACATAAAAATTAAATTAACTTAGAGAAATATTAACAATATGATCTTATACTCCAAAATTTTAAAAATATTCTATGTATGACTTGATTTTTCAAAGATGTATGATGATTTTTATTTTAAATTAACATGAGAGTATATTCTATATTAGATTTCATTTCCAACTATCAAAGGCTTATTTGGTTGCGTAAATGACCTTAAAAGTATATAACATTGTAAATATTTTTTTATAAAATTCGACATTGATTAGGATATATCATTATAATATATCATGTCAAGATTTTCATTTTTCCTTTGACCACAGCAGAAAAGTTAAAAGTTATTTTCAATAAAAGGTTTTGAGTTTAAAGTTATGAAATTTGAAATTTTGAATATTAAAAATTCGACACATTTATTTGCAGTTCCTACCTCTTAAATATTTGGCCATTTGCATTTCCCCCTTAAGGATGTTTAGTAACTTTGTAGAGAAAATATTATTATAGGAATCAAAAGATAACGTAATATGTGACTGTGTAGAGGGTATTTTTCCATTTTCTTTTATGTCATGTGTAAATTACTTAAATAAAGTGCTTAGAAAACATAATCCTCCACATATAAATTTGAAAATCCCTTTTAAAAACGCTCATCTTCCAGAAGCAAACATATCTCTCTGGTTTGTCTTTTTGTGAAAAAGTGCCAAAAAAGCAAGTAGAAGGGAAAATTTGGCTTTTATAGTCTTGTGGGATTTCCTTATCTCTGAGTTTGAGACCTTTAGTTTCTGTTTGGTACATTATTTTAAATACATATTTTTAATTTTTAATAATATTATACATTTTTTTCACACAATTTTTCACTCATATGTATTTTCAAAAAAATTGAAAACTGTTGCTTAAATACATGTACCAAACGAGCTCTTATTGCTTCAGTTTAAACACACGCACAAATAAACAAAAACTAAAAAACTAAAAACTAGAAACTATATATTATTCATTTTTTTAATTATTGCTACATTTTTTTATATTTAAATATGTCCAACAATATTCATTTTATATAAATTTGAATTTTTATGACTTGCATATTTTAACACTATTATTCTATGATAATTTTTTTACTCTCTTATTTATATTTAAAAAGTCTGAATTTGAAATAATTGAAAGATATTAATTATGATAAATGCAATTTAAAAGTAGTTTATGATTCACAATTTTTAAGTTTTTTTTTTTTTTTTTTTTTTTTTTGGAGAAGATTCACTATCTTTAAGTTGGTTGCATAATTAGCTTATTAATTTTATAATTTTTAATATTTAGATTTCAAGGTATAAGTAAGTTATGGGCAAGCCATCCATCGCTAATGTATATTTTTAGATAAAAAAAAGTGTTACAAGATCCATAAGTTACTACTCAAATTTAAATATCCAACTAGGTTGCCCCTTACACAAGGTCTATCATTTGTAGTTTTCAATCCATTTATAAATATCACATAACTTTATGTCATATATATATATATATATATATAAACTTGTCACATACATTTTACTACCAATGCCAAATGTCCATAATTTTTTTTTTTTTAAATTTAAACTACAAAATATATATTTATATATAATGCATAACTTAATATAACCACTTAAGTATCTTACTGGTCAAGTGGTCTCAAGAATCTATCCTATCTTATATAAAGTTCCAAACCACCCCCTTTCCCTCCCCAAAAAATTGCTTATAAATTATTGGCGATGGATAGAGCTAGAGGTGTAGGCTTCTGGGCCACACTAGTGGGCCAAGTGGACACCTATTGACAGAAAAATTAGCTCACAGTCAAATCAATTGTGTTAGTGGGCTACCCACGGGGGCCTCAATAGTATCAAATTGGGTCGACTTTTTAGTAACGCTTTTTAGACGGATATTACATGTATTTGATACATAAAATACTTTTTCCCTAATAGACTCAAAGATTTGATACTGAAAAATAGATATTACCTCCCAATAATGTGATCATAGAATGCAGCCACATAGTTTTAGCTACGAATATTTACTTAACAAAGTTTAGAAACAAGAAAAGCTGTTCAAGTTTACTTAATAATTTTGGAGAATACTTTTGTCTCCACCGCTACAAAATAGAATTCTTTCATAATTTGCATGCAGTGGTTATGAGTTATAATAAACCTTTAGAAATTTAGGGGATGTTTGACAATGTTGTTTGAACCAAAATTTACGTTTTTTAAATAACACAACAAATATGTTTATAACATTTTAAACAACAAATATTTTTATAACATTTTTTCAATATTTTCACTATACTTAAATAACATTACTAGAATTACCAAACAAACCCTGAAATTACGAAACACATGAAAGCATAAGACAAGTCATGAATTACATACCCATTCTTATAGTGCCATCCAGACAAACCACCAACTTCCTTTAAAGCCATCCTCCAATTCTGCACCTTGTCAATATTATTTTTGAATTTTTCTTCATGTTTTGTCAAGGCCACCCCAAACTCTCTCTTTTGACCACGTACTTCTGATGGGTCCACTTTGTAAAAAACAGGTACAACTAACTGGCCAATATTTTTTCTACACTCAAGAATCTTGACAAGTTCATCCAAACACCAAGAAGAAGAAGCAAAGTTTTCAGATAACACAATGATTGAAACTTTTGATGATTCAATGGCTTCAAGAAGTTCAATTGAAATTTCTTCTCCTCTTGGAAGGTCATTATCAATGAAGGTGTTAAAATCCTTGTCACAAAGAGTTTCATGTAAACGCCTTGTAAAATCATAGCGGGTATCTTCCCCTCTAAAGCTTAAGAAAACATCATAGTTCCATTGGTGAGTGGAAGAAATAGAAGAAAAAGAAAAAGAAGAGGAAGCCATTGGTATGAGAAAGATTAAGAAGATGTAAAAAGAGGAGGAGAATTTAAAAGACCAAAGATGTGATGAAATGGGAATAATGATAAGAGATGAGTGAAATCGTGCAATCTGAGCCGAAAGCACTGTAGCATGTGTATTTAGCTTTTTATTAATTTCCGTTCGCACCAATTTTTCTCTCTCTTCTCCGTGCACAACGACCTCAACGGAAAAACAAACCAACCCAAACGGAAAAACAAACAAACCCAAACGGAAAAAAAAAAAAAAAAAAAAAAAAAAAAAAAAAAAAAAAAGACAGATCGGTGCTAAAAAAAAACAAACAAACCCAAACGGAAAAACAAAAAAGAGACAGATCGGTGCTTAAACCAACACAGAGATATACTTGCTAAAAAAAAAAACCCAAACGGAAAAACAAAAAAGAGACAGATCGGTGCTTATCGGAACGATCGGAGCTCGTGGGTCTCGCTTGATCGGAGCTCGTGGGTATGGGTCTTACCTGATCGGAGTTAGGAAGATACAATAACTGATCGGTGCCTGTGGACCGGAGCTAGGGAGATCTCGGTCAAATCTGATTTGGTCGGATCTGATCGGTGCTTGTGGATCGGAGCTAGGAAGATCGATATAGAGATGATCGGAGCTAGGGAGTTGTGGATCGGAGCTGTGGATCGGTATAGACCGAGAGGGAGAGTTGATTCAGAGATAGAGAGAGAGCTTTAACAGAAAAAATGAGAAAGAAAAATGGTTCAGAGAGAGAGAGAGAGCTTTATCAGATAAATGAGAAAGAAAATGGGTTCAGAGAGAGAGAGAGAGCGAGAGAGAGCTTTAACAGAAAAAATGAGAGAAAAATGGGTTGGGTTCAGAGAGAGAGAGAGAGAGAGAGAGCTTTATGAGATAAAAATGAGAAAGAAAACGGGTTAAGAGAGAGAGAGAGAGAGCTTTATCAGGTAAATGAGAGAACGCGCGGGTTGTTGAGGAAATAACAAAAAAAATTGAGAATATCGATTATTTTAATAAAGGAGGTGTTAAAATAGATGAACTGATGTGGATATTTTATAAAAATAAATGTGTAAAATAGAAAAAGTTGGTTTTTAGTATAAAAATAAATGTGTTAAATGTATGGACTGATGTGGTTGCTCTTATACCACTATACAACAACACGTCTTTGTTTTTCCTAACAAGAAGTTTCCAAGAAGGCAACTAGTAATTAGGAAACACAAAATAGCAGTACAGGTCCACCGTACCACGCGTCATGAGTTTTTTTTTTTTTTTTTTTTTTTTTGACAACGCGCAAAAGACCTTTATTCAGTATCACCTCTGAAAATTAGAACACTACTTGCCTACTTTTTTTACTTTTTACTTTTTATTCTAATTTCGCTTTTTTTTTTTTAACTATTTCTTTTTCCGTTTTTGAGCTTTGACTGAGGATTAGCAACTCCCAATGCTAATGAAAAATGAAGAACAAGAAGTGAATTTGGCATCTTGTTAACTTATTTGCTAAAATTTGAGACAAAAACTCCATATAAAAAAAATAATTAGCTTCTTTTTTTTTTTAAAAAGACAATTATATGTTTACATGTAAGATTTACATTTTAAACTAATTAAATAAATATGTATAGCATTTTACACATTTGCATGATAATGTACAATGTTGTACATATTTATTTAGAGGCAATGTAAATCTTACATAGATTTTTTTTTTTTTTTTTGGAGAAACAAACGTATACAAATAAGGGAGATAAAATTATTGTGTACTTTTGGAGTATCATAAATATATACTCCCTCCTCTCATATGAATGGTAGGTCTCACTAATTAAATTCATTATAAGACCCATTATTTATGTGAGAGGAAAGAGTACACATTTATGGTACTTTGAGAGTACTTAATAATTTTCCATAAGGGAGAGGAAAAGGAATTCTAACACAAAAGTTAAAATAAAGTTAATTAAAGTAATAAAATAATATACCATAATTTACCACAACTGAAAATATGGATGTTGTGACATTTTGTTATATCTTAGACATTCTCTTCTCCAATACTAACAGTTTCTATTTTCCTGTGGTATGGTATCTCTAATTCTTATCATGATATAACATAATAGCAAAACATCACATTCTTCTCATGACATAACAAAATAGCAAAACATCAAATTGGATCCTAACGTCGTGTATAATGGTAATTACCTTTGTGGTTTCCAAATTGTGCGAATTTAAATGAATTGAATTTTTTGTTTGTGTGTTGGTTTGTCGTGTGCTGAGTCTCACATTAGATGTTTAGTTCTTGGATCTTAGGTTGTTTGGTATCAGTTTCAGCTTTTAACTTTTAGTTTTTATGTACAGCTTTTTAAAGCATCTTTTTTTTTTTTTCCGCATTTTTTCACTTTTTCAAAATTTTTCAAGGTACAAGTATATTTTAATATTCTTTTAGTAAAAAGCTAAATAAGTTATTTTCAAACAGACATGAAGTCTCAATTGCAACTTTTTTTTTAATGGGGTTTCAATTTAACTTAGTCATTTTGGGTATGCAAATGTAGCTAATGTTTTTTTTCTTGGCTAAATATAAATGTGGCTAATGTTTTTCCTAGGTTGTTATGACCATTGTATTCATTGGTAACCTAATATTTTTTATCTTGTATCATTGTGTGTCACATATAACCTTAACTATGTCACATTTATTGATAACCTAGTATTTGTTTATTATCTATATTTCTTCTATAGTCACATTAAATAGTTATAATGTTGTTGAGGTACAATTTTTCTCACATGCCACATGTTCAAATATCATTTACCTACTCACCAAAAATACCTAAATAAGCTTCATAAATTATTTTGGCTCCCATAAATATTTCTCAAATCATTAGCAAAATTGGACCACAAATTAAACCATTCCCATAAAGCCCAAAATTCTTGTTGGCAAAATCCGGAAAGTCCAACAAACGCATCCAAGCCTATGCCCAAAAAAAACCATAGCAATATTCATCAAAGCTCAAGATAATCATTTGGTAATCCATCAAAGCCGAGAGTAAACGCTTGACAACATCTATAGAGTCTAAACACTCAGACAATATTTATCAAAGTTCAGGGTTTTGAATTTGTGTTCGTTTGATTGGGACATTGATGATAGAGTCCATAACATTATACAACACGTCTTCGATTTACGTTCCAGGAAATTTCCAAGAAGCTAATCAGTAAACACAAAACAGTAGTACAGTTCCACTGTCCCACGAGTCTTTGCATTGCTTTTTTTACACGAAAGGTACAGTGCCCCTACTTTTTCTGACAACGCGCCATAGAAAATTGTAACACTACTGGCCCTACTTTTTAGCTTTTATTCTAATTTCAAAAAAAATAAAAAGCTATTTCGTTTTTCATTTCTGAGGATTAGCAACGTCCAATGCTAATGAAAAATTAAGGACAGTGTGTGAATTTGGCATTTTGTTAACTTATTTGCTAAAATTTGAGACAAAAACTCGGAAGAAAAAAAAAAAGTTTTGTTTTTAAAAAATGACAATTATATGTTGACATTGTATTATCAAGGTAAGATTTACAACGTAGACTAAATAAATATGTACAACATTTTACACATTTGCATAAAAATATCTAATGTTATACACATCTATTTTAGAAATAATGTAAATTTTACATTGATAGAATGATAATACAATATTGTAAACTAATAATTTTTTTTTAAAAAATATTTATTTATTTGTTAAAAAATAGATTTAAGCAAATAAAATAGCAAAGGGTGAAAAGAAAATTTCCAAAAACTAAAGTGAGAAATTCTACAATGATTTGTTTTATGTCGACAACAAAATGTCATAATATTTTTATAATAATCAAGGTTTCAATCTATCACAACCTCACAAGTTAAATAAAAATTGATTATAATCATATAATGTTATACCATAATTTGTTGTGGCATTTTTTTTGGATCCCTAATATTCTCTTTTTCAATAATATAATTACGGTATAATATAATATCACAATTACTAATTGCATAGTATCAAAAAACGTATAATGAGTTAGATTAGCAAATAAACTAAGTGAGTGTTTGGATAGAATTATGTTGCGTGTGCGTCTGCGTTTTGCTTCTTTTTTTTCTTTTCTTTCATCCGTTTCCAGTTTTTAGAAACAAAATTTACTATTTATATACTGTTCA
Source organism: Quercus lobata (assembly GCF_001633185.2). Classification (NCBI taxonomy): domain Eukaryota; kingdom Viridiplantae; phylum Streptophyta; class Magnoliopsida; order Fagales; family Fagaceae; genus Quercus; species Quercus lobata. The sequence goes on along the minus strand of NC_044915.1, from coordinate 33,275,155 downwards.
TGAGATTCACAATCACTTTATTCAAAAATATATTAAAAATAGATCTTACGGTATTATACATATATTTATAAATTATTGTATTATAATATTTTTATTTTTTAATTTCAAAAAAATAAATTATACACAAACAGACCCAAAATTTAACATACCGAGCTGATACACATAAAAGAATACAACAAGTCTTCGGTTTTCCTTCCAAGAAAGTTCCAAGCAGTGCAGAGTGCAGACACAGTTGTTTATAAAATAATAATTAAAAAGAAGAAGTACAGTTGTTTATAAAATTAAAAAAAGAAAAAAAAGGCAGTACAGTTTCACTGGCTGTATCACGCGTCTTGCGTTTTTCCACGAAGGTACAGTGCTCCTGCTTTTTTCCTGACAACGAGCTTTACACCTTTATTCACTCACACCTCTAAAATTACAATAAAATACTCATGTTTTATAAAAAGTAGAAAAAAGCTGAATTTGAGTTAGACGTGTGTCAGCTTTTATTGAAAAATCAAGTTATTTTGTAACTAGACCAAAGTGCCCTTTTATTTTTTTTCCAACACCTACATCTGACCGATTAGGCTAATTAGCTTTATGACTTCATCTCTGGAGTCACTATCTTTTTTTCTTTTTTCTTTTTTGTCCTTATATAGAGTTGAGATTTCCCTTTTTTTTAATTATTATTTAAAAAAAAAAAAGGTAATGCTAGGCTCCCATTATTTTTAAAACAAAAATATAATGAAAACAGTTTTGCTATAACAAATTTTATAATATTTTTAAAGTGGTTAATTAGATGTGACAAATTCAGTTATTCTTGAAATTGAAAAGAAAAAAAGGAATATATATATATATATATATATAAAGTATATTACAAAACAAAAATGAAAAACTTTTGTTATTTGTTGGGAAAAGTAAATATTAAAAGCAAAAAAATGAGATTGTTTGTATAATTTTTTTTAGGTTAAAATACAAAATTCATCTTTTAAATTTCTCCAGAATTCATTTCAGTCTTCTAACTTTTTTTTTTCATTTCAATTCTCTAAATTTCAAATTTATTCAATTTTAAACTTTCCATCAAATTTTGTTAAAAATTTTTGAAAAAAAAAATTGGAAAATATTCTTCATCATTAATTCAATTGAATTTTTTTAATTTAAAAATTTTGAACAAAAAATTAAAAAAATTGGAAAATTAACTACAACATATAATAAAAGTTGATGGAAAAGTCATAATTGAATAAACTTGAAAGTTAAAAAACTGAAATGAACGAAAGTAAAATTAAAGGATTGAAATGAATTCCGGTGAAACATAAAGAGTAAGTTTTATATTTTAGCATTTTTTGTTAAAATGAAGGGGGGCAATTCTATCGAAGTTATAGAAATAAAAGGGAGAAATTATCAAAGTCAAGGAGTTCACCCTTAGACAAAGCAAATATTCAAAAATAAAATTTATTTTGGCTCCCATAAATATTTCTCAAATCATTAGCAAAACTGGACCACAAATTAAACCATTCCCATTAAGCCCAAAATTCTTGTTGGCAAAATCCGGAAAGTCCAACAAACACATCCAAGCCTATGCCCAGAAAAAACCATAGAAATATTCATCAAAGCTCAAGATAATCATTTGGTAATCCATCAAAGCCGAGAGTAAACGCTTGACAACATCTTATAGAGTCTAAACACTCAAGACAATATTTATCAAAGTTCAGGGTTTTGAATCTGTGTTCGTTTGATTGGGACATTGATGATAGAGTCCATAACAGTATACAACACGTCTTCGATTTACGTTCCAGGAAATTTCCTAGAAGCTAATCAGTAAACACAAAACAGTAGTACAGTTCCACTGTCCCACGAGTCTTTGCATAGACTTTTTTACACAAAGGTACAGTGCCCCTACTTTTTCTGACAACGCGCAATAGAAAATTAGAACACTACTGGCCCTACTTTTTAGCTTTTATTCTAACTTCGAAAAAAAAAAAAAAAAAAACCTATTTCGTTTTTCGTTTTTGAGTTTTGACTGAGGATTAGCAACGTCCAATGCTCATGAAAAATTAAGAACAGTGTGTGAATTTGGCATTCTGTTAACTTATTTGCTAAAATTTCAGACAAAAACTCCGAAGAAAAAAAAAGTTTTGTTTTTAAAAAATGACAATTATATGTTGACATTGTATTATTAATGTAAGATTTACTTGTCATATTAACGAGTGCTCTCAGGACACTAGTTAAAAATTCAGTTAAAGAAAGTTTTGACGTCACTATTACAGGAAATGAAAAAAACTGTCAAAATATTAATTGTTTTTTTTCTTTTTTCATACAAATTTTTTTTAATTGGGTTCTTAACCAATGCCCTAAGGGCACTCGTTAGCATTCCCCAAAAATATATAATGTTATACACATTTATTTTAGAAATAATGTAAATTTTACATTGATATAATGATAATACAATATTGTAATCTAAGAATTTTTCTTTTAAAAATATTTATTTATTTGCTAAAAAATAGATTTAAGCAAATAAAATAGCAAAGGGTGAAAAGAAAATATCCAAAAACTAATGTGAGAAATTCTACAATGATTTGTTCTACACCGACAACAAAATATCATAATATTTTTACAACAACCAAGGTTTCAGTCTATCACAGCCTCACAGGTTAAATAAAAATTAATTAGAATAATATAATATTAAACCATAATTTACCGCAACAAAAAATAAGGGTGTTGACTTTCTCCCAAAAAAAAGTGTTGTGACATTTTTTTTGGATCCCTAATGTTTTTTTTTTAATAATATAATATTACGGTATAATATAACATCATAGTTGCTAATTGCATAGTATCAAAAAACCTATAATGAGTTAGATTAGCAAATAAACTAAATTAAAGATATCTAGCTTTGTGGGTTTTTTTTTTTTGAGAATAAAAAGTTTTGTGAGTTATAAAATGTTAACATACAACTAATACATTTTTACCTTAAAAAAAACACACTTTTAAATAAAGTAAATAGAATGTAATTCATATATATTATAAATATCATTAATATCAACACTTTTTTTTTTAATTTTTTGCTAGGAAATTAGTTTTGGAACCTCAGCAAGTAGTTGCATGAAAATTCGCTCCGAGTGAGGAAACAAATTTATTGGAAATCACATTGCAATGCCTGAGCAAACTGGTTATTAAATTTTAGAAAAATTCTCTAAATTACGTGGGACAAACTCTTAATTAGAAAGGTTATAATTTTGTATTATTGATAAAAAGTGAAGGGAAATGCTAACAAATATCCGTTAACAATCCATTGAAAAAATGTTTTTATAGAAAAAGAAAAAAAAAAAGTAATTAATGTTTTGACATATTTTTTCATTTCCTATAAAACTGATGTTAAAACTTTTCAAAAACAAATTATTAACTAATGTCTTAAAAGTACTCGTTAACATAATCAAATAGGGGAATGAAATGCTTTGAATCTGTTCTTGTGATTGGAAAATTGATAAAAGACTAAACTGGACTTAGAGACAGGGATCCAATCAGTGTGTTAAGAAATGAAAAAGGAGTAGGAAAGGGATTAAATGCTTTGAAAAAGAGGCTTTTCATTCATGAATGAAAGTAAAGAAAGTTGTCCCGTGCCCATGTAGGTTCATCCTCATGTGAGGGAGAAAAAACATGCTCTGAAAACATAATAGAGTTTTTCCAGGGATCCAATCAGTGTGTTACGAAATGAAAAAGGAGTAGGAAAGGGTTTAAATGCTTTGAAAATAGGCCTTGTCAATGGGCCGGGTCGGGCTGGCCCGACCCGTTTTTACTTGACCCATGGATCTAATGGGCTGGGCTTAACGGGCTGTTGACTAGTCAATGGGTTGGGTCGGGCCGGGCTAGATGAAAAAACCCTAGCCCATGGTCTTATCCATGGGCAATGCCCATTTGGGCTTTAGAGGGCCGGGCTAGTGAGGTAGGTTTAATGGGCTACCCATGGGCATTTTTATCAGGTCTTCAATGGGGTTATAAAAATTTAACCAAAAAAATTATAATTATATATTATTACAAACTATCAAATTGAACAATTAAATCTACTAAAAAGATTCTATTAAAAAAAAAAATACTAAGACATACCTCTTAAAAAGGTACTAAAATAAGATTAATTAACTTTTATTGATAAGAATAAATAAGTACATTGAATTAAATATCAACTCTTAAAGGAAATATTTGAAGAATAAAATATCAATTCTTAAAGGAAATATATGAAGAATCAAATATCAACTCATTAAGGAAAGAATTTCTTCCAACCAACGGTAAGCTTTTTTTTTTTTTAAGGAATTTCTTCTATAATTGTAACTTGTAAGGAAAGAATTGGAATTTATCAAAGGAAAGAATGACTTTCTTTCCAGAGGCACAGAGGTAGGGCAACAGTCATCTTAGTAACTTTGTTTTAAAAATCAAAGTTACTAGACTAATACCAAAATATATATTTATTATGCATATTGTATCACAATCATTCCAAGTATTTAGTGGTTAGGTGTGTGGTTTTAAAGTTTTTATAATGTCTAAAGTTCAATCCCTCACCCACCCAACTCCCGAATTATTTTGTTATAAATTTTGGGCAATGAGTCAGGCTAACGGGTCGAGCTACTGGGCTGGGCTAATGGGCCGGCCCACCGGGCGCCCATGGGTAAAGAAACCAACCCATAGCCTGTCTCATTGGGCTACTGGGCTGCCCACGGGGTTCAATATTACCGGGCTGGGCTGCCCATTAGCCTGGTGGGCTAGCGGGTTATTGGGCCAGCCCATGGGTCATGGGCTATTTGATGACCCTTATTTGAAAAAGAGGCTTTCATTCATGTATGTCTATGAAAGTAAAGAAAGTTGTCCCGTGCCTTTCCATTTTTGAAAGAAAGTAAAGACTACGGAGTTGAAATGAAGACAAAAACAATAATAATGCCAGCTTAATTTTCTTACTTTTCTTCTGACAACGCGCAATGCAATATACTAACCCAAAGTCCTATTTCCATCAATCTCAAAGAATCTTCCTCCCAAGTCCCTACAATTTTATTTTCCTTTAATGGGCTTCTTCCATTTGAGGATGGAAATTTGATATATATATATATATATATATATATATGTATATATATATATATATATTTTTTTTTTCAATGTTCTACGCGTCATTGTTTTTAGGCTGTACACTTTTTAGTCATGCTATATCAAACTTTTTTTTTTTTTTTTTTGTTTTTTTTGTTTTTGAAAGCAGTCATGCCATATCAAACTAGTTTCAAGTAATCTTATTTTCGAACAAGTTTTTCTTTTAGCTAGCAGCTCCTCAAATGATAATCGGTTCTCATTTTAGCTATGTCATGGAATTTATTTATTTATATTTTAAAAGTAAACATAAATACGAGAGAAAAAATGAGGTTCTAACACGAAAGTGCACAATAAACCTAAAGTTTCACTCAAATGTCATAGAATTTGGATGTGTATATGCAATTATGCATATCCAACAGCTCAAGTAAAATTTTTTTGGAAAATGCAATATCAAACTTTTTTTTTTTTTTTTTTTTTGTTTTTTTTGTTTTTGAAAGCAGTCATGCCATATCAAACTAGTTTCAAGTAATCTTATTTTCGAACAAGTTTTTCTTTTAGCTAGCAGCTCCTCAAATGATAATCGGTTCTCATTTTAGCTATGTCATGGAATTTATTTATTTATATTTTAAAAGTAAACATAAATACGAGAGAAAAAATGAGGTTCTAACACGAAAGTGCACAATAAACCTAAAGTTTCACTCAAATGTCATAGAATTTGGATGTGTATATGCAATTATGCATATCCAACAGCTCAAGTAAAATTTTTTTGGAAAATGCAATATCAAACTTTTTTTTTTTTGTTTTGAAAGCAGTCATGCCATATCAAACTAGTTTCAAGTAATCTTATTTTCGGACAAGTTTTTCTTTTAGCTAGCAGCTCCTCAAATGATAATCGGTTCTCATTTTAGCTATGTCATGGAATTTATTTATTTATATTTTAAAAGTAAACATAAATACGAGAGAAAAAATGAGGTTCTAACACGAAAGTGCACAATAAACCTAAAGTTTCACTCAAATGTCATAGAATTTGGATGTGTATATGCAATTATGCATATCCAACAGCTCAAGTAAAATTTTTTTGGAAAATGCAATATCAAACTTTTTTTTTTTTGTTTTGAAAGCAGTCATGCCATATCAAACTAGTTTCAAGTAATCTTATTTTCGGACAAGTTTTTCTTTTAGCTAGCAGCTCCTCAAATGATAATCGGTTCTCATTTTAGCTATGTCATGGAATTTATTTATTTATATTTTAAAAGTAAACATAAATACGAGAGAAAAAATGAGGTTCTAACACGAAAGTGCACAATAAACCTAAAGTTTCACTCAAATGTCATAGAATTTGGATGTGTATATGCAATTATGCATATCCAACAGCTCAAGTAAAATTTTTTGGAAAATGCTATATCAAACTTTTTTTTTTTTTGTTTTGAAAGCAGTCATGCCATATCAAACTAGTTTCAAGTAATCTTATTTTCGGACAAGTTTTTCTTTTAGCTAGCAGCTCCTCAAATGATAATCGGTTCTCATTTTAGCTATGTCATGGAATTTATTTATCTATATTTTAAAAGTAAACATAAATACGAGAGAAAAAATGGGATTCTAACACGAAAGTACACAATAAACCTAAAGTTTCACTCAAATGTCATAGAATTTGGATGTGTATATGCAATTATGCATATCCAATAGCTCAAGTAAAATTTTTTTGGAAAATGTTAACGAATGCCCTTAAGGCATTGATTAATAATCCATTTAAAAAAAAAATTTATGGAAAAAGAAAAAAATAATTAATGTTTTGATAGTTTTTTCCATTTCCCATGAAATCAAAACTTTCCTAAAATGGATTGTTAACCAATTCCCTTGAAGCACTAGTTAGCATGACCCAACTTTTTTTTTTTCTTTAGTTAAAAAACAAATGTGCATTCCCAATAGTTCAAGCAATACTACTGTTTCTTTTTCATTAGCTTAAAAACAAAACAAAAAAACAAATGTGCATACCCAATAGCTCAAGTAACACTATTTTTTTGGAGGCGGTACATGGTAGATAGCTTCCAAGTATATAATCTTTTGTGTCATTATATGAATTCAAAGAATTTTTTTTTAAAATGTCGTCAACTGGAAAATGCCCCCTAAATATTCATATCATCGGTATATATGATCTTAACAACTGCACAACAAATTTTGTTTTATTTGATAGGAACTACACAACAATTGATCTTTGAGGGGAGCAATAAAATGATGAAAATCATTCACATTTACTCTTCAAACTCTTTGCCTCAGCATCTAAACCGTGACAAATTTTGTTTTATTTGATAGGAACTACACAACAATTGATCTTTGATGGGGGCAATAAAATGATGAAAATCATTCAGATTTACTCTTCAAACTCTTTGCCTCAGCATCTGAACCGTGGGGTGCATCATAAAGCACCTACTAATTTTGTCAATGACTTCATTGTTCTTGCGTCTGCAACTCGGAAAGCTTGTTCATGGTTATAGTTTGGCTTTACCCCACCAGCACCTGTTTCAATGAATCTAGCTCCATTTTCAAATACATCATTCACTGAGTAGAATTTCCATCACCCTCTTTCACCATTTCTCCACGTCACCTATTAATATTAATATTATGCATTGTGTATGTGTTAGTACTGGTAAAATACATTTTTATTACTTAAAAGATAATGGAAGTATTGAAATTTTACCTCTTTATTCCCTGATTTCGGTGCAATGAAGAGGTTGGCTTGACTCTTGACACTAGGATTCATGCCCCCCCCTATAGCATATTACATCCATCCCTGGTAAAGGTTGTTCACCACGTGCATATCCAAATCGAATCCTGAAAAGTTTATTTGTGTGCATTAAATAGCTGATTTAATATATTATCGTAGCAACTTCATAAAGTTATGATTGATAATCATTGGTTTATTCCTACAAGTCCTTGAATGTGGTGGATCAGTTACCTTGGCATCCTTTGGTTGCAATTAGGTCCAAAATGATTGTACATAACCGTGACCTTCATGTTCTTGTCACGCAAGTACCCATCATCATGTTCAAGAAGCATGACCTTGTCCTAATTTTTGAACCAGTTGTTGGAGATGGTGATATCTGTAGAACCCCGAGTTACATCAAGTAGACCACCCTCACTCTTATAAAAGTGTGTTATGGTCAAGCCAGACCTTTGATGCAGTAACCAATCTGATTGCATCTCCATCAACTTGACTTAATGAAACTATCTTTGAGTCTGGACCCATTACTATGCTAGGTGGTTGGGATTGGCAATGGTGGACTCGAAGACCATGAATGATTATGTTGTTTTGCTATTGATATATAAGGTATATTTTAGTACTAGATCAACTAAAAAAAAAATCTAATTGTAATGAACAATGTTAGGGAAAAAACCATCACAATTAGTACAACATCATTTTTAGGTGAAATCATCAATGATATTGCTCTTATTGCGTGTCAATCTCCAAAAATTATCAATCGCATTCATTTTTAAGCCAGTGATCTTTCTTTTCTTTGCAAGACTAACATTAGGAGTGGAGAGCAAAACAATGACAAGAACCAAAGCAAAGTGCCAAAGGATGGCAATGTTGATGCCTTTCAAAGCCATATTCATGTGCATGTACTAACTCAAACTCAGACAGAAAATGAGGTAGGTTGTACTGATTTGCAAATATTAGAGTGGAGAGGGATATATATATATATAAATGAGTTTGCTTTGGTGGTTTTAAAGTGGATACTGAGGAGTGTAGGACACAAAAGAAGCTATTAATAGGTATTGGTTTTGCTTCCTCACCCCAATTTGAAATAGTTAGGTAGCTATAATTGTGTAGTAGCCAAAATGACAGAGAAAGTGAGTGTTTGTGTCATTGCTGGGATATAGATTGCGTAAGATTTTAAACTTTCAACTTTCACGTATAAATTAAGATAGTAGTTACAATTGACTTCTCTCAAGTAAGGGTTTTTGTGCTAAGAGATACAATGGATGTGAACTACCTATAATAAGAACGAGTTGTTATTACACTATCGGAAATTCTAATCTACATATTTAATTTAATTTTTTTTTTTAAATGTGATTAGAGTGTGTGACGCACATAGTATCTTTTGATTTGAAGGTGTCAACTAATCTAATTGGTTCAATCTCTCGGTATCAAATAATTAAGCTATTATAATCATCATTACTATTTGTCTGGTTCTATTTTGTAATATATTATAAATTAATTTTACAGCATATAAGAAAACCCATCGATCTCTCTAACTGTAAAATAAAATTTTCTATTTTTATTTTTAAAATCGCTGTGCAAGTTGACAAAAACTTGTCACAATCTCACTTCGACTTCTAGAGCATTGCTATACATTTTACTTGTTGCATAATCTGTCTTGGCAACTTTTAAGTTCTCTGGCCTCAAAAATTTCATCAAGCCGCTTCAAATTCAACTTTAATTTTTACTTAGCCTCGGCTTCTTTCGCAATAACATATCTGCTGGTATTTAAGATAAGTGAATTTGGTGTTCTGGAGTTTGGGAGAACTGTAGGAATGCAAGCAAGCAGATCAAATGACTTCAAGTAAGTCTTCAACCCATAATCTCTAGTTATATCCCCATGGTTGGTAATATGGCTAGAAGTGTTTGAAACAGCATTTAATACTAGCATCTAACGCTAAATCAATTCTAATGGAATAAGAGTTTGAGATGTATATTTTTTAATAAATTTATATTAGAATAGATACTCTCAATCCAAACTTACATTTTCTTATAACTTAGCTTTTTTCATTCTTAAGTAAGTGAATTGAAATGGACCGAAGTAAACCAAAATATTGGACTAAAATGCAATGGCTCAATAAGGGCACAACAAAAATAAATGCTATGCTTCAGCTTGAATATATAATTATTAAGATGTATTGCTATGGCTCATTTTCATCAACTTTAAGGTATAGATATAATAAATATAACAACTTTATTTATTTTTAGTTTATACTCACCCAAAATGGATCGAACTAGGTGTTTATTATCTCTATCTCTTAAAATTAATGAAAATGACATATGGTTCACTATGTAGGAGCGGTACTGGACCTTCCAACCTAGTCCTGAATACTGCAGTAGCATACAATTATGAATACAATGGTAAAATAAGATTTTTTTTAAAAAAAATTTCGGGTGAGTATATACAAAAATAAATAAATAAATAAATAGTGACTTCACCCAAGGTATTCATATTACATATATATATATATATATATATTTAGTTATTATAATTAACATTTAGGTTCAAGAATGTATATTTTCTCCAAAAATAAAAAGGTTCAAGAATGTATAAAATCATGGTAGTAAAAAGTGATTATTTTATCATGTTTGGTAAGTTACAATTAGTTTTGAGAATGTATAAAGACATAATACATTATTGTATACATTAATAAATTTCTCTTATTAAGGATGAAAAGAAAATGATGATATGACCACTAATGTAACTCAACAGAAATGTAGCAATAATAAATGATACTCTTTAACTATCATATATTTTTACTATATAAATTATATATAGATAAATAAGAGACTTTATTTGATATCAATTTGTCGGGATGACTACAAAATTGAAGATTTAATAACAAAGTTAGTAATTCATCCTTGAATCAAAAAAAGATAATAAAATACTCAAGAAAAGAAAAAAAAAAAAAAAAAAAAAAAAAAAAAAAGAGAGAGAGAACCAAAATTTCTTTTTGACCGAGTGACAGGTGCAATTTTTAAATTTTTGAGGGAGCCTTTTTATTTCTAATAGAATTTTTTTTATTAAAAAAAAGTTACATTCATAAAGTTCCCATCACATTCATTAACAAATTTTACAACAAATTATAGAGCATGTAAAGATTTAAATAATCCACTTGGTTTGTAGCTGTCTTCAATAAATGCTCCATGCATCCACAGCTCCACCTTTTTTTCCCCCAATGCTGGCCTTGTTAGTGAGCTATAGCCTATAGTAATTCATCAGATTTAAATATCAAAGACATGTAATTTTAATGAATAGACAGTTTTTAAAAAAATTTGCAATTTTTTTATTCCAGTAGGACCATGATTTCAGGGCAACTCAAGTGAAACATGACAATGAACTAAATTGTCACATAATATTGCTTCAACAACTATGTTGACTTGTGACTTTTTTTACTTTTTTTTTTTTATAAGTAGAATAGATCTATTAAAAAATTAAAACACTTCATGTTCATGATGATGAAACAAACAGTTCGAAAAATTATAATGCAAAGCGAAGAGAATTGTGAAACTCAAAAACAGAGGTACATCAATGTTGTGACTTGTGAGTACAACATTCATTAAACAGTCCTGTTATGTACATGAATAACAAGCAACTTACATCCATTTAGAGACATCTTACTCTGCTGCTTCCAACTTCATCTTCCTGTTAACATAATCCAGGTATCCCTGCCCAAATTGCCAGCGTATGAGACAGCTCTGAATTCAGAATAACTGCTCTGAAAATACCTTCAAACTAACTGTTCAAATATTGCATAACTATTCTCAGATTTAGTCTATTTAAGACTTCAAAAGATCTTTAAATTTTCAGAATGTTGAAAGTTCTATAAGCAAGATACCCCCAAATAATAATAATAATAATAATTACTATGGCCTGCTTTCTTACTGCCAGTGTTATTCCATCTTTTTTAGTTTCAGTAATCAATCTTAGTACATTTTAGTCACCTCTTGCCTATATTACAATTTACACATCTTTTAATATGTAAATCTCTAATCCTACCAGGTAAATCTTGAATGTATTACATTTTAAATAGACATTAATATCTAGATCTCTAATCATACCAGTTTGTTGTCTGATAGTGATAGCACATGGACGAGTACATTGTGCTTAATATAACAATTGGAGTCCATTGCATTTTACATTGATGAATTCCGTGTAAAATATGTAAAGCACAGTAACCATTTGATTTTTTGATGGAATGCATAGAAGAATGAATATTACCTGGAGTATTCCCACAGCAGCAAACTTGTCAATTATTGTCTTTGACTGGACTGGATGTAAATTCAAAGGCTTTAACAGTAATTCCACATTCTGCAAAATAGTAACATGAACTCTTAATACTCTTTGACATTTAGTAATAAGAACACAGATAACCAGATGTAAATTGAGATTGAGATGCATAAATCATTATAATTTGCCAAATCTAGCTTTTGCAGTTCATCCAACATTTCCTAGGCAAAGGCCAGGTTTCCAGTAGCTAGCTACCCAAACAATGAAATTGACATTTTCAACATTTTGGAAAGGAAAACCACAGAGCTCACATAGTAATCATAATATTAGGTTGACACTGGGTAATCCAAGTACATCATCAGATTAATTAAAAACCTTCCACATGTGCTCTGTATCTATAGCTATGTCACAATTTATACATAAGAAACTTCACTAAATCTCACAATATAGCCAAACGGACCAACCTTAGATGTAAAACTCTCATCCCAATACGTGTAGTTCAAACCTTTGAGTTTCCCCGTTTTACAGAGATCATCAATGAAAAGCTTCACTTGCACAGCCTAATCATGGTGGAAAATTAAAATGCAGTCAGGGAAAGAACAAGAATCTATATTAATTGCTCCACTTGAAAACTCACATCAGGAGCACTTCTTTGTCTGTCAAAAGGGCAGCCAACAACAAAGCCCACCAGAGAAAGTTCAGAGATCTGTACATGAACAGAAGAAGCCGTTTGTGACTCTGACTTTGGTCTGAAGATAGCTCAAACTTCAACACCACCCAACGTAAATACCCAATTTATCTAGATAGAGAACTTCTTGCAGGGAAAAAAAAAAGCCTCTTGCTACACCAAGTAGACAATACCGTTTTGTAATAGACATAACAACAAGACTCAATTTTTTATTCCATGACACTAGCACAATTGTTCAGTTTATTCGATCATAGGATACCATCTTTTGATTTAAGATGATACTACAGACAATCATTTCGATTTATAATCTTCTTCCAAATTTATAATGACAACAAAATACAATCTTATAAAAGAAAATCAACAGAAAGTACTCACCAGACTTCGAAAGTCACTAACCATTAGATCAATATTTGATTTCTTCCTTAGCAGAACACTGCAGCATCACAAAAATTGACATTTATACCATATAATAAACAAAGTTTCAATGAGAACACTAACATAAAATGGGGAAAAGAGGAGCCCTGAAGAGGGATATGCTGCTCTTTTTTTCTTTTTCTTTTTGCTAAATGAAAAAGGGGTCTCCGATGTGGACTCATTGACCCCACGCTACATAACGGCAATGGGTAATACCACCGAGGCCTTGACGGAGCTATCTCTCAAACCGCTCACCAAGTGAAGCAATAAAAAAACTCCTACCATCAAGCCACACCCCGTGGTGGTAAGAGGGATATGCTGCTCTAGTCTATAAAATTAGAGATTCAACATTCACTGACCATACCATATACCGGGTAGCCTTTAAAATGCATTGTCAAGCATGGTTTCATGGTATTATAATAAGTATAAGAAATCAGATTACCTTAGAGGTGAAGCTATCTTATTGTGAGTGTCTGAAACAGCTAGTCCAACATACTTATCACCAACATCCAGACCAAGCAAACGACCCCGTTTTACTGCTTTTGACGTGAGCAAATCCTGGAACAAGTTCAACGACTTCACGTACCTCATTACTCAACCAGACCCTTCAACAACAAAAAAACAAAACCTTTTATTTGTCACTCTGTGAAACATGTTTTACGCAAATTAAAATTACAAAAATGAACAACATGGGCAATAATATTTTTACTACCAAAATGCGAAGAAATAAACTTTTTTTTTTGTTTTGTTTTTTTAATGCATTAAGTCCAGCTTTTCGGCACAAAGTTCATTTTCATTGCAGCATTTTTACAAACAGTTTGTCTACACAGAGATCGAATGCTATTTGTGACATATTTCTACCGTGACATATTTTTTCACAAACACTTTTGGAGCAAAAAGTTAAACAGAGAGAGAGAGAGAGAGAGAGATTTCTTACAAGTGAAATTCAATGTTTCAGACGAAGTGAGTTACCGTTCAGAATGGTTTCAATGTTTCAGACGAAACTCTCAAAATGGGTACAGAGTCTACAGACCCAATTATACCAATTTATGATAAGTAGTAATTGGGGGTTACTTTTGATTTTATTTTTTTATTTTTGTCGGATGGAGTTTAACTAGATTTTTTTTTTTTAGAAGTTTTTTTTGTTAATTTAACTAGACATTTGGGAGAGAGAATATTTGAATCATGTATATTTTTGTTAAAAATACTAAGATACTAATGGAATTACAAAGCTTTTGTAAACATAGTAATTTGTTGATATCATTCAACTTCTTTTTAGACATTTAGTAGATATTTTTTTTAGTATATAATAACATTTTTTATAAAAAATTTCTTTAGGTAAAGTACGTGCCTACTACGTGGTACATGGATGCTTTTTTTTTTCTTTTTTTTTAAGAATCATCTGGATGCATTTAAATGCATTTATTTTCTTTCCATTTTTTTAGACTATAATGATTTTTTCCCTCATTTTGAAGGTTTAGAGGTATTATGATAATTTTAAACCTCTTAACATTATTTTCATCATTTTTGAATGTTTTGAGGATATTTTTTCATTTTAAATATTTGGGGTATATTTTTTTATTTTTTTATGTAAATATTTTACCCATATATATATACACACATACACATACATAATTAGATAAATAGGCTAGATTTTACCTTAAATAATTAGACTGGATTAAGTTGGGTTGGGTTTGAATCATAACTATGTTAAATGAGTAATAAATAGGTAAAAGGTATTTGAAAATCCAACCCATTCATAACCCCAAACTTATTGTTAGGACTTTGACAACGTTTTGTATTCATACCATTTTAATTGTTATTTTCTATACATTGTTGACATTGAGTAAAATGCGGAAAGTCATTTAGAAGGGATGAATGAAATTGTATGCGTTCACTAATATATAAAATTTTAATAAAATTATCAAATGCTCAGGATAAGGGGTTTAAACTTTTTATAGTCTTGGCTTAGAGCCTTGTAGGTTTGTGGAGTTGATTGGTTCTGTTTATGATGAGAACCATAGCTCAAATTCTCCTTCCCCACTTATAATAATTATATTATTTTGGGCAAATTAAAACTTATACACCTGTAGTTTGACCGAAATTTAAGTTGTCTATCTGTAATTTGACATTTTACCCACCTAAGGTTTGACCGAAATTCAAATTGCCTACTTGTGGTTTGAAATCCCTTGATAAAAGTGTTCCACTGGATCCATTTTGATCTTGTATTTTATATTTTTTTGTGTTTTTGGAAGAGAGAGACATAAAAGTGGAATAAAATTACATATTTAACCATATTTTTAACAGATGTATATTATGGAACTCTAACTAAGCTAATTTTAGGTGAGTAAAGTGTCAAATTTCAAACCACAAATAGGCAACTTAAATTTCAGTCAAACCACAGGTGCGTAAGTTGTAATTTTCCCTATTTTTTTTTAAATAAATAAAGTATTGTGGATGAGAAACTATTAATGTATACTCAATGTTCTACACTTTTCTCCTCATAAATATGAGCCTCATTTGCGGGATTCACATTATGTAAATGGAGAGCGTAGTACACCAAATATACCGAATAATTTTGTCTAGCAAAATATCAAAGAAATTATGTTCTTTTAAAAGTTTTTATTACAACACATTGATCTTTTAAGTTCAACAAGAGTATAAGAAGATAAAATAGTGAATTCTCCTGAAATCTTTAATTATGTTTGGAATTACTTATTTTTATTGGTTTATTTTGTTCAAAAATAAATAAATTCAAATAAGTACAATTGTACATAAAAAGGTCAAACTTTTAAAAGTTATATATATATATATATATATATATATAAAAGCTGATAATAAAAATAAACGAGATTTTAAACTTGTTCAAACTCAAGTCACAGCACATTCGCACCACTTAATTTCAACCACAAAGCAGCGTATATATAATAAGCTTTTTCATTTTATGGGACAATTTAATTGTTGGTGATGACAAAATATAAAAGCTTGTTAGTCTTTTTTGGGCCCATACATGTATCATGTTTTAATACATCAGTGATTAAGGGAGTGTTTGGTAGAGTAGTTTGAAAAAAGGTTGTTTGTAGTTTTTTGAAATACGTGTAGGTGAAAAAATATGTAATGTTGTTTAAAATGTAAAAATATGAATTTGAGATGAGGTACCAAACAGAACCTAAGTTTGAGTACTTTTAGGGAGTTGAGACCAGAACTATTGTCAATGAGGCATTCTATGGCCATTACCATTGTATTTCATAATGTAATGACTAATGAGTAGGTGAAATAGAATTATAAATGGTGTGAAATAGATTTTTTCTTCTAAAAATAAGTGAGCAAGGAATAAATATGCGTAAGTAGAATACACCAAAACTTGTTTAAAAAAAGTAGAATACAACAAAAATAATATTCATAATAAAAAAGAGTAAATTGATCATTTATAAGACTCATCCTGTAGTTTGTTTGAATAACTTTTGCATTAGAGACCATATTAGGCATTGAATAAAGGAATCAAGGAGAAGAAAGTTAGCAATGATGCATTCAACAGCATGACAACAAAGAGATTGCAATCCTGAGATGTTAAAGAGACACGAAAAAGAACATGGGGTAGCTTTCAGCAAGGCTAGATAAATGTAATCGGCAAGACAAGAATAGTATATTCAGCAAGATCAAAGTAAAATATTCTGCGAGGCTAAAATAATGAATTTAGCACAGATAAAAATGTTATATTCCATATTCATTTGGACATGAATTTTGTGTTCAACAACAAAAATTCCATGTTCAGTATCGTGAACGTTTTGTATTAACCAAGAAGAAAAAAAGAATTATTCATCAAGAAGAAAATCTCATATTCAGCCGCTACAGGTGAAATCCTGCATTAAGACAAAGTCACTAGCCTCAAAATTGAAAATCAAAGCACAAGGGAGGATGGGTTGGTAAGGAAAGAATAGAACTTTATATGTGCATGTCAAGGATCATATGAGAGAATGGTTTTTGAAGTTAATTAGTAGAAGAAGTGATAGAGAAAAATGTGTTTGAGGAGACACAAGGGTGAAATATGCCTTCTGATTTTTCTCTCTAATGCTCACCACTTGTGTCTCCTCGAAATTTTGTGGAAAACGAGTAAATCGTAGGAAAGGAAGAGCATAGAACAGGAAGCTCAATTTAATTTCAAATTGTGGGCCTGCTCAAAAATTTTCACATGCAGATGAGCACATGTTTATAGGACAAAATTTTCTTATTATTTCTCAAGGAGCTGAAAACAGATAATTGAGCGGAAATCATAAAAATCAATTGAATAAATTAAATGATTGATAACCATCTACTTCCAGTTTTATTGTTGTACATGGAAAAATGGGGAAAGAATTTCAAGCTCAGCACGTTTTTTTGCTGCTCTTCTGAAGGGCTTCCGATTTCGCCACCATAAGCGTTCAATCCCACTGCTAAAACTATTACTATGATCTGTAATTGAAAGCATCTTTTGCCTTGGACTAGGCTCAGCTTCTTTCAGTTTCTTTGTATGTATAGGAGAAGGTGTTTTAGGCTCTACAAACTTGACACTAATTGATCTGTCAAGGCAATAAAGGGAAAAAAGTTACTAAAGATGAAATATATATATATATATATATATATTGAAACAGATATTATGGTCCAAAAAGATGACAGAAGTAATATATAATTTCTTCTCTCCCTCAAATTTTATAAAAAAATCTACTCATAATTTATCACCAACAGAATAAAAGACAATCTGGCAAGATTTTATCACTCCCAGCACTTTCCTCCCAATAATAATCATTTAAAGAGAGATTTTCATTTTATCATATGTCCTTTAAATGCTCGTTTGGAAGAGATTATCCCATAAACCATCATCAAACATGCATTTTCAGCTCTGTATTTTGTGCGTACTGACTAAATTACATTCCCAAACCCAAAATAAGTCCTCAAGCAAACAGCAAAATACAATATATATGCAATTACAATTTACATGCAAGGAATTTTTTCTTAACTTAAAGCTTACCTATCAAGATCAACTGAAGGTGTTGCAGACAAGTCTTGTTGTTGAGGCTTACAAGCAGGACAGATGTAGACCTTTGGTGTGGAAACTAAGTTAATGCAATCAAAATGGTACCACTCATCACATTGATCACAAGCAATCATTTTTCTCTGATCATATGGCTTTCGACAAATACAATAAAGCATACTTCGTTCTCGTAGTAACTGCACCAACCAAACACTGGCTGATCAATGAAATGCCAAGGCAAATATTTTTCTTTTTCCTTTTTCAAGTAACACAAAGATAAATAGTTTTTTGTGTGTGTGTGTGTGTGTGTGTTTGTGGGGGGTGGGGGGGTTGGGGGGGTGTTATCTCTGTACCTTAATTTCCTTCTCCAAGTAAAAAGGCAAATTTTCACCTTCCATGATAAGTTCAAAAACTTTATCTAAACTAAGAACTCCAGAATCAGTTGCAACCTGTATATAAAACAAAAGAGCCAATGAGAGAGAGTGAGAGAGCAAGAGAGAGTGAGTATGAGAAATTTATAGACCTTCCTGGCACGTTCTGCCCACTGCAAGCCAATACGCTTCACTTCCGTAAGTCTTTGCCTATAGTAATCTTCAGGTGGAATGCTCATAGAAAGACCCTGCCACACATTCTTGATTTAGTTCATCATCTATATCACAGTATAGCAAAATTGCTTTTGTCAAGAAATAAAATTTTAAATCAAGTTCTGTCAAACAAATACAAATTTCAAAGAGAGATTTTCTAAATCCCAGAAAGTGTCTTCTCTGTCCAGCTCACTTTTGAGGAAGGTTAA
Source organism: Quercus lobata (assembly GCF_001633185.2). NCBI lineage: Eukaryota > Viridiplantae > Streptophyta > Magnoliopsida > Fagales > Fagaceae > Quercus > Quercus lobata. The sequence goes on along the minus strand of NC_044915.1, from coordinate 33,256,211 downwards.
TTAATGCACTGACACTTCGGGTCATATTTGTTCTTTCAAAGATCTTCAAATCAATTAGTGCTGCAACCTTCTTTACAAGGAGTAATTAATATTGAACTCTTGAATTATGGGAAGGGCCTATTTAGAACAGATGTAATTGGATTAAAAAGCACCCCAAGTGGAAATAAGCCAATAATAAAAATGCAGCCCTTCAACAAAAAAGTATTTGTAACCAAATTTCAGTCTTACAGCAACATTGTCTTCAACAAATTCTTCTCAACAAACTGAAAACCCAGATAACCTAAGTAATACCACAGCAACCCAATGATATCTTATAGCAATACTCGAGCATCTATAATAGATGGATTGCTAAACAATTACTGAGAGCTATAGAAGAACTAAGAGTGAAAAAAGGATTTGCCTGGATTGACTGCCCATACCAACCACCTCTAGTATCTAACTGTACCTCCGACACCTTATAAGGGGTTGTAACTGGTCCTCACTACTTACCCAAAAAGGGAAGATAGTCCTCACAAACCCAAATCAATCATTATTCCCCAACCCTGGCCAAGCCTCCTCTCCACTTTCTATATGTTTTTGTTTATGTTTCTTCCCTAAAAAAAAGAATTTTTAGTCCCTTCATAGAATTAGAGACACAAAGCAGAAGGCAGTAGACATGCAACACATCATGAATTTTGTAGGGGCAACATAGGCATTAAATCATATTAGGTTCTTGTGGAAATGGTTTTCTGTCTTTTTTCATCTGTCTTTATTTAGTATTTCTCAAGAACTGACAAATATTGATTTAAATAATCAATGGATACTCTTGGAAGATGCTATCCCCATGCAAACCATCCCACTCGTATAACTACCCCAAGTGAGAAAGTGCTAGAGAATTCAAAAGCAAATAATCCATATTAAGAATGTAGAATAGTCCCAAAAGACAAGTAAACAAGTACTAATAGTTGATAAAACACACCTCTTTCAAATGCTGCTGAATCTGTTGGATCGTGGGCTTTTGTAAACCCCCTAATAACCTATTGACTTTGAATCTCCAAGAGTATCTTGTTAATGCCAGCTCAAGGCTGTGATTAGCTTGATGATCATAAAGACCTGCCACTTCAATGGCCTGTGCAATAAAACAATTTCCAATAAGGAAGAATGTACAAATATGTGGCTAAATAACAGTTAACACTAAAAGATAACAGTTTTATTAGATTGGAAGCTATATTACATTTTTTGCTAACTAACAAAATTCATAGCACTAAAATGTTAAAGCCAATTATGCACTAAGGAAATGTGTCAAATCCAGCAGAGAGAAATCAATCCAGGTTCTCAATAAAAAGAGTACAATACAACAACCAAATGCTTCTACAGCATAATATACCAACAGTAAATAATGCTAGCCTTGGCAAGTACCTTAAGAGCAGTAGTTAATTTTTCAGAGACCACACCGAGATCTTTATCAAAATAAGCTAAAGCAAAATTGACTATTTCTGTCAAGAAAGTTCTGCATGCCTGAGCTTGATCCACAAGCTGTTCCAATACATCTCTTTCCTCAATCCTGTAGAAAGCATCAGCAGTTATCAATAAAACAAAACATTCACGTGCAGGAATTTGATAACCCATCATATAATATTCAATAAAAACCCAATCAAAAGCACGTGCCAAATTCAGTGAACCATTTATTTTTGCCACTGTCAAATACCCATAGTAGTTATGTAAGTGCAATTAGATAAGCATGAGGTAAAACAATCCATGAGCCTAACAAGAGAGGCAAAAACCAAAAGTACACAACCGGAAGAAAACCAAAAGGCAAACATAAGGTGGACCAGGCTAGCCATTCTTGGTTAACATAAGAATCAATTGAAGAAGAAGAGAAGATACCCAGTTTACAGGGCACACCCTCAAGCTCGGTTGTGGTTGCTAATCAACCTGCTCAGTTTTAGAAGTACCTTGAAATCAAGCTAACGTAGAAGTCTATTAGCGAAAATTCAAGTCATATGTAGTAGCAGTAATTCCAATCCTGAAAGGGTATTGTTATTAAACAGGCTGGTGACAAACTGCTAGACATCAGTGTCTGTCATAGAATTTCACAACCCAAGGTCTCAGCCATCCCACTTCTCTGATTGCTCAGCCATACTACATAGTTCTCTAGCCTTAGCTGCTAGCACTGAATCAGTTTGAATAGAAAAGAATCTCCATCCAAAACCCAGATCAGTTCTTGCTATTCCTACTACTGCCACCTTAGTTTTAGAATCAAATGATCCAGCACAGTTAAACTGTTTATAATGTGGGGGAGGAAAAGTAAAAAAGCAAAGGAATTTGAATTACACAGCAAGGAAGAAGACTATAATTTATATCATGTGCATTCAGCATCATAAGAAATTCCAAAAATCTTCTAAAGATGCATCAGTTTTGCCAATTTTTTTAACAAGGGGAAAAAAAATCAAGCCTAATAATTTATGAAATTAAAAAAATTACAGAAATTGAAAAGTAGTTCTCATCAATAGTGCAACATATTACCACAAAGAAAAGTCTTTAGCATCAGATAGAAGTTCAACAAGCATTTGTAATTCAAGACGCTTCCCTCCCAATCTCTGTACCAAGCAAAAGATGTGAGACAGAGCATACAAGCTTCTTATGGAAAACACATTGAAGAAATAAAGGAATACCATAGGACCGCCTTTATTTTGAAAAATTGATCCACCCTCCAAAATTTGGCAATAACAACATATATACTCTTCGGCATGATTTGAATCTATTGTCGTTGGTCCTAGGCACCGCAAATGATAGCTGTTCATATGAAAGATATCTAGAACATGTGAAACCAGAATATAAAAAGTAAAGCAAAGAAAACAAAAAGTTGTGAAAGGTAGAAGTAGAACAACAATTAAATTTTTTGGGATGTTCATTAGCAGATTAATTGGTAGGCAAGGGAAAAAAGAGGGGCAAGGAGGAATCTACAGAACAATGGTGAAGTCTAGAAGCTTAAAATTCCTCAAATAAAGATCAGATGACTACAGGATAAAATTGAGATTGGAATAACAACCTACTATGCAGATGATATATTATTGACTGTGGTTTCTCAACCTTGATAAACAGAGTAAAAAAGTGAAACACCAACATAATAGTAGAAAATACCTTACCAGTACTTGCATGTAGAACAAGTAAGAAGCGCCAGGTCATCATTATCATTGGAGCAGCAGACACATAAGTTTCTGGTTTTACAGGGGCATGACGTGTCATATATATACAAAGATCTATCTAGAGTCTGCTTTATCTGTACAATGATATTATTAAACGGACATTGTGAGTTGTGACTAAACCATCAATGAATTTTAGAAATTAAAACATCAAAATTGTATGAGAAAATGGATAAGATCGACAGATTGAAACCTTTCGTAAAGCATCAAGCAAAGAATTGTTCTCTCCAATCACATCTATGCAGCGCTGCACCCACTTCTCAACCCTTTCAACTTTACATAAGACCATATCGAGTTCTGAGCAACTAAAAGCAACAGCATTTCCAAGTTCCTGCGGATAGCACACAAAATTAGCCAACGAAAGAAGTCATTAATATCAGTAGCATATTGAAAGTATAGCTTAAAACAAGTGAAGCTGCCAAAGGATTTCCAACACAGGTTAGAAAGATAATTTCTTGTAAACATAAAATCAAAAGCAACAAATCCTTTCAGCCATATTGTGAGTCTAACGAAAGTAAGGAAGCACTAAAATCAAAAGATTATTATTATTTTTTTTTTTATTATAATAAAATAAAAAATAAATAAAACAATAAGATGGGAAATGATGACATCATTCCCCAGAATTATAGTTAGTAGAAACCCAGAGCATCAAATCCTTTCAGCCACATCGTGAGACTAATCAACGATAGTAAGGAACAATAAAATCAAAAAGAAATATAAGACAATAAGATGGGAAATGATGACATCATTCCCCAGAATTATAGTAACTAGCAACCCAGAAGTCCAATGAAATACTACTGCTCATTGGAGGAAACAGAACTCCATGCACAACAAGAGTTCATAGTTATGGACACAACACAACATGACATGAGACAAGGCAACACGGCAACTATTGAAAAACTAGGACATGACACTGCAGGGCTACAGCAATTAATTTATATTTTTAGTTTTTTACGTATATTTTATATTTTAAGCATATTTTATGTTAATAAGTGATCATATTTAAAATATTGTAACTAAAATTCGTAATAATAATTAGTGATAATACTTATCAAAAAAAATAATAATAATTAGTGATAATAATTTATGTTTTGGGTGCTAAACATTATTCCCTATTGCCTTCCAGCTTTGTTTGACCAACAGAATTGGAAACAAAAAGCATTAATTAAAATCAGTCAGCCTGGTTCTCATACATTAATTCATTAACAACAAGCATTTTTTGAGGTTCGTATCAGTGGGGAAGTGAAAAGCATTAATTAATAAAATGAAAAGCCTCACAAACATCCCTTAGCAAAAGCAAATTAAAACAAGAAGAAGACAGAAAAAAATTGAGGACAACAGCAAATGGCAAGGGCAGATCAGCTAAGACCAGCACCAATGCGGAGCTAGCAGTGCTAATGGACTGAGAGAAGTGCCAATGGGCTGAGACAAGTGCCAATGGGCCAAGACCAACACTGATGGGCTTCACTGGTGTGCAGATGGAGGACAACAGGAACCAAATCAAGAGAGAGCATTGAAGAACCAAGACCAGAGGTGATGGCCCGTTCTGCTCAAAAATCCCACCTTTTTTTCCATCTTTTTATCATTTTTTTTTTATCACCATGTCGTAACTGTGTCCCAGTCATGTCTTGACCATGTCCAAAATAAAAATAAAAATAATTTTTTTTTCATGGACACCGACTGTTGTCTCCGACACAGACACTGAGCTTTTAGTCGTGTCCATGCACCTCTACTAATTGTAAGCAGGTCTGGGCAACTCATGTAGCATTATGATATATGCATGGCTAAAGCTTTCTTGTGCCAATTTGACTAAGAAAGAAAGAAAGTATTCCTATGCAACCTTAATTCCAACAGAAGCATGAAAAAGTTACAAAGACAGATTGACGTAGTACATGTACCCTCTCTTTTTTTGATTAAGTAAAATACATGTACCTTTTTTTTGTATAAGAAAAAAAATTATTAACAGAAGAGCGTGAAGGGACACAACCCTAGTACACAGGATGTACACAAAGGAGAAACCCAAAAAAAAAAAAATGTTTATCCATGAACTCTAGAAAGTCCAAGGTAAAGAAAGTGTGAGAAGTCAGAGTCCAGTCGTATAGAGTCCTCAAAAATAAAAAATTCCAACTTTAGCATGTGTAACTCATTTCCCTCGAAGCAACAGGATCTTCTAGAATAATTATATTGACCAACATAAAAGAAAATATTTTGGAAATACAAAATTGACATTACCAATAGAAAAGGTAAAGCAATCTATGGTAAACACTAACTTAGTCTATATAGAACTTATTGATATTTTAACAAATTAGCATGCAGGCCCATCAATATACTGATGAACATGAAAAATTGCAACATGTGACTATTATACAGATTCAAAAAAATGGAAAAAGAATATAAGTGGCTTTATTGATGGCAATATAAGTAATCAAACTTTTACAAACACATGCCCACACACAGCATACCTTGAGCTCTAGCATTTGAGACCAAGATCGATGCTCAAGCTTTAGATTGAAAAACTGAAGCACTTGTTCTTGCCACAGCCTACATGTACAGTTACAATGTAATAAGAATCAAGTAATGTTAAATAAACATATAATCAAGAGAAATATTCCCAAAGCTTGGTTAACCCAAAATTGTTCATCAATCTTAGAGAATAATTTGCACAAATATACACAATTAAATATGACAAGAAACTTCATCTAGGTTTGCAGCAGGGCATAGGCAAAGAGACCATGAAAAAACTACAAGGAGAACTTTAAAAAATAAAATAAAATAACTGCATTTGTAAAGAAACTATAACGGGGGAGAACAAAGAGACACGAGTGAATGGATAAAAATGAGAGAATAGATTTCAGACTCCTATAGGCACCATTTGTTAGTAAGCACAAGTTGCAACTTTCAAGTAGATACATAATCTGCAATGGTTGATTGATTAACATTTGAACTTTTTACGGCAAGAAGACACTTCATCAGAGCATAGAGTTACAAATCTAAAAGTATGCTTGAAATTAATGCTCAATATAAAAATGTGCAAATTTACACCTGGGTGTGTTTTAATGCTACAAACCCAAGTGATAAATTTTAATTAAGAATGGTAAAAATAACAAAATGAAGACAAATAAAATAAAATAATCAGTGGACTCACTTATGTTTCTGGATAGAATTTTCAAGTTGACCAACCATCACTGGAAAGGAGACATTGGTATTCTGCAAGTAGAAGACCCTAAAAATAAATCCTATATAACAAATAAACTTTAAACTATTGGATAAAATTAATGCTAAGTATTCCATTTATAAAGTTCTGGAAGTAGATTCTTGAAAATGTGAAGAGGCAATACAACCAGCAAGCAAATACCTCAGCAAGAATTTCTTCAACATCCCTCAAATTGCATCTTTTGAAACCGCGTGGCACAGAGATTGCCTCTGCGGCTTTCTTAAACCATTTAATGCCAACAATCAACGAGCTGCATAAAGGACCAGAGGCACGTGAATGGGGAAGTTGCTCAACAGACTCCATCAAGCTCTCAACATCCTACAATATAAAATGTGAATAAATCCCTTCATTAAAATGCACCACTCAGTAAAACATCTAAGAACTGGTTAGAGATGCGTGCTTTGAATATTTGGAATCTGGTACCCTCGTGTCTAATCTTGATTATGTGGAGGGAGCGTAATAGTCGCATTTTTTAGGGTAAGGAGCATTCGAGGATCAGCTCATAGCATTATTTAGTGGCACTTTGTTTGACTATTAACAAGCTAGGGCATTCAGGTCTAGTTGTTTCTAGATTCTCTTCTTGTTTGTACAGTTTGCTTTTCTTTTTCTTTTTTTTTTTCTCAGTATATATTCTGTTTTTTGCTACTTCATTCTCCTTGCACGAAGTGACCTTGCTTAATAAACTTTTTTCTTAATTATCAAAAAAAAAATATATATATATATATATATATATCTAAGAACAATCTTCTACAACTTAACTAAACCTTAATCCAATTGAATTGCATTAAAAATGAAAATACTTCAAATTTTTTTTTGACAACTTACGCATCCAGTGGGTTTTGAATCTAAGAACCTCACCCTCCGCCTTGCTCTTACAAGAGGTGGTGGTGCATTTTAGCTAAAGCTCATAGGGCATTAAAACACTTGAATTATCTCACATAAGAAAGAAATAGCTAAAACCACAATAAATTTTTGGAAATCACAACTATTCCAAGGAAATTTGATTGATATGCAAAGGGGAAAGGAAACCAAGTACAAATTTTCAGCATTAAAAACCAAAATTGACTAATACAATCAGAAGGATGAGGATACTAAAGCAAAATTAATACCCAGTCGATGCAAAAATTTCTCTGTATTTATACTTTCTTCACTTTTTTTTTTAAGTACCAAATTGTTAATCTTACTCTTGTTTTTTATATGCAATTTTTATTTTATATTAGCATAAGGGTATTTGGTAATCTTGTCATGTCACTCTAATATAATATGTACTAAAGAGAGGAACTAATTGAGTTCAATTATATGAGTTAAGAACATGTTACATTTGGTGTAATTTTTTCTTAATGTTAGATTTGGTTTAACCCTTCCTATTTTTTCTTTTTCTTTTTTCTTTTTTTGATAAGTAATAAAGATGTATATTCAAAAAAACTACCTCATGCATAACAGCATAAGGCATATCAAATATTAGAGAAAGAGAAGAAAAAAACAAAGAGAATACTAATTACAAAAGAGAGAACTACGAAACATAGAGAGAGAATCACTAGAAGTGAGTCCCCAAGCCCTAGACCAGTCGAAAAGGGAGCCACTAAAAGAAGCAAGCAACTGGTCGTCAGTGCTTTCCATGTCCTTAAACGTCCGCAAATTTCGCTCTCCCCAAATACACCACATTAAGCACAACAGAACCAAATTCCAAATGCTAGACGAATGCCTTCCCAACCAATTCCACCAACCAAAAAAAAGTATCTACAGCCGATTTTGGCAAGACCCACGAAATCCCAAAAGATCTAAAAACTAAACTCCACAACCGATAAACCTTTCCACAATGAAGTAGCAAAGGATCCACCGTCTCCCCATTACAACGACACATAATACACCAGTCAACAAAATCAAACCCTTAACCTGTAAGAATCTTGTCCCAAACGGCGGTCCAAACAAAGAAAGAAACACGCCGAGGGGCCTTAACCTTCCAAATACCTTTCCAAGGAAAGATAATGAGCAAGGGACCTCATAGTTTATTATAAAACGAGCGGATATCAAAATCTCCATTCTTCGTCAACTTCCATCTCATATGGTTTCCAATCTCAGTTGGAGGTAGATTAAAACCCAAAGTATGAAGAAATTCATCCACAACACCCATCTCCCAATCATTTGGTCTCCAAATGAAACGAACATCCCAACTTCTCCGTTTCTCTATCCCCAACCGTTCAAGACAAGAGGCCACACAGGCTGCTTTATTGGAAGCAATCCCAAACACAACCGGAAAGGTCAGTTGGAGTGGTGAATCCCCACACCACCGATCTGTCCAAAACTTCACTCTATCCCCCAGCCCTACCTCAAACTAAATATTTTTGCTGAAAACCTCCCAACCCATCCAAAACTTCTCCACAACCCCCCCCCCCCAACTCTTCCCCTAACTTCAAAGCTACAACTCTTCTCCAAAGCCTTGTCTTCTCAACCCCAAACCGCCATAACCCTTTCCCTAGTAAGGCTTTATTAAAAGTAGTTAATTTTCTTACTCCTAACCCACTATTTTCCATAGGTGCACACACCTTATCCCATCCCACCAAATGTGTCTTGGAATCCCCCCACAAGAAATCCCTTTGCGACTTCTCAATTTTATTATCCACATGCGTAGGGATAGTGAAAAGAGATAAAAAGTAAGTAGGAAGGCTAGATAACATACTCTTAAGCAACGTCAGTCATCCACCTTTTGACAAATACAGCTTCTTCCACCCAGCCAACTTACACTCTATTTTCTCCAATATAGGATTTCAAATAGTAGGGGTCTTGCCCCCAATGGCATACCAAGATAGGTCATAGGCAATGACCCAATCCTACAACCCAAAATCTCTGCCAAAGCATGGACATTATGAACCTCCCCAATGGGAACCATCTCACTCTTCAAAACATTTACCTTTGATCCTAACATAGCCTGGAAACAAAGTAGTAGCATCCAAACATGTAAAATCTACTCTATATCTGCATCACAAAACAAAATTGTATCATCCACAAATAAAAGATGCGATACACATTCCCCTCCACCCTGCCTACCATAAGCCCTAAAACCATGAAGTAAACCGGCACCTTCAACTCTTTTCATCATCCTACTGAAAACCTCCGTCATAACCAAAAACAACATAGGAAATAGCGAGTCCCCTTGTCTTAGTCCCCTCAAGCTTCCAAAAAAGTCAACTAGAGACCCATAAACCAAGACAGAGAATTGAATTGTAGATATACAAGTATGGATTCACCTAAACCACTTCACCCCAAATCCCATTCTCTTTAGCAAATCTAAAAGAGTCTCCCAATTCACATGATCATAGGCTTTCTCAATATCCAGCTTACAAATAACCCCCGGAATCTTACTCTTCACCCGACTATCAACACACTCACTAGCAATAAGAACTGAATTAAGTATCTGTCTACCACCCACAAAACTATTTTGAGACTCAGATATCTGATGATCCAAAACCTCTTTCAAGCGATTTTTTCAAGCGATTTGCCAAAACCTTAGCCAAGATCTTATACACACTTCCCATCAAGCTAATAGGTCTGAAGTCTCGAATATTGGAGGCACCATTCTTCTTAGGGATTAAAGCTATAAAAGTTGCATTAAGAGATTTTTCAAACTTACTATGTTGATAAAACTCTTCAAACACAGCTAAAACATCACTTTCTACAACTCTCCAACAATGGTCGTAGAAGGCTATAGAGAAACCATCAAGACCTGGAGCTTTATCTCCTTCTAGCTCTTTGACAACTTGAAGAATCTCCTCCTTTTCAAACCTTTGTTCAAGCCATTCCCTCTCCAACCCCTCAATCTAATCAAACTCCAAGCCTTCCACAAAAGGCCTCCACTCCACTGTCTCCTTATACAATTTTTATAAAACTGTACTACTTGGTAAATGACCCCATCCACCTCGAATTTTTTTCCAATTAACCTTAAATATCAAACAATTTTGTTAGCTGTCACGGTTCAAAATAATCTGGAAAACTAGCATCTCGAGTTTCTAAGTCTCGATTTGTCAGTTGTGGTATATGATGTGGAAAAAAGTACACGTGGAACTCAAGTTTTTAAGACTTGAGTTCCACCATTTTATTTACCCTTCTTCTTCTTCCTCGCGTTTGCTCGTGTTCTTCCTCGTTGCTGAAGACTAGATCATCCACACAGTCACTGAAGATCAGATCGTCCACCAGCGTTCTTCTCCAACCAGATCGCCCACCCAGCACCAAATCATCTTCTTCGAAGCTACAGATCTCCAACCAGATCGTCTTCTTTGGCGCTGCGTTCTTCTTCAGGTTTGTTCTGCTTCAAGTCCGACAAAAATCGAGTTTCAAAGACTCGGTTTTGCATTTTAGAACTCAAGTCTTCTAGACTCGAGATCTATTTGGCTAAATTGCTCCACAGCAGCAGTAGAACTCGAGTTTGAAAGCCTCGATTTTCGTCATCGATCTCGAGTTTTTAAAACTCGAGATGCTAGTTTCCAAAATTCTTTCCAACATATGTTAACTTATTATATTTTTTCCCCTCACTGTGCTAATCTGCAAAATCCCTCCATCCACCTCCAACATACTAAGATGATTATACCATCTCCAAGAATTAGCTATCTTGTGGAAGAATTTAGTATTGTTGTCTCCTTCCTTAATGCAAAGCATTCTCAATTTCTGTCTCCATGAAATTTCTTCCAAAGAAAGAAGGTTCTCTATTTGAAACCTCACCACAACCCTCTCACTTATCTCCATTTCAAAAAGGCCAAACACTCCATCCTTAGCATCTAATAATTTCAAGGCCACCAATAATTCTTTCTTTTGACGACCTACATTTCCAAACTTGCTACGGTTCCACTGAATAATGTCTCCTTTCAGAGCCTTCAACTTCTTGGCAAGCACATAACCAAGAGTACCTGAGAAAGAATATTGATTCCACCAAGAATGAACCCCATCTGTGAATCCATTCGTCTTTAACCACATATTCTCAAACCTAAAAGGACTCTTCCCCTTCATTATCCCCCTACCTCAACTAGAATAGGAAAGTGGTCTGAAACAGAGCAAGGTAAAACCTGCTGGATCACATCTAGGTAGTGGTCATCCCAATCATGAGATACTAGAGCTCTATTTATCCTAGACATCGAAGGCTGATCTGAACCACTAGACCAAGTATAACTCCCTCCCTCCAACGGTAAGTCTATCAAATTAAGCTCCTCAATAAACTCAAAACAATTCTCCATAGCCAGAGTAAGACGCGATCCACCCAACCGTTCACTTGAGAAGCGAATGATGTTGAAATCCCATATGTAACACCATGGAACATCCCAATATTGCTGAATTCCAATCAGCTCATCCCACATCTGCCCCCTCAAATTATTATGATTTGGGCCATAAACCCCAAAACATGCCCAAATAAAACCATCCCTCACATCTTGCCACCAAACCGACATGGAAAAGTAACCCACCATAACTTCCAACTTTTCTAAAACCTTCCTATCCCACATCATCAAAACCCCTCCAACCATCTAATCCGCATCCAAAGCCACCCAGTCCACATAAGGACAACTCCACAGGCTACAAACCATCCATCTATCCATGCCCACAAGCTTAGTTTCTTGAAGGCAGACTACATCACACCACCTAATAATTTTTTTTATTGATTAATATATTGAAAATCCTACTGTTTAATTATACGTTCTTTATATTCTTAAAATGCATGCCAAATTTCGTGTTCAATAGATGCCTCTCTCTTTCTCTCTCTCTCTCTCTCTCTCTCTCTCTCTAACCCTAAGCTTTCATATTTTCACAACTCATCTTGGTACCAAAGCATCCCAATCCAACCCAAAAACACGTTTAAAAAATATGGAAGCCATCGTTAGATGACAAAGGTATGCTCATGTCATCATCCATACAATGACATCAGCCTTCACATCTACACCAACACGACCACCAAAATCCAAAAATCACATAATCTGAGTTGCCGAAATCTCATTATATTTTATTTATTTTTCCTTTCTTTAATTTATTCAAGAAAAATCAACCTCATGTACAAAAGAGATATACACAAGATAGCCTGAAGAATTACATTCAAAGAATACAAGCAAATGAAAGAGATTCTACGACCTGTACAATGGAACCTATAACACTAGGACCCAAAACAGTAGACCATTCACAGAGTAATCTAAAAAAGAGGTCTTCAATTGCATCTCCGAAACTTCCAAATCTTCAAAGTGTGATAATCCCACTCCCTCCACAATATCCACATCAAACATAAAGGGACTAAATTCCAAACAATAGAAGAGCATTTACCAAACCAATTCCTCCAACCAACCAGGATGATGAAGCCAGCTAGACTGATCTTTCAAAGATGTCTATAATATTTTCTTTAAGTCTGGTCAGGTTATTATTTAGTCCTTTATGATGTAGTTTGTGTAGAATTTAAGTCAGTCAATATGTCCTAATTTGAGTCAATAGTCTTTTATGACCTTTTGAGTGCATGATCTTGGAACTGGGGGAGTAATGATTATGAAAGCTGTCACTAGAGAAAGCAGTGCTACTTATATAACAAGTATGGGCTAATTAAAGGCATCTTCTACCAATTAAAATATATCTATTTTAGAGAATGATTCTCTACAGCCCTATTTTGGGTTTGTCTCTTCATCTACTCTTTCTATTCTCCTGTTTTGCTTTGCTCTAAAGCAGTTCCAGCAGTCATTGGTTACTGTGGACTGCATCACATGAGGTCAATCACTCTATTCAGCATCACCCAATGAACCCCAAACACAAAAGAAATAGCTCCGCAAAGCACAAGCAAGATCACAATGAAGTAACAAGTGATCCCTCGTCTCCCCATTGCACCTACACATACAACACTGATCTACTAGAGTGATTCCTTTCTTCTTAAGGTTATCATTAGTCAAAAACTTCCCCCAAGATGTTGTCCACATGAGTAAAGTAATCTGCTTCAAAGCTTTGGCACACCAGATACCTCTCCATGGAAAATATATATCCCTTGGAGCTCACAAAACAATGTAGTAAGAATGACCATCAAACACCGCATTGCATTTCAATCCCCATCTTATTCTATTGGGAAAAGACTAGAATTTGAGCCGAAGTGGAATAGGGAGGTTATGTGTACCAGTTTGGTGACTGGAATGAAACATTTGTGTTCAAATGACAAGAATGGAATGCAATTGAAAACTATGTTAGGTATGCAGTTGTGTGGTGGTTCGTCAGAATATCATGCTTCACATCAACTTCATTATAATGCTATTTGTTGTATCTTGCATTACTTAAAAGGTGCCCTAAGACAAGGACTATCATACAAGCCCTCTGCTTCTCTATATATGACAGGTATTAATTATGCTAACCGGGTTTATAGTCATTCTAACAAGCTATCCACTTATAGCTATTGTACAAAAAGGATCTTGTTACGTGGCACAGGAAAAAGTAGAATGTTATTGGTTCACTCTATCCTTCATGACTTGGGTGTTGATGTTCCTACTCCTATGCAACAGTCTTGTGACGATCTAGTTGCTATCTTTATTACTAACAATCATGTTTTCCATGAGCTTACCAAACATATTGAGGTTGACTGTCAATTTATTCGAGATTTATTAATGTGGAAACAAATTGTCACTCCCTATATTGGTTCAGATGATCAATTAGGTGATATTTTCACAAAGTTGTTAGGTTGTATCTCTTCTCAGCAATAGTTTTTCAAGCTAAGCATATTTTATCTGCATGCTCCAGCATTATGGGAGTGTTAGCATTACTCTTTTTTTATTTATTGATATTATTATTACTATATTCAATTAGTATTTTATGAGAGTATTTTTATAATCTTGTTAGATTGCTCAAAAATAAATGTGCCGAGGATCTGATTGACTGAGCCCTAAACCTTTTCTGTAATCTCTCACTCTCCCTCCATTCTCCTTCCTACTTTCTACTCTCTTAAGAGTAATCCTTCACATATTTAAACAAACAACACTTTAATATGCAAATTTCTATACTTTTCCGATTACTCTGTAACAAAAAATAATAATAATAAAGATTGCAAATGGAAAGAAGCATATGCTTTGCCATAATTGTCAAAGTTCTGAGAAAATAAAACAAGTGCAAACAACAATTAAAAGCATCAACATTTATACATCCATGTTAATTAGTTTTAAAAATATTACCTCAAAAGCAGGAGCACCAGAGCAGAAAGAAAGGGCCTTCTTGCACCATTGAAGTGTAGAGCATGCATCTTGAAGTTCCGGAATCTCACGGAAGTCAAAACCAAGAGATAAACCACTTTTCATGGTGGATTCCACTTTAGAAACCATACATTCCACTTTGGAAATAACACAGTTGCGTATTCCATCACCAATATTACACATATTAAATATGCGTCCAACATCTTGCAGTAGAGAACATGCGTCACACACCCACTCCTCACACTTCTTCAAAAATGTTTCTAGCACCCTTCTTTCGTCCAAAGATATCTTCAGAAGCTTTGACTGAGAAACCAACTCCTGCAAAATATAGAGCATCTCATCATATATATGGTTCAATTTTTGGCAAAAATGCCATATGCAGGAGAGAGCAAGAACCTTCAACACCTCAAATTCTAGCAAAGAGCTTGAGGCAGGAGCTTCAGACAAAGCAGAAGTTAAAAAGGGCTTTGACTTCTTTAACCAGGACTTGGCTATTAACACTGCATCTTTGACATCATTAAGAGAAGGTAGAACCACAAATATGTCTTCCGAAGCCCTAAAAAAATTTATAGTCAACTATTGTAGCCAGCAAGAAAAACCAACCATAAAGTACGAATGAACTGGAAAAGCACATTCAATACCTTATGACATCCTCAAAGTCGCACAATGCAGCCTCATGTGCAAGAATATCTTTTGCTCTTTCTTCCCAATGCATGGCAACAGCAAGTATTCCAGGCATATCAACAAATAATTTCTCTATCTCAATCTCAAGCCTGAAACCCAAAAAAAAAAAAAGAGCAAAATTGGAACAGGAAACTTTGATGCAAATATAAAGCAAAAACCTTTGGAACTGTTAGTTTGAGAGGGGTCACAGGTATCAAGGCAAGAAGCATACACAGAAGCCTCCATCGTCAGTTGCTGAATGAAGTCCATAGACATTTTCATATGTCGTGCCTGTTATCAACAAACCCAAGTAGTGTAGAATATTCATTTAGTAATCATGAAATTTGAAACCATTAAGTTCATGAACAAAAGAGAGGGAGAAGAAGACCCTGAAGACAAGGGTTTATGAGATCAAATCATATAATAATATTCAATCTGCCAGACGCTGCCACAACATCGAATTACCTTAAGAGCTTTTTTCCTGCAACAGGCCTTCTTCAACTCAACACCAACTAGAGGCAATTCATCAACTGTTCAAAAAACAAACATACTACTATAGTAATAAACAATAAACAAAATGATAACTATAATAACTATTTCCAACAATAATGATACAGAAAACTTGCATATGCCAATGAATGAACCTTGAATTCTTAAAGATGCTCCATCCTTGAGAATGCAATTTAACTCATCAACCACATTGTGCTGATCCTCGCGTTCACTAATGTTCACCAGGACTTCATTGAAGCGGGAGATCCATAAAACAGCATCACTATGGTATTGCCTCAGAAGCTTCAACTCTGGTATGTCAACAGTACAACTATTCAATTCTTGAAGAAGCACTTCGAGATTCTGCATACATTTAAAAAAAAGAAAAGAAAAAAAGGTATCCCCTTAAACTCTGGTGAACACTTCAAACCACAAGAGTGAGAGAACAAACAAACAAAAAACCTAAGAACTAACCTTTAGACTAATAGGACCTTTCAAAATCTCACCACACTGAGCACGACATAATTCAGCTTGCCTTAATAGGTCTAGAAGCATGTCTGTCTCTGGGAGTTCAACTTGAAGCTCAGAAATCTGTTCGACATTACATTTAATATCATAATATTAGGCTATAAAAAATTAGAAACCGCAGACATTGACAAAAACCAGATATAGCAATTTCAAAATATATAGAAAACCAAATCACCTGTTGCTTTAACTTGTAGAGGATATCAACCTCAATTGCAGTAGGATGTTTCTCCGAGATGCATTTTCTTACGTTTTCTATCCAGACCTAATTGTTCTCGGTAGAAAAAACCAGAATAGAAAGAAAATAAATGGTTGAAAATATTAAACATAGGAACAATGAAATCCATATTTAGCATATCATGGCTTCGGCGGCAAGAAAGTTCTCTTTAAAAGCACACTTACTTTCGATTTTATTTGGCAAAATAGAATTCAAGTGAAAGAAGGAAATCCTTTTAACATAATAGAAATCATGTTTCTAGTTTATACTTTCTTGAGGAAAAGCACTCAGAAACAGAATTGCTTAAATTAAATTAAACAACAACAAGCCTTAATCCCAAATTTTTGGGGACAGCTATGGATCCTCAACAAATTAACTAGAGTCAACCACATGTATTCTTTTCCTCCATTCTATTCTATCATAGGCCATTTTTTTTTATAGGTAATAAAACTTTTATTCAAAAATATTGAGCATCATGTTCGCGATGGTGAACATTCTGATCAGGAAAAAATACAGCAAGTTCAAGAACTTAATCTAATAGAGTGTAAGAAATCAAAAATAGAAATACAATTCGTAAAACCCCAAACACACACCCACTGAAACAAAGTACTGAAGAGAAGAGCTTTTAAAAGATCTTAGGTTCTCTTCTTGTCTTCAAAAGCCATATTCTTTAATAATCACTTAATTAATAAATCATTTTTTATTACTTCTACTAATGTTATTTTGGGTCTTCCGTCTTCCTCTACCTTTTTGATTCCCTCAACTTGGATCAACTCTCTCTTATTGGTGTATTAATCTCTCCTTTGAACATGACCACCCCATCTCAAACGATTCTCTCTCATCTCTTCATCAATAGGGGCTACCCCTATCTTTAAGGGGATTTCCTCATTTTGGATCCTATCTTTCCATGTATTTCCACTTATCGATCTTATCGTTCTCATTTCAACTACAGTCATTTTATGAATATGTTTTTTCTTAACAGCCCAACATATGTTGCTTCTCATTAAAACTACACTCTTTTTTTAATTGAATTTATTTATTTAAATAAATAAATAACCGACCCAATTGTTATTAATATTATTTGAAAAAATCCAGGTCAACCCAAACCCGATTGACCTGACTTGTAATTCAATTGGCCCGGCCCATTTTTTCTAACTCCTTTTTTCTAACCCAAACCTGATTGACCCGACCCATTTGCCAAGGTCAGATCCTACAAATACCATATAAGTAACAAATATTAAAATTCTCAATAAATGCGAAACACAACAAAATATGAAAATTGAAACTACTATACTCATATTACCACCCCAGCTCAAGCGATATGCAGGCAACCATATGAACATTATTTCACAATATTAACCCGCAAAAATAATTACTAAATTATTTGAAACGAAAAGGAAGACAAGCACCCCAAAAAAATTATCAGACTAAATCAGCAAATGTCAACCGGATATACCTTTACTGAAGAAATTTTCAGTGATAACTTCTCAATCTCTTTTACATAAATTGGTAAGTCACAAGTTTGGGAGTACAAGAATTCCAAAACAGAAATCTGCGGTCAGAAAAATTAGTCAAGATGAATGGAGAAAAAGGAAACACCACCCAATGTAATTGAATTAGTGCTACACACTGCCAGAAGACATTATATTTTCTCAAAGAAAATGTTACTAAATTATATACCTTTGTGCATGTTGATAGAGCATTATCAATTTTCTGAATCAACAGTCTTGCCCCTTCTGCATACTCCTGAGTGTCATAAAATAAACAGTGATAAGAGGTCAATTTGAAGACATAGGGCAACCACACAGTGGAAACAACAATCACTCACTAAACCATAATAACCTTCAACTTGAGATGCTCAGGCTCATTGCAGGGCAAAGGATTGAAACTCAGCAACTCTTCAACATATTCAAAGTGAATTTTATCCAGATCAACACCGCAATGACGTGACCGGTTTTCAATTTTAGATACACAATCTCTTATCCCTTCTGCCCATTTCTGAGCTTTAATCAACTTCTTTACTGTGTCTCGCACCTGTGTCCAAAGTGAAATTTTTTGCTTCATAAATTATTGTTGCAAAATCCAATTTTAGGGGCAACACATGAATGGAAAAGGATGGAGGCTCCAAACTCACCAAATCCATTTCAGAACCAGCCCAAAGGAGCTGTTCAGCTTCCTTCAACGCGGCAACACAGGATTCACTTGAAAATGGACTCTGAAAAATCTTAGCTGAACGCAAAAGCCATTGTGCTGCAAGCTGATCAAGGGTAACATGGCCACCATTCACCTACATGCAACAAGGTCCCAGAGAACAATAGTCACATATTACTTAATCCTCATATACTTAAAGACACTACATTATAACCAAATAACACTAAATTCACTAAAGTATACAATTGGTCCACAAATCATCATAAACTCAACAACAAAATATGGTATCTCTCAAACACACCCCACTTGCACAAGAAGACAAATATATCCAGAATAATTTCTATAAAATAGAGTTATTTACTGGGAAATTTTTGTATTGAGATTTGTTATACAACAGAAGTTTTTTAGGTAAGAAATGACCAAGCCAAAGAAAGAGCAAGGCTGAGGAGAGGTGTGGGGATCATAAAACTTAGGCCCCATTTAGTTGGGTTTTCCGCAGTTTCTTCAGGAGCACTTCAGCTTTTAAACTTCCTGTAGCTCATTTCTAAACCAAACTGTGCTTCCTTTTTCTTTCTTTTTAACCATATGATGTTTAGCTTTTCAAAAAAACTGTGAAGTAGCTTTGCCTTTCTCATTTTGCTTTTGAGCATCCAAAATTATTCACATTCTAAAATGCTACAACCCTGCCGAACTGGCCCTTCTCTCTCTGAGGTCTATTCCGCCTTTTAGGAGAGATGCAGAATCAGCTTTGTGGGCTGGAATCCTTCATATTCTTTTCAGCCCAATTAAAAAAGGGACATGAGAGAATATTCTAAAAAAAGAAGCTCAGCGCAAGAAAGTAGCATAGCTACATTAAATAGGCAAGTTATTTTCACTGCATCTCTTTTTCATTTCATATTGAGCTAATCACTATACATTGATTATATTACTACTTAAAGTTTTTTTTTTTTTTGATAGGTAATAAAATCTTTATTGATAAGAATAGTACAATGAGTTTACGATAGTAAACTCACTGCAAAAAAAAAATGGAAATATTACTACCTAGAGTGCAGGTGCTCTACCCTTCTGTTACTCAATACTAATGTATTTTTATGTTTGGGCTGAAGGATAATGAACATCCAGCAACAATACCTCCAAGGCAACTCCAAAAACTGAAAATTTCCAAATTATCTTTCTAAATAAATCACAACACTTCATAGAGGAAATTTATTGTAATAATCAAAGGAAAATTTAAAGAAGACTGATCCAACATATTTCCTATCAATGATCAAGGGCCAAAAGCATAGTCAGCAAAAAGAACTCAAGAGGCACATATTTATAAACATTGTATAACTAAGATAACCTAAGGAGAGGCATATTTACAATTATTTGATAGTTAATAGAATATCAAAACCAAACCTTTTTTTTCAAAGCCTTTGGTTCAATGGAACAAGATATTTGCCTCCGTATATTTCTACTTTGTGTCGTCTCTTCACAACTATATTTATCCATTGTAAGCACCAAGTCATACAATTCAGCAAGTGTATGACGATAAAGAAGACGCAGTTTACTGGATTTGCATTCACAAAGGCGTTCCCAATGCTGCATGAGATGCAGAAACAATCAGAAAACAATCAGTATAGACAATATAATTCTAATGCAACAACCGTCAGGTGTTTAGAACCACAGAAATTTGACCATGCCGATAAAAATTTCTAAGCATCTTCCTAGGTTGCATGGGTACTGGTACGGGTATGGAGATACAACATTTCTTGAAAAGCTAGGGTATGACATGACGGGATACGGCAATTAATTAATTAATTAATATTTATTTTTAGGTATATTTTATATATTTTTGGACATAATTTTATTTATTTTAGGTTTTAAAACTAAGTATTAATAAATAAAACATTTGAAAACATATCAAAATTAATTTAAAGGCAAAACTAAAATTAATTATTAAACATAAACGCTTCTTACTAAAAAAAATAATACATTTAAAACTATATATAAGGCTTTTTTTAAAGGAAAAGGTTATATATAAAAACATAATAAAAAAGGGCTGGTTCCATGCTTTAATTTAAAAGAAAGTGAGCCCATTTTATTTCCATGGATATGATTTAATGCAAGTAAGGGAAAGAGATTTTCTCTTTCGAATAAACGTGGGCTTAAACTTTAAAGTTCAAAGTGCATAATATAAGACTTACAATTAAATTCTCACATAAATGGGCTGGATTAGCCTTGTTTATTATTGAATGTAGGCCTATTAACTACCAAGTAATGACCAAATTATTTTATAGTTTAAGTCATTCCTAATCTAAAGACCAAATTATTTTACTATCCATGTGTTAGGAGCATTACATGTTGCTGATGATGGCATGAGGAATGAGGGTGCTTGGGCAGCATTGGGCCAATCACTTGGCTTCATGTTTTCTCAACACACTCATGGCTCCTCATGCCTGACTAGTAATGCTCCTAAGGGCTCTTTGAGGAGGACCTAACCAATCTCCCTACTCGAGTTGGATCGATGAACGATGATGAGGGGCAGCATGTGGAGGCACCTTACTCCACATGATGCCCCAAGGCCATGGCAGAGTAGGGCCATGGTGGGCAGAGATGGATTTTGATGATGGGCAGCAGCAGGTGGTGTTGACCATATGTGGTAGTGCATGGCATTGGTGGCTTAGTTGTTGGTTCCTTATGTGTGGGCTTGGTGGTTGGAATGCAAGGCAGGGCTAGGCTGTGTAATGATTAAATGTTGTGTGCAACGCATTGGGCTAGTGGGGGTTGACTGAATGCATGGACAAATGCTAGTGGGCTGATGGCAATTACTTTGTGTGCTGCATGTGGGCATGCTGCGTGGGCTGTAGTGCTGATGGGAGGCCTTGAGCATGGGCCAAGCCTCCCCAAAACGTGTGAGAACATGTTGTGTGGGCTACTGGAAGATGGGCAAAGGCCCCATGGTCTGCTGAGACTTGGGTTGTGCATGTGCAGTGGCAGTTACCAAGCAGTTCCTAGCTATTCTGATGATCATACCTGCTGTATAAGGGCTGAAACCGTGGAGAGAAAGCCAAGACAGCATCAGTTGAAGGTGTTCTAAGTCAGAACACAAGTGACAGATTGTCCAAGACCCAGGCTGTTACTAGGTAGTAACTGCCATAGCAGTTAATTCTGTGTATTTAACCCTCAGGATGTTGGGGGTGTCAACGGTAGAGTGTATTTTGGCCTTAAGAAAATTCTGTGTAATTCTCTAGGCTTGTAAAAGGTTTCCTTTGTACTTGAGATTAAGTAATAAAGGTTGGAGGTGGGTTCCCTGTAAATATTATGTGTGCTGTGTGTTTAAACGTCCCTATAGAATCTATTCCAAGTATTATTGCAGTGTGTGTATGGTGTTGGCTGAGACTAAGTCGGGGACTTAAGGCCATCACAGACAGAAAATTTGAGTGAAGAATTAACCCTGTGACACCGTGGAACCTAGCCATCTTCATTAATTCATTAAGTCCATGGAAATAATTAGAAAACCAACTATAAACCCACTCACCCCCCACCCCACCCAAAAAAAAAAAAGCCACAGCGTACAAGGAGCGTACAGTGTTTCTTTGTTAGATTAAATAAAGTCACAGGAATTTTTAGTAGATGTAACACTAATATAGGACAAACAAGAATTTAGTTTTTTTTTTTTTTAAATTGTTAAATTGCATATGCACCCAATGGGTCTTGAACTCACAACCTCAACCTCTATCTAGAACTTATAAAAGGGAGGAGGTTCCAGTTGAGCTAGTATTCATTGGCAACAAAAGTACACAAGTTCAAAAAACTAAGGCTTATACTTTCAATTGAGACAACAGTGCATCTAAAGTTATAAAGTCATCTAAAATTACAATTGGCATCTGAAGTTATAAAATTAGGAATTATGAACTTCACATACCTGCAGACATACAAAGGCAGATGGCCTACACCGGCAAGCAACTGCAGAGAGATAAAGATACTGCTTGCAAATAATGCATGTTGGATCCTACAAAGTCCGCCAGGAGATGTTCACCACCATCAATATTATCTTGAAATAACTAATTTCATAAAATGAAAACCAATAAGCATGTGGATGGTAATACCTCCTCAGTACCCACATATTCAGGACATTTCCGAGGGGACATGGGAGATGATTTTATAATGCCATTTTTCCAAAGTCGCTCTCTACAACTTTTCTCATTAGTATATATTCTAAGCAATTCTTCCTTCAGATAAGATGATACTCGCCTATTGCAGTCACTCTGCTAAAAGCAAAAGAAAAATCAAGCAGAAGAAATAGACAAGTCAATGGAATAACTCCCAAGATTTAAATTAACAAGCAAAGAGTAATAGTAGTATTAAGTAACAAAAGATTAACAGTCTTATAACGGGAAAAAAATGACAATGGATATATTTAACTTCAGAGGCAAATGTTGAACAGAGTAGGTGCAAGTTATCTGACATTTTAAATAAAAAGATAAGTTAGGTCAAAACTGATAACCTTGGCTGCAACACAAAGAAGCTCCTCATGAGACAACACAGCAGCTTTGTGATACTCCCGATACCGATCTGCTCCAAATCCACCATGAGGCAGCCAGTCAGCAGGAGCAAAATTGACGGCCTCGGCACAATTTAAACCTGAAAGAAACAAGAAGCCGAATTGTTGTGTGCCACTTATGGTTCATTACAAATTTACACAGCACTAAAATCTTCAACTGATCACCACTGGCTAGTAAACCTAAAGTGGCATGGCCTACCAAGATTGAAACCTCCATGGTATGATCTTGGGAAGGTGATGACAAAATTACCAGGCTCCTGGCAGATAGCAAGCATAAAGAGAATATCAATAGCCACCAAAAGCAAAGTATCATCTAAAGAATATCAATGAGATGCTATTGAAACAGTACATGTAGATACAATGGTTTAGACATGCAACCTACACCCACATGTCCAATTGTACCCATGCCCATTTCTGTACAATTTAATCCTATTAGAATAATGGTTAAATGAGTATAATCACCAATTCCTATCAGCTTAATCTTTTGGGGAAAAATAATAGTTAATCATGGTATCTAAATAGGTGGTCACGATACCAATTCCACATGTTGGAACCCACTTATTGAGGGAAAGTCTGAAGCACACAAATAAGAGGGAATGTTAAAATAGGGTTAAATGATTATGTTGACCATTTTCTTTAAATTAAGTTTTTGAGACAAGTGGTAGTTTATCAAATACAAACAGAACAAGGACCCTAAAGTCCTAAAGTCTTTTTTTATTCTAAGTTCAAAAACCTAATCCTGCTTCATCCTTTCTCCCAAAAGTAGAAACTCAAGTATAACACTTAAATTTCATCAAACCACTCAATTAATTTACCTGTTCATTAACAACAAAAACAGGAAATGAAAGGAGAAAAGGGAGAAGAGCGAGAGAGAACTTTCAGGTCAAACCTGTAGAATGCTATAGACAGGAACTCCATTTTCTTGCAAGACAGATGGATTCAACATGGTGACAAGCTGGAAGAGCAGATCTGGTTGTGCATCAAAAAGATCGGGAAGAGTCTTCTGCATGACCTACAGAAAAGTGAAAATGTGATGGTGACAAGCCTTTTCTTTTGATAAGAAGAAACTAATTTATCAACACACATTGTTCGTCAGAATTGACCAGCACAATTGAGAAATTGCTAGATTATCATTAAAATGAAAGTTAACATACTTCCACAGGCACTGCGGCATGTATCCCACAAAAAATGTAAAAAGAAAAGCTTAAAAATCATTAAAAAGAGCACATAAATAAAGGATACAAGTACAACTACAACTAGGCTTAATTAGTAGAAGCTGATAAATAACAGAATTACTCATTAAAACATGTGAAATTCCAAAAAAAAAAAAATGGCAATGAATAGTAGACAAAAAAAGATACCGTAAAACGAGCTAGAAAGAGCGAAAAAGATTATTTGGGAGAAGAGAGTGGGGGGGAGCCTCGGACCCCAAAAAATGTCAAACACTCTTCTAAAGAACTCTGAGTATTACCTCTTCAAAAGCACTGGCTTGATTACCAGGGACACTGTACCAACATTTTGGCTCTCCCCTGAGACAACATAGAAGCGAGCATCAATTTAAAACAGAGCAAAAGAGGTAAAAGTCACTGCAGACCACAAGAACTTAATATATATATATACACACACACGCACACACAGAAAAGAATAATCCAATCACTAGCACTTCAACATCCATTCAATGATTCATCTTTCAGAAAAATGTGCTAGGGAATAAAAAAATTAAATAAAAATAAAAAGCTCTAAGCCTCTATTACACCAACAGTACCACCATCTTAAGACTGGCTGCCTCTTCCCAACCTTCTTTTGAAACCCAAAAGAGGTAGATTTGAACTATACAATACACCTAAATAGAGGTAACAAGCTCTAACTCAAATGGAACCTCCTCCCTTATAAGAGGAACGTGATGTCATGGGTTCAAGATCCACGGATACATTTGTTACTATCAGTATAAAACTGTAAATAAAAAGTACATCTTAGTGGAATAAAATGCATCTCTATTCTCTTGGTGTTTGGGGATGTCGCTTTTAAGAAAGATTTTTTTGTGAGAACTATTGGGTCTGGATGTGAAGGAAGGTTCTCATGGGCAGACTCAGGAGAAGCAAGTTCATAGTGATGAGGTCAAGGAGGAAATCGAACATATAGCACCTCTTGAGGAAATCACTTGGCGTCAAAAGTCAATGGTCTTATGGTTGAAGGAGGAGAATAGAAACACAATTCTTTCATAGATTGGCTGACTCACCCAAATAAAACAACCATGTGAGATGTCTAGAGAGACGGTATGTATTATGAGGAAGAATTGGTAGTTCATAATTCGGCGATGCAATTTTATCAAACTATACACAATGAAACAACAAAATTGGAAACCCACTGTGGATGGGTTAGATTTGCAAGCATAGCTGAGATTGATAAGTAATTGCTTGAGAAAGTATTTGCAAGAGAGGAGGTAATCCAAGTGTTAAGAAAAGATGGAGGGCAACAAATCCTCAGGCCCAGACGTGTTTACTATGACATTTTTTCAACAGTGTTGAAGGGTGGTCAAAGTGGATGTAATGACATTCTTTGCAAACTTTCATAGGCACTATGAGTTTGACAAATCCCTAAATGCTTCTTTTCTAGCATTAATCCCCAGAAAGAAAAATGCCACTAATGTTAGGGATTTCAGGCCATCAGCCTTGTGTGGTGTATATAAGCCACTAGCAAAGGTGTTGGCCAACAGAATGCGAAATTGCGAACCATGTTTGATAAGCTCAAAGGAAATTAAAATCCATTGCGATGTTGCATATGTTTTGTGGTGTAGTTTTTAAGATGTTGGGGACTCATTAGGTGTTGCCATTGATGGTAGTAGATCTTTTGTTTGGGGGAGAAATTGGTTTGGGAAGCGCTCTTCAGATTTTTGGAATCTCACTTCATTATGTTTGATGTGGATAGTGTGGAAGGAATGTAATAGCCACACTTTTGAGGATAATGAGAAATCTCTTGAGCAACAAAAATCCTTGTAGCTTTGAACCTTGTTTGATTGGTCCCACACATGGGGTTTTACTCATTGTACTCCTATTGTTGAGTTTCAAGACTCATTTCGATTTTCTGTATGGTTCTTTGTAATTTTTTAAGATACTTTGTGTTCATCACCATGAGCATGAAGTAATCTTCTCTATTAATAAATATTATTGCTTATCCCCAAAAAAAAAAAAAAAAATCATCTATACAGCCAAACTAAGTTCAAATTGAAATGTGAGTTTTTTTCTTTACTTTTCTTTTTTTTTCTTTTTTGCAAGTCTCCTTTCTATTCCTTCAGTGACAACTCAATTCAACCAAGCCTTACTCCCAACTGATTGGAAGCCTCAATCCCAATTAATTGGGATCGGCTACTTAATCTTTAAGATAAAAGAACATGAAGAAAAAAAAAAAGAACAAACCTGAAAGTTAAAAGAAACAGACTCTAATTCTAATCAATCTTCAGTCTTTAATCTGATTATTCTGTTTTAATTTGGAGGACCCTTTTTTTGGATAAAGTTTAATTTGGAGGGCTCTTCTATGATGCAATTGTAAAATACTTCAAGTCTTGAGCAGCCACTTTATACAAAATTGCTGATAGTTAAAATCATATCCAAACCACCCCTCCCAGTAAACCCCCCCTCCCCCCCAAGTGTGAGCAGCATTGGGCACAGAGTCACTGATCCTTTTCAGTGTTTGATTTGGACTAAGTTGGTTTCTGTTCTGATAAGCCAACTAATCAAAAACTAAAGCATGTAAAAATAAAACTAGCTAATACTATGGATACTTATTTAATCATTTTAGACTTCTGTTCTGATCATCCTTTTAGAACTCTAATTCTTGTTAACATTTCATGTTGCTCTATGCAGTAGAATTTTTTTTTTTTTTCACCTCAAAGCTAGTAACAGCAATTTTTCTTTTTCTTTTTCTTTTTTTGATAAGTAATTTCTAGGAGTTATCCTATCATGCATTCAAGCAGATCCTTCCATTGTATAAAACAGAAATACTAGTTCTCAAATAGAAAATTCAACAAATAAATGCAAAGAAAATTAATTAATTTTAGTTGCATAATCATGAAAAATATGGTGCATAAGGCAAAATTAGATACATACCAGTGTAGATAATTCATTGAGTAAAAACAGTGATCTTCAAAATGCCAGCAAAAAGCCGAGAATAGCATCCCAATATACAGCCAGGGCACCATAACACCAGTAATGTTTTGATGAAGAGCTTGAAGCATTGACCCTTTCAACTTAGGCAATTTATTAAGATTCCAAGGACTATCACAGTATTCATCCCAAGCTTTAGCTTCAACTGCTTCTGGTCTCTGGTCATTTGCACGTGGAAAACCACTGCCATATATAGATGTATCCAAGTCACTACCGTACATAACTTCAACCTCACCAACCGATCCCTCCACAATTTCCCAGAACTTTTTCTCAATTTGAACCCGTGAAGGAGATCCTGACCCAAACCATCTCTTCTTGGCACGTTCGGCCGCACGCCTAAAAGATTCCAATGAGTACCGTTTACCAGGCACAAAACCAAAGCAATCCTTGTCAGAATTCAAGCACTCTAAGCAATACCAATTCCCAGGTGGGACCTGCTTTAAAGGCGGAGAAAGACAATAAATATGCCACCCCTTATTGCACCTATCACACAGAAGCATCACTTCCCCATGCAATCCACTTCTGCACTGTTCACATATCTGATCACGCTCTTCCTCCACCTCTACCTTACAAACCTTAACTTTATCCCCACTATTATTCTTTCGCCTCCTTTTCGAGCCCGAAAATTCAGCCTCATGTTCACTCTTCCCCTCCTTATGCAATCTCCTCTTACAACCACTACCTGCCTTTCGATTCAACCGATTATAATATTTCTCATAATCATACAAATGCTCTCGATACAACTGACACAACACATGCTTTGCACACTCCGAAATCTTCCTCGCCGACTTCACGAACCGCGAGACCTCCCCCCACTTCTTCTCCTTGACAACCTTATCATAACCACCATACCGCTTCACGGCGTTAAACAATTTACACAAATCCAACTCCTCCCCCTCGAAAACCACCTTCTTCCTCAACTTCTTCCCACAATGATCATCCAAAAACCTACCATACTCCAACTCAAAAGTCTCCGAATCACACGCGGCGGGCCGCGCCTGTAACTGATGAATGGCTTGTGTTTTAGTGGGAAAAGTAAAGGAACCCTCATCCAATGCAAATGGGGGCTTCCAATTCTTTGGTGGAACTATCCTACAAATCCCATAAGGCTCAGCCTCCGGCCTAATCTTACATATATACTCCAAAGGGTCTCTAAATTCATCCTCAGTTGGATAATACACAGGCCCAGATGGTATATTCAATGACCCAGATGGCGAAACACTAAGATTTTGCCCTGACACACCCTTCTCAACAGCCCTAGGTCTACCTTTCCCCATTTTATCATACAACTCCACCACACGTACATACAGAAAAAACAACCTATACACACACCATTAACACATTCAAATTACACATAAATAAATACAATACACACCTATAAAAAAACAAACAGTATTGAAGTACATATGTAAAACCAAATAGAGCAGTTTCTAGGGTTTTGCAGAGAGTACCTTGTTCCAAGAGTCTGCGAGATAGACAAGTGTGGCTCTGAGTTCTCTCTCTCTCTCTCTCTCTCTGAAAGTACGGGAAGTGAGTTTCGTGGGGATTTGGTTGAAAATGAACGTGGAGGGTTATAAAGTGGTGGGCAAATTCTGGGGATTTAGATATTTGGCCTCAATTGTGGATAAATTTACGAGAAGTGGGCAATTCACTTTTGGCTTTATTTATAGTTGTCTATTTATCCCAAAAAAAACCCATTTTAGAAAAAATACAAAGCATAAAACAAAAACTTTCTATCCCAAAGATATTTGCTGCCTTTCCCACTTTCAACATAGGCTCCACAAATCTCTATTGATTTTTATAGTATTCGTCACATTATTTTATTTTTAGTGTCCAAACTCAAAAGTTACATGTCAATAGATAGTTCAAAATGTATACTTTAACCTTTGAAAGGAACTAACAATTTAATAATTATTAATAAAATCTAATATGTTAGTTCAAGATTTTTTTTTTTTTTTTTTTTGAGGGAATAGTTCAAGAAAATTTGGGAGTTTAGGATTGTCAAATTTGAATAAGAGAAATTTTGTAACTTGTCCATCGTTTTTTTTTTAAAGAGAAAATATAGAATTTGTATTTGTATTTTTTTTTTTTTTAGACAGGATAGAATTTGTATTAATTGTACAAAAATAAAAAATAAAGATATATTAAATTTTAAGTTATCATTTAGATAATATTTTTTTATAAACATTTAGATAATATTTGATTTCACTTGATAAGATGTTTATGTTAGTTTTTTTGTATATATATACATTAAAGGATCCTTACAACATACTTTGTCAATTAAGCTAATGAGAACTCACCTAAAAATATATATAATTAAAATTAATTTCTTCTGTTTTTAGTGTGACATTTTGATACATCATATGTACTATAAATTAAAATATGAATATTCCATATCATAAAATAATTTTACTTTTTTCAATTGAGTCCTCTCAATTTTAAATTTATTCAATTCAGGTCTTTTCAGCCATATTCCAAAACTTTTGGAGTTAGTTAAAGATTTCAACAAATTAGTTAGGGTCAGTTATCCAATTTCATTAAAAAAATTGCCAGGAAAAAAAATTTCTCTAACATTAAAATAATCTATAAAATAAATATAATTTTTTATGTGAGAAATTTTCTTCAATTTTTTTATTAGTTAATTGAAATTATTTGAATTGGACCAAACAGCCTGAATTGAATAAATTTAAATTTTAGATTATTAAATTGAAAGAAAGTAAAATTAAAATATTAAAATGAAATTCAATCAAATTTAAAAAGTATAAAGGTTTCAAAAAAATTTTAAAAAAATATATAATTTACATTTTAACAAAATTTTAATTAACAAAATTATCTATAAAAAAAATAAAAATAAAAATCTATCAATCATTCTATTGCTCTTTTTCGGTGTGACTTTTCTATGGGCCATCTCATTCGTCTTTATGGTCTTTGTTATCTCGTATGTCTCTTCCTTCTTACAATAAATTATACAACACTATGTTGGATTACGATTATTTGTTCATCAATTTACTAAAAAAAATTTATTTATTTAAAATTGTTAATTTAGTAATTAATTTTTATTTAAAAAATTTATAATATAATAATTTTAAATAAATATGAGTCTTTTAGTATAACGATGGAGTATGTTACATGTCCACAGAAGCTTATAATTTATCCTCCTGTGTGTGTCGGGGCATGGTGATGTGTTAAAATGAAAGGCTGTGATTGTGTGGGTCTTTTACACGTGCAGTGACAGCGGGTGAGGTAAATGCAAGTTGTTGGGGTACACGTGTCGGAGACCCATCAAAGCCCAGATATTCACATAAGAGGATCTCAATGACGGCCAGGATGGTTTGTTAAGATCTTGCTTCGCAAGTTATGGACTTTTGTTTGATAGTTTGACTTCTGGTTTCTTCATTTTTGTACATTACTCATAGTTTCAAATTTTCCACTTTTTATTTATTTATTTATTTATTTCCCTTTTTTTTTGGGGGTCATTCATAAAGTCTCAAATGGGAAGACTCTTTGGTAGTCCATTATTTTAAGGGCCTCCTCCAACTATGGTATTAATAAGTCCATTTAATGATTCCATGTTTTTGTTTCATTTGGATTCTAGGTCTACCAAGGCTATATTTGGATCACGTTTGTGTCCGTGCATTTGCGTTTTTGGCCTTTTTTTTTTTTTTTTTTTTAGTCCAACGCCTCTTGCACTGTTCACATGAACAGTATAAATAGACAAATGAACAGTAACCAAAACTTGAACAGTAACTTTTTTATTGTTTTCAGTTTTCAACAAAATAAGCGGTATTCAAACGCACACCAATTTGTACTAATGGGTTTCTTTTTTTTTTTTTTTAAATAAGAAGTACTGCAACTTTATTAAGATAATTTGTACTAATGGTTGATTTAAAAAATAACGATCCTTATTAACGTTGCCAATGAGACTGGAAATGGTGTGTTTTTCAATATGAATGGTATTAGAACTTAGACAAAAGTTAAAAAAAAAAATTAACATTACAATTATTTGACCGAAGTTTTGCAATAATCTAACAATACAGTGTAACAGTAGGTTCCAGTTAGCTCAACTGGTAAAGTCTCTGATAGTTAAATAAGAAATCTGGGGTTCAATCCCCACCTACACCGTAAACTGATTGGTGTCTTGGTTTAATGATAAAAAGTTATCATTAGGAGCAGACGCCATGGATTATAACTCTTTAAAAAAAAAAATACAATGTAACGTAATATTGAGCAAACCAAAAGGCATATGAATGTACACAATTATGTACATTATTTGAAAAATGTGTACCTTTTTTTTAATATATATACAAGATAGAATCATACTTTAGTCTAATCTAATTATATGTGTGTGTGAAGTTCTCTCCTGGAGACTTAAACCCCGATTTTTGCCCTCCACACCCCACAAACACTTATACTTATGGAGTAACTATCACACTAAGGATATGCAGTGGTGAAAAATGAAAAAAAGAAAAAGAAAAAGAAAGTGTAAGTTAAATGTATATAATTGTGTACATTTTTTGAAAACTGTATATATTGAATACATTGAATTGAGTAAAATATTTGAAAAATGTGCACGTTAATATAATGTAACGTAATATCATTAGGAGCAGACGCCATAGATTGAAACTCTTTAAAAAAAAAATACAATGTAACGTAATATTGAGCAAACCAAAAGGCATATGAATGTACACAATTATGTACATTATTTGAAAAATGTGTACCTTTTTTTTTTATATATATACAAGATAGAATTATACTTTAGCCTAATCTAAGAATATGTGTGTGTGAAGTTCTCTCCTGGAGACTTAAATCCCGATTTTTTCCCTCCACATCCTACAAACACTTATACTTATGGAGTGACTATCACACCAAGGGTATGCAGTGGTGAAAAATGAAAAAAAAGAAAAAGAAAAAGAAAGTGTAAGTTAAATGTATATAATTGTGTACATTTTTTGAAAACTGTATATATTGAATACATTGAATTGAGTAAAATATTTGAAAAATGTGCACATTAATATGCACATTCTTTGAAAAAATGTGTATTTTAAATGTACAAAATTGTGTACATTATTTGAAAATTTGAGTCCTCTACATAATTAAGTATATTTTTTGAAAAACGTGCATGTTATATATACATAATCGCGAACATTATTTGAATCTCTATGTATATTGAATATACAAAATTGGGTACATTATTTAAAAATGTGTGCATTAAATGTACAAAAATATATACATTGTTTTAAAAAAAATGCATACGTTAAATGTACACAATTATATACATTATTTGAAAAGTGTGTATGTTAAATAAACAAATTTGTGTACATTATTTGAAATATTATGTATGTTGAATATACATTGTGTACATTCTTTAAGAAATTTAAAATATGTACATTGGATGATTGGCCGGAAGAACTCAGTTGTTGGGTTTAGATCATCTTATATGCAATTTTTACCAAATATTGACATGTTTTTATGTTTGCCCAAATTTGGATGTCTTGCACCGATGTATTGCTCAACGGGACATAAGCTTCATAGGGAAGAAATATGTATGGATGGAGTTAACAGAAGAACAATATAATCTAAAAGCATAAACGAAAGTTGTCCAAATATATATTTTAAAAATTTTTAAGAAAGGTTCCTTGTGCCAAAAAAAAAAAAGTCAAGCAAGCCAAAGCAGCAGTAGATTTTCTTTAATGGTTGGGTTTTTTTTTTTTTTTTTTTTTGGATAATTTGACGGTGGACGAGGGAAGGCATTAGCCAAAGGCTTAAAGAGTTAATAATATTGTTGAAACAATACTAAATTAAATTTCCTTTTACGATATATTTTGATAGATATATAGTAGATAAGGGAATCATATACAATTATGGCTCACAGTTTCCCCTTATAGCCTAGACCTAACAGATAGAATATTATTATGAATCTATGATAATGCTCAAGTAGAAAAGCCACTTTGGTCGCCCTCGTCTAGTCTTTTTTTAGAAAAAAAATAAAATGAAGTTTATTCTCGAGTCCATTGATATTTATCCATCGCTTTTGTAATTCCATTATTATTATTATTTAAATGATAAGTGTTGTTAAAAAAAAAGATAAAATGTACTTGAACAGCTTGATAGTTGATACAGTGGGTGTTAATGCCTCTTTATGTCATCAAGTTCCATCTTACTGTCTTCTAAAGAAAAAGAAAAAGGAAGTTTCCATCAATATTTCAGCCAACCCCTTTTGCAATTGGGCGAGCTTTTGCCTTTAGCACATTATATAGTCCGATTGGGCATATGCTTTTGTAAATTGTAATATCGGGGGCAAGGACGGAGCGGCCCACTTCTTTTGTTTTTCATTAAATATAAGTGTTTTTGCCTTTAGAGGGGGAAAAAATAAAGGATTTGCAAGTAATTTGAATGTCTCATGCCACTTTTAGAATGTTGAATATTTATAATGAATGACCTTTGATCCGTTGTGTACAGAAAGTAATGTGATTCTATTTGAATCGAATGTACCGTTCTTTTAACGTTGAATTATGGCATGGTGCCCATCTTTCTCTTACTTTGGTTGTCTTCTTTTTTACAATTATTTGAGCTGCTGGATCGCTACACAGCCAGTGTGGTAAGTGATTACATACACTTGATCCATTTCGTTATTTTTTGTTTTGAATTAAAAAAAAAAGGATATTTGCTATGAATTCATTGACTCCATACCACTTGACAATAAATATAATACTACATGTATCATCTAGACCTTAATCCGTGTCTTCTTTATCGGCCTATAATATAAGCATTGACTTTATTTAAAGGTATTTTCGTAAAGCATTTAAGGGAATGGAAAATTACCAACTTAATTACCACAATGAAGCATAGAAAAAAGTCCAGCTTAATAAAGCACACTATTAAATGGAGTTGAGGACAATAATTCTTGAGCTTAGCGTGTGTTTGGCTAAGAATGAAAAATCAAAATTATTTTACTATTTAGCTTTTTTTTACTACTATTTATGGGCTCAATTGCATTTTTTTGCACTATTTATGGGCCCTACTATACTATTTCAACTAACTTTTACTTTTATCTGCAGTACTTTTAATAATAATTTTTCAATTTTAACAAAATAAGTGGTATCTAAACACACCCAAATTTCACCAACCAAACAGAAAGAATAAATTACAGTTTCAACAAGAAAACCGTGTTGACATGGCAACAATCAACATCACCGATTTAAAGCAACTAGTGCCTTGTGGCCAGGAAAATAAAGATGGGCAGAAAGTCTAATAAATAACATTTTATTTCACTTCAGCCCACCTAAGATTGATGCATAGTTGGGTCGAAATTAAATTGTCAACCTAGGACACTTTACAAACTGAGATTTAAGGAAAAAAAAAATACTAAAATTTAATAGTATTTACTCTTGATACATAGTATAAATGAGACTCAATAAATTTAGTTTTAAGGTAGATCATTTATGGATTCCATGATTCTCCCTTGTGGGTTTTAAATATAGGATCCATTATCCAACCTTATGTGAGAGCAATGGTCCAAATAGATAATATGTAGGGTTTTTATTATGTGTAACAATTGCATATATCATTTTTTTTTCACATCTTATCTTCATATAAAAGGAATATTGTATACATCGATTACATAAAACAATAAATTACAATACACTGGATTCTTGCAATTCACTCATGAATTTTAATGCTTAGTAACTGATAAAATTAATGTGTAAACGTGATTCTTTGTAATTGAAAAGCATTAGAAACAAAGAAAATCTTTTAATTGATTTTTCTTACAAAACTATCAAGTAATAAATGTTGGGTATACTTTTAATCACACAAATTATTTAAATAGTCATATAATTTATTTAAATAATACAATGAATAACATGATTAAGGTAAATATGAACCATGTAATATATCAGTACGTAACAAGTCAAAGAAAATTATAAATCACATGTAAAGATCAAATATATATTGATAGGAATGAACAAGATATTTTAAATCCTGTATGTTCGGATTTTGTTAATGAACTTTATTTAAAATTTCTAGAGGTGAAATACAGTTAACAATTTTGAGATTTAGATTAATGCCAGTTAAGTCCTAAACTTCTCAAAATTAAGCTAAATTGGTCCCTTAACAGTTACTCATCTCCTCATTTTCATAATAATTACATATCAAATTGGTCAGTTTTGGAAAGTTTTGAACTTAACTAAAATTAACCCAAACCTCAAGATATTAACTGTATTTTACTCTAAAAACTTTGGCATTATAGTTTTACAGAAGTGGATAGTTGGATATTTGAGAATGGTATGGACAATTGAAAAGGGAAAGAGTGATGTCGGTGGAAATAGGAAAAATGGAGTGCAGTACTAAAACAAAAAACACCCACAGTCACACTTATCACACGGACACGGCAAATCGCATACATAGTAAAAGAAAAAAGAATATTAATAATTATTATTATGTTGTTGTTGTACTACGATATACATGTCCAATCCGAATCTCAAAGCTTTCAAATTTCTCATTCACACAAAAAAACCCAACAAAGAAGCTCAAAGATCTCTTCGATTTAAACAAGACCATTAACACTTTTTTTATAGTACTACATACTTACTTAGTAATATAATCACAAAATAGAAAGAAAAAGAAAAAAGAAAAAAAAGACTTTGCTTTCTATGCCTTTTGACCGAAACGAGGACAAAGAATCACTTGGTTCACTCACAGGTTCTCAAAGCTTTAATCTTTTGTTTGTTTTTATTATGTTTTTTTTTTTAATGTTTTTTTTTTTTTTTTTTTGGTTTTTTGGGTGGGTTTGGATTCATACTATACAGTACAATACTTTTCGTGCTTTTGTTTCTGTGATCCTTGATTTGATTAAAAGGTGCTCTTTGATTGGCTCTAGGACGCACGCTTTGTTTTTTGTTTTTTAATTACTGGGTTGGTGCGCTTGATGTGAATAAAGGAGCTCTTGGAGCTTTCACAGAGCTGGGTTTGAGCTGGTGGATTGGAATTCTGTGAAGCTTAAGTTCACACTAAAGTTGACTTTGAAGGCTTCAATAGCAGTTTAAAGGGTATGTTTTTCCTTTAGCTATAATGCTG
This sequence comes from Quercus lobata, assembly GCF_001633185.2. Lineage (NCBI taxonomy): Eukaryota > Viridiplantae > Streptophyta > Magnoliopsida > Fagales > Fagaceae > Quercus > Quercus lobata. The sequence continues at coordinate 33,219,800 of NC_044915.1, read as the reverse complement.
GGTATTCAATCTATTGCTGCTTATTTTTTACTTGGGTTTTTTGAGTTTTCACTATGAAGATATGTTTTTTTTTGGTGTTCTTGTTGTTTAAGTTCAGTGTTTTGGTTTTTGTTTGAAGCTTATGGAAGCTCTAAATTGAATCTTGAGTCAAAATTTTGATGTGGGTATCTTGAAATGTCAAAGTTAACGTTAGTTGTTGTGAAAATGAGCTTTGCTTAGATTATGGATATCTTGAGGTTTTTCTATGTCATAGCAGATTCCAAGTATAAATTTGTTTGATGGGTCTTGTTCAGTGGAAGGTGCAAGTTGGGTTTATATGTCAAGTTGGATGGAGTCTTTTAGCTGTAGGAAACTTGTGTAATGTTTGAAGGCTCAAGACTTAGTTGTGTTTGCAGTTAAATTCTGGAATTGGGATGGGCTGTGGGTGTTCCAAGTTCAAGTTCTCGGTGTGTTGTCTGCGTTCGGGACATGATGGACCAATGGTTGAGACCCACAGCATTGGTAAGTGGAAGTGTACATTTTTTGTTTAGTTACTTTTGTTGTGAGAGAGCAATTGCAGTGTGTGAGTTTGCTGTTTGTATGCAGAAAATGAGGAGAAGAGTGAAGTTGGTGATTTGCCCACATTTGATGAATACACAATAGATCAACTTAAAAATGCTACATCTGGGTTTGCGGTGGAGAATATAGTTTCTGAGCATGGTGAAAAGGCTCCAAATGTAGTTTACAAAGGGAAGCTTGAAAGTCAAATGCGTATTGCTGTCAAACGATTCAATAGATCAGCTTGGCCTGATGCCCGGCAATTTTTGGTACATAAATATGTTCCGATTGCCAAGGATTCTAATATCATGTTTGCTTGTTTCAAATTTTGCTGTCCTAATCCACTTACACATTCACAAATTTCACCATGTTCTTTGTTGGCTATTTTATTTACTCAGTACACAAGAGGTTAGCTAGAATGATCTTGACCACGTTTTATATAATGCTTTATCTAGTAATATGATGCATCAAGGTGTTTGTAATTTGTAGCTGCCTTTTTCCCTTTCTTTTAGGGGCTTGAAATACTTAATGAATTTGAAAATTCATGCCTAAGTGACTTAACTAATCCAGTTTAAACTTTAATTTGTTGGATGCATATTATGTAAGCACAATCTTGACAAATACTTGTATTTGATTGGATGTACAAATTGCCACTGATGTATTATTTTTCTTTTTCTTGCAATAATTTAGCTCTTTAACTTTGAGCTTTTACTACTTCAGGAAGAAGCTAGGGCTGTTGGTCAGCTTCGGAACCATAGACTGGTAAATTTACTTGGTTGTTGCTGTGACGGTGATGAGAGGTTACTTGTTGCAGAATATATGCCTAATGATACATTAGCAAAGCACTTATTTCATTGTAAGTTTGTAAGCTTATCCTTGGTGTTGTTGCATGAGCACTACTCTATATATAATTGTATGTTATCTATTAACTAAATCCACTCTCTAAGTTTAATCTTATAAAATGCAAAAAGCAGGTCCTTTAATGATTCCCTGCATGGACATGGCTTGCCTGAATTCTATAGAAATAATTAAATCAACTATAAATTAATAAATAATGCAACATGTATGTAGGTTAATGGCCCTAGAAGCTAAAGTGAAAGTAACGTCGAAGAAGTGCCCTCGAATAGATATTTCATCCTACCAAGCAACTACTCGCATATTAAGATAAATGACTGTTGTCTAGTTGTCTGCCATTGAACATATGTCCCTTGTAATATCTACATTCTGAGTTGGTCTAAGTGATTTGGCCAATAAACCATAGGCTTGATGATGGGTTGTAGAAATTAAATGGAAAGCCCTTTTTTTTGGGGGGGGTGGGGGGGGGGGGGGGAGGAAGGTTTTGGTGTTTTCCTATGACATTCCTGTAATTGTAAGACAGGCAGTTTCATAATTGTGACCTGTAACTTAAACGACATGTTACTGTAATAATCTTAACTATGTTTTGTATAAAAGAACTTAAGAGATAGGTAAATAGATCTTTCCTGGAGTATTTCCCCAAAAGTACTGTTTCACTAAAATAAGGGCAAATTACACTTTTTCACCATAATCTTTCACCCTGATTACACTTAACCCCCTGAACTATCAAGATGCATGGTTGACTGCCCAAAGTTATAACTTTGTTTCACTCTTGTCTATTTTGGTGTTAACTATGATGGAATTTAGTGTTGAAAGACCAATTTACCCTCTCTCCAAAACAGATGGCAAAGGGGTAAATTGGCCTTCATTGCTAAATTCTGTCAAACTTAATGGTAAAACAAATGGTAGGGGTTAAGTGTAACATATTCTAAATTGGGGGGTTGATCGTGCATTTCAATAGTTTAGGGGTTTAAGTGTAATTAGAGGGTGATAATGATAATTCAAGGTGGAAAACAGGAAAACTGTAATTTACCCCTAAAGTAAATTATGAAGCTTTTTTTTTTTTTTTTTCAGAGTGGTATGGTGAAATCTGATTATGCTTCTATGCTGTATGTGATTTTCTTTCTAGTTTGCTTTTGTTTCAGTTGGATCATCACAGGAGGTGAATTGTTTGGAACTTACTTTTAATATTTAATTGCATGACGCAGGGGAAGCACAACCTATGAAATGGGTGATGCGATTAAGGGTGGCTTTACATCTTGCACAAGCTTTAGAATATTGCACCAGCAAAGGACGAGCTCTGTATCATGATCTGAATGCTTATAGAGTTGTTTTTGATGATGTTAGCATCTTTTTATCTTATAACTCACAATCCCCCTTTTTTTTTTCAAAAAATTTTTAACCTGGGAATTGATTTGTCATTTTCATTATTTATATTATTTCTTAGGATGGCAACCCAAGACTTTCATGCTTTGGTTTGATGAAAAACAGTAGAGATGGGAAAAGTTACAGTACCAACCTGGCATTTACTCCTCCTGAGTATTTAAGGACAGGTACTTACCCTCCCAAACGAGATGCATGTAAATATGATGATATATTTTTTTTCTTTCATAGTTTAGCTTTATAAGATATCTGTAGCTTGATTATGAACCTGAGTTACCAACTTGATTGGGTTCTGAATTTCTATTTAAGTTATTAATAACACACACGCGCGCGCGCACACACACACACAAATGCACACAATCTGAGAGAGAGAGAGAGAGAGAGAGAGAGAGAGAGAGAGAGAGAGAGAGAGAGAGAGATGGGAAAAGTTACAGTACCAACCTGGCATTTACTCCTCCTGAGTATTTAAGGACAGGTACTTACCCTCCCAAACAAGACGTATGTAAACATGATTATTATTATTTTTTCATAGTGTAGCTTTATAGGATATCTATAGCTTGATTATAAACCTGTGTTACCAACTTGATGGGGTTTTGAATTTCTATTTAAGTTAATAATACACACACACAAACGCACACAAACTCAGAGGGAGAGAGAGGATGTACATTCATGCATACACAACTTTCCAATGGCCAAAGGTGAAGGCACTTGGTCTCTTCCTTTTGTTTTTCTTTATATGCAATTGGTACGTTATTCGTTGAATCCACTCCACTCTCTTTATATACTTTCATTCAATATTCTTGTAGATTTCATGATCATTATTTCTCAAGTTTATGTTAATTCATATGTCTCACCTGTTCTGTAGGAAGAGTTACACCTGAAAGTGTAATGTACAGCTTTGGCACCCTTTTGCTTGATCTTCTCAGTGGAAAACATATACCTCCAAGTCATGTAAGTCTTCTTTTGACATGTATGTTTTGGTAAAAAAAGTCAGCACATTATGATAGTTGTTTCTTGCGTACTTCTTTTATCAACATTCCATGTCATTTACTTTATGCTTGAGAGAGAGTGAGGCTCTCTACAAGAAAAAAAAATAGTACAGTTGGTAAGTTCTTGCAAATAGAGACTTCTTAAATTATACATGCCACATTGGGGATAATTTGTTAGAGATTTATCAAAGAAAAACTTTTTTTTTGGGTATTGTATAAGATTTTTAGTGCAAATCTTTTGGCACAAAAACTAGTTTTTGTGTGTATATTCTGAATAGCTGAATGGAATACATTTTTGATGACTGGAATGATATTTCAGCTGGTTGAAATCTAGATGATCTGAAGAAATGCCTTAACCCATCTTGTGTCTGAATCATTGCACTTGAGAATCTATCCAAAAAGTGAATTACATTATTAGACATTACGTCATTTCAATAGGAAAATTTTTTAAGGGGTTATGAATAATAAAATGCTGAAAAAAGGTGAGAACTTTTGAATTAGTCTTTCAATGAAAATATTTAAATCCGGGAATTGAGTTCCAAAACTGGGTGCAATAATGAGAAATATTGTATCTGGCTTTTGGAGGTTGATTTTTAGCTTGTTACCTCCAGATGGTTGCAAGTTTTTGGAAGTTGATATTTTATCACTGTGAGCTAGATCATCTGTTTCTTTTGCTGGAATTAAATCTTCTGATCGTAGATGCAGTGGCATATATATATATATATATTTTTTTTTTCTTCTTTTGATAGATAACGAAAAATTTTATTAATAAAAAAAGCCAATCCGAGTACATTGGGGATGTACTGTGGGGGTAAAAATCAAGAACCAAAATTACAATGATCAAGCAAAACAAGAACGGAAAAACAAGAAGAATGTGATAGAGCCACACTCCAATCAAGGAGAGTATGTAAGAAAAAAGACTTAATCTCTAGCAAAGACCGTTCGCATCCCTCAAAACATCTAGCATTCCTTTCACTCCAAATACACCACATTAAACAATGCGACACAAGTCTCCAAAAATCTATATTGCGATGTTGCCCGAATTTACTTTGCCAAGATTCAAACAACTCAATTATCTTAAGAGACATAAAGTGGCACATATATTATAAGCACAGACAAGCTTTTAATTTATAAATGAAAGGAAAAATAAAAATCCTACCAAACCATTTAGCAAAAATTGCAGTCTGTGTAAGTGTCTTCCTTTCTTTTAGGTATGCCTTTTTTGGGGGGGTGATTTTAAGATTTAGTGAAAGACTACTACAAGATTCTCTTGAGAGCTGTCCCTTTTTTTTTTTTAATATATATATATATATATAAATATAATTATTCTGTTTATTTTAACTAAAAAATGTTGTATGTGGGTGCACATGAGAAGCAAACTTAGATGGAAAGAAATTGGGAACTGTATAAATAATGAGTTATACTGGAGATATACACTGTTGAGAGTACACCATGGAACAGATGCATACTCTTTGTGAGCCCTAGTCAATAATCCAGGCATCAATTGCACCTGTTTTTGGTTTACATCTGTTTTGGATACTTACTAGATTACTTGACTTTGGCTGTCATGTCTAATAGGAGTGCTAATGAAGCACCATTATGTCCTTTACCTTGAAATTTGGAAAATACCTCTAGGGTGTGCTGATTTTTTGGTGGGTTACCCCCTTTTTTCTCTCTCCTTCACTTCCTACTTCTCTTTGACATTTTCTACACCTAGCAATTAATAACATTTCTTCCGTGAAAATGAGACTGGTGGTTCATGGAATGTTGTTTCTCCTATATGCTGCTTGGTGATCTCCTAAGAAGGTGGAGAGTATAAGAATTCCATTCTTCGGAACCTTTATGGTCATTCTCTGCTTTTCATTTGAGCATATAGTGCTGAATTTCATGTAATTGCACATCTAATGTTGCATAACGTTGCAGGCACTTGACCTAATACGAGACAGGAATATTCAGATGCTTACTGATTCTTGTTTGGAAGGCCAATTCTCAAATGACGAAGGGACAGAATTAGTACGTTTAGCTTCACGATGTTTACAGTATGAGCCCCGAGAGCGTCCAAATCCAAAGTCTTTAGTTGCTGCTTTGATTCCTCTTCAAAAGGACGTTGAGGTTGGTTGTCTTTTGTTTTTTAGAGGTTGCACATGTTGTTCAGAAATTGTTAACATTTCTAATTGCCTTTCTGTCAAATACTTAGCCTTTTAAAGCCTGTTTTGGACCCCTTAAGAACTTAGAAAATTTGAAAATGCAGCCATTTGGATAAAAAGGCTTTCTGATTAGGCTTAGGGGCATTAATCAATTTGTCTTGCCGTCTGCTTGTGGAGTGTATGTTAAATGGTTATTCAGTTTTTTGGGAGGTCTCTAATCAGATCGCAGAGGAGCTTCGCATCTCTCTTTCTCTCTTCCCATTTATTTTTTGTTGAAAGTTAATGATACTTTTTCATTAAGTTGAATGAACTTTTTACTTATCAAAAAGAAATTAAGTTGAATGAACTTTTTGATTTTTTTTGCAGGTCCCTTCTCATGTATTGATGGGTATAGCACATGGTGAAGCTTTGCCTCTAACTCCACTTGTTGAGGCTTGCTTAAGAATGGATTTGACTGCCATACATGAGATCTTAGAAAAGATTGGATATAAAGACGATGAGGGTGCTGCAACTGAGGTTTGTTTCTTGTTAATCAGACTTAAAAGGATTGCTCAACGATCTGTATGAATCATTTGGGCTTTTCCATAATCAGCATTACAAATTTTTGTTCTTGGGCTTGTGTTAATACTGGGCAAAATCTATTACCATCTGATTCAGATGTTTCTCTCTACTATATCATTTTTTTTTACAACTTATGATCCTAATACAAAATTTTTGGCTTTAGGCTTTATCTTTCTTATTTGACCATCCATTTTTTGGTCACTCAATCACAATCTTCTTGTTACAATATTACCAGAGAGGGTGGTCAAGTTGGGACTGAATAGTCACATCATTAAATGGCAGATAATCAATAGTGAGCTATGTATATAGGTTCTTTGCTTTGTTCCCTTGTATGATTGTTTTTATGGCAAGTGCATGCTTGATTAGTTGCAACTTACAAATTGAGCATTAGTCCATGTGCATTTGTTTGTTGAATCTAACCAATCATACATTCTCTGTCAACCACTTATAGATGTTGTAACTTGTAAGTAAAACTCTGTTGAATTTCTCTACACATTCTGCAGCTGCATTGTGCTTCTTACATGCATATCATTGTAAACTTTTATTTTGCCACCCTGTTTTGCTTGGTTAGTCTATGATCTGCTTATTATTATTGTTATTATTTTTCTTTCTGATGCAGCTCTCATTCCAAATGTGGACCAACCAGATGCAGGAAACATTGAACTCAAAGAAAAAGGGTGATGTTGCTTTCCGGCATAAAGATCTCAGAGCTGCAATTGAGTGCTACACCCAGGTCAAAATGATTAATCGCCATTTTTTTTTAGGGATTAATTGCCATTTTGAATTACTTAGGATTCCTAGTAGATGTCTACAATTGGCAATCTTATTTCTTGCATATCAAAATTGTATCAGTGTATCCTTAGGGTGAACAATATCAATTTTTTTTTGTTCTTTGTGAATTACCAAAAACAGAAGCAGACAAAGAATAAAAAGAGTAACTTCCAACGTCTCTTATCTTTTGAACAGTAGAAGAAAAAAGATTATTGTGTCAAAAAAAAAAAATTTGAGAATACACTGTTTGAATGGAAATCATAATGTTGGGTCTCTTTTTATTTTAGTGCTGATATGTTTTCTGGGCCAATCTGAAGTTTTACCCCTAAAATGTTTGACAGATTATATGATGCTTAACCAAAGAGGCCTCTGCAATTCTCGGCATAATCATGGGAGAATTTCCGGCATTTTAGCTGACAGTTTGTTTATTTAATTTGCAGTTCATTGATGTTGGAACCATGGTTTCCCCCACAGTTTTTGCACGCCGTAGCCTATGTTTTCTTATGAGCGATATGCCACAGGAAGCCCTTAATGATGCAGCACAAGCACAAGTAATAACCCCTATCTGGCATATTGCTTTCTATTTACAAGCTGCTGCTCTTTTTGCTCTGGGAAGGGAGAATGAAGCACAAGTAGCTCTCAAAGAGGGTTCTGTACTTGAAAATAAAAGGCATGCAGCTTCTTGACATTTATGAAGGCTGCATTTGTTTCTGTTGAATTGCTCTTTTCCTGAAGATGAGCATCATAGAACAGACACATGCATCTCACTTTCTGGACAAAATGATCAAAGGTTTTAACACCCTGAAGCAGATATTAAAGTCAAAATGGAGAAATGGTGCCAATCAAATTCTGTGCATGTCTGGTTCATTGTTGTCATCTCGAAGCATTCTTTTGCAACATTATTGGATCGATTGGTTTAGTGAGTTTGCTGGGGGTAGAGGGGATACCTCCCTCATTATGTAATCACAAGCCTGCCTCATATGCTCTTTACTGATTTTTCAAATACAACAATCATGGGCAATAATTGAGATGCTATGGAATGATTTATATGTTTGTAAAGGATCCAACTTTTATTTTTAAGTTGAAATCAAAGGGTGAATAGAAGATCTTGGCATGCTTGTAATTTATGTACAGTGCAGTTGGTTATGGCTGCTCATGTTGACTGATAATTCTGTTTTTGTATTCTATTACTTGTTTCTTTTTAATAAAATTTATTGCTTTATGGTGAAGTTGATGTTTAGATTAATCATTTTGTTTTGCATTTTGGTCATGTAGATCGAAGAAGTTTGTGTACCTTATTAGTAGGCTACCTAGTTCTTCGTTGAATAAAAAGGGTAGAGGGGGTAGACCAGTCGGGGTAAGAAACCATAGTCGGGATTTGCATGTGCACGTTAGTTCTTAAGTTCTCTTTCTATCTATGCCTTTTTCTAATTAACTTTTATGGTTAGAAACAAATAAAAAACAAATTGAAGCATGTCAAATAACAAGTCATTGAAAATTTTGATATATATACTAAACTCGTACTCCCAGTTACATAATTATTTTTTCCCCATTTGTCTCTTCACAATTACATAACTTATGATACTCACAAATTCACAGCATGAATAAACAGAAGCTCATCTCACCAAGCATGAGCCCTTATTCACAACCAAATAGTCATAAACGCAAACATGCTCAAACAAAACACATTCCTGTGCAGGTCATTACTCATGAGAATACCCAAAAGAACAAAAAAAACACATGCCCCTTAATTCTCCACTCCCTCTTCATCATACTCCTCTTCACCCTCCTCCTCCGCAGCAGCTGCATCTTGGTATTGCTGATATTCCGACACCAAATCATTCATATTACTTTCAGCCTCTGTGAATTCCATCTCATCCATTCCTTCCCCAGTGTACCAATGCAAAAATGCCTTTCTCCTAAACATGACCGTGAATTGCTCAGAAACACGCCTAAACATTTCTTGAATGGATGTGGAATTCCCCATGAATGTGGAAGACATTGATAACCCAGTTGGTGGAATGTCACAAACACTTGATTTAACATTATTAGGAATCCACTCAACAAAGTAGGAGGAGTTCTTGTTTTGTACATTTATCATTTGTTCATCAACTTCCTTAGTGCTCATTTTGCCGCGGAACATAGCTGAGGCAGTTAGGTACCTTCCGTGGCGTGGATCAGCGGCACACATCATGTTTTTGGCATCCCACATTTGCTGAGTAAGCTCAGGGATGGTTAGTGCACGGTATTGTTGGGAGCCACGGGCGGTTAAGGGTGCAAAACCAACCATAAAGAAGTGGAGACGTGGGAAGGGGATCAAATTCACGGCCAGTTTGCGTAGATCAGAGTTGAGTTGGCCAGGGAAGCGGAGGCAACATGTTACTCCACTCATGGTTGTTGAAATCAAATGGTTGAGATCACCAACTATGGCACAAATATGCAAATAGTAGAGAAATATTATTAGGGAAGTACTAAGGTTTCATAGACATGCACATATTAGAGGACCAACAGTAACGCACATCATTTTTCTAATCATTGAGGGCATGCTTTGATGCTTCATGACAATTGAGAGGCATTATTGGTTTCCACGTAGCCTTAAAGGTAAAACTTAATAAATTTATTCAGATGTTGTACTTTAGATTTTCTGATTGAATTCAATCATGTAGTTACATTGACCAATGAACTACATGGTTGAATTTAATTATTATTAAAAGATAATATTATTTCTATTATATTGGTTAATAAAGCTATGTAGTTGATTTCAACTAGAGAACCCAAGTTATAAATATCTATAAATCTGTAAAGTTTTGCTCATTGTCCATTGCCCTTTTATTATAGGTGAGAGTAAGAAACAAGTTCTCTAAACCCTCATTTCATGGGGATGATTTTGTAAGCAAAATGACATATATTTAAATAAAATGATTAAATTTTACGCTGATTGTTAACCTATTGCAACCCTTCTCCTTTTTTCGGACTTAGAATGACTGAACAAAATATATGACACTAAATATTGACATAGATGGAGTTAAAATGGCATATATACTATTCTATTTTTAGCAATGCAATTATTCGAAGAACTTCAAATGCCCCTAAATATTCATAAGGCTACACATTATAGAGTGCATAAAAATGTGCATGGGAATAGTAAGTTTCAACTTACAGCTTGGATTTGTGAGCTTGAGGGTTCGGAAACAAATATCATAAAGCGCTTCATTGTCAAGTACCATGCACTCATCAGCATTTTCAACTAGCTGGTGCACAGAGAGGGTGGCATTGTAAGGCTCAACTACAGTGTCAGAAACCTTAGGGGAAGGGAACACTGAAAAAGTTAACATCATCCTATCAGGGTATTCTTCCCTGATCTTTGATATCAGTAGTGTCCCCATCCCAGACCCGGTCCCACCACCCAGTGAATGGCAAATCTGGAAACCTATCACATACACACACACATACACACACAAACACAATCCATGAAAATTTTAGAATTTCTAAGTCTATATCTTTGTCAAGGCTGGCTCAACAAGATTTGAAAGGTGATGACTTTAAGTGAAATATTGTGTATTTATACTTCAATTATTTAAAGTTTTTTATGGGAAGATTGATAGATTTTGTTTTGGGTAAATGATGAAAGACTTTTCTAAATAGGATAGAGAGAAAAATACATATAAATTTCTTAATTATTTTTAGCTAGAAAATATCTTTTTCAAAATAAAAAGTATATAGGTATGATTTAGATCTTATTTTAGGTTGTTATATAGGTATAGCATTATAGTTTAGGAGAACGATTAGGGAGCCTTTTTATTTTTTTATTTTTGAAGGCCTCAGCAATTGCCTAAATTGCCAAGGGCTTGAGTCAGCACTGATCTTTATAAGTTAGTACTTAGTACATCTAATATTTTGGACCTAAATGTGGCATTTGTGCATGGGGAAAAAATGTTACATGTTTGTTTGTATGACACAGTCCAATACCACTAGGTTGGATGTATCATGTATGTTAAATTTGTGCTCTTGCATCTAACAAAAAGTGTATCATCAAAATGTGCTTATATATATTGACCTATAAATGAAGAAATGACAACATGCAATACCTTGTAAGCAATCACAATTCTCAGCCTCTTTACGAACAACATCAAGAACAGAATCGATCAATTCAGCTCCCTCAGTATAATGCCCTTTAGCCCAATTATTTCCAGCCCCATTTTGACCAAAAACAAAATTATCAGGCCTAAATAATCTCCCATATGGACCAGTACGCAAGCTATCCATGGTCCCTGGCTCAAGGTCCATTAACACAGCTCTAGGTACATAGCGACCACCACTTGCTTCGTTGTAGTAAACATTCACTCTTTCAATTTGAAGGTGGGAATCACCAACATATCTTCCTGTGGCATCAATGCCATGTTCATCACACATAACCTCCCAGAATTTGCCACCAATTTGGTTGCCACATTGCCCAGCTTGTATGTGCAGAATTTCTCTCATTTTTTTTTTCTTTTAAAATATGAATAAGTGAACTTATATGAAATGATCAAGATTTTTGAATAGCAAGCCAAAGAAGTAGAGAGAAATATATAGAGAACTTAAGAGTAGGTGAATAAGTGAGGAGGAAATGAATGATGGTGGCCTTTTGTAGGTGCTAGAGAGATAGAATTTGAAGGTGGAGACCATGATATTTACCTGTCTTTCTCACAAAGAAAATATAAATATTTTTTAAAAATAATAGTAGTATAAGGTTTCAATTAATAATTTCATGTGAGTTTGTTTGGAGGATGCCATGTCAAACTCCAACAAGAGGTGTGAGCTGTATATGGAAGGTGACAACAAGATGCTTGCTATTCCCTATGGCCTTATTCCAGCTGAAAATTACCAACCCATCCTCTTAATTGATTTCCCATCTGTCATTGGGTTTTCCATATATGCTTAATGCCTAACTTATTCATGGATTTGCTTATCCACAATGATTAGACATCATATTAACTTTTTAATCAAGTGAGGAAGAACCCATTTAAAAAGCTTTAGTTGAAGTTAATTTGCAGACCGACAACACTTCAATCAATATCATCCACTTGATTGATGTTGCTCCGATTGGTGGGATGTTTTCAACAATGCATACAAATATGACCTCAAAAAAATTGGATCTATTAAGCATTCCCATCCACTTATTATGCAAAAGCCAAAAAATTAAAAAAAAATAATTTAAGAAAACCACTTTATCGATTTTACATAACCAATTTTATAATGTACCGTACATTCTATTCTTTATTTTACAATACCTCACATTAAAATAGTCTTTTATTTTACTGTGGGAGAGAGGAGAATTAAAAACATTTACACAATGCTATGTATAATTGTATATTTACATAACCGCTGTAGCAAGTCATAAAAATTTATGCAAGATGTTTTTTTTTTTTTTTTTTAATAGCATAACGTACTTTGCATTTTGATGGGTTATACATTACCCCAATGGGAATGCTTAGATGCTGGTTTGATCCTTTCTTTTTCAAAAAATTATTATGCTTTTTCCTATTGTGGATATGGTGAACAACCTACGAAAAAAAAGATATGACGACCGAATGACCAGTTACCACAATTACAAATCTTAATTTTATAGGGAAACAACAACGTAAGGGGTCTCTTTCTAGGCTCTAGCACCAGTATGAAGGCAAATTATGATTCAGAAATCTGTTGGCATTTATAACACTTGTAATTTAAGATATAAATAAATTTTATACCAAACTATTGCTGAATCAAATTTGACTTCATGATCATGAACTAGAACATTAAACAATGTTCATATGCTAAGTAATTATATATCTGATTCTAAACCCTTTGCACTTGCTATAGGAATAGCATACAAATGTTCATATTTGAACAGAAACGAAACTAAGGAAAATGCTAGTCAGTATCAATTTTCTACAAAAAAGTTTACAAATTGACATGCAATAATGTGATTGGTGTCACATCAATTGGTAAGGTTTACATAATAGAATTTGTAGTACTCACATAGCATCACTCTAAAACTAAAGCTTAATCCCGTGAAGATCATCAACAGAACATTTAGTAATAAACATTAAGAGGGGTGAACTTAGTCAATCAAGTGGATTTAGATAAAGTACTATAATATAGCACAAAAGTCATTATAAGATTCTATATGTGATTTAGGGATCAAATTAGGTACGTCTTTGTAATATCTAATAATGTGAGGACCAGGTGAGAAAAAGAGGTATGAAGCCTCAATTATGTGAGGCATGAGAGTTCCCTGACAATCCGCCTCCAAAAATGACTTGTTTCAGACCCTCTTTCCAACACTTTACAAGGACCAGTTGGCTACTTGTGTTGGAATCCAATGTTGCACTCCAATACAAGTAACATAGAAATAGGAAGATAAGAACCATGTCAACTAATCTATACATCCAAAAAAAACAAAAAAGATGAAGAATATTATAAAAACATCTGACTACCTTTTCTTCTTCTTTCATTATTATTATTTTTCCACTGTATACCTAACTAATTATCATTCTTAAATAAACAGTAGCTAAGTGATAGAGAACTTGCTGTTAGAGTAGTGTTTTCAAGTGGACACTCAAGAATGGTATGATAACAAATGCTAGGTAGGCTGTCCATATCTACATTATCACCAAATTATGCTTGGGGGATGTTTCCTCCATAGCAACATCATACCTATCACTCCAGTAAGATGAATTTGACACAGCCCTTGTTCATTATGAGCTCCTAGAATTTAATACAGCACCTTTATGGTAAGTGGTACTATAAAGGAGATCATGGTCTATGACTTACTTTTAACCCACAAGAAGAGAGATTTGAGAGCTTCTCCTAATTGTGTAGCATAATGTCATTCTTTAATTTCACAACAAAGCGCAAGACCACACATAATTTGGTAGTTTGATACACATAGGTATTGACCTTTTCATTGTTTCTTAATTCATTCATTTTTCTGATATATGAGGAAATTAAGAAAAAAAAGAAGGATGTATTTTCATCTTTCAAATACAACCCTGTAACATATGGTTGTAAAAGAATTACAGGGAATCATTGGCAGGAACAGGAAGCACATGGCACATGTTGGCAGCCACATGGCTTATTGACAGCCAAGACAAGCAATGAGAATTAAGAGGTCAATAATACAAGCATAAACCTAAAGAGTTGGATACAACAAATTTGTGGTACTTGGATTAGTCACCAAAATTTACAGAAACTGGAGTGTGCAAAGAGTGATATCTCACTTAATTCACCCACCAATCACAACTTGCCACCGCAGCAAGTTGTTAAAAATGTGTAAAGTAGGTTGGGTACATAGATTTATTCTTGTTGGAAATTTGCTGCCAAGGACCAGACCTAGGGGCCCATTGCCACGAGGTTAATTGTATGGAACCTATGTTGCTATTCTTGCAAATTTTTGCGGCCACTCCCAAGGAATTCCTCCTTATAATTACCCGGTATGTGTGGAACGGGAGGACTACACACATCCAAGGGAATAATCAGTTGCTCAGAAAGCTTTGGACACCCATGTTAGCAAAAAGATCAACAGAGTATATAGGTTAATCATATCTATTAAGTTAGCAAGAGAGGCACATGACCTGTCTTTGAAGGAAGACCAAAAATAAATGTGTTACAAGTACTTGTATCATATCAAATATCGATACTTGTTATCAATCATACAACATAATTCAGTTAATGTTTTGGAAGTTCAAATTCATTTATCTGAGCTAACATGTTCTCAACAACTTGTAATAATTTATGAGAGAGTGACCAGAGTTTGATCTGGTTATATTCAATGAGAATTACATAAGAAGCCTCCTGTCAAGGATTTACATCACAATTTATTCCTCTAGGATGCTAAATCTACAATTATAAACCAAAACCAGCTTGAAAAAGAAAGGATTACACCCAAAAAATCAAGGTTCATACAAAATGAACACAGTAAAGTGCCACAAGAATTTGATTCACCTCAATACAGTAGCTCCTCAAAAACAGGATCGACAGATTGTTCCCACTTCCCGTTATACAGCTCCAAAAGTTTTTCAGCTGGTGTCACACCTGCCACAAGAATATCATCCATCATTGACACCAGATCAAAATAGACCACAAGGGCAATAACTGACTGCCTCTGAAAAAGTAGTGTTGGATTCTGATGTCTTTGCAAGGAAAATCTCCCAAATCATGTTTATATTCCCAAGACTGAACACTTGGAAGATCTAAAAACATTTCTTGTATTCAAGGACAAAAGAAAATGAATGGAATTTAGAACTCCAAACTTTTACATGCTTCTAATGTTTTTGCACTCTTTAGTACATATAAGAAACCCAAAATATCATCTGAAGTCATATTCATAGATAAAGCAAACTGTAGTAGATACTGAGCTACAAAGCATTTGTATACTCATGTGATAGCAATAAGAACACAGGCACGATACTCTGTGTATGAACAGCACACAGATAACTTCATATATATACCTATATACATACATACCGAAAAATAAGTGAATTAACAAAAAGATAATATGAAGTCTTCATGAAGATTTGTAACCCAAAAACTTAAGATCTTGTTAAAGTAGCAAATGCCAGTTCCAGAGAAAAAGAATAAATAAAAGAGAGAGGCCTAAATCAGTACCTGTTCTAACCACTTCAGCCACCTCATTTAGGAAACCTGATTCCTTGAAGCCTCTCCTTTCCAAGCCATCCTGCAGCAGAAGAATACATCCTTACATCAACAAAATCTAATAAAAGCAGCAAGAACCGCAATAATGCAACATACCTTTGCCAACTGTACAACATCTTCAGCAACATGCCTCAGCAATCCATCCCTAAAAGGTGTCTTTAGACCAGTCTTTGGAACCTACTGAATATATTTGAAATTAGATTGCCATCTTGATTACTGTAGAAAGATGTAATTGGCATTTATTTTCATAGAAACAGAAGAATAGACTAGGATGCAAGTGATTACATATATTAAAATTATAGACAATTTAATTTTTCTATAAACATTAAAACTTTGAACAGGAAACAATAGCTAGTTCCGTAACCCTAAACGGCTGCACCAAACAACAACCGTGGGTCCACCTCTACGAACATTATCAAGTATAAAACTCATGAGTCACAAGAAGAGGAAGAGGGGGAGAAGGGAGCATGGGAGGAGAAAATCTGAGACACCTGTCAGAAATATTATTCAAAACTTGAAAAGATCTTTTACTAACACGCCTCAGCCAGACTGAGAAGCCACAAAAGGGTGCCTTTTTGAATTAGCCTGGCTCTATGCATAATATTCCAATTCTGATAGTCTTTCTTTGAATTACATTTCCAAGAGAAGCAACATGAAGCATATAACAAGCATAAGTACCAGAAAATTTGCAACCCAATCCCAATACACTGGAAGTGTCAACCACTCCACATTGCGTATCTCTTCCAAACAAACCAGTAACTTATTATATCCAGCACAAGGCTTGTTTAATGCAAGTCAGAATGTATGCATGAAAGGTAATAAAGTATGCCTCTTGCAATAGAGTATCAAGCCCCTTTAATTATGATTAATTTAATATTGAGAGAACACATAGACATTTGTTGTATAGAAAGTTATTACTACCTTATTCCTTAGCATCTGTCTTTCTTCTGCGGTCCAATCAGCTGTTATGTCTAGAACTTTTTGTAGTGAAACCTCATCATATAATATACCTACCTGACATTTGATAGAAAATCTCAATAAGCTGATATCGTTGCAATGAAGCAGTTTGTAACATGATCTAAACAAGTTACAGCAGCACATAAACTACATCTGAGGTGACATTGCAAGGAACTGCATAAGGGTAAAAGAAGGATAATTGAAACAATGACATGTACAAAGGAAGCTATTATGCACACGTACAGATTACAGACAAGCTAATTATGTTTAAACAGTCAAAGAGGTCAGCTACCCAAAATGCAGGCAAAGCACATAACCTCCTCCAAGGTCCTCCATCAGCACCCCTCATCTCCAAGTATCTCTTCAGTCTGACCTGAATAAAGAAAGTAAGATATGGCATACATTAAGTGATCAAAGCTGAAAAACGTGCAAATCCAGAACTTTAATACGAGATGCAAGTATCAACCTCGGGAAAAATTGTTGTCAAATGGTTCTCCCAATCATTTAGTGTTGGCAATTCACCTGGAATACATGGAAGCTTTCCAGCCAGAAAGTCCTACACAAAGTAACACAACCAATATATTTCTAGAATAAATGAATGGCTTTAAATCAAACTTAACAGTCAAGAAAAAAAATATATTGAGTAGGAAGAGCATGGCCACAGAAAGTCTTAAGTTACAAGATTTAAGGATAGATGGAAACCCTGAAAGTCATTCCAGTACAGTCAATATATTTCTTTTTCCGGTAAACAAAATACATTGGGACATCAAGAGCATAATCAACATACTGCTCAAACCTGCATTAAAGAAAAGAAAAGAAAAAAGGTCATATAAAACTAACTCAATGCAGTAACAGGTAGTGCCAGACTTAGAAAACAAAAAAAAAACAAAAAAAAATTGGCTATCATTCAACAAGAAAAAATTTCTCTTCACAAAGCAGGATATGAAATCCAAAAAACATTCCCCCGGTGCTCTCAACATATATGATATATGTGTTTTTGTGTGTATAAGATATAATATAATATAGTAATTTCCTGAACCAGTTAGGCGGTTAAGCCCTCTACATCATTCAAATGGACTCTTGGCCTAGTGGTATGAGATAGGCACTCCAAAATTTTCAATCAGAGGAAATCAGGACTTCTGAACTGCTTGGTTGTAAATTACAGTGGTCAGATCAGCACTCCCCAAAGGCATGGTTTTAAGGGATTTGGCTTCTCCTATGGTTTGCATGCAAGGGGGAAAAATGGACAATGCTAACTCTACATAAGCACAAATGTGTGTCGAATTTAAGTCTCACCTTAAGCCAGATTTTCTGCTGAAATGAAGTTTCACTTAGAACTTAGTTTTTTTTTATCATAATAACAGTCCCAAGTAAAATGCCAAAAGAGATGATGCAATAGCCCAGTAAAAATCCAAAAAGTCAGTGAACAGATGCAGAAATCAAGATACAATCAGAAGTTACATGCATGTGTATATGAACATGCATCCCAGCATAGCTCAATTCCTTACACAGCAGCAATCAAAAAGGTAAAAAGAGCATTAAGTCAAATCAACAGTCCAACTATACAGTCGGTCTAAAAGAATGGGGTTCATTAGTAGGCTTTCTCCACAATAACAAGCAAGATTTCAAATCATTTCTGTTTGAATTGCTGATGGGTAATAAAGGCGAAAATATTCTAGTATAATTATGACTTTTGAGTCAACTCAGCAGAGCAGTAGTCAATTATGACAATTGTTCATTACAAACAAGCACAGAGATATTGGCATAGGCAGAAGTACTCTCATAGTATGTCTTTTCAAAGATGCTGGAAACTGGATGTGCATGATTCATGTTAACTAATGTCCAATACAAGAAAAAGTTCAAAAGAAGCTCAGAAAGAGAATGTTAGTCTGCCATTTTATTTATAAGTAAAATAGTTTTTATTAGAGAGGCCAATGAGTTCTAGCTCGACTGCCGCCTCCTCCCTTAAGGGTTAGGTTGATGGTGAGGTCATGGGTTCAAGATCCATTGGGTGCATGCACAACTTACCAATCTAAAATAAATGAATAAATATATGTATGTGTCTGCGTGTGTATATATATATATAATTAGAGAAAAAAAGAGGGGAAACTCACCCAAAGGAGTCATCAAAAACAAAAGGAAGCATGCCAGTGCGATTATTATCAGTATCAGTCCATATTTGGCTATTCAGATAAGAAAAAAGATTGACCAAAAAAAAAAAAAAAACCAAATTAATACAGAAGCCTGGAGGAAGCAAATAGTAGATATGAAAGGCATCAACTATAAGAGAACTGTTGGAAACCTCCTCATACTGAGATAACCATTTGGCTTTCCCTCAGTGAAAGGTGAATTTGCAAATAGAGCTGTTGCAATCTGTTTCATCAGTAAAACTAGTAAGTAGACATAAAATTAGACGATTTTCCACCAAAAACAGAAAGGACAATAGTTTTTTTCTCACAGGCTGCAAAGCAAGACCAGCACGAAATTTCCTGATCATGTCATCTTCAGAACTGAAGTCCAAATTAACCTAAAAAATATCAACATTAATATGCATCAATTTCTCATTAAAAAAGAGGGGAAGAGTTTGAATTAGAGGCCAATAGCCTCTAGGCCAAGTGGCACATCCACCCTCCATTAGTGTAGAGTGGTGGGCAAGTAGGGGGGTTCAAATCCCCTCATGTCTTTACCTAGCCAAATAAAATAATTAGAAGGTTTCCTTTTCATCTCAATTTATGGAACCGTGCTAGTCTTCAATTGTGTGCTTTAGAATGACCTGATTGCTAACATGGTACCATTAATCTCACCTGTACAGTGCATGTCCTAAACATCATATCAAGTCCAAGTGTTCCAACTTTGGGCATGTAATTCCTCATAATCTCATATCTTCCCTGAACCAAAACATTCTGTCAGTATGCAATTAATTTAAGTGCCCAAAGTGCAAAAAAGAATTATAGAACCATGAAACTTCGCATTATAAAATGGCCAATCACTGGACAGGAACTAACAAAGAGAAGTTTGTTGATATATCTGTTAACTATAAATTCGGTCAGGGACTCTGAGTATCAGTCAAATGCTCTGATATTCTGTAGAAGCTAACAAGATCATTTCTTGAATTTTCTTTCCCCCTTATATTTAACTATACAATATATAAAAATGCCACTCTAGATATCAAAGCTTCGATTGAAACAAGCTTTTAAAAAGTAAAATATATTGACTCAGGTTGACACCACACGATATGAATACTATGGCTAACAATCACCCCCCCCCCCTTTTTTCTCCTCCTCCAACCAAAAAAGAAGATATAAAACACTATTAACAAATTAAATGGACCAAATTTTATGATCATTCTTATTCTTCATTGCAAATAACTTTAAACTATAGCCACATGCTAAAGACAGATCACAGTCCTATTTCTACTAATTCAGTCCAAGAGGCAACTTTCAACAACTGCAGCCTTTTTTTTTTTTTAATCAAATTCTTGAATCTGTACTTTTCAATCCAAATGAAATGGTTGGAAAGAGGATTAAAAATACCTTGGGCATTACAGGTATGTCTTTAACTCCCCACTTAGGCTGGAAACCAATTCCTAGAAATCCGATTCCCATTTCCTCTGCAACAGCTTTTACCTATTAAAATGTAGCATTTGAAGACAAATGATAAGTTCAAAAGCATACAATAGACACTTTTCATGAATCCGAAAAAATAAGGCAAAAGGCCACTAAGTTCAAATTTAATCATGCACTATACAAGGTTATGATGCCAAAGACAATGAAAAACAATGATGCTGATGACAAAGATAATGAAAGAATGCTACAATAAAAGATATTTAATTTGAACATGCAGCATCCAAAGTCTTAGAAATTGTACTCATAACTTCAATTTAAGATCAGTTCAGAAGTATCTCTAGTTGATAACATATAGCATAAGGGAACACTATACAAAACAGATTCAGAATTAAAGACTATATCCTTTTTTTCATAAGCAACAAATTTCATTAAAGAATTAAACACCATATCTAATCTTACATAATAATATATTGATTGCCAGTTTATCACAGACTCAATATAGACCACATTACAGTTCTCCACCCCCTTTTTTTTTTAACAAAAAGAATAATGGCATTCACAGGCCCTGACACAAAAAGACACGTGTCTTGACAAAAGAAATGAAATCTTAATTGGCTAGAGGACAGACCACAAAAAAAACTGGAAGTGGTGAACAGCTGCCAGGAGAAGACCTTACCAAAATAATTAATATACTCAACACTGGAAGCATTTCCTCATTGTCCTCAATAGATAAAATAACATTTTTTTTTTAATACAGCAAAAAGCACAGATTCTTAGTTTGTGAGATATATATATTTCAACTGTTCAAAAAAAAAAAAAAAAAAACAATTACGTCGATTTAGTTGCCCTTTTTGATGTCTGATAATTGTTTCCACCATATAAACAAAAATCAAATAGGTTGCTTTCGTGGCTAGTCAAAAAGCACTTCTAAGATAGCATGTGCATTGACTACATAAAGGAATGATACTTAGAGAGCAAGTACCGGAGAAACAGAACAAGAAGAGCATGAACGGAGTTTATCAAGTGGTGTAAGTTATGCTTTTGCTGATACATTTTTTTAATTATATTGTTGGAGAAATAAAGAGGTAGGACCTTAGTGCATTGGCAAGTGTCCCACTCCCCCAAGCAATATGTATCAGGTTCAAGTCCATGAATCAACCTTTCCAAAATTGGTATAAGGCTGCCACTTCTCCCATACCTCGCAAAAGTGGGAGCCTTGTGTGGGGTGTGACCTTTTAAAATATATATATATATATATATATATCATTGAAGACAATAGTACATATATAGTATACAAGTTGGAAACTCAGATTCATTCCTAAGATTTAGAGATTCAATTAACTCCACTAGTTCAAGAAAGGTTTTTAATTTTATAGGTAAATAGGGGGAGGGGGGTTGATGGGGTTTGAACCCTAGTGCCCAGGCACCACAAGAAGTGCTGAAACAACTGGGGTATCCCTAAACCCCAAGAAAGATAAAGAGTTCATAGAAGCCATCCAAACAAAAAGTACTCTCAAAAACTGGAATTTGAGCTTCACCACTGATATCTCATGGCTCTAAAAAAAATGCAAGCATGCACCACATAACACACAAAGGAATCGAGTTAACCATGGAAGCAAAACATGAGAAGTGAAAACTAGAATTTCATCAATTACTATAGTAATTCAAGAGGTTATTTTGTATAATAATATCAATTTGAATAAAAGAAGCTATATTGAGATCAAAGAAAAAGAAGATGGCGATAATGATGACCACTAGACTTCAAATTGAACAGAAATTTTTACTTGAAAACCTGCCACAACCTGTTCTTGCTTATGACAAGGTATATTGTTCACCAACCTGATAAAGGTGTGAATTAACCTCGGCACAAGTTTGATGCAAAGTTTCAAGAGGTGCACCGCTAAGCTCAAACTGACCCCCAGGCTCCAGTGATATGCTTTGCTTCCCCTGGCCCACAAAAAAATTAAATTGTATTATTATTATTTTTTTGGTTTTGGAGAAATGCAACAACAAATGAAAATTTTTTTGCTAGTTTCTTTACAAGAATTGATTTTGAGAAAACAACATTTGAAACTGTCCCTTCTCTAAAATAACTCTCAAGAATTACTGTTCACAACTTCACATGGATAAAATAGACAACATAAGCAAAGTTCAAATATGATACCTAAACAAGATAAGTATTTTACCTGTTTGAGTCCTATAATTTTGTCACCTTCCATTACTTTCTCCCAATCAAATCTTTCAGCAATCCCATTCAGCAACTCTGCTATTTGTTCATACTTCATTGGACGTAGAGTTCCAAACTCAAAACCAAACTTCTCATGTTCTGTTCCTATTCTGCGATGACCATATGATTATGTTAACAAACTCGAAGCATTGACATAAGAAATGGCTCTTGAAGAAGGAAATAATAAGATTTTCTAACCAAAGAAATTCTGAACCAAATATAATAAAAACAATTTAGCACATTGAATTCAAGAAAGTTTAACTGAAAATAAGTAGCACATAATTCACATTAGGACATTTTAGATTAAAATATTCTTCTTCAATATTGCATGAAGAAAAGCATAAAAACTTTCAGAACAGATCAGATGATTCCAATTGATTGTATGGTTTTTAACATAATATAAGGAATTGCCAATTGATTCAATAAAGTTTAAAATAATCAATTCCACAGCTCACAAGAATAATCACATGATCATCTGTCCAAGGCCCAAAGGGAGTTAAACGGTCCCAAAAAGGCTGCAATAAATGGATAACTGAATCCATAATCAATCAAATAATGTTCCAATGAGCACTAGCTTGAACCACACCTCCTCCCCTTGTAAGAGCAAAGCATGCAGGAGGAGGAGAGGAAGGGGGGGGGGGGGGGTGTTGGTTGTGGGTTCAAGAGACTCAGGTGTGTGTGTGTGTGTGTAAGCACACACCAAAAAACAATATCCATGTTATATGATGAACTAGTTTCAGAAACATAGTGCATTGCAAAAAAAGAAACAGTTCAAGATATTATTTTATCTGTTGGAGTAGGACAGATAGCAAAAAACAACATTCTGATTAAAGTATAATGTAGAATCAGTAATTTTACCTCCAATTTGTCTTGGGCTTGCAACCAGAGGCAAGGTAATCTATGAGATCCTGTCTCGTCAATGGCTCTGTAGCAAGTACAGCATCATCAGTCGGAGGGCTTGCTGCAACAATCACTCGATGACCTCGTTTGCAACCAACTCCAGGACCATCTACATGCAACATTTGTGCCTTCTTGGCAGAATTACATGATAATGACAAGAAACCAGCACAGAGTTCCTTCATTTTTGATGCCTCCATATTGTTTGTCATGCTAAATCCCGCATGGTTCCCAGCTTTACATCTTATTATTTCAGTGCGGATGCAATATGATGGACCTGCCTGGGAAACGAGTGCCATTGCGTGCCCCTTACAACACACATTCACAGCTTCTCAATTACAACTTAAAATGCCAAAACTAGCCACCATCCACCATAAAACTTAAATGATTATAATTATATAAAACTAACAAAATTTTATTATAGTAATTGGGGCAATAATAAACTGCCACTGGCCCAAAAAGTAAAAATACCAGACAATTCTATGACACAACTCAATCAAGAACGTTTGAGTATCTAGGAAAATATCATGTAAATTGACTTGTTCCATTGTGTTTTTCATGTATTGAAACAAAATATCCTGTCAATACTGGTACCATCATAAGGCATGATCACATGGAATCAATTTTGAAGAAAGGCTTCAGTTTTAAGTTCTAATTATCCTTTGTGATGATGGTTCCCAAGAATTGCAATAGGGTATATTCACAAAGTTATATAAAGCACAATTTGGCCATTTGAAAATTCATAGTACATCCTAAAAAATCCTCACTCTATTCACATAATCCATTACTTATCAGAAAACAACTTCACAAAACCCATAAAGCCTCTTACACTAACATCCCATTCATACCAATTTAAATTATAGCATATAGCTCTTGCACTTTAAAGGTGGTAAATTTAGAGTTTTGATTCTCTACTTCATTATTCTTTTCAATTTCTCTCATAGCATATAGCTCTTACATAACCTCATATTTGAATCAAACCTATTGTTTCCAATCAAACACTGAACCGCCCTCATATTTCCTTTTAAAAAAAAGGTGACAAATTTGCCTGATAGAATTGCCCTAAGTCAAATTTCAATGATTTTATAACCCTACAAAAAATACTTGAAAGCCACAAAAACCCAGATCAATTTCTATTCATCTTATGCACTAATCACCAAAAAAAACTGAAAGCAGAATCAATATCACATCAAAGTTTTCAGAGTCAAAAAAAATTCCAACTCAACAAATTATATATATACAATTACCCAGAAGTTAGCATGCTAATAATGATTACTCAAAAACCTTACACATAAATCAAACAAACATGACTAACATACAAAAAAACAGAAAAGACTTCCACTTACTAAAACAAATGAAAATGAATCTAGGATGAGCTAGTTTGTACAGCACATAAGGAGGGTTACCCTTCAAGTATGAGACTTTATCAGAATTGAAAAGATACCTGAGGCCTCTGATATGCTGACTGGGGTTTGATTGTTCTGGGTTTTTTTTTTTTTTTGGTTGTTGCTGTTGTTGTTTTCACTGAGAGAGAGAGAGAGTCAGTCTACGAATGAATGCAAAAGTTTCAGCTTTCATCGTGGCTGAAAAGGGAAAAAAAGGTTTTTTGTGGGGACTGGAAGGAAATTGAGAATTGGATAGTGCGGCATCACATTACCTTTTTGGTGCTCCACTTGTCTAGTATGCTGACACGTCATCACTCTAAAGTTTTTTTTTTTTTTTTTCTTTTTTTTAGAAACTCAAAAAAAAAATTTAAATAAAAGAACTTGTGAGTGTTGATAAAGTATAAAAAATAAAAAATAAAAAAAATTCTTGAATACAAACTATTTTATAACATTTTTACGACCGATTGTTACGGCTAGTTTCTCAGTGGTTTTCATCTAGGCCAACCATTAAGATTGGTTTTCATTTAGACTCATCATTGACATCATTTTTTCATTTACCAATAACCACTCACAACATCAATGGTTAGTAAAAATTTTTATAAAAAAATTTGTTTCTCTAACATTACTCTTTTTTATTTATACCATTTATATTTTCTTTCTCATTTTAAGAACAAAAATAGAGTTGGATTTTTTTTTTTTTTTTAGTATTTGCCTTTTGAGTTTAATTTTTGAGAAGAATATTGGCATGTTATTATTTAGGGTACTGGTAAATGAGCTCAAATCTTCTGTCCCACTTTTTCTGCTCTACTCTATACTCCACCAATAAAAACTTACCATATGTTCACTTAGTTAATTAAATACTATCATTATTGACTTATTAATACTACTGTTATTAATTAATAGTAGTATTTAATTAATTAGGTAAACACATGGTAAGTTTTTATTGGTGGAGTATAGAGTGGAGTAGGAAAAGTGGGACAAAAGATTTAGAAACCTGGTAAATTAGCAATTGCAACACTCTCAACATATGGTGGCATAGATTTCAACTAAACTAATAAAGAAAAAAACAATCTTACTGTCCTAGTTAAAGCATATAATACTGTATTGCCTTACTTAATAATCTCCTAATTAAGGCATGTAATATTGAATTGTCTTACTTAATAATATGAGAGAAAAATTAACTTTGAAAATAGCTTACAAGGGAAAAATTTTCGTTAACTAAGTGCTTAAAACCTGAGTTTAACATGCTACTGTTACAAAGAGTATTGAGTCTATTGACAACCAGTTCATAATCATCCTAAAAAATTACAGGTTTGAAACCAATTTCCTGGGCAAACTTTATCGAATCAAATTGATTATTTTAATAATTACTAATATTAACTAGCATTATTCATCTATAATCAGTCTATATGGTCTATAACTAATATAAGGAAACCAATTTTAATATATATTTTTAATTGAATTTAAATTTCATTCTATATAGAAAGTTAAACCACCCATTAAAATCTTGATACATTGTATTTTATTCAAATAGTAGACTATATAATTTCATGTACAAATACAGACATAATCAATTCCATATACAACTCTACTCATCATTATTCTAAACTTTTCTATTGAATTAAAATTTTATTCTATATTTAAACCATCAATGGTAATTTTCGCAAACCATATCTTCTTTATATAGTGTACATGAGATTAGAAATTAAGGAAATCAGAAATTCAAAAAAAAGAAAGAAAAAAGTCAGAAAAATTAAATAAAAGAAACTAGTGAGTCTTAATAAAGTAAAAAAAAAAAAAATTGAAATGTGTTCTTGAGGGAAATATCAAAGTAGACTAAGAAAGTTTTTTTTTTTTTTTTTTTTTTTAAATTTTTGGATAAGTTTGTTTTGAAGACATGGATTAGTAGAAGAGTGCCCTATTTCATAGGCGTTTTACAGGGAATTGAAAATATATTTTTACCAAATTGTCCTCAAATTTTGTCCCTACTAAACATAGGGTCTAGTGGTATTTCTGAACCACATAAAATTCTAGTCCGAAAAAGGGAATCTTTTTATAGATAGTATTGTCTCCCTATTATAGATAATATAGATAATAAATAGTTCTATATATAAACACAATCATAATAAATGTTTAAGGAAAAAGTTAATGAATACCTTAAAGGTATTGGTTTGAAAAATATTTTTAGAAACTTTTTATGAAAAAAAAATGAAAAAGTAAGTGACTTTTTTTTTTTTTTGGCAATTTTTATATTTTTCATTAAAGTGGTATTAAAACTTTCGTAAGGCTATCTATTAACAAATGTTCTAAGGACTCCCGTTAATGGAACCTAATATTTAATACAAAAATATGTAATTTCATAAAATAAAAAAACACATAATAAATACAAATCAATAAGGGGAAATTGCACTTCATCCACCTGAGATTTGGTCCATTTTAAAAGTATCCACCCGTGATTTAAAAATTATCATTCAACCCACTTGAGGTGACCTCCGTTAGACACCCATTACCCACCTCTGCCCTTTCTGTTAAAAAATCTCATTTACTATATAAACTACAATAGAAACAGAATTAGAAGTAACATATTGAAGAACAACTTCTCTCTCACCATCTTAGAAATCAAATTTTCAAACCCAAATCCCATATCGTGACCTGAATCTTGTTCAATCAACGCAATAATTGGCTCCCTCTTGATGTATATACTACCAACAAAAAGGAACCCAAACAACAAGGGAAAACAAAAAGGAACCCTTTTTTTTATTGAAAGGAACCCAAAAGATTCTCCATCTTCTTTTGAAGCCATAGATAGAACAAATATGCCAAATCATAACAACTCACAATAGGAAAAACCATTACACTCACAAATCCATTAAAACCACAAAATTTGAACCCACCAACCATAAGGAAATTTAAACCAACCCAGAAAATTCGAACCCATAAATCCATTAACCCCATAAAATTTGAATCCACCACTCTCCGCTGCTTCGATCTCAGCCAATCTAGACAATCAGGTTGCTCTACTGCTCAACCAATCTCACGATTTCATTTTTCTTGTTTCTTTGTTTTTGCTTCCCAGTATGGGGTTTTGGGCGGTGGCTAACAGCGGTGGTGGTGTTGGAGGTGGTAGTCTGGTAAGGCTATGATTTGATGGTTCAGTGAGTTGGCTGTGGTGTTGGATATGTTAGATTGCTAGGTGATTTTTATTTTGTTTATTATTATTATTATTATTATTTTTTGCAGATTTTTTTTGATGGGTTTTTCTTGTTTCTTTGTTTTTGCATCCCGGTTTGGGGTTTTGGGCAGTGACTAACAGTAGTGGTGGTGCTGGAGGTGGTAGTTTGGTGAGGCTATGATTTGATGGTTCAGTGAGTTGGTTGTGGTGTTGGATTTGCTAGATTGCTAGTTTTTTTTTTTTTTTTTTTTTTTTTTTTTTTGCAGATTTTTCTTTTACTTGCAAATCTGGGTTTTTTTAGAGAACCCAACAAAAGAGAGAGGGTTTTTTTGCTTTGTCTACCTTCTTTCGTAAAACTTTGTGCTAATTATGTATATGAAAAATGATGAAACAAATTTTATCTTGACTTGTTTTTTGATATTTTTCTTTTATATTTTATATGAAGAAGAAGAAGAAGGAGAGAAAAGAGGAGAGAGACATAAAATACAATAAAAAAGACACATTTATCCCTATTTTTATTGGTGTAAAGGGAGAAGTGGGTTACAGAGGTCTAATGGAAAGCACCTCAAGTGGGTTAAGTGACACTTTTTAAAACACAGGTGGCTTAGTTAAAACTCGCCAAACCACAGGTGGGTTAACTGAATTTCCCCAATCAATAATTATCATAATTATTGAGTTTTATATTTAGACCAAACACAGTCATAATATTGTATTAAACATTTTTTTCGCGCATTGCACAAGTTAGTGACTGGTAAAAAGAACATTGCATATAATCATTTTCATTGCAAAATGTATCCTTTTTTTTTTCTTAACTTTATTATGATAGAAAAGAAGTCTTCTTAACTATTAGGGACATAATTATGTAACTGACTAATCCTTTGACAAAACGCACTTTACTTGTAATTGGGTAGATCTATGATGAGTTTAGTACTTCAAGAAACAAGTGTTCAAGTTTAGAATTGAAGCCATGCAAATTTGACCAAGAACAAGTTAAGAATGTGCTGCTTATTAAACCTCGACAAAAGTCTCGACAAAATTCTTTATATCGAGAATTACTGCTATAACTCGACACAAGATGTATCTATCGAGAATTACGAAATCAGGTTTTTTAGATCTGATTACATGTATATTCTTGAGTATTTATGTAGGGTTTATTTTCTCGCGACTCTAGATATATATAAGGATTATTTTAAGAGCTATCACTATTTTCTCACGACTCTAGATATATATAAGGATTATTTTAAGAGCTATCACAAGATAATGCAAAGTGATAATACATGCATATTGTGACTGGAGACAAAAATTGCTCTAGTTCATCATATTCTTTGTACAAGCTACCGCATTTTTACGTCAAGAGTTTTGTGACCAAGGAGCTTCCTGATCTTTATTGTTGATGAACTGAAAAACTTTGCAGCCAACATATTTCTCAAGTTGGTGTGTTAGTCACGTACTAGGATTCGTGCATTGGACGGAGAGATTGTCGCTACAATACAAGTCCGATTGGGTGTGTTAGTCACGTATTGAGATTCGTGCATCATTGGTTAGTCACGTACTGGGATTCGTGCATTGAACGGAGAGATTGCTGCTACAATACAAGTTCAATTAGGTATTAGGGTAAGGATTCAAGTGTAGGTTGATTTTGGGTATTGAGATTCCTTTTACTTATAACTACTTGTTATTGATAATAGTGGATTATCGGGAATGGTGACCTTAAATTCACCCGGTGAGGTTTTACTTCGGTGGTTTTTCCCATTTGTAAACAAATCACCCGTGTCAAATTTATTTTCTGCTGCATTTAGTTATTTGGTGATTTGTTTGTGCTACCACGCTATTGCATGTTAGATTGACTTAATTAATTAACTTGGATAATTAATTAATTGATTTGCCAAAAGGGTCAATATATTTTCGGTCTATCATTAACTTAACATTTGTTTAGTTGTGTTATTGGGCAATAATTTTCAAATGCAGAGAAAAGTATTCATTTTGGAATTTTATAGCTATTTTTCTTGAATGGACAATTTTTTATTTTTGAGAGAATTTTAACTTATAATGTCTGATTTTGATGAAACCAAGACACCTATAAGTTTTTGGTGTACTCAGTGATTGAACTTCACATCTCTCATTCAACTATCAAAGATTTTACCAATTGAGCTAACTGAAATATCCTTGAATGAATAATTAAAATTAAAAGAACATAACTTTTAACTTAATTTTTAAAGCATTTCCAAACTGTACTTGAAAAAGAAAAAGGACTTTGCATGTGGAAATTGTTTCCAAAACATAAGGATCAAGCCCCTGTCGATATTGTGGATGTTTTTATGTAGTTCAATGATATTGCTTCCTTTGGAATCCACTAAAAAAAAAAAAAATTCCCCACTTGCAAGGAGTAAAGGAAAAAACCATAAAAAAGGATTGAATGTGTCTATTCCCTATACTATCCTTCCTTGCGATTGTGTAATGACAATGTTCTCACACTGTCATCACACATGTCGTATTCTTTTTTTTTTTTTTTGGGCTGGGTTCATACGTGTCGTATATATGACTTGTCACTTTCATTGACTTTTTAGCCCTTTACCTTTTACCTTTTACCTTTTATCTTTTACCTTTTTTTTTGTGTGTGTGTGTGTTTAGAAAGAGCTCTAATCTATAGCATCTGTTTTTTATAATAGTAGTTTTTTATCATCAGTTTAAGATATCAATAAATTTTTAAAGTAGGCGAAGATTGAATTTCAAATCTTTTATTAAATAATTAGAAACTTTATCAGTTTTTTTTTTTTTGAAAATCTGAAACTTTATCAATTGAACTAACTGAAATCCACATTTTTTATAATTCACTTAATCATGATAAGTAGCAATTTTGAATAAATTGGCCTCAATGGACTTCTTTTCAAAAAAAAAAAAAAAAAAAAAAAAACCCAATAACCAGCAATTTATCATCTTGTTGTCTAGCACACCCAGATGGAGTGTTTTCAATGTATGCTAGGTTCTGAATCAATCAATTGAATGCAATTCTACACAATATACGTTGTTTTTTTTTTTTTTTGTTTTTTTTGTTTTTTGAGAAAGATTCTACCCAATAGACTAATTCACTTAATAAGTCTTTTTTTATAGAAGACACTTAATAAGTCCTAACCAAGGAATATTACACCATTTGATATATTTTTATTAAATAAGAATTTTGATAAGAATTTTGACAAATCAGATATTGCACACATATTGATGCTTGGTTCAATTGTAATACGGCAACTACTTTCAGTGACAATTCTTCCTTTGGGGCAATTACACCATGTGCCATTAAGGACGCTCAACATGTGGAAGGACCCATTTCTTTTTCCAGAGTCAGTAGTTTTTGTAGAATTGAGGTGAGGTGCAATAATTGCACCTCTTCTTTTACAATTTTTTTTACATTATTAATTTTTTTAACTTTAATTTTTTATTTAATGGTGAATATTGAAAGTTAAATTTTACAATTTTAAATCTCAATACTATTGTACCGGGTGCAATATGCCAATATTTTAAGTATTGCACAAGATCTTAATCTGTTTTTTTAAATGTCTGCATATATTGTCTGGTCAGAGGAAATGCCTTTTTATTTTACTAGTTTTGGTAGATGATGTTCTCCAAATTTAGTTATTTTAGTAATTTTTTTTTAGTCTTTTCTATAATTTTTATTTATTTATAATGATAAGTATGAGAAGGTATAGATTCTATAGAATACATAGGACCATAGAAATGTGTCTAGTTTTTATTTTTACTTTTGAGAGCCAAAACTCAAAAGGCAGAGTTCCTTTAGTATGTTTATTTTCAATAAATCTTCTTATTACAAATTTTTATTAAAAAAAAAAAAAAAACCTTAAAACGAGTCGGTCAGCACTCAGCACTAGAGAAGTTGTTTTAGTTTTATCTTTTTAAGCTAAATCATGAGATCAATAAAATATGCAAACAGCACATGATTATTAATTTATTATTATTATTTTTTGTTGTTGAGAATCATAGCACATGAATTAAGAATATGAAGATTCTCACTTTGAAGCCAATACATTATTAGTCTATCACATGCCTTCCGGTTGAAACCAAAATTCAAACTTTTTTAAACTCAAAAACCAAAACATTATATGTCATTACAGGTTAATTTTGCTTCTCTCATTGCACTGTTTCAATGTAAAATGTTTTTGGGAGGATGACTTGTTCTGTAGAAAATATTTTCTGTAATAAATAACTTATTTTTCAATTGATTCCAAGTTCCAGCCTTGAAAACTTGTTTGGTATCTAGTGATATTATTTTATAAGATAATTTTTCATTGAAAATAAGATAAAAAATATTTTGTACTGTTTGATTCACATAAAAATAAAATAATTAATATTTTACAGTTCCAGATAATTATATAAACAAAAACTTTTATTTACGAAGCAAAATTCAAATGAGAAAAAAACTTTATATTTTTGGGCTATTTGGGAGCTTTAAATGGAAAAACAGACCCCAAATTCAAAATTTATGCAAAAAAGTTATGTGGAAAGTGATTGGTAAAAATCTTCATTTGGGAAAAGACATTAATCAATCAATTCTAGGTCTATGAAGAGAGAGCAAAGATATAGAAGTTATCTATTGAAACATTATCCCCCTTTTTGTTGATTGTATTTTATTTTTATTTTTTATAAATTTGATTGTAGTTTATTTATGGTGGTCTATTGAGTATTATATTTTATAGTCCCGAAAAACTTTTTCCACTCTATTGGGTTTATTTTTCATTGATTTGATTGCAATTTCAATAATGATGCTTATGGATCTGTATCATAATTTTAACAACCTTGCCTATGAATGATATGAGTGTCGACAAATTAAGTTCTAAAATTTGAAGATTGTCACTTGTTCATATATTGATAATTTTGTACTTATCTCTTTATTTTATTTAATGAGTAGATAGTAGGGAACTGGTCAAATTTATTTTCATTCATCCTTTAACATATATAATTACTAATAGTAGTTTTTCAAGATAATATTAGGGATAGTTTTAGGATCATAAATTATTACATAATATTTTTACTGTAACTTTAACATGATAAATTATGAGTGATTATTTATCATGTACATACAAACTTACTATTTTTTCTACATTAATTACACTGTCACGTTAAAATTATAAAAAAATATTGTAAAAAATACCGTAAAATTGTGAAAAATATCATGCTTCAATGGTTATATAGCATAGAGCCATTGACACACCAACCTTAAAAATAAAAAACTAAAAAAAATGAAAAAAAAGAGGTGTAAGTAAATACGCCTCTCACCGTGGCCACAAAACAGTTGTACTTTGCTTTTCCAATTTCCATGACAAAGACAATGCCTTTCCCTTGTACAGTGTACTTGATGAGCTCGTGAACCGTGATGGTGACCACACACTTTCAGCCGAAAAAGGAGCATACTAGCAAAGTTGGAAATTGGGGCTGTTTCTAATAAAGGGTTTAAGTCTCGGGCCTGGGCTTACCTCAGCATCCACTAGCCGTCGGAACAATCCAAAAGTATATCTTTTTTTTTTTTTTTTTTTTAAGATCCAAAAGTATCTCTATTATTTTACCGACTTTGAGCTCATCTCAGCATGTACCTCACCTCATCATCCACTGTCATCCAAACAATCCAATAACAATCTAGGACTAGCAATAGCCAATAGCAATCATCCCCAGGGTGTGTTCAGTAAAGGGTCTATTTGGGTTGAGCTTATTATTGTTGAAATTGAAAACTGAAAACTGAAAACACTGTAACAAAATAATTTTTAAATATGTAAATAGTACCGTGAGACCCATTTTTAATATTTTTTAATGAGTAAACAGTATCAGCACAGTGCGTGAACAGTATATTTACTGTTCATAACAGTAAAATTTGTCCCCCCAAAGTCAACA
The DNA here is from genome assembly GCF_001633185.2 of Quercus lobata. Lineage (NCBI taxonomy): Eukaryota > Viridiplantae > Streptophyta > Magnoliopsida > Fagales > Fagaceae > Quercus > Quercus lobata. The sequence continues at coordinate 33,185,776 of NC_044915.1, read as the reverse complement.
AATGCGAGCCAAAAAAAAAAAGAAGGAGAAATCGCAGCATTGGAAACGTGGACGCAGGATTCATCTGAATCCAAACGCCCTCAAAGTGAATTTTAGGGAGAAAAGAAAAAAAGAGAAAGAAAAGAAAAAGAAAATGAGGAGGTAAATTTTTTTGGAAGATGTTTGTTTGAGAGAATGAGAGGGAAAAATGATAGTGTGGTGGGCCCACTTGGGTCCATCAAAAAATATTCTCTTCAAAAATAGAAAGAAAATTTGGTGGGAAAAATATGACATGGGCTTCTTCACTTCAATACCTTTTGTTTGTTTGTTTGTTTGTTTTTTTAATTTTTTTTTTATTTCAAATTTAATAAGTTTTATATATTTTTTTCATTTACTTTCCTAGGCTTCAGTACCCTTGTTAAGTGTTTCTTTTGTTCTCATTTTTTTTTTTTTTTTTTTTTTGGTTTAGAGATGATTTGTTTTTTCTAGAAGTGATTTTTATTTTATAATAAATTTGGGTGATTGTATTATTTTTTTGGTTATTTGTCACATTTTTGTTTCAATTGGGCATCATTTTTTAACAAAGCTTTATGAGTAAATTTATATCAATTTACTTTTTTCATTCTTCCACTTTCTCACTCCCAATATACAAAAATGAGGAAAATTAAAATCTTTTCTATTCTTCCATTTTTTCATCCTCTCACTATTTTTAATTCTCCTACTTTTTCACTCCTCCAACTAAACGGATCTTAAAGTTTAATTGAATGAATTGAAGTCCCTTCTCAAAAAAAAAAAAAAAAGGGATTGAAGTTGACGAAATGGGCCAAGTTAAATTGAAGTAGATTATTTTTTTTTGAGAAAGAATTGAAGTAGATTAGAATAGACTAAAATAGTCTGAATGAACCGAAATAGACCCATCGGACTGAAATCTATTGGGGGAGAATAAATAAATCATAGGCCTAGATCGAGATTACTGCTAATGGTCAATCGGCACAAATCTTTGTCTGTAGGAAGGCTGTGAGAAATTCAACTTTTCCTTCCATAAGATTTTGGCAGTATTGTACTTGATTCCAATTTGGAATTACGTTGCATATCAGTTAACCATTTTTTTACCATATTAACCGCTGCTTCTATTCATTAAAAAAAAAAAAAAAAAAAAACGTGCTACTTCCGGTGAGGTTCAACCATTTTTTTTAGAACTGTCTCCTTTATGGCTTTCATAAAACAGCTAGTTGAATCTTTTTAATATCTTTTGGATTTTGAGAGACTTTGATTTGTGCTCATATGTACGTGTTATAAATGAGTAAACAAAGATTTTTATTACAATATTTCTGGCCGTCTTTTTGTGAAGATTTTAAGTGGAACTCTGTTACCTAGATAATTAAGTGGAAAAAAAAAAAAACGTTAAATATATTACAAATTTTAGTTGTAAGGACTAGAGTTTGAATCTCAGCTCACCAAGAGCAGTGGATGATAGTCCAACAAGCCCAAAACAATATATTTGTTAGAGAATGAATTTTACAAGAAAACGTCCTCCATTCCAACTTTTCACCTGTTGATTTCGTAAAAAATCCCTTGAATGCTTATCCCATCAGAGCCTCTTGGAAGCTTTGTGAGTAGCTGTGAGCTGAGATGACATTGTTCAGGTGTCGTTTCTCCATAAATGTGGCTAGTTCATTTGGTGCAGTGCATTTAATGTGGTAGTGACAGCATTCTTCCCAGATATTTCTTCTTTTATTGTTGACTTAGCTCTGTTACCTTACTTGAACCTTATCTTTTCGAAATAGTTACCTCTCTAAAGCTCTCCCGAGGTGGCTTGGCTCTTCGGAAACCACAGCTGACCCGCCATTCTCTTCCTTTATCCTTGGCCCATTGACTCAGGCTTAACAATCCCTTTGACCATCCTCGGGCTTTTTTTCGTCCTCGGGCTCGGCCCATAACCCAATTATATACTTGCTCGGTCTTCCTATTCTCACATTAGTATAAATTGTTTAGAAACTAATATAACAATGAATGTAATTGATGGACTTTAACAATTAATAAATAAATGTGTGAATTACTTTTTTTATAATTAGTGATAAATTAGCTTGTAAAGTTTTTTTTTTTTGGTTGTTGAGGAAATATTGGTAGTAAAGCTTATATGGTAAAAATGGGTAGTATTTCCAATATCATTCTAAGCTAACATTATTTGGTAACTTGTACAATGCGTTAAAGTGGTGGCACTTGTAAGTTGTAACCCATCCAATTGCATAACAACTTGTGGTTAACGTTCAAATGCACGCATGAAATACCATTTTTTTTTTTTTTTTTTTTGCTTAAAAAAAAGTAGTTTTTACTTCTTTGAACTTGACATGAAAATTTAATCCAGCTATCTTAACATATTTTATATTTGGTTGGATGTTCTATAATTCATCCACATTAAATGATTGCAACTATATATAGCCTGTATGTGATATTTTTATTTATGCTTGCAAGAAAGTCATTTTGGTTATAAGAGTAAGAAGGAAAGAGAGAGATTTTTAAGTATTAAACATAAATAATGTCAAAGCATTTTTATTCATGATTTATATCTAGTTGATACATTAGAAAATCGTCGCATATTCACGCCTTTTGTTTTTTGAAAAAAAAAAAAAGAGTATAACATACATCGGAATAAGGCAATATGACAATGGGACTTCTCACTGTATGATTTCCATTTCTTCAACCCAAGTAAGTGCACCAAATGAAACTTCTCCACTCTTCAGATCTTATAGTAACTGTATATGACTGCTCTCATACTTATTTCTAAACATCAACGTTGTTGGTGAAACTGTAACTGTTGAACCTTTTGGCAGTGTGACATTTGCCTTGTAAGTCGTAGCACCGTCTCCTACATAGGTAACAATTCTTTGAAAATTCTGACTTATTGATGTTCTATTGTGACAGTTTAAAACAACAAATGATGGGTAATTAAAATCAGAAGAAGACTTTGAGCAATCATATTTTTTTGATCTAGTAATACTCAAGATTTTGTTCTCATCAAGGTTCATAGAGCATAGGAAATTCAGTCTTGTGGGGTTGCATCATAGATTAGACCCGGATCGAGTGCTTGATTGGGATGAATTTGGCCTGCTCCCATAGCTAAAGGTGAAGCAATTGAATTATTATTGTTATCCTTTATTGGATTATGAGTATTATCATATGCATCAGCAGTAGTCATAATGGCAGATTTAATAGCAGTAGGACTCCAGTATGGATGTGCACCTTTTAGAAGTGCGGCCACACTAGTAGCATGTGGGCAAGCTATAGATGTTCCAGACAAAATAGTGTAGTCACTATGTAAAGCTCTTTGTTTCCGATCTGTACCTACTTCAATATTTGAAGGCCAAGCAGCCAAAACTAGTGCACTAGGTGCCATTACATCAGGCTTCAATATGCCTGGAAATCTGGAAGGACCTCTTAATGCATTAGCAACTACACTTGGTGCAGGCTTAATCCCTGTAATGGTCTGGGAGAATGTCATGGTAGCCGAGGGCATTTGAGTAGACTCTAAATATTCCATTAGAGCTACCCCCATCACTTGATGTAATTACCATACAAGGACAAGGTGTCTCTTTCATGAATTCTATTTCAGATGATATAGGATTGTTGGTAATAAATTATTAAATATAGCTCCCAATACGTATGAGTATGACTTAGCTATACCTTCTATTTGATAGGCAAGAGGACGATCTCCATGGCAAATGATAATACCATTAAGAATGTTAGATAAGACCTTGTCACACGCCAATAGCCTTTTGTCATACACAAGTGGCAGGTTTTTGAGTACTGCAATGCCAATGAAAGTGGTCCATCCAGTAATGGTGAAACCATTTCCTAGAGCCAAAGTTCCGGCATATCAACTATCAATGGTGCCAACTGTAACAGTTAAGACCCATGGGTATCCATTGCGTATGATTTCATTGCCTAATGACCCTTTATTCCCGGCCGAAGTTGAAACCAACACCCCTTTCTCCAACGCACTAAATGCAGCTTTTGCCAAAAAATCCCTATGTAGTGGTACTTCATTTGCACGAGAGGACATAGAGATGGAAATTATGTCAACACCATCAGCAACTGCTTGGTCCATAGCAGCAAGAGCATCAGAGCCATAGCTTCCTTCATCCCAAGAAACCTTGTAAATTGCAAGCCTAGCTCGTGGTGCAACACCCTTTGCTATTCCAGAAACATAACCAAAATAATTTGCATTGTTTACATAATTCCCAGCGATTATAGAAGAAGTATGTGTCCCATGCCCTCTAGTATCCCTAGCAGAGTTCATGCCAATCTTAATGTTGGGATTTTTTTTTCCAATTAGAGCCTTATTGAAGTACCTGACTCCTATGAGCTTTGCATTACACATGGAGGAATTGAAATTTTGTCCCACCTCACACGTTCCCTACCATTTTTTGGAACTTTTGGAGGCATGCCAGTGTCTTTGAAGCTCTTACTTTCTGGCCACACTCCAGAGTCAATGACACCAACGATAACGTCTTCACCATAATTCGAAGCAGGCCATAGACCTGTGAAAGTATTGAGGTTGAGAAAATTAGGTGCGTGTGTGAGTGGTATGAAGAATGAGACTCCTATCCTTTATAGCAGAGATGAACCCCAGCGACTTTTTTTAGAGCCTCTAGTTCATACAAAGAGACGAGAGCACAAAAACCACTAAAAACATGCTGAAAAGTATACACAAGTGATGGTGATGATTGATACGCATACACAAGTGATGGTGATGATTGACGAGTACTAGTTGTGATGATTAGTGAAGGGTTTAGGAATGAGGGACTCGTCCATGCTGACAATATATGTGGTCCTCTTTGATGAGATTGATTTAGCTTGTAGACCTAACAACAAGCACCCAAGCAAGTGCACATTAATAGAACTACCGTTGTATCCTGGAGAGCGACTGCCTGAGCCATTTGCATCGACGGAGTCATTCCAGTGGGGGCGAAATTGCTTCTTTAGGACAACGGATTAAGTTTCGTGCCTTGGCTCAAATCGATAAGTTTATATCTTTCTACACTCTCATCTTATATCTCTAATCTACTTTGTATTTGTTAATTAATTTGGGCAATTTTCAAACTTTATTTCCAACAATCTAAAGAAGCAATTTTTGCTCTTATTAATTAACAAAATGTCTGCTATTTTGGATATGTCAAAACTTGAGCCTTTTGATGGAAATCACTATAAGAGGTGGTCTGAACGTATGTTATTCTATTTGGAAGCAATCCGTGTGAATTATGTGTTGTTTGATGATTGTGTCCCTGCTAATATGGCTGAACCTGCACGTTTTGCATATGCTTTGATTTATGAAAAAGATAATCGCATATGTTGTGGTCATATTTTGCATTATCTGTCAAACTCTTTATTCGATATCTACTGCTCTTATAAGTCTGCAAAAGAAATTTGGGAAGCTTTGAAAAAGAAATATTCAATTGAAGATGTTGGGACTAAGAAATATGTGGTGGGTAGGTTTCTAGACTATAAGATGAGTGATGACAAACCCATCATGGAACAAGTCCATGAGTATCAGAATATTGTTCTTGAAATTCTTGCTGAAGGAATGGTCATTGATGATGCATTCCAAGCAGCTACTCTTATTGAAAAGCTGCCACCTATGAAGCACGGGTGCGTTTCGGGACTCGGGTGCGGGTGCGGGTGCGAGACTCGGCAATTTTTGAAAAAGGTGGGTACGGGTGCGGCAGGACTCGGCTATTAAAAAATTATTAAAAATATTTTTATAATATATGTTTAATATATTGCTAAGCATACTTTTACTTTTTCACATTATATAAACAAATACCAAATTTAAGAGCAATAGTAGATAACAACTAAAACATGATGTTCATAAATTAAATATAATCCACAAGATTGAAACTAAAACATTCCATGATGTTTGAAAATTAGAATACAACTCATAAGTTTGAAACTAAAACAAAATAAAAGATAATTAACAAGACAATCAAACACAAATATCATCATCCTCAAGATCAATAGCTTCACTTCGAACTTCACTTTCACTAGTAGTAGCACTAGTGTTAACATTCCCAATAACTATAGCCTCCAACTCTGGCTCATCAAGTGTAAGAGCTGCATTCTCAAGAATTCCAGCTCCTCCATGCATGTCGCTCTCATTCCAAGAGTCTCCTGCAATATCCCACATCTTTGTTGCGGTATGTATGTACTCTTCATTGCGCCTTGACAAGAGTCGAAGATTAGAATGCACATATACCAAATCCTCAGCGCATGCATGAGCCATTTTGTTTCTTTTTAAGGAATGAATGAATTTGTACGTGCTCCAATTTCTCTCAGCACATGAGGATGAGCATGGTTGTCCAAGAAGTTTAAGGGCAAGGGTTTGAATAGTTGGAAATGCGGAGCCATGGTATTGCCACCAAACCAAAGGTAGTAAGGTCCACCTATCCGTCAAGGCACTTGGTGAAGGAAACCTCCCTCCTGAAAATTTAGCAAACTCATACTTCACCACCGTTAAGTCATTCTCATCTTCAAAGTATCGCTCCAAACACTTGCTTCTTTCCATAGAAATTTCATGATCCCGATGTGGAGGGATGCGTTTTGGATTCTCCGAAATCCATTCAATGGAATAATACCTAGTTAAAGATTAAAAAACAAATATAGATCAAATGTGTGTTTTACTAAAGGGTGAACTAAGGAAAATAGATAATAAATGTACTTACTTAGGATTTAAGGAATGAGCCAAGCAATGTAGTGGAGTAGAATTTTTAGTCCACCGATCAATGAGTATATCATACACCACAACCCAAAATGAGCTATATTGATCATCTTCCAAGCCTTCATGTCGATATATCACTGCTTTCACCTTCTCTATCATGGAATCCCACATCTCATACACAAGATGAAGACAAGGCTTATCTGTGTCGGCTATTCGTAGCATATCATAAATGGGTGCCGTGAATTCAAGGATATAATCAATATTATCCCACCAAAGATCACTTAGAATCATATCTTTCACCTTTTGAGCTTTTCCAACGTCATCCTCCCTATAAGAAGCCCATTGGTCACTAATAGCCATGGCTTGAAGGCATCTTTTTATCAACTTCAACCTTTTCAATGTTACAACCACCGAAGCAAACCTAGTATCAGCAACTTGGAGCAATTTTAATGGACAAAATTCATTAAACATTGCCAACCTCATAGAATGGTTCATGATAAAAACACGTATGAAGGATGCATCATCAGCAACACGTGTAATCCAACTACATTCCTCATATGTAACTTCATTCTTTTCAGTGTTTTTTGCTGCACAAATATTCTTCAAAGCTAGATTGAGAGTGTGGACAATACAAGGTGTCCAAAATATTTTAGGATACTCACCCTCAATAAGAGCTCCAGCAGCCTTCATCACATTTGCATTATCAGTGATGACTTGGACAACTTTTTCATGTCCAATCTCTTTTATAGCATCCTTCAACACCCCAGCAATGTAATGCTTATCTTTGAACTCACCTGACCCATCAATTGCCTTTATAAATACTGGACCCCCATCTGATACAGCCATAACATTAATAAGAGGCCTCCTTTGTGGATCTGACCATCCATCAGAAACTATACTTAACCATTTTCAAGCCAAGAGTCCTTAATTGGTTTCAAGAGTCTTTCAACATGAGCTCTTTCTCTTTTGCAAAAGTGTTGTTCTCAAAGCATTGTATCCAGGAGGAAGATAACCCGGAATGCTATGAGTAGCAGCAAATGCATAGGAACTACAATAATGTGGGTTCCTTGCAAAGTTAAACGGAAGCCCACCGGTGTAAAACATCCTAGCAATTCTACTATCTAAATCATGTCTAGCATTATTCTGAAATTTTTTCTCCAAAGTAGTATTCATAGTCACCTTCCTCCTCTTAGCATCAACCGGATTTGTACTATGACTACTATCACTCCCTTCTTGTCTCCGAAATGGGGAAATAGGTATCCCACGGCCTGGGGGAGGTGGGGGTAAGGGAATTTGACTTCTCTGTTCTTGCTCTAACTTATTAGCCTCAACTTGATCATGCATTCGCTGCATTTCCAACCTATGGCTCTTTGACACATTACGGCATGCTCTAATACCTTTACCGGAAATTTGTAATAAATGAGCCTTAACCCTAGAATAGGATCCCATAAAAACTATATCACAATAGTTGCACTTAAAATATGTGTTTCCACCAGATTTAACAGATGCACCAGCCGGTTTTTCTACTTTAGTCACATACTGCCAAAGAGGAGATTCAGCATTTGACACTTCTTGTGAACTTTCTGTGCTATTAACTTCGTCCATTGTAAATTCAATAGATTCAATTTAACCTACAAATAATAACTATTAACTAAATAAATTAATGATAAATCAAACCAAGTTCACAACAACAAAACACAACAACCAGGTTCACAGCAAAAAAATACAAAACCACAGAACCAAAAAAACCATTTAACTCCCATAAATAACCTACAAATAATAACAATTAACACAATAAATTAATGATAAATCAAACCAAGTTCACAGTAAAAAAAACACAGCAACCAGAACACAGCAACCAGGTTCACAACAAACAAACACAGAACCCTTTAACTCCCACAAACCACAAATCACAAATCACATGTTAACAAAACCATTTAACTCCCACAAGAAATAATTGAAAAAACAAGTAAAAAAACACAGCAAGCAGTCAAGGATATAAATTTTCAGATTCAGAGAGAAATTGTAAAGAACAAAGAATAAAAATTCAAGAAAAGAGCAGAGAGAGAGCACACCTGAAGGCTGAAGCAGTGCAGTGTGCACACAGCACTCACAGAAAGCTCAAAACGCAGAGAATAGAGATGAGGGACGGAGCACAGTGACAGCACACAGAGAAGGGAGATGAGGGGCGGAGTGAGAAAGGGCCTTTGGGAGTGTTGGACGAAATGTGAGGGTTTGAGGGGGTCTGGGTACTTAGGTTTAGTCATACGGTGCGTTTTGCACCTTTTTTTTATTTTTTATTTTTATTTTTTTTTAAATTTCGGCCTGACTCGGCTGAGTCGGCCCAATTTCGGCCGCGTCGGCGCCGATTTCGGCCGTATCGGCGCCGATCTGAGCCGCGTAGGCCCGATTTGGGCACTGCCACATGGCGGGACGCGGCACGACACGGCACGGACGCGCGGTCTGTGGCGTCCCTCCCGCGTCGCCGCGTCCCACCGCGTCGAACGCGGGTGCGCGACCCTGGGAGCCGCGTCCGTGCATCCCAGGCTGCCACCCTCATGGAAAGAATATAGAAATTATTTGAAACATAAGAAGCGTGATATGTCCTTAGAAGACTTAATTGTCCATATTCGGATTGAGGAATCAAACCGGCAAAAGGACAAAAATGACTTGGCAAGTGAATTCTCTTCTTAGGCCAATCTAGTTGAACAAAAACAACCTAGAAAATCTGAAAACTTTCAGAAATATGCTAATGGGAAGGGCCCTAATAAGAAATTTGAGAAAAATGACAACAAATTTGACAAGTATGATGGGGCCCATAAAAGAAAAGGGGACCATGCTTTGTGTGTGGGAAAGTTGGGCATAATGCAGCCCAATGTAAGTTTAGGAAAGGAGATCATCTTCACTCTAAACCCCAAGCAAACTTGATTGAGTTAGAGGTTATAGTTGCTGTTGTTTCAGAGGTGAATCTTGTCAACAACCTTTTTGAATGGGTGTTGGATATTGGGGCCACTAGGCATATTTGTACCAATAGAAACATGTTTACGGAATATGAGGAAGTGAATGGTGGTGAAATTGTCTTCCTAGGTGATGCATGCACTGCCAAGGTAGTGGGTAAAGGAAAAGTGTTGTTCTCAAATTGACATCTAGAAAAAGTCTTGCTTTTAATGCTGTCTTTCATGTTCCTGACATGCGTAAAAACTTAGTATTTGGGTTCTTACTCAATAAAACAGGACTAAAACTTGTATTTGAATCTAACAAGCTTGTCCTTAGTCGCAATGGGGATTTTGTGGGCAAGGGTTTCTGTCATGGGGGCTTATTTGTACTGGATGCTGATTGTGAGAACATGAAACAAGTCAAGTATTTCTTTTGCTTATTTGCACTAGATGCTGATTGTGAGAACATGAAACTAGTCTAGTACTTCTTTTGCTCATTTGTACTTGACTCTGATTATGAGAACATGGAATAAAGCTAATACTTCTTTTGATTATATTGCTGAGTAGCACTTCTTTTGATTATATTGTTGAGCCTTTAGGCATTTGGCATGGTGGAATGAAACAAATGAGTTCAACTCCAACTTAACTAATTAAGAGCTCTTGAAAGGTGAAATATGTGTAGAGGCAAAACACTTTAAAAGCTTTCAAATGGTTGAAAGGAATCCTGGACTGTTAGAAGTCATCCATAGTGGCTTAATATATATATATATATATATAAATAAAATTGGATTACAACAAGCTCTCAACAATGGAATAAAAAGCTTAATAAAGCTTTGGTTTCTAATAGATTTGTTGTGAACAGACTTGATAGATGTATGAATAAAAATTAAAACTTTTTGGTGATAGTGATGTTTTCATGTGCCTATATGTGGATGACATGCTATTTTGAAAGTTGATATGAATTACTAAAGACTTTTCATTCTTTGATATGAAAAACCATGTATAGACAGATGTAACTTTGAATAAAGGGAAAAATAATAATAAAATTGGGAATCTTTCGTTGCACAATCTGAGCATGCTAAATTATTGGTGGTGTGATATTTTAATAAACTGTACACATCCTAACATTGCATATGTTGTCGGTAAAATCTTGTAGATATCTTGCCTATGAACATTTGAATGCTTCAACTTGTCTCTTGAGATATATGAAGGGCACCATGAACTTGGGCCTTACATCTACAGGGTGTCCAACAATATTAGAAGACTGTTGTGATACAAATTGATTATCAAATGATGATAAGACACACTCCACTAGTGGCTATGTTTTCACCCTAGCTACAAATATGTGTGGAAAAATTAAGCTTTATAATGAGAAGAAGAGGCATATGCACCTAAGGCACAACATAGTGTGACAACTTATAAGTAATGGTGTAATTGCCATGGAGTTTGTGTGGTTAGAAAAGAATTTGCAGATCCTCTTACCAAAAGGGATACTTAGACAATTAGTCTATGATACATCAAGGGGGATGGGACCTAAGCCCATTGAGTGAATCACCCATGATGACAACCCAACCTTTGTTTAAAAGGTTCAATGGGCATTATAGAAAGATTCAAGATTGCACTATCAGTGAGAATGAGATCTCATTGTCCCTCCCTATGGTGTAGATAGTGCTTACTACCAAACTAATGAGTTTGAGTTTTATAACTCTTAATGAATTCATAGCCTTTAAGGGTGGTGTGTGGTAGTACACACTTGATGGATTCAACTATGTGAGTATGGAGGTGGGGCCGCCTCTTATGAGAGTAAGGGCAAACTCTCTAGAGAACTCATGAAAATCCAGGTAAAGTGCATGGACGAAACGTGCCAAATCGGGAACTTGTTGAAAGATTCACAAGAAAAAGGTGTTTATATTCAGCAGTTTATGAATTTGGTTCAAGATCTTGTATCACCAAGAATTTGTAAACTCTAAAATATAAACACCAAGTGTTGATTCCAGTCCACAAGATATCAGCACTAATTCATCTTGTGACTGCCCAATTTTATAAAATATAAATTTTTAAACATGTGGGGGATTGTTGGATATGTTTAAAACTTTTAAACCCTTTTCTTAGAAGCCCAACCCTCTCTTAGAAGCCCAAGCATATGTGTTTAACTAGCCCAAGCCCATGATAAAGCAAGTTAGCCAACACGTGGAGACTTAGCAGAAACAAATCCCTAATATCATCTATTTCCTTTCATAAAACCTCTAATTTGGGCAGCTCCGATGTCAAGGGAATGAAATCCCTCAAATCACTCCTTTCTTTGTAGAATTTCCTAAGTCCACTGTCCTCTTTCTTTCCTTATTCACTCTTGCAAAATTCATTACTTTCAACATCCAGAAAATACTATTCTCTATGGAAAGGAAAATGCAAATGAAGCCAGCCAATTGTGTAAAGTTTGGTTAATTTTTCATTAGCTCTTCTATATAACCAAATAGGCTATTCCTCTTTTGAAATAGGCGAGAGGTAGGAAAACAAAATTAGAGTTCATCAAATATACTATTTCCTATATTTCTCTTCAATCTTAATATTGGGCATCTTATGACAAGTTCAAAGTTCTGTTTGTGAGTGCACATTAACAGAACTGCCGTTGTATCCTGGAGAGCGACCACCTGAGCCATTTGCACTGACAGAGTCATTCCAGTGGGGGCGAAATCGCTTCTTTAGGACAGTAGATTAAGTTCCGTGCCTCGGCTCAAATCGATAAGTTTATATCTCTCTACACTCTCATCTCATATCTCTAATCTGCTTTGTATTTGTTAATTAATTTGGGCAATTTTCAAACTTTATTTCCAACATCTAGTCTCTAGATACCCTCGAAAGCTTATGCGAAAGGTTTTCTAGGCAACCAAAATGAACAAGTGATTTGCCTTTAGAATGTACCAAGCAATTGCTTTTTAGTTTTAGCAATGGCCAACAGTCCATTGCTTCTCTTAGCAATGGCCAACCTTAATTTTTAGCATTACTTTATTTTTTGGTCCAATGCTGAAATGGTCGCTTCTTGCATTTCTTACATTGCCGTTTCCATAGAAAAAGGTAGTGTATGGTTTCCAACGACACAAATGCAAGAAAGTCTGTTTTCGATTGGTGAGTGTAGCATCGAATTGAACATCTATGAACAAATGCAGCAAGTTGAAAGGTAAGCTACCTATTAGCCAAGGCTGTAGAAGATTCTACATATTCAATTAGAGCCACTGCATCACTTGGGCTAATTATCATATAAGGACAACGTGTCTTCTTTATATCTTCTTTTAAGCTGGTTTACTTTTAAATAAAAAAATTCTCATAATTGATCATATGGGTTATGGTATTTTTTTGGGATATGGGTTATGTTTCTTATTCTGGCTCTTTGTCATGAAATTTTTAGATTATTTAATTAGATGTAGATTATTATTATTTAATGGCTTAGAAGTGAGATAAACACATATATTGGTGTAGGATATGGTTAGAGATCTTAGATATAATCTTGATATTATTAATTTCTGTAAAAGAGATTAACAAATTAAATTTGGTTTGAGTTGGATTTGGGTACTTGAGGTTTAGAGAATACAAGGTGGGAATCGGGTCAAACGGAGATCAGGTTTTGGGTTCTACTCCACCGACCCAAACCTACTCTGCGCCATCCCTAATTGTAGGCGAAACCTAGAGCTATCATATTTGAAAATTTGGATGATATAATTGTGGTGAAAGGGCATAATTGTCTCCAAGTCTAGCTGAAAATAGTTCTCTTAACTCTAAAAATATATCATTTAGACACTTATTAAATCAATATTTGACTCTCTTTTTAACCGTGTGAAACAAGTTTACAAGAAACCTTTAAAGGGTCTTCATTTTCTTTTACCAAGTAATTAAAGAGAACTAGTTGCCAACATGTGCGATACACGGGAAAGCTATTAAATATAGGACAAAGTTTAATCACAAAATTAGTTATAGTCTTAGGCTAAAATTACTTAGGGTACGTTTGGTACACTGAATGTGAATTACAACAGGAATGGTAATCTTTATTACCAGGAATAAAAGGTGTTGTAATGGAATAACTAAACCTATTCATTAATTTGGTTGTGAGTTGTAATATTAGAATAAAACTTATGATCTATTTTAGGAAATATCTCATTCATACAAATATATTTTCTAGAAAATAATATATTTTAAAATTTAAAGAGATGAGTTATTTTTTGATAATTTTTTATTTCCACAATTGTTAGGTGGATATGGAAAGTTTATTTATTTGGAAATATATTAATGTTAGAAATTATTATATCTACTAAGGAATAGTTATTACAACCCTTTTATAGATGAATAGTTATTCCTCATTTTAAAGAATAACTATTCATAAGGAATGATTATTCCATGTAATAAAAACATAACCAAACTATTGAATAACTAAACCATAGGAATAACTATTACATTACAGTGCCTATTACATTCTACCAAACGTGCCCTTAATATCTTTTTATTGGAGGTGAATTTTGACAAATCTACCATTAGATTACATCTTCTTTTTATATCCTCCATACTTGCAAAATTTCAAGAAAATTAAAGATCAATAACTATGGCATTAATATAATTTTTTTAATTGCAAGTTTTTGTAATTTAAAATTATGCATAAAATATAAGCTTATAGATCATATGGTAAATAATATTCGATTGACACAAATATAACATGTGTATTAAGAGTGTAAAAAAAATGCAATTCAATGGTTAGATTTTCAAAATATGTTATAATATTTATTTTATTGAGTGAATTTGTAGCCTTAAGTTACAAACAATTTTGTAGTTAAACTTTGTCCTTAAATATGAGTTATTGCATATTCTATTTGGGTAGTTTAAGAGATTATTTTAAATCTCCATTTCATTATATTTTAGCTAGAAAATACTATATTGCCACATAAATATTGGAACACAAATTGTCTTTTAACGCAAATGTTTATGAAGTTGCATTTCAATAATAAATTCCCCACAAAAATAATATAAAGCAACCAAAAAAACAAACTTCTATGAACAACTACTAATGTGAGTTTCATATTCTGTTGTTATTTCTATAGTATAATATAGTTGCTAACCCATGCGATGCACAGTACAGTTTAATTAAAATTATATATATTTATTCAAATCTGTATGATTTTTTTTTTTTCAAATTTGTAATGAAACTCTTAATCTTCTATTTTATTTAATATAGGAAAAGAAGATAAGTTGGAAGGAAAAAAAAAAATTTTGGTTCAATTTTCAATCTCTATATTAATTCACTTGTTGTAAGTTTTATAGACAAGCTTCATAAACAAAAATGATAGAGAACATCATACAAACATATAATGGCAAAGCAAATAATGATTTTTTTGAATTTAATTAAGAATAGTTGTATCAATAGGAGTTAGGGTTTCATGTTTCAATTTGAATGTTTCTTTTTAGTTGTATCAAAATAATTACATAAAATAAATGATATATCAATTTTTAATAATAATATAATAGATGTACATGGCCTAACTCCTTTGAGGTAACCAATTAGACTCATAATTAAAATTATAATAATCTACAAAAAAATGCCCCCAACAATTTCACAATATTTCTAAATTAGTATATCAACTAACGTATAGACGCATGTCAATATCCAATTTAATTTTTTTGGTATAATAATTTTAGAATATTGTGAAATTATTGTAAAATTTTGTTATGTTTCTCACATTATACTTGTAATTAAGAACACTAAAATGGGCACAGCTATTAAAAAAAAAAAAAAAAAAAAACACTTAAATAGTTTAAAGTTGTGGCATGCTTTTTCACCACACATTAAAAAGTGGTTGCAGCCTTTTTAGTTGGTCTTGTTCCCTCCTTCTATGCTACTCAAATACTCTCTCGGTAGAATGCCATTTGAGCAAGACACAAACTTGTTTGATTCAAATTCATTCACGCACAATACAGTGAGAGAGAGATGGGCTGCGTGTGAAGAAGATGAACAAAGGAAAAGAAGAAGAAAATTCGAAGAAGAAGAAGAATAAAAACTCACATCTATTATATCTCCTAGTGGATGATAAATTTGAGTTTTTCATACTAATGAAGTCATTGGTGCAATCATTTCAGTTTAAAATATTTTGCTTTATAATTCAGGTGTAAAAAAAGGTGTTCACCTTGCCTTCAAGGTGGCGCCACCAATGCCTCAGCCGCATTGATGCCAATCTTCAAAGCAAAGAGAATGATCTCTTTAGGGTTTTGAGTTTGTTGGTGTTATAAAATAGGAGTCGGGTTTCACATTTTAGTTTGATGTTTCTTTTTCTTTTTTTATATAAAATTTGAAAATAAATTAGTGATGTGGAAAATATTTCTTTAGTTTATATATAGAAATATAAAATCAAAATTTTTGTTTTTTTTTTTTCTTAAATAATGCTGACATGGAAAACTGTGATACTAGCAAAGATTTCGGTTATATATATATATATATATATATAGAATATATAGAAGAGGGGAGTAAATGAAGCTCTTAAACTCTTAACAATCTGACTACAAGAAAAAAAAATTCCAATAATTCATTCCACAATATTCCAAGAAAAAAAAAAAGGTACAGCCTAAACTAAAACTAACATAAGTAATTCTAATAAAACAATAATTTTATACCTTTTTATAATAAATACAATAGAAATTAGGTGGGAGGGGTGTTAAAAAAATCACTAAAATTAACTACCATAGTTGGCTACAGGTGACAGAGCATATATATGCACCCTCTGTTGCTCACTACTCTCCAAGAAAACAACAGAGGAAAAAAAAGGTCCAAAACTCAAAATCCATACTAGCTTCACACACATGCACCAAAAAAGTTTCATATATAGCAGTCTCGTACTACATTTCTTTCACGTTGATTGGATTCCATTAACACGTGTGATCCCACACAATATAGAAAGAGATGCCCGTTAATCCCCAAAAATTATATATGGCCCCGAAATTGTATATGTCCCCTAATAATTTTAAAAATATGATCAACGACAACAAGTGCATTCCTGGAGTGATTCCTTCCAAAACAAAAAAACAAAAAATCAATTTCCATTACGAAATTCCTAAGTATTGGCTTATTGCGATTATCAACTTAATTGTTTTTCATTTCCGTCAAAAAAAAAAAAAAAAACTTAATTGTTTTCCAATTATTTGAATTATTAGTTTTGTTATTCAAATCATTATTTAGTTTTTCTTTTGTCAATGACGATGTGTTTGGAACTTTAGTTATTTTATTGTTTGGGACCCAAAGTTAAAAAAATTTTGAACTTTGGGATTAGATGTGTTTCTGTCTGTTTATTCAATGATTTTTTTTTTTTAATTGTCAACCCATTAGAAGAATATTGAACATATTATATTAGAATATAATCTTGAAAGATTGAGATTGAGTCATTTCGAACTTTTGTTTGTATTTCTATTTATATAGAGACAGGGACAGTGCCTAGACTTTAGACTTAGGGGGGCAAAACATATGCTAAAAAAATTTCTTGATTTGTAATTCAATGAGACTATCTTATAAAAATTAATGTTTCTATTAGTTCTTTTTGTTATTTATTTAATTAATTTTCAAATGTTTCATCAATTTCAAACCTTATAGCTCTACTAATTGAGAATTGAAAATAATATGTAAACAAAGAGAAGATAAGAATATTTCATATTTATATAGAAAAATTCTTAAGCTACTAAAAAACCTTACAAACTCATGTATTAAAGCATGTGATTAGGTCTAATTCAACCAAAAAAAAATGTTAATTACTTTTTTGTGAATGATGACACATCAATTTATCATATTTATCTACTAAAATTTGTAGCTCACTTTAAATAAATATTGAAGACAAAACTTAGATATAGTATTTTTCACTAAGTTAAACCAATTTAACAAGTTAAATATTAGAAGTATTTTCTTCAAATTTAATAGCCACACACATAGCCCACTAACTTAGCAAGTCAAATAGTTGTATTCCCTTAGCTTATGGCCACACACAAAAAAGAGTTAAGAGTGGGTGAGAGTAGTCTAAGTACAAATCATTCGTCTCTCTCAAATAAACATTCTAAGCAAAGTAGAGTGAGTGACTTTCCAATATTATAGTGCCTAGTAGATTTCTTTGAGTTGCCTCTTCATTCCACAAGAACAACATAGAACAGGATGTCAAAGAGGTTTTTTTTATTTTTATTTTATTTTATTTTTTATTTTATTTTTTTTTAATTTATTTATTATTTATTTATTATTTTTTTTATTTTTTATATATCTCATAGTTTAAGGATTTGTTACTTGTTTTTGGGATCTTGGTTTTTGTCTATGAAGAGGCCATCAACTAAAGTGATGGCTTTTATTTTTTGATTGGGTTCTAAGGGCCAATTTGTAAATTTTTGGGGAGAGGGGGGCCAAGAGTAATTATCTTGGACCTAAATGTTAAAAAAATTTAGAATACATGTATTATTATGATTTTAAAAAAAATTATGGGGGAGGGCCACAACCCCATTAGACAATGAACAGCTCCATCCCTGATTAGAGATATAGATATTTAAAAAGTATTTAGTAAAATGTATTTAATAAATTTCATCAAAAAAAAAAATGTATTTAATAAATATGAACTAATTTTGTGATGATTGTGTGTAAATATATGTAATAAACAACATCCATAAATATAACTCATACATAAAGGGTCTGTTTGGATACCATTTATTTTACTGAAAATTGAAAATACTGTAGCAAAATAATTTTAAAACGTGAACAGTAGCAAATAATCTGCCGTGAGTCTTCATTTGTTGGCTAAAATTGCTACAGTGTCGTGGGTCCCAGTTTTAAAATGTAAAACACTACAAACGTGCTAGGCAAACGCACGCCAAGTGTATGTTTCGATAGTGCTGAAAAGCACTTTTCAGCGGTGTCCCACATTTTCCAATGGGTCCTTTGCACTATTCACAAAATTTGTAAGTACTTTTTTTAGCAAAAAATTTTTCAAAAATGGGTCTCACGGCACTATTCACACACTTAAAAATTAATTTTCTACAATATTTTTAGTTTTTAGTTTTTAGTAATAAGTAGTATTGTTGACACCCTATTTTGCAACCTGTATTTAACCTCATATGGAGGGTAAAAGGGTAATTTCATCTTAAAAATATGCATCTTGATTATGGTCATTAGATCTTTAATCTCATTTCATCAAAATGATCTTGATGTTATAACGATTAAATCGATTGGTCATAAGCCCGAATCGGACCATCAGATTGAAAGTTATTATCAAATCAAGTTTTAATGGCTGAGATGCACCATCACAAATTGAGTCCGACTATATGTGATTATGAACAATTGATTTCAATTGGTTATAAGTATAATCAATTTGAAATCAATGATGTGTCATAATTTGATTGGTTAGGACTACATTATATGATAGGGTTGCACACATCTAATTAACTAGATAGTTAAACATTAATTATTCAATGAGTAATTTGTGCAATTATCTTTTAATTAGAGTAAATTTGGAATCAGTTAAGTTTGAAATGGGAGTGATTGAAGCTATTTAATGTTAATTGGGAGCTAATTTGGGACCTATTAAAGTTAATTGTGCTGAAACCATTTTCTAACAAATGATCTCTGCTCACTATTTCATCAATATCTCTCAGAATATTTTGAATTTGTGAATGAGGTTAATTTTTTCAGAAATTAGACATCCGGGGCTTCAATTTGAGCACAAGAATGAGACAATTCCGATCAGAATTGAGTCAGATATGATTTTTCAAAGTTGGCTCTACAGGCTGTTATAGTAGCTACGGGAAAACCGAACTTTGCTTGCTCTCACTTTCATCAATCTCCACATTTAATTCACCAAATTTCTCCAAAGGCTAAAATGAGGTCTAGGTTCATGATTCTTTATCACTCTTCATTAAATGACCTTCCATTTATATTTCTTCTATCACTACTATATAAACCCCTCCTCTCTTTCATTTCAAAGGACACAAAAAACCCCCATCTCTTCTTTTCTCTTGAGTTCTAGTGAAATTGAGTAGCCTTATCATATCTTGGTCTTCCTAAGACTCAAGGTATTGAGTGAGACTCACTCTCCCTCTCCTAACTCTTCTTTTCCTCCACCCTTGGGACCTCCATCAAGAGTTCCCTCCTCCACCATATGGATCTTGCATGAAGGTATAATTCATTTCCCTAACTGTTTGTTTATGTTGCCATGATGAGAATTTGAGATTAAAGTATGATAATTCCCTTGAATATGTTTGAATGCTTTTAATTGTTCTTATGTGTTCATCACATGTTCATGCATATCACTAGATTTAATCTTAAATCCACATAAAAAAAAAATGAAAAATATGTTTGTTTAATAATTCTTTCAAATCCTTGAATCTAGGTTATCACCATCCATACACATTCACTAGAATTTATTTTTCAATCCAAATGCAATGCTTAATAAATTGAATTAGGGTTTATCACATGCACACATATTAAATTCAACATGCAAATTGATTGATAACATATTGGATGATATGATATAAAATGTTGACCACCATAGTCTAAAAGACCGGTTTCACCGGGCAAGGTGGGTGCCTAACACCTTCCCACCTTGTAACATAGCCTCCGAGCTTAGATCAAGGGTTAGTAGATCAAATGCTTATCCATGTAATTTTCAATTTTTAGATTGTAAGTAGGAAACAAAGCCATATACTTTATCTTAGATTGTATCTAGGACCAAAGCCATGTAATTTTCTTATGATCAATGTAAATTCAATTACAAATTAATAAAATGAGGAATTTTTCAATTTTGGTTTTCTTATTTTTCCAATAATTAAATAAGTGACGACTCCATTGTAAAACCCTTAATTTAAGGGGGAAAATATAACTAGTCGAACCTCCATTTTGAGTGGCAATAACACGACTCCACCCATTCGCGTGGGTTTAGCCCAACATCCTATAAAAACGGGCTAGGGGCGCGGTCTCTCACAAGTATCCAAACACAGTGGAGGAGGAAACTCATCATGTTTAGGTAACATGAGTCCTCCCACTCACACGTGAGGGTGGACCCCACTTGAGGGGAGGACTCATGTTAAGTCATCGAAACATGATGTTGATGTATTGTATTTTTCCTTTATGTGTGAGTCATGTTAGGGTGTGAGAGTTGAAAATTATGTTATGGAAATAGGATATACTTAGGGTCCATTTGGATAGAACTTATTTTACTGAAACTGAAAATTGAAAATATTGTAGCAAAATAATTTTTAAATGTGTGAATAATACCGTGGGACCCATTTTTAATAAAAAAGTGGTTGAAAAGTGAAGTTTATGGGTCTCGTGTATTGTTCATGGGACCCACGGAATTGATAAAAGGGACTGAAAAGTCAACAATATATGGCTATTGTTCATGAATAGTAGTCGTTTGACCCTTAAACACGTGTACAGTAACAGAGAGAAAAAAAAAATACACGTAAACGCAAAACGTAACAACCGGATCCAAACCCACACTTAGTGTGGGTTTGGATACACTTATTCTGCGTCTACGTTTGTGTTTTACTCATTTATTTATTTTTTTTAGTACGCGTTTCAGGAGCTTCATACACTGTTACGGCTACTGTTCGTGAACAGTAGCCGTAACTTTTGATTATTCTCCCGTAAACAGTGCACCATGCACTGTTCACGGTCCCACAAATCTCACATTTCAACTACTTTTTCATTAAAAATGAGTCCCATGATATTATTCACACATTTAAAAATTATTTTGCTGTAGTGTTTTTAGTTTTTAATTTTCAATTTTAGCAAAATAAGATCTATCTAAACGGACCTTTAGAGAGGAGTCGCTATGCGTGTTTGAGTTAGAGACAGTAAGTGAGTGTCTGTGCCGTGAGCGTATCGGTGGGTGGATTGGTGAATGGAAGAACTAAAAGCAAGGCCAGCAAAGTCGTCTTCTTTGACTCCATTAGGTTTCTTAGAAAGAGCAGCGACTGTGTATGTCAATTGCCCTTTTATTGTCTACAACAACACTACCTACACCTGGTCTCAAACTCACCGTCGATGCCTCCAACTAGCCTCATCAATCGTATCACTCCGCATCATCATCAAGAGGGGCCACGACGTGGTTTCCGTCATAGCCCCTAATATCCCTGCCACGTACGAGCTTCAATTTGCAGTCCCTATGTCCGGTGCCATTTTGAGCAACATCAACACTCATCTCGAAGCTCGCACTGTTTCTACTCTCCTCATTCACAGTGAATCTAAGCTTGTCTTCGTTAACTATCTCTCACTCCCTCTCATCCTCGAAGCCATCTCTCTCTTCCCACAACACGTGAATCCCCCATGTCTCATCCTCATCACTGATGATGAGATCTCATCGATAGATGATTTCCATGACACTTACGAAGGTCTGGTAGAGAAAGGTGATCCTAACTTTAATTGGGTCCGACTAGAGAGTGAGTGGGACCCGATGATCCTAAACTACACGTCTGGGACAACCTCAGCTCCAAAAAGAGTTGTCCATAGCCACAGAGGAACAACCATCGCGGCACTTGATGGACTCATAGATTGGTCCATACCAAAACAACCAGTTTACTTGTGGACCCTACCTATGTTTCATGGTAACGGGTGGTGTTTCTCTTGGGGCACGACAGTAGTGGGTGGTACCAACATCTGCCTCCGTAGATTCGACGCCACCATTATCTACCATTTGATTGAAAAGCACAATGTGACTCACATGTGTGGTGCACCTGTGGTGCTCAACATGCTATCAAACTCTCCCACCGCCAAACCACTCAAAAACCCGGTTCAAGTACTCACAGTCGGTTCTCCACCACTAGCTACTATACTCCATAAAGCCGAGTCATTGGTTTTTGTAGTGAGTCATGGGTACGGGTTGACTGAAACAGGTAGTATTGTAGTTTCATACGCGTGGAAATCAGAGTCGAACAAGCTTCCTACTACAGAGAAAGTGAGGTTAAAAGTGTTAACGTATATTATGCTATGGGCTTTAGGTCCAGCTAGGATTACTTGTATAGCACACTTGTACTTGTACTACACACATATGCCTCCTATATAAAGGCTCTGATGTATATTCTTTGATTTAGAAATACAATATAATTATTCAGTATTTCTAACATAGTATCAGAGCCACTGCTCTGACCTTTTCTTAGCAGTCTTGTCTTTATTAGTGTGACTCCCTTTTCAACATCGCTTCTGCCATCACAATAGCCGCTGCAGCCTCTCGCTGTTGAACCTCCGACGTCATCCAGCCTTCGTCCCTGGGTTCCGGACTTGCAGCCGCCGTCGTTAAGGAGTTTCACACTGCACAGACCACTGCCCTTTGCATCACCGCTGTAAATATTGCTCCGATTACGTTTGTGAAGGTACCACTGAGATCGTCTTGCACTGATCTACACAATCGTGGAAGCCTCGACACCATCAGAGACTGCACGCGCCGTCCAAAGGTTCTATTCCGCTGATCACGCGCCCCACGCACCTTCCATGCGCCACTACACAATTGGGTTTTCTATCACGCGCTCCCACGCGTTGCAATCTTAGGTCACACGCCTCAACCCTTTTGTTGACGTCACTAATGACGTTAGCCCTCGTTGCACCGTTGCTGACGTCACTTGCTTGCGTCAGCCGCTGACGTCATCTTTTGACTTTGAGGGTTTGATAGTTGATTTTGACTGGGCCATTAATCGTTGACCGTTGACTTTTGTAGTTTAGGTTCTCCTTACCTAGTTTTTTGTGTAGATTTCATTTTTACAGTCTGTTTTTGCATATTGTGTCTCTAAATGGATAAAAATGATATTTTTTTTCCTCGCCCCATCAATGCTATATTGGAGGGGAACAAGAATTACTTATCTTGGTCTCAAGCTATGCGTAGTTTTTTTAAGGGTCGCATGCTCTGGCATTATTGTACTAGTGCAATCACTATACCTGTCAAGGGAGCAAGTGAAGAAGACACTGCCTTTCTTGGTCGCATGATTGAATGGGATAGTCACAACCACATGATCCTCACATGGATTCGGAACACTTCCATTCCCTTCATTTCCAATCTGTTGGGCAGCTTTGATGATGCAAATCTGCATGGGATATGTTAGCCAAAAGGTACTCCACTACTCACGGATCCATGAAATATCAGTTAGTGGTTGAATTGCATCATCTCAGGCAAGAACCAGGGCAATCCATCAATGACTATTATGATCAGCTTCGCTTCATTTGAGACCAAATTGACCTTTCTAATCCAACTTGGGCATGTTCAAAGGATGCTTGACAATATGCTTCCATTAGAGATGAATTTCGCCTCTATGAGTTCCTGATGTCACTTCATAAGGACTTTGAGCCCATTCGAGATCAGCTTTTGAATCGCAGTCCTGCTCCCTCTCTTGATATTGCTATGAACGAGTTGGTTAGAGAAGAAGCTCGTCTTGCAACCCTTCAAGCCCAGAATAAGCTCAATGTTTTGGCTATTACTCCTACTGCTCCACTCATAGAGCAACCTCAGCAATCAGGTGATTCCTCTGGCTCTAGCAATTGTCACAAGCAGACCAATAAAAAGTTCTGCATCTATTGCAAGCGTCCTGGCCACACCATTGAGACTTGTTACCGTTGCAACAAATTTACTGCTGCTGTTGCTAATACTAAGCCTTCTCCTCCATTGGCTTCCATTTCGGCTGAGTCACAGTCTTCTGGATCCACTATCAACCTCTCTCCCACTGAACTACAGGAGATCATAACTCAGGCTGTTCATATGGTTGGTAATGCATCTCTTTCCACTACTCTATCAGTTCTACCTAGTAAGTCTCAAACTTGGCCTTTTGATTTTGCCTACCGCAATCACATGACACCTCACTCATCCTTATTCTCCAAACTTGACCCTGCACCACATCCTCTAAATATTCATATAGCTGATAGTTCCACCATGCATGGGAATAGTCTAGGTTTTGTTTCAACCTCCAACCTCTCTGTTCCTGGAGTCTTCTATGTACCTGACCTATCCTATAATTTATGCTCTGTGGGACAATTAGTTGAACTAGGTTATCGCCTTATTTTTTACTATTCTGGGTGTATTGTGCGGGATCTGAGGACGGGGCAGGAGCTTGGGACCAGTCCTAGAGTTGGGCGTATGTTTCCCGTGTACAATCTTCATCTTCCACCTGTTGCTCCTGTTTTTGTTGTTGCTGCAATTTCTTCCTTACCTTCTCTCGCACTTTGGCATTCTTGTCTTGGTCATGCACCATCTTCTCGGGTACAACAGTTAGCTTTTAAGGGTTTATTGGGTTCTGTGTCCAAAGACAATTTTGATTGTACTTCATGTCAGTTAGGAAAACAGTCAGCTTTGCCTTTTAATAACAATGAATCCATTTCTAACAGTATTTTTGAGTTAATTCATTTTGATGTTTGGGGACCTTCTCCCTGTTGCTAGTATTGGTGGATCTCGATATTTTGTTATTTTTATTGATGATTATTCTCATTATAGTTGGATATTTCCTATGAAATCTCATTATGAAATTTTACCAATATACAACAACTTTGCAAAAATGGTAGAAACACAATTCTCCGAACGTATCAAAACTTTTCGATCTGATAATGCTCTTGAATATACTCAATATGCGTTTCAAGCTCTGTTACATTCCTATGGCACTGTACATTATCTAACTTGCCCAAGTACCTTTTAGCAAAATGGTCGAGCTGAAAGAAAACTTCGTCATATTCTTGACACTGTTCGTGCTCTTCTTCTTTCTGCCAAAGTTCTTGCCCCTTTTTGGGGTGAAGCTGCTCTTCATGTTGCTCATGCGATTAATCGCATTCCAAGCGTTGTCATCCATAATTAGACTCCGTATGAGCGTCTCTTTGGGTCATCCCCTGACTATCATCACCTTCACTCCTTTGGATCTGCTTGTTTCGTTCTTCTTCAGCCTCATAAGCACAACAAACTTGAGCCTCGATCTAGACTTTGTTGTTTCCTTGGTTATGGTGAAACTCAAAAAGGGTATAGGTGTTATGATCCTGTTTCTCATCGTTTTCATGTTTCTCGTAATGTTGTCTTTTGGGAACACCAATTGTTTGTTGAACTCTCTCATTTTCGTTATTCCCTGACTACCTCCTTTGTTTTAGAAATTTTTCCAGATTAGTCTCTTGTTCCTTCTATAAATACTTTTGATCCTCCTTTGGACTTCTCTCCAGATATTTTTGATGCTTCTCCTAGACAGGTTGAAGATGAACAGGTTAATGACGAGCTACCCCACCTTGAGCCTGGGTCCCTTGCTCCTGCTCCGCCTGAAGATCCTCCACAAGACATTCCATCACGCCATTCAACCAGGGTAAGATCCATTCCTACACATTTACTTGACTATCATTGTTACACTGCCCTTGCTACACTTCACGAGCCTCAAATCTATCGTGAGGCCTCCATTGACCCTTTATGGCAGATTGCAATGAAAGAGGAACTTGATGTATTAACCAAAAACCATACTTGAGATCTGGTCACTCTCCCTCTTGGATAGTCTGTGGTTGGTTGTAAGTGGATCTATAAGATCAAGACTCGCTCTGATGGGTCCATTGAGTGCTACAAGGCTCATCTTGTTGTAAAAGATTTTACACAGGAGTATGGGATTGATTATGAAGAGACCTTTATTCCAGTTGCTCGAATCTCATTTGTTTGTGCTCTCTTAGTTGTTGCTGCTGCTAGTAAATGAGATCTTTTTCAGATGGATGTTAAAAATGCTTTCCTTAATGGGGATTTGAGTGAAGAAGTCTATATGCAACCTCCTCCCGGTTTCTCTGTTGAATCAAATAAGGTTTGTCATCTTCAACGTGCACTTTATGGTCTTAAACAAGCTCCACGAGCTTGATTTGCCAAATTCAGCTCCACCATCTTTCGCTTAGGTTACACTACCAGTCCGTATGATTTTGCCTTATTTCTTCATCGTACTGATAAAGGCACCATTTTGCTTCTTCTATATGTGGATGATATGATCATAACTGGTGATGACCTCAGTGGCATTCATGAACTCAAGGATTTTCTCAGTCAGCAATTTGAGATGAAAGATCTTGGACATCTCAGCTATTTCTTGGGTCTTGAAATTACTCATTCCACAGATGGTCTTTATATTACTCAAGCCAAGTATGTTTCTGACCTTTTGTCTCGAGTTGGACTCACTGACAACAAGACTGTTGACACTCTAGTTGAACTTAATGCGTATCTGACAACCTCGGGGGGGGGGGGGGGAACCATTGTCTAATTCTTCTCTTTATAGACGATTGGTTGGCAATCTAATTTATCTCACAATTACTCGTCTAGACATCTTCTATGCTGTTCATCAGATGAGCCAGTATCTGTCTGCTCTATGATCAACTCACTATGCTGTTGTTCTGTGCATTCTTCAATACCTGAAGGGCATTCTCTTCCATGGCTTTTTCTACTCAGCTTAGTCTCCACTTGTACTCCGTGTATTCTCTGATGCTGATTGGGCAGGAGATCCCACTGATCGCAAGTCCACTACAGGTTATTGCTTTCTCCTTGGTTCTTCTTTGATTTCTTGGCGAAGTAAGAAACAAACTTTTGTGGCCCACTCCAGTACTGAAGCAGAATATTGTGCCCTTGTTGATACCACATCTGAGCTCCTTTGGTTATGATGGCTTCTTAAGGATTTTGATGTGTCCACATCCTCTGCTACTCCCCTTTATTGTGACAACCAAAGTACCATTCATATTGCTCACAATGATGTCTTCTATGAACGGACTAAACGCATCGAGATTGATTGTCATTTTATCCGTTATCATCTTGTCCATGGTGCTCTCAAACTTTTCTCCGTCTCCTCCAAATATCAACTTGCAGACATCTTCACCAAGTCACTTCCTAAGGGACACACTCGTGATTTGGTTGACAACCTTAAGCTGGTCTCACATCCACCTTGAGTTTGAGGGGGGCTGTTAACGTATATTATGCTATGGGCTTTAGGCTCAGCTAGGATTACTTGTATAGCATACTTGTACTTGTACTACACTTTACTTGTACTGCACACATATGCCTCCTATATAAAGGTCCTGATGTATATTCTTTGATTCAGAAATACAATATAATTATTCAGTATTTCTAACAAAAAGCAAGACAAGGAGTGAGGACTATTGGAATGAGTGAAGTGGAGGTGGTGGACAAAGAGTCAGGAATGAATGTGAAACGAGATGGGTTATCGATGGGTGAGATCGTATTCAGAGGTGGGTGTTTGATGCTTGGTTATCTGAAAGACCCAATGGGAACCTCCAAGTGCTTGAAAGAAAATGGTTGGTTTTACACTAGGGACGTGGGAGTGATACACCCAGATGGGTATTTGGAGATCAAAGATCAGTCCAAGGATGTTATTATCAGTGGCGGAGAGAACTGGAGCAGTGTGGAGGTTGATTCAGTGCTTTACACGCATCCAGAGATTAACGAGGCGGCTGTGGTAACTCGGCCAGATGAGTTCTGGGGTGAAACACCATGTGCATTTGTGAGCTTGAAAGGGTCGAGTAAGAAGCCAAGTGAGAAGGAGATTATGGAGTTTTGTAGGGCAAGGTTGGCGCATTACATGGTTCCGAAGACAGTGGTGTTCAAGGATGAGCTGCCCAAGACTTCAACCGGGAAGATTCAGAAGTTTGAGCTCAGACAGGCTAAGGCCATGGGATCCCCAAGAGCGCCGAGTCGGATGTAGCTACCTGCGTACTCTGAAGAAAATCAATGAGTTGTTGCTTGAGTCAGACTCGCACAAGTTACTCATCGTCGTCATTGATGATCATCTTCTCTACCTATTAATAATTAAATCATAAGAAAAATGTTGTGATTGTGTGATCGCTTATGTGTCACATATATGCTTTAGGTAAACGTTCGGTGTCACTGTAATGGCTTGCACTGTTCTACCAAAATAATAATAATGGCTTGCGTAGTATTAATTGCATGTTTAAGTTTCTGTGCATTTCGTTTTTCTGAACTGAAGTAATTTGACATGATCCGATTTCCATAAGTGAATCAATATTACTTTGGTTTTTTTTTTTTTTGAAGGTTCATACTTCATAAGTAATTGATTAGCTCATGTGCTTTTTCTTTTTGGTAAATAAGGATAACATATATTAAACTAGAAAGGCAGTACAAAGAAGTCCAGATATTTAGCTTATACAGTGAATCGGATATCTAGTAGTTTTGTCTGCAAAGTCTAAAGACAAAATGGATCACTATTCTAGGAACAAACAAAATTTTAGTGATCAGTCCTTGTTGGTGCAGATTGCTAAAGTCTGAAAGAAAGGTTCTGTCCATCCACCTAGCCTAGCCTTCTTGACATAGTTGCAAATCTGAACTAAATATTTATCATTGCTAATAACATATAGCCTCTGATATCCCATATCCTTTGCTTTCATTAGAGCTAACAAAAGAGCTTCCTGGGCTGCTTGATGGCGAGTTTTAACTCCACTCCTTCTGGTTCTTTTGTTCTTGGTAGCTGCTACCTTTATCAAAAGTTGCCAATTTTGTCTGCAATCCTTTGTTCTATTCCTGCTTCTTTGACAATGATTGTGCCCTTTATACAAATTAAAAGCCTCCTTGAACCTGCAAATAAAAGATTGAGATGTGAGAATTACTTCTACAGGATTAGGAGTTTTCCCATTGTGCAGAACCTAGTTCATGTGCCTTTTCTAATAGTCAAGAAATAAGATTGGTTCATAGACCTTATTGTGACATGACCCATGCTTTTTATTTGGGTAAAAGATTTTCAAACAAGCGGATAACAGAAATGGGCACAGGGCTTGTCTTAGAACATCTCCAATAGATAGTCTACACCTATTTTTTGGAAAGAAAACTCCATTGTTCATCCACTGTTCACCCTCCAATAGATTCTCTAAATTCAAAATTTTTCCAAATTTTTTTTGAAGTTGCTATAGTGCTTCTCTAGATACAGAGAACACTATGGCAATTCCAAATGAATTTTTATACTTAAAAAAGTCATACATCTCAATAAAAAAAAAAAAAATAATTTCTCTCTCCTCTCATGGCTACAAACACAATGGCTACAAACATAACAATCTTTTTCTCAAATATCTCTAAACTCAAGCATAATCAGATTATTAGAATACAAACTCAAAAACACAATTTTAAAATTAATTAAATCATAACAATAAAAGCAAAAAAAGAAAAAAAAAGAAGAAGAAGAAAGAAGACAGAAGACAGAAGACAGAAGTCATCTAACCAAGGATGTCAATATCGTACTGGAGGCCGTATCGGTTTGGTTACCGGTACGATATATTTCGGATACCGGTCAATGCCGATGTACCGTTTCGGGTTTACCACTATTTTTTATATTTATAAATATATATATATATATATTATAATAAATATAAAAGTTTACCATAAAACGTTTCCTCAATTCAGAACTAATTATTCATGGTTTTAAACTTTAGTATCAATTAAAAGGGAAAAAAAAAATAGAAAGCTTAAAAGTTACCATTGTATACTAAAAAAACAAATAATATTAAAAATTAATGCAAATAAGTTACCATTTTTTCTTAACAAAAATTTTAAAATTACAAAACTTAAAAAAAAAAAAAAGAAATTTTTTCTGTACCGGCCGGTATTGCCCGAAATTGGCCGGTATGGCCTGTATTTTTTCCGGTACGAAACAGGAGGGTCAAGCGTACCGGATTGTTGGCCGGTATGGTATATTCCGGCCGTACCGGCTGGTACGGTACGGAATTGACAACATTACATCTAATCCATCAGGACTGCGTTGGGGACGAAGATGAGTGACGACTCCAAGTTGGGCCAACTGCTTTGGGACGAAGATGACCCATTTGGACTGCGTTGGGGACGAATATTCTGGAATCAAGTAAAAAAAAGAAAAAAAAGAATGAGAGAACTGAAGAAAAAAAAAGGAGAGAGAATGAGAGCTGCTAGAATGTTCTTGAATGAGGGAGAAAAAGAAAATAAAAGAGGGGGGGGGGGAGAGAGAGATAGGACAACATGTGTGGAGGAGAAAAACGAGAAAAAAAGAAATGAAGCGTATGGATGAAATGAAATGAGAGAAAGGAGAAATAATATAAAGAATAAAAAAAATCCTAATTGAGAAATATTACCACAATATTTTCACAATAAATTTTAAGTAATAGATTGTTATTAGTTAATATTTGTGAGTAAAAAAAAAAAATTTCAGTGGTGAGTTCAAATTAGAACTATTAACAACTTTTTACATAAATTTTGTTGTGAAAGTATTGCAAAAAATGTTGTGGACGTAACACTTTTCATTGAAAAAAATAATATAAAGAATAAAAAAATCATAATTGAGAAATATTACCACAATATTTTCACAATAAATTTTAAGTAACAGATTGTTATTAGTTAATATTTGTGAGTAAAAAAAAAAATTTCAGTGGTGGGTTCAAATTAGAACTAGTAACAACTTTTCACATAAATTTTGTTGTGAAAATATTGCAAAAAATGTTGTGGACGTAACACTTTTCATTGAAAAATATAATTGTTGGGATGAATATAGGAAGAATAAAGAATGAATAAAGAAATAATATTTAAATGAGATAGAAAATGGGATAGAGAATCTGATGAAAAGTGTATTTGAAAAAATAGATCGTTAAAAGGTAAAAATTACTATTCATTTTTCAGACAATACAAAAATTTAAAGAATCTGCTGGTGATGCTCTTAAATACTGCAATATCCAAAATATCGAATGTATGCTAGTGCTAGCAGAAGCTTTTGCCTTTAAATAGGGGTAGGCCTGCCCTTAAAGGCAGTATATTCAAATCGGTTCTTTTTGTTACACTTAAATAATATTATAGTGTTTAATATTATATATATATATATATATATATTCTTTTTTTGGGATAAAATTTTAAAATTATAATAAATTTTACTGCAAAAATTTTTATAAACAATATAGCAAGGAATTTGATAAGTAATATTTCATGAAGATAATAAACAAGTATTTGAATGAATAATGCTAAGGATATTATAAATTTTTTACAATACGAGACTTATAAAGATGTATCACCCATCACAAAAAATAATTCAAATATGCATCTAATAGATTCTCGAAGTCTACAAATCATATTAATTGTTACATCAATTTGTAAAGGTGAAGTAAAATTTATAGCATTTTCCTATGAACTACTTTTTGTAATTAATAACACATATTTATAGGTCCTATGTATTTGAAATTGTCTTATCTCAAACATTACTCAATTCTTTAAAACTTCTTAAAAATAGAAGGAAAATGTAAAACTAATTTTTTTTTTTTCCCATATCTCCAAAAAACTTTTTTTTTTTAAAATAAATCAAATTTTATCCCAAATTTGGAGTCTTCCTCTAGTAGGGGGCCTAGGCGATGGCCTAGGCCTAGGGCCAGCCCTGAATGGGCATTACAGGTAGCAAAAACCATTGAAGCCACAAATGCGCGAGTAGAAAGGTATTGCCTTGAATGTTTAGACTGTAGAGGCCCAAATTTTGCTCAGATCCAATGCTGTCAGTTAGAATATTACAGGAGTAGTTGAGGATTGTCTTGATACTTGTTTGTTTTCTTGGACCCTTAGGAGTTCTAACAGAGCACCTCATGGGCTCTTCAAAATTTTGTTGTAGCTTGGCTTCCCCTTCCAGGCCCCTCTCCTTTTTGTGTTGTGGTGGAGGAAGAGGATTCCTAAAGCCTCCTCCTTCCCCCACCCCCCCCCCCCCCCCCCCAACTTTTGTGTGCGTGTGTGTGGCTTTTCTCTGGTTTTTATGTAGTAGCTTTCCTTCTTCAATAATATTTTCAATTCATCAATCAAACAAAAAAGAAGAAGAAAAGAGTAAACTTATTCATGAGCTTGATACAACAGCGGAAACGTTGCAAATCCATTTTGAAACCAGAAGAGCAATGTTTTAAATGACAATGAAGGTGATGAACAAAGCTAGATTTCAGCTTTTTAAAAAAGTTTTCTTTACAAGCGATAGAATAATAAAAAATTCCAAATACCATAATTCCCGATAATGTGAATGTCTGTATTTGCCTTCTTAATTTTATTGAATTAACCATGGCAAACAATCATTCCCGGAACGATCCATTTTGAAATTAATGGCCATTCTTCTCCACAAAATTATCAAAAACACCAAAGTATTGACCTGATAAAGATCCGCCAGGGTTGTAAACTCGCAAACAATTTTTTTGAAAAAAAATGTAACTTGAAAAAAGGCAAATTATATATATAGGGCAAATTACACTTTTCCACCTAAACTTTCACCCCATTTACAATCCCCCATTGATAGCTTGGAGGACATTGTAAATGGGGAGACAATTTGGGGGTAAAAACAGAATATAATTTCCCCTATATAAAAGGCATATTAAGTAAAACCCGCTACACTTAACTAGTTTTGCATCCATCAGTAGATCATAAATTCTCATTCGTGCCAAATCTTAAGTCAATTCATTCCAGTAGCTCACGCTTATTTATATAAAAAAAATTGATTATAAGAATGAAATAGTTGCGGATTACTTGACATTTTTGGCAAGCGTGACAAGTGAAGCCCAACATACAGCAGCAAAAAAGTAAAAACAGAGGCATGCGGAAAACCACAACCCCATGAACACTGATCTTCAAAGAATATATATAACCATCACTATAGCTTTTCAACAAACCAGGATGCTGTAAAGCAATCTCACAAGAAAAATTGCCATGCAGTAAGCAGCTATAGTTATAACAGCAGATGTTTTCTATTATTTCAAAGATTGGTTATGTTGAAGTTTCTATTTGTTTAACAGGAAAAAATAATATTCTTCTGAAAAGAAACGGCACTTCTTGCTTTCTAGAAGTCTAATGAATAATACTGTGCTGACCAGCAAGCTATGTGCCCTTTAGGCTTTAACATATATCCCTAACATAAATCTAGGAAATGTACAAGCAGAGACTGATTTTATGGTAATTACATCTTTAACAATAAGCTCATCATCTTCCTGTCTATCCTATTACCAATTAAAGATTCAGTAATCAATTTTCCAATTACAATTGGTTCAATTGTTCTAAAAGTTGTATTGCGAGAGAAGCACCACCAAAGAAATGTGGGAAATTCCAAATGCTTATTGTATAGAAAGTACATACATGATGACAATAAAGTAGTCCAATGCAGACCACCTTTTTTTCCCCTCTTTTTTTTTTTCTTATACACAGTAACATAGAACTATTATCATCAAGAATCAGATTAAGAATATAGAACTGTACATTTTATGGGGTTACCAGAACTTATCATCAAATTCTGTCAAGGTTGATGAAGATGTTTCAACCTTTTCCTCCTCCAGCTCCAACTCTGGCTCTCCAGGCCCAAATTCAGCAGATTCAATAGCAGCAAGATTCTTCAAATCAACCACTGAAAGTTCATCTAGGTGCCTCACCACCAAGTCTGCAGCCCCAAGCTCATAGACAGGATGCTTGCTAGCAACAGCAACACACTTCATCTGCGCATCATGGGCAGCCTCCACTGTCTGATTTGAGTTCCCAAACACAATGCACCGCTCAGGAGTATATTTTAGAAGCTGTGCTGCATACATAAACATCTCTGGATCAGGTTTCCCCCTGTGAACATCCTCTGCAGCTACAATCACAGTAAAGTGGCCTTCAATGCCAATTGTTCCAATTGCAGTCTCGAGAGTTTTTCTAGGACGCGTAGAAACCAATGCCATAGGTATCTTGTAATGCATCAAGATATTCACAAACTCTCTTGACCCAGCTCGTAGACTATAAATCCCGCCTTGTAAAGCCTGGTATATCTCTTCTTTCCTATCAGCCATTCTTCTCACTTGAGCTGGGTCTCTTGACCAGCACAGAACTTCAGATATCGCCTGCTCATTCTTCATGCCTTCTACTCTTCTAAGAATAAAAGCTGGGGGAGGAGATTTTCCTTCTTCTTGAGAAAGAGCCAGCCAAGCTTGCTTCTCAAGATCAGGATTATCTTCAATTAAGACTCCTTCCCATTCAAATATGGCACCTAACCAACCAGATCCCATTCTTTCTTGTCTAAGGAGGGGATTGTGTAGTGAAGGATTGTCAGCTTTGTTCTCGGGTGGCCACAAACCAGGTTTTCGGTCAAAGTCATTGTCAAATTCATAATTCCAGTCACTAGGAATTCTCTCTTCTCTGAACGAATATGCCTCTTTAGTCAGCTCCATTGCCAAGGCCTTAATTGATGAAATTTCCAACCGATCAGCTCTCAATCTTGGCAAAGTAGGAGAAGCAACAAGCCTTCCACCAAGAAATTCTGTAATTGGGAACCAGTAGTTACCCAAAGATCTCCATTTGCATGAAAGATCCTTGACAAAAGTCCCTTGACACAATGGTCGATGCCCAAGAATGGATGTTGTAGCAATCGATTCAGCCATTCTTAAAAAGTGTCAACCACTCAAAAACCACTTAGAATTTAGCAAATTCCCCTAATGAAACAGACCCTTTTAAGCTCTTGGTGAATTGAACAGAAAATGACCTATATACCCAACTGGGATTCTTAGCAATAAAGTCTAACCTTCTTTAACAGAAAACCAACTCACACATGAAAATACCACAAACAACTTATATACTAGTTAAAGATACCATCTTTTTGTGAGAAAACAAAGGGGTAAAAAACAAAGCAGCCTTCCCACAACAAAAATACAAACTTTATAGTCAAAGAACCACCACAAACATCCCCTTCAAGCAAAACTATGCATATGCCATTAATCCAAAACCCCAAATTAACAAAGATAAACTACCAAATAGCTATTAAATTCAATCCCCAGAAGTGTAAACAGGAAAATAAAAATCAATATAGTACCAAAACAAAGACTTCCAGCAATATATGCATCAGAGACCAAGTTTCATATAAAAAGCAACTCTTATTATCTCTATATATATACAAATTATGACTATGTATATACAAAGAGAAACTGAAAGGAAAAAAGATGAAGAAAAAACAGAAAAATAACTGACCGTTAAAGAAGAATTGGACGGCTAAGATATTAGAGACACACAGAGAAAGAGAGGGTCTGATTCTTCAGGAAGGATTAGATGGATATCTCTCTCTCCAATTCTTTCTTGAAGAAGAAATGAAAAATGTGTCTCTATTTTTTTGTGGTTTATAACTTCGACAACGGAGACCTGTCATGCCGGTGATAGCCACCGGATGAAGGGACACGTGTAGGTGAGTGAATTCATTAGCTGTTTGGGGGGTCACTTGCCACAAGCCTGTGATGATAGCCGCTCCTTCGTTGTTAGAGCTATGCGCCGGGTTTAGCTAATTATTTACAGAAATGCCATTATTCCTGTGAATAATTAGCTAAGCCGCGCACCTCTATGGCAGGAGTCCTTTGACCCATTACTCGTGCGAGTCTAATGGTTGTGGTTTGAGTCACGGCGTTTCAGTTTAAAATGTTGTGCCCACATAGATAGCTCCAAGTAGATTTGGTGATTCCACGTCATAGAATTCTAGTTTATGTGGACCAAGGAAATGATAATGAGCCGTATGAGCCATTTTTTAATTCATAAAAAAAGTACTGCCATTATTAGAATTTTTTTATTAAATTTTTTTTAAAGGTTTGAAACCGCAATTCCTAATTCCTATCCTCCATGAACAAATGCTAAGATTGCTACTTTTTACCAATTCATTATGTGGTAAGTTATAAGTGATGAAAGTGTAGAGATTTGATTGAAGTAGTCTGACTTTAATTTTCTGTATTTTTAAGCACATCGTAACAGATATTTTTTTGAGTGAGGTTTGACATTGTATAGAATTTACAAGTTTTTAAATTTTTTATTTAAAATGCTTAAAATATATGAAAATTCTTCATAGTATTGTGGCAATATTTTGCATGAAATGCATTTAACATGCCAATAAAAAAATTATAAAATTGACTGTGAAATTAGGCGTTGGATTTATTGATACATATATTATTATCAATGAGAATTGTGAAATAAACAAATATTCCTTGATTTTGACAAAAAAAAAAAAAAAAAAAAAAAAAAGAAAAAAGAATTGAATTACGTAGCTTATAGGAAAAGGAAAAAAGAATTGACTTTCTCAAGGTTGCTTTTCTCACCAGCTCTACAACTCCAATAAATGATTCTATACTCTCCTTTATTTCATATAATGAAATCAATAATTTGATACTCAGTTACTTGGTCTAATCAAGCTAGCTCAGCTTTGAGCATCCGCATTGTGAGATGCACCAGCAATGAGAAACATCACCTACGGTGGACAAAAACAACTTGGCTCATCATCTTCTTTCTAAAGTTTCGGACTTTAAGAGGTCATTACTAGAGGGCTCTTGATTGCTACTTGCACGCCTGTAATAGTGTAGTGTGCAAGTCTTTTGTATATAAAGGCAATTACTTGTATAGTTGTATTTCCCTTCATCTGTTTGTGACCGGACTAGAGTGCAAGACTCCAAGAAGACAAGGAAAGA
Source organism: Quercus lobata (assembly GCF_001633185.2). Taxonomy (NCBI): domain Eukaryota; kingdom Viridiplantae; phylum Streptophyta; class Magnoliopsida; order Fagales; family Fagaceae; genus Quercus; species Quercus lobata. The sequence continues at coordinate 33,148,728 of NC_044915.1, read as the reverse complement.
AATGAGAGCAGACATTTGAGCCACATTTGTGATTCCACGAGTTTTAAGCATGAAAATGCTAGAAGAATAGACTAAAGACATTTGGCATCATGTTATATGTTAGGGAAAATCATGTGCACAAATTAGTTAATTTGTTCACTTTTCTTTTGCTTATTCTTTTTTACATGACTTTCCTTCCTTTTATAGAGGGAAGGAAGAGAAAGAACTCTACCCATGTTCAAATCTTAATGGTTACATGTATTACATGCAAAGTTGCAATATATATACACACACATATAGCTACGGTGTTTTGTGCTATTTTTACTAGCATGTGCTAATGAGTCTTGCCATATTGCATTATTTAATAGGTTAATAGGAAGGAACTCTTGTAGGATTGGTATTTAGTGCCACTCCCGTGTGAGATCCGTCCCCATCTAAGAGTGTCGTTACTTATGGACTGTTTGGAAGTTTAAAAAAAGAGGGGGAGTAGAGTAGGGGGAGGGAGAGTAATTCAATTACCTTGTTTGGAAGTTTTTTAAGGAAGGAGGGGGAGGAGTTTGAAGGGGTTTGGAGGGGTTTCAACCACCTCTAACCCCTCATTTTTAATTCTCCCAAATTGGAGAGATTTGGAGGGAGAATAGAGTAGATAAATTATTGACTAGATAAATTTCCCAATTTACCCTTTCTAAATTAATAATAGACCAATGTTGCAAGTCCATTTTCAAATAGGGGTAAATTTGTCTATTTTAATAATTTCCTTTCCTCTCCATCTTAATTTTTAAAACATCCAAATAAGGGGAAGGACTAATTACTCCCTTCCCCCTTACTAATTTTAAAAACATCCAAACAAGGTGGAGGGGAACCATTCCCCTCTACTCTCCTCCCTCTCTAAACTTCCAAACAGGCCATTATGTAAGTGTGACATAAAATCTTTTTTTCCTCTTGTAGAACAAGTATTAATAACATAATTTATTTTTTAATGAAGTGCATGCAAGGCACATGGAGGATGAGTTGCCTTCAATTTCCTGTGGTCGTTGAACTTCATGAGGGTGGCTTCCGAACTCATTTCCATTTTTCAATCTGGAGTAAAAAGGTTCTTAAGGTTCTTAATGGTTAGCTGTGATAATAAAGCCCTTTGTTTCTTACCAATATACTAATATCTATATGAAATTGTTACAACTAACTACCCAACTACCCCAAATTGAAGTTTATCCAAAAAAAAAAAAAAAAAAAACCTACCTCAAATATTTAATAAGTTTCTTACTATCGCATCGCAAAGAGAAATACTATGTCTACAATATTTCACAACAAATTTTATGTGGCAGGTTGTTACGTGTTGTTATTGGTGGGATAGAAAAGTAATTTCAGTAGTAGGTTCAAATTAAAACTAATAATAATTAACCACCTATGATTTATTGTGAAAATGTTGTGGACGTAGCACCTCTCCACTGCAAAAGGTTGATATAAAAAGTAGGGATGACAAAAATTCTCTGTTTCGCCTGATCAATCTTGTTTATTGCAAGCTTTCTTCGCCTTGAATAAGTGATTTGAAGGGCATGGGCTTTGCTCTCCCATGCCTTGTTTTTCCCGAATGTGTATATTCTATTTATAAAAACAAAACTGAGACAAAATGCAAAAAACTAAAAACTTTTAGCTTTTAGCCAACCAGACAATTAGTCCTTTTTAATTTTCAATCACTTATTGACTACTGCGGTTACATTCAAATGGTTGAATTTGTTTGAAGTGAAATTTCAAACTAGTCTCTTTCTTTCCATCTCCCCTAAACCAAACATAACATTAGTATAATTGGTTAATTAAGTGAAGAGTAAACCAATTTTTTGGGTTCTAATAAAAAAACTTAGTAAGTCTAAGTTAAATGAACAAATTAACCAAGTTAGTCAAAAGTGTTGTGGATTAACTGATTGAAACTTCCTAGTGTTTTCAATGGAGATATCAAAGATTCAAATTCCTCCTCTCCAACTATCAAATTATAGAAAAAAAAAAAAAATAATAATAATAACAAACATACTATACACTTACGTAGCTCTCTAGGTAAAAGTTACCATGCCGTTAATTAATAGGTAACTCCAACTATCAAATTATAGAAAAAAAAAAATAATAATAATAACAACAAACATACTATACACTTACGTAGCTCTCTAGGTAAAAGTTACCATGCCGTTAATTAATAGGTAAATACTAACTACTGGATATACAATAAAAATAAGTAAATAATCCTAATAAGATTATTTTGTGGTAAATAGGCTTTCTAACGTTTTCTACAATTATCAAGTCTTACCTGTAGCTAACATTATGCTATAACTCAAATTTATTTTAAAAAGTATATAATTTTTTTTTTTGAGAATTTATAGAATATTTTAAACTTCTCTAATATATTTTTGAATGATATTTTGCATATCTTGTCACGACATGCTCAATTTTTATCTTAAAAAAACAAGTATCTTAATTGTTACATATGTAATATGACTATGATGGCAATATTACATAAACAACCATGATTATAAAATGAATGTTGTTGCCAAAAATAATTATGAGAGAGAGAGAGAGTTGTGAATACTAAATATGATCCCAACTAATGGAGAATAAGCGGTGATGGAAACAAGAAAATTGTTTTACGTTTTAGCTGTTTGTAGATAAGAGCAAATGAAACATGATTATGTGTACTTCTTTTACTCATTATTTATTATTTTTCTAATCTAGATTAAATTAAATCACCATCTATTCTACATTTCTTCTTTTGGTTTGCAGATAAGATTTCCTGAATTTAATTTTAATTAAATTAAAGGATAGCATTATGCTCAACTACTTCTTTCTTATTTGTGAATAGTTAATAATAATAATAATAATCAATAAATAATATATATATAGGTTTTGTTGAGAAACAAACACACAAAAAAGAGAGAGATTTTCTAATACAAATAATATATAGTTTAACCGACAGAAAGACCAGTTAATAATCATAAAAGTAGTGTAGTCCAAAAGTTTGATGTGTAGTGAACAAATTGAACCTTCGAGACTCGAAATCATGACTGTCCACTAAGAAGTAAGAACCAAAACAAAGTAAAATTGAACTGTATAACCAAAATCATGACAAAACACCTTTCAACTCTGGTTGGTAATCGAAGCATTGTATGTGGTCAAAGACCGAACATGGCATAACCAAAAAGAAAAAAAAAAGGACATATTCTAATCTTGTGGATTTGATTTTGGAATTGTGTTTTGTATATATATAGAAATATAACGTTGCTTTTTATTAATTTGTTTATCATTATAATTCTCCAAAAATTTTGGTTGGTGGAACAAATGTGTGGTCCAAATATGAACAAATAATTACCAATGCAGAAAATTACAAGCGGAGTGGGCCTGGCCGGAATCGTGAAGATTCTTCCCTCCTTCACATGTACATTCTAGATCTGAAAACCAGATTCTTCTCTACCAACCCGAGGACTAAGCCAAGCCAAGTGGACAAAATTTCATTAAGATCCAGTTTTGGCCACGTCATTAATTGAATGTCTATATCGGGCCTACAGTTTGGATTCTAATTTTTTTTTAGTTTACTTCTCTCTCTCTCTCTCTCTCTCTCTCTCTCTCTCTCTCTCTATATATATATATATATATATAAATAAAAGCGCAAATGTGTTAAAGTACTGTATACAGTGCTTTGGTTTATTTTTATTTTTTATTTTTTTCAAGTTTTGAACAGTTGCTGCTTTTTTTTTTTTTTTTTTCCTACTGCTTTTTTTTGGGTGATATCCTGTCCATTCTTTTTTTTAATGCACTATAACTACAGTGCTTTTTTTTAATGCACTATAACTACAGTGATTTGGTTTAGTGAGTCATTTTCTTTTGTTTTGGTTTTTTTTTTTTTTTTTCCAAGTTTTGAACAGTTGCTTTTTTTTTTCACTGTTTCTTTTTTTTTCTTTTTCTCTGTTTTTTTTTTTTTTTGGGTAATATCCTGTCCACTCTTTCTTTTTATTATATATATATATATATATATAAAACTGTTAGTTAACACAATAAATTGTCACAATATTTTTGCAATTGTTGATATGTTAATTCCTTATAGATTAAAATAAAATATCATACTAGAATCATCCACAACTAAAACTAAAGTTATTATGAAAAAAGAAGTGCTACATCTACAATATTTTTCGCAACATTTGTTCATTAGGCCTTTTTTTTTCCCCCACAAACCACAGTATGCAAGTTTTGGTTGTGCTGTTTTTGTCTTTTCCTTTAAATATTTATGTGTATGTACAGTTACACTGACTTAACAAATTCTTACAATATTTTCACAATTATTGACGATTTGCATTGTTCATTGGCCTTTTTTTTTTTTTTTTTTTTTTTTTTTTCACAATATGCTGATTTTGCTTGTGCTTTTAAATATTATATGTGCACACACAATTACATTAACGCAACAAATTTTTACAATATTTTCATAATTATTGAGGTTTCAATTTTTTAAAGGTCAAAATAAAATAATAATATAAGAGACCGAGACCAACCACAACTAAAAATAAATGTATTATGAAAATGTTATAACATCTTTTTCTTGTCACAATATTTTCATAATCGCGAGATCTCAGTTCCTTATAGATCAAAAAAAAAAAATGCTATGTTCACAACATTTTCACAATAATTTTGTAACAAATTTTATGTGGCAAGGTATTTTTGAATGATAAAAAAGTAATATCAGTAGTGGATAAAACCAATAACAACTTGTAATTTATAATTTGTTATAAAAATGTTATGGATGTAGCATTTCTCTCAAATAAAATAAAAATATATCTATTCAGATCCTAAAAATAAAAGTATTGTGAAAATATTTTAATATTTTGTTATATTCTTAGACTTCTTTTTTAGTATATATAGTCAAATTAGGTGAGCCAAAATTCACTGTACGCACAATTTTCTTATATTGTCTTTTTGCTTGTTTTTTTTAATGCATAATTTTAAAGCCAGTAACAATTTTTTACCTAAAATTTGTTGTGAAAATGCTGTGGACGTAAAAATTAAATAATAAAATATCAAACTAGAACCTACCACAGTTGGAAATAAAAAATATTACGAAAATATTGTGACGTTTTGTTATATTCCTAAACTTCTTTTTTGTGTGACATTTTGTTGTGTTCCTATACTTCTTTTTTTATTTAGTCAAATTAAGTAAGCCAAAACTCATTGTTTTAGGCTTCAATTGGCCTTTTATTTTATTTTTTAAATACACGGTTAAAAGTGGTTAGCCCAATTTAAAACCAGTAGCAATTTACCACCTAAGATTCATTATGAAAATATAGTGGACGTAACATTACTCTAAAATAAAATAATAAAATATCAGACTAGGACCCACCATAGCTGAAAATAAAGGTATTGTAAAAATATCGTGACTTGTTGTTGTGTTTCTAGACTTATTTTTTGGTTTATTCAATTTGTTAAACTAAAATTCATTGTTTAATGCACAATTTTTTTAGGTTGATTTTTTTTTTTTACACATTGTTTTAAGTTATTTTTTTAAATAAAAATAAACACACACACACACACACACATAACACACACAAATTGACGAAGTAACACTTTCCTCCTTTATGTTCGGGATAGTTGTTTTCCTCCCTAAAGTAAAGTTGAATAATTTCATCATTTATATTTTGTAAATGTGCATATACGCATATTGTTTCTCTCTTAGTTAAATCCTAACAAAATCTTATAATTCCTAAAATTTTAACTAGTGTGGGTTCCACGTACAAGGCACGTGCTGGTCCTTTAGTAAATAAGTTCTAAGAAATTGTCATAGTACATAGATATTCAAATAGCTATTTTAAATTTAAGTACATGACTTCATACTTCTTCAACAAAAAAAAATTATATTAATTCTCTCACTAAAGGGCCAGCACGTGCCTTGTACGTGCAACCCATACTAGTTAAAATTTTAAAGACGCATAAAGCAATTTGGGTTTTTTTTTTTTTTAGTTTACTTTAAAATTTTAAAGACACATAAAGCAATTTGGGGATTTGATTGAAGTAGCCTGACATTAATTTTTCAGTTTATTTTAAGCACATTGTAGAAGATATTTTTTTGAGTGAGGTTTGAAATTGTTTAAAATTTACAAGTTTTTAAAATTTTTTATTTTATATTTAAAATGCTCAAAACATATGAAAAACCTTCATAGCATTTTAGCTATATTTTTCATGAAATACATTTAACATGTCAATAACATAATTACTATTTCATGATTTTGGGATGATCATAATTATATTTAGTATAAAGAAACCAATTCAATTGAGGCCAAACTTGTTAAAAATAAAAAATAAATCTCAAATTGATGGTTTGCAAGTAAGTGTTCAAAAAGTCCTACCATTGGAAAACTAATAATTTTTCTTTAAAGACCCATTTTAAGTTGTCACGCAATTCACCACTAACTCTACCAATTCCATCACTGGATGATATGCTAGAGCATTAGCCTAACTGTCTAACCACCACTAGGAATAGTAGCTTGAGATCCACACAGATCATTAGATAATATTTTTAATAATGTTCAACTTTGAGTGTTAAGGTGAGAAGAGGGAGCAAGATCTACAGATGTTACTAAATTCTAAATCATATTTATTGCTGCAAATAGGGAATTAATTTTGCACTACTTAATGCATCATCTTGAGAGTCTTATTTGAGTTGTGCTATATGTATTTTTTGTATAGAGGGTGGTTAATTTGCTGCTGTTGGCTGTGTTCGGATCTGTTCTGTGGGAATTTTGAGCTTTGGTCTAGTTCAGCCTATTGGCTTTTGTTGTATTTGTTTTAATAGTGTCTGCTTTTTTTTTTTCTTTTTTCTTTTGAAGTTTAGCGGTTTAGGTTCTGCTGCTCTTGTAATTTTTTTTTTATTAGTTAATAAAGAGTTTGTTTGCCCATGATATCATGTGCCAAACAAAGCAATTTAAATCTCATTCAGGGATTTTGTAAGTAATTGATATTGCATTTTTTAACACTATGCATTTTTAAAAACGCAAAAATTGTGTCTGATAAGAAAGAGCTATCATCAGGAATGGAAATCATAGGTTGAAACTTTCTCTAAAAAAAAAAAAACGCAAAAATTGTGTTTTGAAACCGTAGTACCCGAGGAGATTTTTTCCAATCTTGCAATTATAACCCAAAGTCATGTTACCACATGGCACAATTTTTACATTCATAATACCTAACTACCCTAAGATTTTTGCACAATTCTCAAATTAAAAAAAAAAAAAAAACCAAACATTTTCCAACAAATAAATTTAGCTAATTTATGGCACCGTGCCACATTATCTTAAATATAGATGGATTGGACAAGTAGGCAGGTTTGAAATTGCATTGAAATGAGGTTTTTTTTTTTTTTTTGAAAACTATCTTGAATAACAATAAATTAATGGAAACTTATGACACAGGAAAGATTAATTTGAATTTTTGAGATTCTGATGCCCCCGTCAGTAATTAAAGAGAAAAAGAAAAACATAAGGTGAAGAATAAAAGAATAATTGATATGGTTTTGGAAAATAAAATTTTCTTTCTGAGGTCAATGTAAGGCAGGGTTAATTGCTATTCTTTTTCTCAAAAGTTTTAAACCCAATATTCCAGTATTTTGCAATTGAAAGAACTTAAAATATCTGGATGTGAGAAGAACAAAAGAAACTGAGGATAAAGGACAGTAGTCACCCGTTTCTCAGTTCACCAGTTCCCTTGTATATATCTATTGTTTCCCCCTTCTCTCTACCAGCAAATAGTTTTTAAAATTCATCAGCCTTGTAACTTTTGGTGCTTTCAAGTTAGGTTCATACTCTTTCTCCCGCCAACTGACATTCAAATCAATGAGTTGGACAATCAGAACCTGAATATGAATTTAATGATGCTCTTTTTAGGAGATCTAACGTAAGTTGTCTTAGTTGCCTTTGTTATGAGGTGTGGAAAAAACATTATTGTTGATTAAATGTTTCTTTAATATTTCAGGTATTGTTAATGTCTCTGAAAAAGTTTTTTTTTTTTGAGAAACGTCTCTGAGAAAGATGGTGGTGTAGGTTTGAATTGAATTGAAGCCTATAATGTGAGGAGTGGATATCATTACCAACTAATATAGAATAACATTGTAATACATGTTTCCAAACATTCTTCCAAGTGAAAACCACGTGCATCAAATTTTGTCTTGCCATTATTGTAATTTATTAAATCTCTTTTCTACGATTAAATATGTCAATGACATTTGATTGATTGAAACAAATTCATACTAAAGACATTAGGAGTAGAGATAAATTTGTATACATTATTCCATTGTCCAGACGGATATAATTCCATGTAGCTAGCAGGGGAGTGTTGAATAATTAATTTTCTCTAAACTCTGATTTAAGAACATAAAGGTTCATTTATCTTCTCTTAAATATCAATTTAAGAACATAGTGCTGTATATTTGACTGATTCTAATGTCTTAAAGTAATTATGTTTCTCCTTTGACTAATGCTTGTAGCATGTCACAAGATTATGGACTTCTGGTTGATGATGAATTTCTATCTGTACTTGTATATTATTGAGCACCCAAAAAAAAAAAAAAAAGATTTGGTTAATTCATTTATCCTAGCCATTTTGAAGAAAGAATATTTTTTATCTAGGCAGTAATAGTCTGTTATGGTGTAAATTTTGTTTCTACTTTTTGCTATAACATTCCAAATCAGTTTTACTTATATAAGTTGAAATTGGCAATGCTTTACATATTATCTTAGTTTTTTTTCCCTTTCTATGTCTATTTGTCTCTTTCTCTCTGTTTGTCTTTGCTAATGTAGATGAAGGATTTTTTTATTTTTTATTTATTACTATTAGGAAGAAGCTGAAGAGGTGTTAAAGTAGAGTCTAAAGAAGAACTTGAGGTCAGCTTACTCTTTTGATACTTTAGATTTATGCACCTAATCCATTGTAAACCATTTCTTTATCTCTGCATTACCTCTCGCATCCAACCTATTTCCTGTTGAACTGCTATCGACTTTTGGCAGAAGCAGAAAGGTCTGGCAGAGATTGAAATCCCAATTTAGCAAAATATAAGAGTTTGAAGGCTAGAAACCTTGATGTAATACTTTTGTTGTTTGCTGCGCCAGTAACTTGTTTGTAGCTTAATGCGGTGAGTGATCCATGTTGCAGATTGTGAAAACAACCGAACTCTCCAGGTGTGAAAGAAATTGTTCTTTACTTCTTGTTTTTTCATACCGAATGTTACTTGGTAGTGATGGGGTGTTACTGCACTTTTTTTTTAATACTTTCACTCGTTACTAAAACTAATTGACTTGTAGTAGGGTTGTTTGGTGTAAAGTCATGTTTCACTTTACCAGGATGCAATTTAGAAGTGAGAAACCACGACCTTGGCCCATTTGTTTCATTGGGACTAAACCACGTGAATGAGTGAGATTGTGTTGTTACCCCTCAAAATGGTGATTCGATTAATTATATCTTTCCCCCTATATCGAGGGTTTTGCATAGAATCGTCACTTAAGTCTAGTATATACAACATGATGAGGATAACTGAAAAACTAATAGATTTATTCATGGAATATATAGGAATTTAAGATAAAAAACGTAGTGATAAGCATGAACATGTAAATAACACAAGAACAACATTCAAGCATTGTCATGCTTAAATCCCAATCGCACTAAAAAATATACAACCAAACATGTTTATAAAACTAAAACACATTGAACCTAACCCACATACATATCAAACAAAAGAAAATGGGAAATTCCTCTAGAATCCTAAAGGAAAGGTAATAAAATACTCGGTCGCACTCTGTGATTTAGGAAAACGGTTACCCTTGTACAAATTTTTGCTTTTGAGATGTTCTCCATCATTCTTCCACTTCGACACCAAATCTGATGTCTATTACCATATGATTAAGTGCTTGCCAATTAAGTTGTTTTACTTGCTAAAACTTGATTAAATAATTGGCATAATTAATATACAATTAAGTAATGCATTGTATAATTGATTTTGGAATCAAACATGGTAAAATAGAAAAAAAAATAATTAAATACTAGTTTGATAAGTCTCAGATTAAATTGAAAAATTAGTGAAGCAACATTGAGCGGTATGGATTTTTATAGAATACAATAGTGATTATGGATTTGATACGGCATGTGTGGCACTAGTGACCAAAACGTGAAACAAAACACATTATGAGAAAGCGTGTGCTCAAAAGCTCTTTTATTTTTTATATAAAAGTTAACTAACCTCATCAGATGTGTGCGATGAGGGTTTTTTTTTTAGTGGTCCTATTTTGTAGAAAAAAAAAACTTGTGTTTTTTATTTTTATTTTTTTATATATATAAATTTTATTTTGAAAATCTAATTTATAAGTGGATAAGCAATTTAAAAATCAACTAGCCTCTGAGCACGTGCTTAGAAGCTCTTCTATTTTTTGGGTTAATTTTAATAATTTTTTGATTTCTCACACAGAATGCACTAAAAAATTAAACATGTGACTCTCGGCTTACTAAACTTAGGAAGGCACTTCCCAAATCCAACTCCCACAATAAATTCTAACATATATTTAGATCCAAACAACATGAAATAATTACCTTTAGAGATGATGTTGCTCTGTTAGGAATGTAGACTCCATAATGAACTTTAGCAGCTGGGTTGTCAACATGAAGGGACTTCAAAATGGTGGCATATCATTTGTAGCACGGACTTCATGTCCCCTACCCGTTGATTGCAAACTTTTATCCTGAAAACATAAAACATCGTTCATTACAAAGGCTACATACAAAAATAATTCTTGCTATGGAGGATAGGGATGGAGGGAGAACATTATAACTACTTAATGATTATGGGTGGAAGTTTGAAGTTGTATTTGTGAGAATTTGTAGGCAGATTTTTTTTTTAAGCGATAGTTCATTGTAGTTTCACCTATCCAGTTGTTAGCTTTTTTTTTTTGGCTGGCAATATCAGTGGTTAGTTAAGGAATAAGAAAGAATTTTGAACCATTAAATTTTTTTTAATAAAAATAAAAGATAATGATTAAAAGTTAAGAATAAAGCTTCAATTGAAATCAGGGAAAAAAATTTTTGAATTCAAATAGGAGAACGTGTACCTGAGATTTGAAGAGGTATGCTAGATTTTTGGAAGATGGATGAACGTGGGATTTTTTTTTTTTTTTTTTACTTTAGTTATTTGATTTAGGATATGTCACGTGCGTGCTCAAAGACTCTTTTAATTTTTGGGTAGAGGTTAATAATTTGCTCAAATTATAATTTGGAATTAATATATTTTCCAATCACAATAAAAAACCTAGAGGTGTGATGAAAAAATTATTTCACCCACAAACACTTAAACACTCATCACAACCCTAGTTTTTTTTTTTTTTTTTTTTTTTTTTTGTGATTGAAAAATGTATTAATTCCAAATTATAATTTGAACAAATTATTAACCTCTAGTTTGTAAGATAATGCTTTAGAATTGAAGGTGTACAACAAACATTCCACTGTTGTCCACGTTTTTGTATTTATATTCAAAATATACACTTGATGAAAATATACATGAGTTACAACTAAAAGATAATTACAACCTTTATAGCTAAGTACAAACTCAAATAAAAATCGTAATTAGAGTTTAGGAGAAGTTGTGGTTGGGTTATTAGAATTCTCTGGTAAACAAATTGTAAAAAGAAAAGATTTTAAAAGTTGTGAGTATTTTAAATTTTAAATTTTGAAGAGGTATGCTAAATTTTAGAAAAATGGGTGAACGTGGGATTTGATTTAATTTTTTTTTACTTAGATAAGTGAGATATGTTGGTGGATATTCTTTTAACTACATTGAATAATCTCATTAAAAAAAAATTAAATTAAAATTACATGAGATGAGGGGATAAGGATAATAATTTTATTTAAAAAGGGGATAAGGATAAGGGTTTTTTCCCATTAAAAAAAAAGTAAGGTTTAAAAAAAAAATCCAACTTAACGTGAAGGAGGGGAAAAAAAAAAGGAGATCTTGCAAAAGAGATTTTTTTTTTTTTTTTTTTTTTTTTTTTTAATGATGAGATAAGGATAATAATTCAAAATGTTGTGAAAATGTTGTGGATATATCATTTTTCTTTTTTTAAAGGTCAACACCTTTCATTAATCATAATTCAGGGTTACTACATTTTTCGAATCACAAAAATATGTAGATATGTGATAAGATTTATGTGAGTTAAATAATTTTTTCATATATAAATCTTATCATACCCCATTTAGCTTATTTGAAATTGGTTATTGTACATTTTAAAGTATAAACATTTCTGTTAGTAACAACCTAAAATTTTTCCATGAAAAGACCCATCAACCCCAATTGAAAGCATAAATTTCTTATGTAAAACTTACCCATCTAAAAAGAGCCAAACACTACAAAAGAGAAAAAACTACAACTACAATGTCCAGATAACATGAATGAATACAAATATTTTGTACAATGTCTTGTGTTCCACTTTATAATCTACCAATTAAATGGTTTTTTTTTTTAATTTTTTTTTTTCATTTTAAACTTGACATATCTATCTTCTAGGGCAACACATTCTCTACCTAAATGAAAACATTAGCATTCCATGCCTCAAAATCTTTATAGCCGAACCTGCATCAAATTTTATATTTGTTGTCTCTACCACCTCCATCTACATTGAATCTCCCTCAACACCATAATATTGGGGAAAAAGAACCACAATAGGATTACCAAATCAGAAAATATATAATAAAACATTACTTAAGTGGAAAAATAAATCAGATATAGGATTAGGCTAGTGAATTTATTGAAATAAATAAATTCATTAAAACATACACACCTGGTAAATTCTTTTGTGGACGACCATCATAGGTAAGTCAATTCCTACAAATCATATATAGTCTTAGGTGAAGGATCCTTACACCACAAATTAATATGACTGCAGTGAATTAGTAATAACATAAACAATTTTAAAATTTTTTCTCAAGACACAAACTTTGTGCCAAGTATCAATTCAACGCAACTTGGGTATATGCTGTCGGCCATTGAAGTCCCAAAATAATTGGAAATATAAATAATATAAATAAAAATTACATCAAATCACAATCAAAATTTAATATATACGAAAATGTTTAATGTCTTGGACTTTAGTTTCAAAATAGTTTATTCTCAGGTGTATAGATGAAGATGGTTTCAACACCATTTATTTCATTTTGTTTTTGAAAAAGAAAAAGAAAAAAACATTTTATAATACATGCTTCCAAATCTAAAATTACATTCAATTGGCAGTGGTACTAACTACTAATAACAGGAAACAAAGTACAACTTCCTGTGTCTGATTTAATGCTCACCCATTAAAATAAAATATAAATAAACAAAGAAGAAGAAAGAAAGATTGATGCTCACCCATTGAAGAAGAACTAATTGATGCCTACCGGTGATTAATCTCGTCAAATGTTCTAAACATGAACAGTTTGATTTTTATAGCAATATCTATCCACTCAAGTAAAATGTGGAATGAAAGACCAAAAAAAAAAAAAAAAAAGTCATCAATCCTTCAAGAGAAATTGGCGTTACATACAGCTATTTCAACCTTTGATGTATCCATTCTTGAACAACTTTTTATTGCTACACTTAGTACTGAGCTTTCATTCCAATCAAAGATATTTGCTCCATTTCTTGGATTTAACTCCAGAAAATGTGGAAGGTTGTTAAACCTGTTAAGCTAAACCACCAGCTAAATCTTGCGCCTAATCCAACATCCCTTTGAACAGAACCAAATGCACCGTTTTACTTAAAACAAAACAAGCCTCAGTAAAACAAAACGTTGCGTTTAGTATTAAGTGAAACGACGCAGTGGGCTTGGGCTTCTTCTTCACAGACGCAGGACTGTGCTCAACAAAGACTCTCAGTGGCCATCGAATGAGGAGAAGAAGGAAGAAAGATTGCAGAATAGGGGAGTGATGAACAGAGAAGAAGGAAAAGTTTTTGTGAAAAGACTCAAATTGACGATGTTTCTGATAGGGGTAAAAAACTTTGGCAAGTAATTTGAGAACGTGTATTATGCAGTTGTGAAGATGGGAGTAGATAGGTTAAAAAAAAAACAAAGGAAAAAAAAAACTGTGCGTAATTTTTTTTTTTTTTTTTTTAAGAAAAACTGTTTGTTGGTAAATTGTTTTTTATTTATTTAAATCTTGCTAAATTTTTAGAATTTTTTAAAGAAAGATGCTAAGTTTACAATATTTTTACAACAAATCACATGTGGTTAGTTGTTATTGGTTCAAATTTGAACTTAACACTAAGATTACTTTTTTATCCCAACAATAATAACAAGTAATAACCTGCCACTTAAGATTTGTTGTAAAAATGTTGTGAAAATGTTATGGACATATCATTTCTCTTTTTTAAATTAGAAATTTTACCTCTCTAATGGGAGTGTGGTCTTATTTTGTAGATGGTGTTTTACGTGGAAGTTAAAAAAACATTTTTACCAAGTTTTGCCCCTAATTAAGTAGGTTGTAAGGGTATTTTGAAACAAAAAAAAAAAAAAAAGTCAAATAGAGGAAACCCCTTAAATAGTAGTATAGAAAAAAGGTGTGGAATATATCTAATATGCTAATTTTTAAGAAAAAAAATGTGTCAAACTTTTGAAATTTGTTAAGCCGTTTAGTGATAAAAAGTTACTGACGATTTCTTTTTGACAATTAGAAAAAGAAAAAAGAAAAAAAGTACGTCAATGGGAGGAAAAAAAACAGTTTATATATATATTTTAAAGAAGAAGTTGTATTAGTACTTGACCACTTAGGTTTTAAGTTGCTTTTTGTTTTCTATTTGAAAATATCACTATAATTATTTTATGCAATCTAGGGGTGTAATGAGTGTAGTCTTGTTTGTAGCCAACATTTTAATAGGAGTTAAAGATGTTTCTACTTATCAAAAAAAAAAAAAAAGTGTATATATCTATTTAGTTTTGTTTTTGGATAAACATGGGGGGTTTAACATAATAATAGATCCAAGTTCCATATCAAAAACTAAAAGACATAATAGATTAAGATAATAAAAAA
Organism: Quercus lobata; assembly: GCF_001633185.2. Lineage (NCBI taxonomy): Eukaryota > Viridiplantae > Streptophyta > Magnoliopsida > Fagales > Fagaceae > Quercus > Quercus lobata. The sequence continues at coordinate 33,133,692 of NC_044915.1, read as the reverse complement.
CCAAAATGATTACATGGCATATCAAAATATCCTTGATATTTAGTTTTGTTTTTGGATAAACATGGGGGGTTTAACATAATAACAGATCCAAGTTCCATATCAAAAACTAAAAGACATAACAGATTAAGATAATAAAAAACCAAAATGATTACATGGCATATCAAAATATCCTTGATATTTAGTTTTGTTTTTGGATAAACATGGTGGGTTTAACATAATAACAGATCCAAGTTCCATATCAAAAACTAAAAGACATAACAGATTAAGATAATAAAAAACCAAAATGATTACATGGCATATCAAAATATCCTTGATATTTAGTTTTGTTTTTGGATAAACATGGGGGGTTTAACATAATAACAGATCCAAGTTCCATATCAAAAACTAAAAGACATAACAAATTAAGATAATAAAAAACCAAAATGATTACATGGCATATCAAAATATCCTTGATATTTAGTTTTGTTTTTGGATAAACATGGGGAGTTTTCTTTTAAGGGGGGAAAAAAAAAATAGTAGTGATATGGGTTAGTGGAAGAGTGGTCCTATTTTGTAGGCAATGTTTTAGTAGGAATTAGAGTGTATTTTTACGAAATTGTCATTTTGTTTTGTTTCTACTTAAACATAGAGATGTAGGGGTATTTTTGAACCAAAAAATGAGAATCCCAAACAGGGAAAATCTCTTAAATAGTAGTATAGATAATTTGAATCCATTATAATTTGGGATTACTACATTTTCCAATCACAAAAATACATAGGGGTGATAATGGGGAGATTTAAATTTATTGGGTAGAAGTTTGAAGTTGTTTGTGTGACTAAAATGTGGGTGTACAGCTGGTTTTTTTTTTTTTTTTTTTTTCATCATCATCAATACGGCAGATGTGTTTTTATAAAGAGACGTGTGTTTGTTTTAATTTAATTTAATTTTTTTATAAATGGATAAAACAATTTGAAAATTTTTAGGAGAGTAGTCCTATTTTGTAAGCAACTTTTTAGTGGAAGTTAAAGATAAATCTACTTATATATATATATATATATATATAAAGGTGTATATATCCATTTAGTTTAGTTTTTTTTTTTAATAACTATTAAATTTTTTTTTGATATTTAGATTTGTTTTTGGATAAATGTGGGGTGTTTAACTTATTTTTCTATTTAAAAAATAAATAAATGTATAGTTGCTTTGAAGAAGTGGGTTAGTGGAAGAGTATTCATATTTTGTAAGTAATGTTTTATTATTTTAGTGCAAGTTAGACATGTATTTTTACCGGACTATCTTTCAGTTTTGTCTCTACATAAATTTATGGAATATGAGTATTTTGGAATAAAAAAAATTCAGTCCAAATATAGAAAGCCCCTTAAATAGTAGTATAAATAAATAAATATAAACAAAGCACTGGTTTTTAACTTCTACAAAGGCAAAGACGTGGAGTTTTTTTTTTTTTTTTTTTGAGAAATGGATACTTGCTGATATAAATTAAGCAATAGAGGGAAAATCATCCAATACAAAAGACATTATATCTGTTGGAACACACTCCAACCAGATTAGAGAAGAAGATTGTCTCGCTCGCTGGGCTAAGGCATGAGCGACCGCATTGCCTTGCCGACTTACGTGAGCGAAAGATATACTCCGAATTGAGTTTGATAGGTAGACAATATCCTTGATGAGATGCCCGCCTCGAGAATTCTCCATACCGGTTCGCCTTAAAGAGTTTACCACAGACTCAGAATTGCCCTCGCATACAAACTGATCATAACCCGATTCAACAGTAAAGCTTACGGCGTGCCAGGCTGCGAGGAGTTCAAGGATTTCCACCGTTGGAGGTTTCACGATCTGCTCGGATAAGGCAGCTAACACCCGACAATGGCAGGTGTACTGAAGTGACAGGGTGTTGATGGAGTCATTGTTAGTTTTTTTGTTTATTTTTTAATGGTATTGCTGAGTCATGGTATTTCACCGCATGTCACCCGTGTTATTGAATAGGAGTGCCACTTGACACAGCTTGTAAATTTGTTAATTTTTTTTTTTTTTTTGATAATACATTTGTTAACTTTTGTATTTGAATCATATCACCTACGTACCCATAAGATCATCACTGGTATTTCACCAAAAATAACCCAATCATATATGTACAAGATGTGGTGGAATGTATAAAATGACTAATCTTTTTGTAAATATTTAGCATTCAATTAAAATAATAAGTAAATATTTAACCGTGGTCACCTACCAAAATTCCATAAAAATTTTATTTTAATAATATTTTCAAATTGTAATCAAGTTAGGATTTTCAATCAACCTAGAAATGATAGGAGAAGGAGATAAGAAAAAAAAAAAACTGTATGTTAAAAATTGTTAATAAAAAAGCTACAATACTATGTCCACAACATTTTCATAACAATCTTATCTGACGTACAATTTGTTACTTGCTTTTATTAGTGGGTAATAAAGTAATTTCAGTTGTAAATTTAAATTAAAAACCGGTAACAACTTGATAACTAAAATTTGTTGTGAAAATATTGTGGATATTGCACTTCTCAAAACAATTAAACCCAATTATTAAGCTAATAGTGGTGTATTAGACAAAATGTAAAGATAAAAGAATAAAAAATAAAAAGATGAAAGAAAACTTAATACTATTGTGTTTGTGTGTATTAAAATTTTAAATATCATTAATAAAATCTAAAATCAAATAGGAGAGAGAGAGAGAGAGAGAGAGAGAGAGAGAGAGAGAGAGATGGAAAAAAGAAAAAGAAAATGTAAATATAGTTGTGTCAATAAAATGTAAAATGTAATACTAAATACTAAGTGTGCGTTTGCGTAGCGACAGCGGTGCATGTTTTGCCTTTTTTTTTGGTCCAACGCACTGTTTACAGACCAACAAGTACGGAAAAATGAAGCAATAACTTTAAAACTGAGTCCCACAAGCACTATTCATAGTTCAAAAATTATTTTGTTATAGTGTTTTTAGTAATAAGTTTTTAGTTTTCAGCAATAAGCAGTATTCAAATAGATCATAATATATATATATATATATATATATATATATATATATATATATATAAAAGAAGAAATTGACAAACCGTAAGAATAAAAAAATGGAAAAAAAATAATCTATCTATATTATTAATATTTAAGCGGTTTTCAAGCTAGCTACCAAGTAGTGGACTCTTTAAGTTTTTCATGTCGCAAAATACCCCAAAATTTATCTGTTTGGAAAGTTTAAATAACCGGATTATTTATATCTATATCTATATGGCTTTTGAATGGAGTTTTAATGTGCTTTTGTGATAGAATATTTTTCCCTTTCTCCTGTGTGGGTTTGTTTCTAAAAAAAAAATCTATATGCCTATGGCTGTAACGGTAGTTATAATTTTGGTAGATAAACTTGTAAGACTAGTAATAATAAAAAGAAAAGAAAAGTTAATATTATATTAAATTATTATATTTATTTATTTATTAAACTTTATCCAAAAAAGTGATAAAGCAGTAAACAAAAAGTTTATAGGAAGAAATAAACTATAAATTTTATCGTAAAAATTTGTTGCAATTTTATGCAACTCAACCAAAAACAACGAAAAGAAAGGATAACAATTAATCGCACTCCCAGTCCTACACGAAACTCTGTTTGCTTCTACGTACAGTCATTTGGCTGTCTCAGTACAGTAAATTTACTGTTTATGTGCTGAAAAAAAAAAAAAAAAAAAAAAAAGACGGAAACGTGAAATGAAAACGTTGGTTTCAGCTGAAACCAAACGCTCACTGTATATAAGCAATCCATTCAGCATTAATTCATGTCACAAAATCCCAGTTAACAAGTCAGATCTGAGAAAGAGAGAAATTTGGATCCCTTCAGGAAGTCAAGGTTGATGAAATCTTTGGCCCCATCCAAAAATCTGTCAGTTCTCTTAATTTTGCGTGCGTGCTTTATTTGAGTTGTTATTTGTCTATCTTATTATTATTATTATTTTCTTAACGAGTGTCATTGTTTTTCCTTAGCGTTCCATTCTTAGTATCAATATTATGGTTAGGGTAAGTTAATTTGCCGTGATATTATGTAACACAGTAATATTATATTAATATAATCTCAATATAAGAATGCAATATTATATTATTAAGAAAAGTGATGAAATTAAATTGATATAATTTATTTTGTAATTTTAAATTATAATAATGTTAGAAGAAATAAACTAAGTCAAAAATCTTAATATTACATTATTATAATGGGTTCACAATAATGGTTCATATCTCCGTCCAAAAAAAAGATGTTGACAATTTGTAATAATAATTAGATGCCCAAACACCTATCAACCTCTAAAGAATCACTCTCTCAAAAAAAAAAAAAAAAAAAACCTCTAAAGAATCACAAGTTCCTAAAGTTCCTTACTTTCAAAAGTCCTGACTCCTGAATTTGAATTCTGATACCCATTCCTTCAAAACTCAAAAGTCTGAACTTCTTTATACACTCTTCAAGTTACACCTTTGCTTGTAACAGATTTAATTTGTTGGTATCTTAGACTAAGACATCCTAGTCTTTAGGACTAAGATCAGGCCGGGTCGGGTCGGTATCACTACCACCCGCAACCCAAAAACTACCTTGTTCATATATATATAGTCTCACACTCTCACTTGACACCTCACGTCTTCACTATGCTGTTTATGATAGTCTTTGTTCATATGCTCAGGTTTGGGATTTGTTTGGATGAAGCTTCCGATCTAAAAACCTAACCCGTTGGTATATAGCTCAGGGAGAGTGAAAAATTTGGACCTGAGAGAGTGAAAATTAAAATAACATTAAGATTAATATATATATATATATATATTATTTTTATTTAAAAATAAATATGCTTACTTGGTTTTAATAAATTTAAAATGATATAGTTTTGAATAAAAAAATTTGAATTCATTAGAAAATGAAAATAAGACTTGACATAAATCAACATTACCCAAAACTTTAAATCAACAAAAGTAATGCATTCTAGTAACTGTTTGTATTGGACTATGTTTTTGAACAATTTATCTTAAGCATCAAAGAAGCTAGTATTGGTGCATCAAAGAAGCTAGTATTGGTGCATGTTATACTAAGCTATGTACTTTTTCTAGATATTCCGTTGTGATATTCCGTTGTCTAATGTTTCCTATTTTTGAAATCTACATTACCCAAAACTTTAAAGTTGTAAATTACAATTGGGTGTTACTAAAGTGTGCCCTTAGGGTATACATTAATAAAATATTTTAGGAAATTTTTTACGGGAAATTGAAAAAACTGACAAACTTTTTGTCAACTTTTCAATTTTCCATAAAAACTTTCTTAAAATAGATGGTTAATGTGTATCTTAAAGGCATATATTAACGGGACTCCCATTGCAATTTAGTACTCTAATAGTTAAGAGTTAAGATGTGGACTGCAAGTATACGTATTATACTATTATTTGTTATTTTTTTCTGTTTTTACAGTAACACAAATATTGCCTGTATTTAATTCAATCCTTTTCTTTGGTATGTTTATGTCCAACTAATATCAATATCAATGTTTTTTGACATGTTTTTAATGGGAAACTTATTTGAATTCAATACACATACCATGACACACTTACCTATAGAGTTCTTTTTAAGTAAAAAATGAAAATAAAACTTGACATAAATTTTTTGCAGCACGAAGTAAAGCCGCTTTGGAAAAAAACCCGCAAAGCTTGTAGACATAGCAAAAGAAGATGGACATTTTTGCTCTTTTAACTTCAATAGGAATCAATATAGGTCTGTGTGCGGTCCTTTTATTGCTCCGTTCCATATTAAGAAAACTGCCTAGCAATGTAAGAGTGTACTTTGGAGGGAGGCTTGCTTCAAGGAAGACACCCAATGATCCTATTTGCTTTGAGGGGTTTGTACCTTCACGTAGTTGGATGGTTGAAGCATTTCAAACAAATGAAGAAGAACTATTGCGCATTGGTGGCATGGATGCCGTGGTTTTTCTCAGAATAGTTCTTTTCAGGTAATATCTTTTTATCATCATATTTATTGATTTTTAACTTTTCTAATTTTACAAGATGAAACCCAAACAATGGGAATATAGGTATTTGGTAACCCAAACAATGGAAAATATAGGTAATTGGTAGTTATAAGAGCTTTTCGAATCATAATGTCTGGACACCCTTCACTCTTTGATGTTTATTAGAAATTGTGTCACTAAGCTCTTGTTTGTTAGAGCTTCCCCTGCCTAGCTTATTCAACCTTTTAAACTTATGTATTCTAGGTATAGTTATGCATTAGGGTCCATTTGAGAATAGCTTATTTAATTGAAAAATTGAAAATTTTTTGTTGAAAGTACTTTGGATAAAACTAAAAGTTTACTAAAATAGTACAACGAGACTTATGAATAATACCAAAAAGTGCAATGAGACCCAGCTTATAAACTTATTCCAAACACCAGCTTATTTGTTAAGCCCAACAATCCAATGAAAATTGAAAATAAGCTCTCATTAATTCATGGATATATGAAGACACATGCTTTTTAGTGGTTGGATGGTGTTAAAATTTTGAATTAAAAAAAATGTTATTTAAGTTAATAAATTGGTTAATGTAAAATTTAGGCTTATAAAATGTGTATTTTAAATTTTTTGTTGATAAATATAAAAATTGATAAATTCATACTTACATAAAAGTCATGTATCAAATTTTTTTTTTTCAAGAAAGTAGTCATGTGTCAATTGATACTTAAATATTACCGAAATATTTTGTTAACCTGGCTAAAATGAAATGGCCTCAAGTATGAAATTGTATCCCTAGTGACACATACATAAAATTCGGTTGAAATTAGATATCATAATAACATATATCTAAATTGTTCATAAAACTAGTGTAGTTAAAATGAAAATGTTAAGATGTATAAGTGAAAATATAAGGTAATAAGGTAAGATATAAATTGAAGAAATTAATTTAAAAAACAGGGTGACTCCTATTGAGGAAAAAATGAGTGAGAACTGAGAATCGCTTGAAAGAATTTGATTATATATGTGCAAAAGTGAGCAATTAATGGACAAATTAGAAAGAGTGTTTTGATTTAGATGACCATAATGGAAAAAAAAAAAAAGTTAGAGGAAAACCTAAAATAGCATTAGTATAATTAATAAAAAGAGAAATGTTAATTAAGGAGATTATGGAATATGATTTTGAATATGATAAATGACATGAAGAATAAATATGGCCATCCTTAATTAATCTATTGAGATTCCATAGTTGACCTTAAAAATTTTAGAACTAAGGTTTTGTTGTTGTAGTGGTGTATGTCTAAGTGGCATAAAGTTTTAAGTTAATTTTTTTTTCATTTATTTAAAATTTTCATTTTGTTGCTGCCCATTTTCATATTGCAGTGAGCTTGTGGCCCATTTAAAAAAAATAAAGTAAAATTGCAGTTGTGGAAGTATGCAGTTCTTAGGACTCCTATGCACTTTTAATATAAGCACATACATTAATAGATTCTTTTAGAAATTCGTTTCATAGTTTGCTCTTAATATTATTTCCATATTTATAGAAAGAATATTTAATGCTGGTTTTTCAAGTTCTTATGGGTTTTATTTAATTTGTTTTTTGCAGTATTAAAATCTTTACCATTGTTGCTGCCATTTGCACCTGTCTGGTGCTTCCGGTGAATTATTTTGGGCAAGCAAAGCTTAATGAGCATTGTCTAAAGCTTAACGAGCATTATCCATTCGAGACATTGAAAATATTTACCATCGAAGATGTCAGAGAAGGTTCAAAGTGGTACGTGCCATATACTGTTGATGATTATACCGTTATAAAAGTAAAGAGTTATTTGTGTTAGTTTATATTTCCTCTCAAAAAAAGAGAGAAAAGATGCTTATACATGCATGAGACATGTAAACAATGCTTGAAAAGGAATTCGAGCTTGTCCCTAATAATGTTCTTTTTCAACCAGCAAACGATTTCTATGGATATTTGTCTCCTTGACATTTGAAGAGATTGTGAGCTGAGAGAGCAGAATTGATAGTAGTTTAGAGAAGTCGAGCATAAATCCTTGCTATCTAATTGTTTGCTATCTAATTGTTAATCATACCTTTGTTTTTGAAATGACTGATAGACTAGTTAAATTGGTTATTCGATTTTTTTTTTTTTGGTTATTCGATTTTTTTTTTTTTTTTTTCAGGCTCTGGACTTATTGTATGCTCAGCTTGCATTCTTCTTTACAATGTAAGTATGTAAATTTATTTGGATTTTCAACTATTGTATAGCTTATTTTTGTTCAAAAAAAGTTGTTCAAGAAACTTTCTTTTAATTCTTCTTATGATAATTTTCAACATATTTTTCTAGGAGTATAAGAGTATTGCTCAGATGAGGTTAGCATATATTACTGGATCTCCAACAAATCCAAGTCATTTTACAGTTCTTGTTCGTGCTATTCCCCGATCTTCAGAAGAATCATACAGTGATTCTGTGCAGAAAAATTTCACTAATGATTACTTGTCACACCAAACGGTGCACCGGTATATATAATAGAGTTGAGAAACCAACGGTGCGCATCTTGATTTCCTCATGGCTAATCAAGTCATCACTGTCTAGTTTACACATGCTTGTCTTTAGACTATTTTGTGGTTAACTCTAGACTTTTGAAATGTTCTTAGTGGTATATATTGATATGTATTATTTGGAATTAAAAAAAAGTCACACTTCGCTCCTCCAAATTACCTATCTCATTGGACTCTTTGATTTTGTATATCATAAATGGAGAAAATTATTAGGTACTCCAAAAGTACTATAAATGCGTAATCTCTCTCATCTCACATGAATAGTGGGATCCATCATGAATTTAATTAGTAGGACCCACCATTCATGTGAGAGGAGGGTGTACGTATTTATGGTACTCTAGGAGTACACAATAATTTCCCCATAAATGGAGATTGTTGCGAAATTTAATTCATAATTAATCATAAATTATTTCAGGATTTAAAAGAATATCAAGTTACATTTAATATATCATAAATGATTGACTTGAAATGTATTATAAAAATTATTTGTCTTTTATTTTGTTAATACTTAATGGATACTAGTTTTATTTTTCATATATTAATTTATTTATGAATTTTAGTTTTTTTATTTTTTATTCTTGAATGATCAAAATTTTGGTTCATGTCTTGGTCCACCAAAGACAAATTGCAGGTTCCATCCCTGAATTTAGTCCACAAATTAATTTGAAAACATGATCTACCAGTGTATTCTTGCAAGTTTTTTGCATTAATTTAAGGTGTTGCTAGACCATATAATATTTACTAAAAAGAGGACGTTGGGTAATATTATTATCACATTATCAATTCTATTTTAATTTTATCCAATTTTTTTTATATCACATTTCCTTATTCCGGCGTACAATTGTTGCCTTCATTTCTTCCTCTTCTCCTCTTTGTTTTTCTTTAACTGTATCTTTTCATTGCTATGTGAAAGTTGCTACATAATCTAAAAGCGTTTGTTTAGCAAAAAATAACCTAAAATTATTTTGGTCTTCCATACAGGACGATGCATCTGCTTTAGTTTTTTTCAAGACTCGCTATGCTGCTACTGTTGCTGCACAAGCTCGTCTACCTTCAAATTTTATGTTATGGGTGACTTAAATATGGCTCCAGAACCACAAGATGTTTATTGGCCAAATCTTGAAATACCATACAGACAACTTTGGTTCCGTAAAATGGGAACAATTGTGGCTTCTAGTGCCTTCATTATTTTGTTTCTTTATCCTGTGTCCTTTGTTCAAGTTTTGGCTCAGCTAGAGGAGATAGAAAAAACATATTTGCGTCAACAAATAGCATTTCCATTCTTGGGAGGACTTCTGAAGAAGTAAATATTGTGATGATAGAGCTATGTGGTCTGTGTATTATTTTTGGTAATTTTTGCATAACTCATTTGTTGGTTTTGCATGGATAAGTGCCAAAGAACATATCTGCATCATCAACTGTATCCGTATAATAGTGTTTGTTATTTCTATTGCATCATTATGAGATAACCTAGTTGTTTTCGAATATAAGAGCAACTATGATTTACTTTGGGAAATGAAATTTAAGTGGTTGCTCTGGAAGGCAACCTAACACGGATGGTTTAGTCTATGATATAAATGCGTTTGTTAAAACTGTGTAGATATTAAATAAAGTTATTAATCATTCACCCCTTTACTTAAGTTAAATGTCTCACGCTTAAATTTGTATTGAATTTCCCTTCTCCAAAAAAAAAAAAAAAAAAAGTCTTGAATTTCTAATTTAAAATAGTTTTCTAGCTTAATATTATCTACAGTAGCAACGTGTAAGAAATTGTATAAATTTTGAAAGGCCAGTGATATTTATTTAAAATATTTCATTCAATAAACACATGATAAGTTGTAATTAGTAGAATATAACTTACAAAAAGTGGTAAATAGAATTTGTATTCACTTATGTTAATATGGTGTAAATTTACACATGTATGCCATAGAGTCTTACGCACTGTGTTTGGGCCATATGGCTTACCATAAGTACTTCATGCCATATAATATGTTTCTATCATGTGATGCATGATAAGTACTTTAAAATTATTAGTATAGTAAGAGTCATTACGCATTTCTATGCCCAGGCCACTTACTCTTAGGCCTAGGCCTAAGGCTCTACCGAACCAAAAAAATTATGATAAGTCCCAAAGCCCTCATTGCATAAATAAAAGGCCTTCAAAATTGTACAAAAATTATTCCAAAATTGTATAGTGATAATTGATTTTTTTCAAAGAAAAAAAATATAGGTGAATTTTAATTCTTCCTCCACTTCTAAGAAAAAAAAAAATCTAATTGATATATAAGGTATGGCCTTAGGCCTTAAAATGTATTAACCCTTAATATAGTTTACACACTTTATTAACAAAGTTTTAAGAAGTTTAAAAATATTATTCCAATTAAATTCTATCACCATAAGTTTATGAAAATTTAAAGAAATTTTATTATTTATTTTAAAATATATTAATCATTTACCATGATATTTATTTTAATAATAAATTAGGTCTTCGTGTCACATGTTGTACAACATGCTTTGATCATGTGGTGCACTATAAGTACATTAAAAATATAGTTTGCTTTAAGCGAAACGCTCTTACTAAAGTTTTAAAATTTTAAAATAACACTCTAATTAAAACTTAATTACCAAAAATTTTAAATAACTTAAAAAGTTTCATTATTTAGCTTAAATAATTTGCAACATATTATTATTTTTTATGTTGATAAAACTCAGCTTACACATTATGCTTTGTTATATAATTTAAATTAATGGGTCCTGATTTATTTTTTTATTTTGTATTATTGAAATATATATTTTTTGTAGTTTATAAATGGTTTTGATTAACTTATGCATTGCATGGGCATGGTGCTAATAATCATGTAAATTTATTATGTGTCTTGGTGCAGGAAATATATGACCCAATTGGTAACAGGATACCTTCCAAGTCTAATTTTGCATTTAGCTATGCCTACCATTCCACCAATTATGATGATATTTTCAACACTAGAGGGGTCTATTTCCCGTAGTGGGAGGCAAAAGACTGCATGTTACAAAGTCTTTTACTTCACAGTCTGGAATGTCTTCTTTGTTAATGCTTTTGTTGGATTTCTTATTGTGTATTATATCAATCAATTGGATGCCTCCTCTAGTGTGAAAGACATAGCTGCAGAACTTGCCAATGCAATTCCGAGACAGGTTTTATTCTTAGATTCTTATATAAGTTTGTTATTTATCTTCCCGAATATGCTACACTATGCACTCTGTTCTATATAATTTTATTTGTGAAAATAATCACTCATGATGGATGTTACATATTTTGAATTATTTCTTCAGTTACCAGATTCTTATTAAAAGAAATTTATTCTTATTTTCCTTTGTCTCGTGAGGGCAAATATAGAGCTTTCAACATTAAGTTTTCATCAAGATTGTGGTTTTCAAATTGTTGCAGGTTTGCTTCTTCATCACCTTTGTTTTATCATATGGTTGGACAAGTTTGGCATGTGAACTGATGCCAATATTTGCCATTTTCTACAACCTGGGTAAAAGATTCATACCAAGAATCAAGGATGATTCTTGTAATGGTACCTCGCATAGTTGTCAAAACGTGAATCGTATCGTGAATTGACTTTTGATTTGTTCGTATCATGTATTGTATCGTATCATGTATCGTAAGATACAAAAACACTTAATAAAATTTATAAAAATTTATAGATATGCATATATAAATGGTATATTCATTATAAATTTTAAATATATTCAACTAATGACTAATTTATTCATCATTTATGTAATAATATTTAACAAACTAACTAAATAAATCAACCTATTATGTGTTTATAACATACATATTCAAATGTTTTAAATTTAAAAGTGATAATATATTACAAATGATCAAAAAATAATAATTTATTTTTATCATATTGTCTAATAAATCTCATCTAAGTCAATGCTGTCATCATATTTATCATTTTGCAAACTTATTTCTTCATTAAAATTTTCTTCATCTTTATTAACATTTACTATCTCTTCTTGTTCTTTTTATTTTAATAATTAAAAAAAAAAAAAAAAAAAAACTTCTTGGCATTCTAGTTTCTTGGACTTATAACAATTAATAATGACAAAAATAAAAAAAATAATTATATTATCAATTAATATCTTATTCATAATATAGAAAATAAATTTGCAAATATTAAAGTGAAGTGTAAGTGTGTACTATGTAGTCTAAATTTTATAGGAAAAAGAGAGGGGGAAAAAACTTATGAATATGTTATTTTATTAGGCCAAATTAAGTAAACTAATAATTTTGTGTTAAAAACAAGTCTAACAACTTGTTAGATTCAAATAAAAGTACAAATTTTAACAAAAAATCTCATTTTAAAGCATTTTTCTATGTATCGTACGATACGTATGATTTTACGATATGATACGATTCATATGATACGTACTTTATATCGTACGATTCATGAGCACTTACAATACGCTAATACGATACGGAACTTTTTACACACGATACGATACGTATCGCGTATTGTACAATACTGATAACTATGGTACCTCATCTTTTCCGTACCATAAAGAAGTCCCACAACTCCTTTTCTTCGGATTCCTTGGATTCACATGTTCCATCTTGGCACCCTTAGTAGTGTTCTTTGTGTTTATTTACTTTCTCCCTGCGTATTTTGTGTACCGAAATCAGGTGAGTGCTCCCATCAATAATTTGTCCCTCTTTTTTTCCTTCAAAGATATTAGTTGCGTTTTTGTTTGTTAATGTTTCTTCAGCATATCTAATTATTTGGCAAGTTCATTAGTTAATGATTTGATTGTATTTTGTTCATGGTGAGCTTATCCTTCCATTTTCCATCAATTTTAACATATAAAATGCGTTTCAACAGTGCATTCTGTTGAGTTGTAAACTAATGTATTTCTCTTTGTTATCCAAACCACCAATCAGTGAACTGAGTCATAGGTTTATTGCAAGAAACTAAATGTTCTTAGTGTCCCTCAATCTTAGTCCATTTTGAAATTAAGATCCAAAATTATGGATCAAAAAGAAGAACCTTGATGCAGGAACCTCCTAGGAAATTTCCTGCTTGGGGGCTGCCATTGCAATGGAAGGTTGGTGGAATGATTCCTAGGTTATGGGAAATTGATTTAATACAATTACAGAAAAAGATAAGAAATGAAAAAAAAAAATATATATATATATATATATATATATATATATATATATCTATATGCACATTCTAGGAAAAAGAAAAGAAGAGATAGAAGAGGCCTTAGGGAAAAGACCCTAGGGAAGACTGATGTGAGTTATTTGACCACAATGACCATATTTAAGGTATTGATAAACCTAGTGAAGAAGACTGATGTGAAAACAAAATCAGACTCAGTGAAACAAAATAAAAACTACCTAGTAATTCTATCAATTCAATGACAGAGAAAGCATATTTTGGGCTACTAGACAAACATTTGCCATGCAAAATTTGATTTCATTGGCCTTTTCATGTTGTTATTATTATTATTATTATTTTTAATTTTTTCACTAAAAAAAATTGATATATTCTCATCATTTGAAATTTTGTGATTTGTTCTCTTGCTCGATATGCATTTTACGATGTTCAAATATATATTTCAGATACTTAACGTATATGTTTCAAAATATGAAATCGGGGGACAGTTTTAGTCTGTCGTTCACAACACAACAATCTTTTCATTGATAGTGACACAAATAATCGTTGTTGTAGTTTTCGGAATTAAACGATCGCCAGTGGCTTCAATTTTCACCATTCCATTGATTATCTGCACTCTTATATTCAATGAGCATTGTAGGCGGCAATTTCTCCCAATATTTAAAAACAATGATGAACAGGCAGCAATTTAAAATTGACTCTCTCTCTCTCTCTCTCTCTCTCTCTATATATATATATATATATATCATTTCGAGCGTAATGATTGGTTGTTGTTTTTTATTTTCTTTACAGATTCTTATTAAGATGGACCAGGAAGATGAAAAGAGTGGGAAAATGGAAAAGATTCATCAACTTTTGAATTCGGCTTATCAACAAAAGTAATGCATTCTAGGGAACTTTGTTACGATTTCATCACAAAGCTAAGAATAAGATAGTTGTGTTGAGTAAATAAACGAAGTAACAGTTTGTACTGGACTATGTCTTTAAATTTGGTGCATGTTACACTTAGCTATGTACTTTTTCTATATATTCTTTATTAACAGAGATTTCTTGCACAATTATTATTTGCATGTGAGCCATCATCCTAATTCTTTGACAAGCTCCACAACATAGCTTGCTGGGAACTTGACAATGAATTTGAACTCAGAGATGAGATCAATTTTAGGTGTGTTTTGATGCATTGATGTCCCCTTCATATCAGACCCCTTGGAGGTTGTCTTATTTTGTTAAAGAAGCTTATCAAATAGCTAGTCACTTTGATTCAGTGTCTGTCGGTTGGGTTAGCGAAGAAGCTAATAAAGCTGCCCATGTTCTTGCCAGATGGCCTCTTAAGAGTTCATTCTATGGTTATTTTAGTGGTAAGACTGGCCCCCCAATGTTTTGATTTTGTTATCTCTGGGGAGGCAGGTTATTAGCTCTATATTTCTCCTTCGGCTTTGTTTTCATTAAAAATATACATGTTATGTTTTGTGGTGCTGGATTATAAAGCAGGCGGCTACATCTTTATTGCCATGAGATTGCTCACTTTCTCGTCACCCCTAAAACTTTTATTTCATAAATGATAATGCTATTTTTGTCAATAGCCTGTAATTCAATTACCATTTTTTTTTACCCTTCTTTTAGGTTTTTCTTTTAAAGAAGACATTTAGGGTTTAAGGCCTCAACTATCAAATTACTAATTCATAAGTCTTATTTTTTCTATAGTGACTCCATTTTTTTTTTATATATCACTAAAAGATGTTTATCATTGTCTTTACTGCTTGTAGCATCTCTCTAAGATATTGGATCTCCATTGTTGGTTATGAAAGCGAGGCTAACCATGTCATCCAAGCCATGTCTTCAAAACCATATCTTTGTGGTACTTTAATTATAAACATTAGGGCAAATATACTACTATGTTTTAAAACTGTTTATAAGTAGAAAATTGAGTGGGTTAGATGAAACTTTTTTTATTGGGCTAAATTTTCGGAAGTCGTATTCTACTTGTCATCATTATAATGGTAATTTTGGTATTATACAGTAATAAAGGAATTGCAATATAAGAAAAAATTAAAAATAAAGAAGCAAATTATGATTTATCAATGATAAGTAAGAGATTAGAGAAGTTTGCAAGAAATCAAGTTTTTATTAAATTCTGTGCTAACTGACCCTCCATGCACTAATTAGTTACTCAGTAGCAAGCATCTTGCCAAGTGTGTTAAGATTTTTAACTTAAGAATACACCGTCTATTTCTGAAGATTGGAAAAATGAAACCTACCACTACAACAGCAATTAGTGAGACTGAAAATGATGAGAATTTCTGTGGTGGAATTTGAACCGATTAAAAACACTTAAAGACAAGCAATCAAGATATGGTTAAAACGGTCCAGACTCAGTTTGAAGTTTCAAGTGTTGCAAGCAAAACTCAAATGTTAATTAATGTAGACTCATAAAATCTTGCAGATTTGGGTCATCACGTCTGGGTGGTGTAGTTGGTTATCACGCTAGTCTCACACACTAGAGGTCCCCGGTTCGAACCCGGGCTCAGACAATTTGCATCAGGCTCTCTTTTTATTTTTTAGTTGTTGTCAAAATTTGAAAGGTGAATACTACTTCATTGTTTAACTAGACCAATTCGATCGAGTCTACGAGATCTTTGTTTCCTATTAGCTATAATATGAGCACAATACAGTACTGCTATTCTTTCTGTCAAGATGTACTCTAGTTTAGTTGTTATTTGATATTTCACTACACACAAGATTAATCATTAACACATCTTTAAATTTGAAAGATAGAATTGTATTAGCTGTCTTTGGGTATGCTTAACCTAATGTCTCGATTATTTAAGGAGCATTTTGCTTAAGAAAAATTATAGGCATGCTTTGCTTTTGAATTAATCAAATGGGAGTATATATAAGCATATTACTCTTGAAATTATTATTTGCTTTCTTTGACTTACAAAATATTTCTATTGGCGAGTTCAGGCCTACTAACTTACCTAGGGATACTATCCATCTGATGCAAACAAATCATCTATACAACTACACCCAGAAAAAAATTTAATGGCTATCATGTTGATGGTCGTCAATCGGTGAGGTAATCCACAACATTGATTTCTGTAATTATGGCATTGTATGTCTTACACAAGAAACCAAAATCAACTATAATTTGTCTGGATATATATATATATATATATATATATATGACCCAGAGTTCTCAGCTTCTTCTACAGTAGAGGACATTAATTAAGGAATTGATGGAATTGGTCTCACTTCCATTTTTACAAGGTCTTGTTCTAATCTGCAGTTGTCTTCTTTTGTACCCCAATTCTTCTTGACATCTATATCGGTTTGGATAGATACTACAAAGGAAATTATTTATTATGTTCAGCTATTGAATTTTTCTGTTGATTCTCTAAGACATGTTTGTCCCAAGAGGCCAATATGCCCAAAGGTTCTCTTATAAAACATACTTGGATTTTGATAAGGTTCCTAAAGAATGTTTCACTTTTGAGGACTGGGGTGTACAGCTGAAGACAGAATTAATATCCATAATACATTAATACATACAGAAAAAGAAGGCAAAAATAGATGAGCAGGGGCACCCTAACAAGTATAGAAAAGAATGCTTATCGAATTTGATCAAGCCAACAACAATGATTCCAAAGACTAAAATTTGACCAAACCACAATATATACAAGATTAATTGCCTAAAAAAACTAGTATTAAAAAAACAAAAACAAAAAAAATATATTTTCAGTTAACGAGGTATATTACAATTGGAATAACAAAAAAATCATCCAAAATTTAAGGAAAGAAAAGTTGAATCTAATATGTTTTTTCCTAGCGAGATTAATTCACATATAAAAGATCACGTAAGCCTAAAAAGTATGAAAGAGCAGACTAGTTAATACATCTAATGTGCAGTTTGCAGAACACAAAAATTGAACTTTGAATGGCATGGATCGCGGTAAAGCCCAATGATATCTCCTACCTTCAATTTCCTCCTAGCCACAAAATCCTCGTGCCGTTTTCCATTGAAAACATAGCTCTTAGATGAAGGCCACTTCTTGAAAACTAACTAATGATCGGACTTTGAATCTTGATCGAAAACTGTCACACTCAATCCGTTACTCTCGATCTTCTTAACCGAGTCTGCACTAAAGAATGCCATAATATGGGTGTGGACAAGACTTTGATGCACCAAGAGCCGGCTCGAACTACCAATATACATTGCTTGGTAGTTTTCTTAATATGGAATGGAGCAATAAAAGGACCACACACAGACCTATATTGATTCCTATTGAAGTTAAAATAGCATAAATGTCCATCTTCTTCTTCTTTTGCTATGTCTGCAAGCTTTGCGGGTTTTTTATCCAAAGCGGCTTTATTTTGTGCTGCAAAAAATTTATGTCAAGTTTTATTTTCATTTTTTACTTAAAAAGAACTCTATAGGTAAGTGTGTCATGGTATGTGTATTGAATTCAAATAAGTTTCCCATCGAAAACATGTCAAAAAACATTGATATTGATATTCGTAATTAGTTTGACCTTAAACATAGCAAAGAAAAGGATTGAATTAAATACAAGCAATATTAATGTTAATGTAAAAACAGCAAAAATAACAAATAGTATAATACGTACACTTGCAGTCCACATCTTAACTACTAGAGTACTAAATTGTAATTTACAACTTTAAAGTTTTGGGTAATGTTGATTTTGTTATTTAAAGTTTCAAAAATAGGATCGCATCCCTAACATTAGACAACGGAATATCTAGAAAAAGTACATAGCTTAGTGTAACATGCACCAATACTAGGAGATTTTCAAGATTCTAAGGATGGAATGCACGAGTACATTCCATTTGTACCTTCTTTAGCATGATTGGACTGTGCCGCGTTGAATAATAATCATGTGGAAGAAATTCACTCCAATACTAGGTTTGAACACTTTTGGCCTGTGGTTTTGAGAACAAGAACAAAAACAAGAAAAAGAATAAGATTAATTTCTCAAGTTCCATTGGACAGCAGATCAAAAGAGTGATCTGAAAACCAGCACGTTTTAATGATTATTGTAGTGATTTCTCTGATGTTGGGTAATGTATTTTGTTGATATGTTTCTTTAATGTCTCATTTTGTTACTTCTCAAACTAGTTACTTTAAGTCAAGTTTCTTATATATCAGGATAAGGTTTTACATCTGCCTTTTACTTTCTTTTTTTATATCAAGATACAGGTCTGCCTTTCACTTTCACAAATTCTATTGTGAAGTCTTAGCACCAAGGGGGGAAAATGTATCAACGGTAATAGAATGCAAATTCCTAAATGTATAAATTGATTTGCATTTACCCAAAAAAAAAAAAAAAAAAAAAAATCATACACTATGAGCAGCAAACAATGTAAGCAGATATGTTTTCTAAAATTTTTGGAAGTTTCTTCATTTCTGTAAATTCAGAGATGGAGGAAGTTAACTTATGGCATAAGCTGGCAAATAATACTAAAAACAAAACTCCATCTTTGCTATAAATAGCAACATAATTAGCTGCTAGTCTTTACATCATGCAAAAATGTACTAGGTTCAGGAATCGTGACATCCTGAAGCAAGAAATGTAATTATAGATGATATTGTGTCAATTATTTGGATAACAAAACAAAGAAATTGGGGTTCTTTACCTTATCAATGATAAGGTTGTTGTATGACACACTGGCACACATGCAATACTTGAATATCGTTGGGTTCATCACTGTGACACGTTTTTTTCCTTAAAGGAAGTTCATCGCTTGATAAGGTTGTTGTATGACACACTGGCACACATGCAATACTTTGAATATTGTTGGGTTCATCACTGTGACATGTTTTTTTCCTTAAAGGAAGTTCATCGCTGTGATTTGAATAATCACAAGAGCATAATATGTATTCTAGTCACAATAGTATAAGCAACCTACAACTACAAGAATTGCAAAGTTGACTGGTATTTAAAAAATAAAGCTTTATTTCGAATAAAATGAAGATAGAAGTATAAAAATAAAGCTTTATTAATCTTAAATCACGAGTTGGGCAGCAAACACACGGTGGGCATCTCCAAAATATCAATGAGAGACTACGCAAAGCACAAAGAAAAAGTTGAGAATTCATACGGAGTTGTGGGAGCGTAATGAGAAAAGGAATGTGGAGTTGTGAAAAGCACAGGCTCGAGCAGTAAAAGGAAAAATGACCAAAGAAAACAAAAATCCGCCGTTGCCGGGGATCGAACCCGGGTCACCCGCGTGACAGGCGGGAATACTTACCACTATACTACAACGACTTGGATGCTAACGTCATTTCTTAAATAAGTAAATACTGTATAAGCCTTCTTTATGGAATGAGCCCAAATCCAAATTGAACAGGTATCTCAACGCATATAGATGTATCCTTCTAATGTGGATCCCATATAGATGTGGAGACCATGCACTCTAAGACATATGATACATATTTTTGATGCATGACATAATCATTATGTCAATCCATAATAAGCTCCCACAAATAAAACAATGAATTTTTTTTTTTTTTTTTTTTTTTTTTTTTTTTTTTAACTACAAAATCAAATCTTGGAAAGTTTTGATAGGTCAAAACAGTTGAAAAATGTTTTTTTAAGAAAGAAAGTGTAAACGTTTTCAATAATTTAGATATCAAAGAAAGATTTTTTTTTTTTTTTTTTAATTTAGGGAAAAAAACTTTAAGCAAAATATAGAGACAAAAATAATATTTTTAAACTTTAAAAAATTAATCATTTTTAGATAATTGGTTCATTCTCATGTGCCTAGTTATGGTTCTGAAATGCATTGTACAGTTTTAGCTATAAACTTTTAATATAATTTTATTGAGAAATAATAAATTACTAATCACTTGAATCTAGATTATATAAATTGCATATAAAGTAGGCGAAAATACACTTTTGGTCCCTACATTTTGGGCCTTGTTACAATTTGGTCCCTAAATTGATTTAGGTCCTAGGTCAGTCCTTGATTTTCAAAAATGGTTTTTAAAATAGTCCCTACAATTAACCCAGTTACGGAAAAAGCTGAGGTGGCAAACGGCGAGTCCTACTTGCTGACATGGTGCTGACGTGGATATTAAAATATTATTAAAAAAACTTATTTGGCATTTTTGAAATGCCACGTCAAATTTAAATTAATAAAAAATTAAAACAAAAATTCAGGTCATAAATTTTAAAATAAATAAATAAATAAACATTAATTTAATTAAATTAAGAAGAAAAACAAAAAGCTTTTTCAGTTTAAAAAATTGAGTTCCTATCCAAAAAAAAAAATAAAATCTAATTTTTTTTTATAATCTTAAATCTAATTTTTGGGATAATTGGGAAAAGTAACAGCCATAAATCCACCGGAATCTGCCATAAATCCAAATCACCCACCACAAATCCAAAATAACAAACCCATTCTTACCCACACAAACCTATCGGAGAAAACAATAAACTCATCCCTACCCACACAAACACATCGAAGCAAACCACCTCCACCCAAATCCTCTGCCACAACCACCGATCTAGATCAAAACCCATAGCTTACAGCCTCCATGCTACCACGACCCACCATCACGCCACAACCATCGGGCCACCAACGCGCCATAACCTAGCAGAAACCTCAGCCACAAAACCCATAACACACCTAACCCACAACCTGCAACCCATATGCTATGAAGACCCATGGCCATGCCACCACCACAACCCAATCGATTGATGATTCCATTGAAGCAAGATGACCCAAATAAAACGCCAACACCACTGGAGCTTCGGTCAATCACAGATCCAAAGGAAACCCAAATTTAAACTGAAAAAGCTTCTTTTTTTTTTTTTTTTAATTTAAACCGAGTTTTTGGCTTTCCTAGAGAATCTGAATCCTGGAGAAACTGAGTTTTTGGGTTTTTTGGAGTTTTTGAGTTTCTGGGTTTCTTGAAGCAGTCGAGCTTTTAGGTTTGGAGCCACTGAGTTTTTGGGTTTCTTGGAGAATCCAAAAATAGCTCTCTCAATGGAGGCAGTGGAGTCGGTTAGGGTGGTGAGTCGATTTGGGTGGCGAGTGTGCTGTGTTGTGCTGGAGATATGGATTTGGGGTTTGGTTGAGATCTGGGTTTGGGGTTTGGTTCTTTGCTCTGGAGATTGATTATGGGGAAGAACAAAGAACAAGAACTTTAGAAAAAATACTGAAAGGAATTAAAAAAAAAAAAAAAAAAACATTCAATTAATTTATTTTGTTTTAATGTATTTATTAAATTAATGTTTATTTATTTATTTATTTATTTTAAAATTTCTGACCTGGATTTTGTTTTAATTTTTTATTAATTTAAATCTGACGTGACATTTCAAAAATGCCAAATAAGTTTTTTTAATAATATTTTAATATCTACGTCAGCGCCATGTCAGCAAGTAGGACACGCCGTTTGCCACCTTAGCTTTTTCAGTAACTGAAAGGAATTAAAAAAAAAAAAAAAAAGACATTCAATTAATTTATTTTGTTTTAATGTATTTATTAAATTAATGTTTATTTATTTATTTATTTATTTTAAAATTTCTGACCTGGATTTTGTTTTAATTTTTTATTAATTTAAATCTGACGTGACATTTCAAAAATGCCAAATAAGTTTTTTTAATAATATTTTAATATCTACGTCAGCGCCATGTCAGCAAGTAGGACACGCCGTTTGCCACCTTAGCTTTTTCAGTAACTGGGTTGATAGTAGAGACTATTTTAAAAACTATTTTTGAAAATCAGGGACTGACCTAGGACCTAAATCAATTTAGGGACCAAATTGTAACAAGGCCCAAAATGTAGGGACCAAAAGTGCATTTTCGCCTATAAAGTATTTTGATTCCTAAAAATTCAATATTATCTTTCATATAAATTATATTTATTGTGTTTTGAGTTTTTATTGTGCCAGTAAAAACAATGAAACTCTTCATTGCCTATATGGAGAAAATATTTCCTCTTCTCTTAAATGGTGAGGCCAAAATTTACAAGCCAAAAAGAGGAAAAAAGTATCAAGCAATCACACAACATAATTATATGAAAAAATTCCTAAATTTAATAATTAAAAACCTATGGAAACTTAACCAAAGGTATTTCATTTTCCAAAAAAAAAAAAAAAAAAAAACATAATTCTCTTCTAACTTATCAATTGTCTTATAATGACATTTTTGTAGTGCACACATATAATATTATTAACAACAAAAATAAAAATGAGAAATAGTAACATAAAAAAATTACTATTCAAGAAAATTAATTTAATCTAATAACACACATATAAGCATAACTCAAATACAACCTAGAAATAAAAAAGATGAAACCCTTGTTGTAGGAGGAAATACAAAAATTTGATAATTCTTAAATTAAAAATAGATAAAGCCTATGAGAGAGAGAGAATATTAGTACAAATAATTCATAAATTCAAAACAAAACAAAACAAAAAAAAAAAAAAAAAAACTAAACATATTTTTGTAAGATAAAAAAGAAGAGTAGCGATAGAAGGATAAATCTCCATTCCTTTAAATTTATATAGGCTTATATAATGAATTTTATGGATTTAAAATTGCATTCATGACTCATAAACAAAACCAAAACGAAAAAACAAAACAAAGAGGAGAAACATACCCGTAGTGCGGATGGTGGCTTTGATAAAACATTCTACATTTCTATTACAAACAAAACAAACTCAAATAATAATTGATGTTTGCCAAATCATAAAGGTGAAATATTTATAGCGGTTCATATAATTGATTTCATGGATTTAAAATTACATTTATGACACATAAGCAAAACCATAAAAACAAAAGCAAAGAAGAGAAACATACATGTAATAGTGTGGTTTTAATAAAGCGTTCTACTGCAAACAAAACAAAAAGAGAGATACAAACTTGTGCTCAAATTGCAATGAAATTATATTTCTAATCAATGAGAAAAAAATTTTATTAGAACCATAAGTAGTATTTCTATCGAGAGAGAGAGAGAGAGAAGCCATAAATCAAGAAGTTGTGCATATAAATATATAAGAATACACAAAAAAAAAAAAACCATATATAGAGAGAGTTTTCAAATGTGAGGAAGTTAGATTTCTAATCAATTTAGGAATTATAAGATAAAGAGAATTATTAGGAAAATGAATTAACGTTTAAAAAAAAAAAAAAAAAAAAAAGAAGAAGAGCAAAACATAAAAATCACATCACTTAGGATGTGTGTTTATCCAAAAAACTTGGAAGTTAGGACTTGGGAGAGTTATATTGGATATAGAATTTCAATCTATATTGAAGTTAAATCATAAGAGAAAATATTAGATAGTTTGGAATTAAAGAAACACCTATCTTATATGAAATTCCAATCAATTATATTTAAATATATATATAGTTAAAAAATGTTTCCATCCAAAAACTAGCGTGTATTTTTTTCTAATGGTTACACTTCCTAATATAAGTAAATTAGTTATTTTATCCATGTTTCCAATGTTATAAATGTCTTCTTAGTTTATCCAAAAAAATCAAAAAGAAAAAGAAAAAAGGAGAGAAATATGACCAAAAAGGTTGCATATTTTGTTAAAACACTAGGTAGAAGTTTATAAGAACAAATAAACTATTATTTCTATCTAAATTTTTTTTTTCAATTTGATGAAATTATATAGTGCAACCACGGTTTCTAAACCCAACTTTTAATAACAAATAAAATAGTAAAAATATTTTAAAAATTATGGAAAGTTTTAAAATTCTAAAAGCTTTTAGTAGTAAACGTGTGTTGCACGGTTTTGGTCATAAACTTATAATATGAATAATTTTATTGAGGAACACTAATTAATGATTGAAAAGAAATGCTATACCGGTTGGACTAAGACATAACTTTTACTTGTTCAAATAACAATTAAGGTGAAGTAGGACAAGGAATAACAAATAATAATTATAACATACCGACATAATAATATTTATATTTAATTATAATGTGTCAAATTAATAACAATACTAAACATGCTAACATGTTTATGTTAATTAATGTAAATAAGCATAAAATTAATATCAACATCTGTTAGGACATATGTGATTTAATGCTAGGAACATATGTCAAATGATCAGAATTGGCTAATCATTTAACAAAACGCACTTTACTTGTATTTGGATAGATCTAGAATGTGTTTAATACTTCAAAAAATAATGTTTCAAGATTAAGTGTTAAAGTCATGCAAGTCTGTCCAAGAAACAAGTGAAGAAGTGCTGGATTTTAAAACTCGACAGCTAGTATCTATTGAGATTTAAAAAGCTGCTAAAGCCCGATGCTCGACAGCTAGCTCGACAGATAAGCTATCTATCGAGATTTATAAAATTCATTTTTTCAGAGCGGATTTCAATCTAGTCCGTGAATACATGTTTGAGCTTTCCTTTCTCACAACCCTAAACATATATAAGAATTGTTTTAAGGGCTATCAAAGGTTGCGCAAGTGTGAAGCAAAGTTGTGTTCATGCAAATTGTGTTCGGAGACAGAATTTGACCTAGTTCATCTTCCTCTTGAAGAAGTTACTGTGTTTGTACACTGTAGGGTTTTGTAATCAAGGAGTTTCGTGATCTTCATCGTATGATGAACTGAAGAACTTTGCAGCTAACATCTTTCTCAAGTTGGTGAGTAAGCCGCGTACTGGGATTCATGTATCAAATTGGTTAGTCACGTACAAGAAGCCGTGCATTACAAGGAGAAATTGTCACTACAAAACAAGTCCAATTGGGTATTGGGATAAGGGTTCAACTGTAGGTTGGTATAAGGTACTAAGATTCCTTTACTTGTGACCGTTTGTTGTGATAATAGTGAATTCTCAGGAGTGGTGACCTCAAAATCACCTGGTGGGGTTTTTGCCATGTAGATTTTCCCCATTCATAAACAAATCACCGTGTCAATTTAATTTTTACTGCATTTAGTTAATTGGTTATTTGTTTGTACCACCATGGGTATTGCATGCTAATTGAATTAATTAATTAATTTGGCTAATTAATTTATTAATTTATCACAAGAAGTCAATACATTCTTAGCCTGTCAACATCTAACACCCTACTATTGCACGAATTATGATTAAAATTGACCTAATATTTTTACTTTAACCCCAAGAAATCATCCCAAATTCACAAATTAAAAACTACCCAAATTTATAAAAATTAAAAATTAAAAAATTAAAAAAAAAAAACAAAAAAAAAAATTGAAGCAGAATTCACTACAACACACATATAAATATATACACACAAAGAAACTCTTAATTCAATAATTAGAAATAATACAAATTTCTAAACATTAAAAAAATGGAATTAGAGTTAAAGTAAAGACACTCGCATAAAAATTGAATTAACTTTAATAGCAAGGGAGAGGCAGGCGAAGTCATGTAGATTTCACATCACCTTAAATATCCATTGTTTTTACATCACAATTAATTTTCTGTCTCCATTCTTTATGGAGTGATGTTCATTATCATGGTTTTGGATGCTCAAATCTTGGTCTCATGGCTACTTGTGAGATCTACACATATTGGAAAAATTAGTGATAGTACCTTACTTATATATATATATATATATATATATAATAGATCTTTTAAAAAGCGAATAAGATTTTTGTTAAAATTAATTTGGTAGTTCTCATGGAAGATATACCATTGATTCTAAAGACCATAATAAGCATATAAATTAGATCAAAGTTAACAAAAATAACTTAAACAAAAGGAATTCCTTACATAAAACATATTCAATTTGATGAAAAAAAAATAAAGAATGAAATTTTATGAAAAAACAAGAAGAAGAAGGCAAATACAAGCCTGCAAGTTTCATAGGTAAGGTAAGTATGAGAAGGAAAGAATACATCCACAAACTGTATGGTGGGAAAAGGGAAAAATTCACCAAAACCATATATAACCCCCACTTTTATGCTATATTAGATAATTTAAAGTTGTGAAAAAGTTGATAACTTTTTTTTTTTTGAGAAAGAAGAAGTTGATAATTTGATATGAACAAAAACAAAAAAGGGTTTACGTAATCAAGAAGTTTACATTAATTATACATTAGTTTTTTTTTCTACTTTATCCCCGCCCCCCCCCCCCCCCCCCAAAAAAAAGTTAACGTTATTAGATTGTTATTAGATTTTTATTTTTTTAGTTTACATTAAAGTTAATACATATTAACTTTTTTTTTTATACTTTATCCAAAAAAAGCTTTTTCTTTTTTTAAGAAGAAAAAATAATACTTTTAAATTTGTTACTTTATTATTAGAAAATAGATAGTGTAGGATAAATGTTTATCCCAAAAAATAAATAAATAAATAAATACTAACATAAGCTAAGAGTAAAATTGATACTTTATAAAATTAAAAAAGAAGAAGAAGAAGCTAATACGAACACTTATTGTTGCTTTATTCAAAGAAGTTGATAAGATCAAAAACATTTTGTTTTTACCTAAAAACTTACTGCAATTTGGTGGAACCACTCGCTAACCCGTGCTATGCATGGGAACCTACCTATTTTTGAGGTAGACTAAAATAATTTTATAAAATCTTAAATTGATTAAGAAACTGTACCATTGCATAATTTACTTTTGTATGACTTCAATTTGTGTTACAATTTGATGAATAAGTCATTACTTGAACGTGCAATGGCTTACAAAAAATTTGTCAGACAGTTTCAGATACTGCAAAAAAAAATTAAAAAATTAGTAATTAAAACTTCAGAAAGACAAAAAATATTAAAAAATCAGATGATTCACTGCTTAGAAATTATTGAAACAAAACAAAATATATATGACTAAACAATAGAGAAATATAAGAGAAAGATGAGTTACATTCAAATGAATAATCCATAACTATAACTGTTGAAATGACTTAAAAGATTTAGAGCCTACAAATTATAGATAATATATATATGTGTGTGTGTATGTGTGTAACTACACAAATTCAGATGTTAAAACTTCCAAAATGCCAAAAAATAATATATAATTAAATAATAAGTTATTGAAACAATTCAAAAAATATATGACTATTCAAAAGAGAAATATAAGAAAAAGAAAAAAGTATACGAACCCATAAAGTAATAAGTTTTAAATTTTAACGGGTCTAAACTTTAAACGAACCTTATCAGCATGTGGCCCACGCTAAAAAATGTTGAGCAGGAGCCCACATTGAAATAATGAATGCATACATCCTCTTAATATATCGTATATAAGTTTTTTGCTCAAGAAAATAACATACTTTCATATGTGATTTGTAAGAACCTGATTTAGACTCCTAGCCCAATGGGTTTATGGACTCAAGCCCAAAACATCCCAAAACAATAAATTTGTAGAGAATGGGTTGGAAAACTGGGCTTTCGTGAACTAGATAACAGAAAGACAGGATTTGACGCTAGAAAGAGAAAGATAACAGAAGTTTATTAAGGAATAACGTTCTCGAATTGGTCCGAGGACACTGATTCTTTAATATTTACTCTTAAAACTTTATTACAGATTTTGTTTACAGATTTTCTCCTCCCTTCTTCATGGGGGATCTTTCACGTTATATAGTCCTCCCTGGACCATCTTGATCTTACACTTATTGACCATCTGAACCCTTACTTGAGTACCTATCTCATCAGGCACCGTTCTTGGCTTTCTATGAGTTATGGTTGCCAAGGCAATATTGTTCAGGGGTCTTCCCCACATAAATGCGGCCAAAAAAGTAGCTGCAGTGCATTTAATGCGGTAGTAGCAGCTTTCCTTTAGATATTTTGCTAGGGTTTTCTTCTCTCTTGCACATTTCTGGGGTATGTCCTTGTCATTGATGCATCCTGGGAGGTCGCCTTGATCATTAGGTCCGGTGTTTGACCTATTCTTAGCCGGTCCGAGGAGACACTCCTCCTCAAACAACCTTCTCGTTCCATGTTTTGTTCATAAAGTCTGACTCAAAACAATTTGTACTACTTGCTTGTCTTCGGATTACTTACCTCCTCGGATAGGGCCCAAGGCTTAGTATGTGATCTGGGCCCTTAACCCCACATGATTCATATACGAAAAATACTTTTTAAAAAATACGTGAAAAACCATATTTTTTTTTTTTAACAAAGTAGAGGAGAAGAAAATAATTAAAGAAGAGCTCATACCTTTACTCGACTTTAAAATATATATTAATATATATATATATATATATATATATTGGGGTTTGCACTGCTTTTATAATAATTTGGAGATAAATTATCAATGTTTGAGTTTGAATTTAAGTTGGACTTGTTAGAGAAATAGAGTTTCATTCTTTGTTAAGTTTGGACTAAACAAAAATAATTTTGTTTAAAAAAAAAAAAGTGATAATGATGAGTTTGAGTTTAAGTTGGACTTATTAGAGAGATAGAATTTCACTCTTATTAAGTTTGGACTAAATTAAAATAATTTTATTTAAAAAATGATAATGATGTGACAAGCTCTAGAGAGATCAATAAAAAATCAAAGATTTCGGTTATTTGTGTGTGTGTGTGTGAGATATATACTATATAAAAAAATGAAAATAAAAATGACCACCTGAATGTTTTAAAACAAAATATTTCCCCCAGTGCACCTTCTTGGAGGCGGTTGATCATCCAAAAAGCTTGTTCGTTTGGAAAAGCTTAATTGCTGCGCAACCTATTTTGAGAAAGGGGTGTTGCTGGCGTGTTGGTGCGGGCTCTTCCATTCGGGTGTTATCTGACAAGTGGCTGCCTCACCACCCAACAAATAAAATCCTGGCTCCACCGAATGAAGTAGGGGAAGATTGGTATGTGGCGGAGCTAATTGATTGGAATAACTTCCAATGGGACCATTCTTTCATTGACGAGGCTTTTAGCAAATATGATGCTGAGGCTATTTATCGAATTCCCCTGAGCAGAAGATATGTTCCAGACATGATGGTTTGGCTGCATAACAAAAATGGGCGGTACTCTGTACGGTCTGGTTATTATACAGCAAGGAAGTTGGCGAGAGAGTCAAAACAGATGGGTGAGGGGTCTAACCCAAGGGCCGGCAGCGACGTTTGGGTGATGGTTTGGGGGCTTCACATCCCAACTAAGATCAAAGTTTTTGTGTGGCGAGCCTGCCACGATATTCTTCCAACTTATGAAAAACTTAGGCAGCGACGAATTATTGAGAATGACCTCTGCCCTGTCTGCAACCAAGCCCCTGAAACAATTCTCCATGCATTGTGGGAGTGTGTTGCAGCTCAGGATGTGTGGGCTGGTGGCTCTAATCGTTTGTTGCAGAAAGGGCTGATTGTCCAAGCTTCTGTGTTCAATTTAGTTGAGGATTTTCTACATAAGCTACCTCCGGATGTGCTTGAATTTTTTCTGGTGCTTTGCTGGCTTCTTTGGCATCGTCGTAACCGTGTTGTGCATGGGAGTATTTTGCAGGAACCTGGTTCTTTGGTTGGGCGTGCTAGCAGTCTCCTAGGAGAGTACTTGGAGGCTCAGTCTCAACTAGTTGCTCCCGTGCCCCATGTGATTAACGGCCCTTCTCAGCAGTGGCAACCTCCTATAGGTTTGATATACAAAATGAATTTTGATGCTGCAGTATTCAACGAGTTGTCTGCTACTGGTGTTGGGGTGGTTATTCGGAACGGTGATGGTCAGGTGATGGCTGCGTTGGCGTCAAGGGGTCCTGCTGTTATGGATAGTGAAGAGGCAAAGGCTTTGGCTTGTCGGCGAGCCCTGGAGTTTGCGATTGATGCTGGTTTCGCTAACTTAGTTGTGGAAGGTGATAACTCAAATGTGTTGCGGTCCATTGTCTCTGCCCAGTCGGATTGGTCAAAGTTGGGAAACATTTACGACGATGTTCGCTGCTTGGCTGCTAGGTTGCGTCTTGTGGAATTCAAATGTATTAGACGATCCGCTAATGGGGTGGCCCATTCTCTTGCTCGTTATGTTAGACAAATTAGTGATGAATGTATATGGCTGGAGGAAACCCCTCTGCCAGCTCAAAGAGCTTTGTATGAGGACTCTGTTTCTCTGTTGGTTTAATTGAAGTTGTGTTCATTTTCAAAAAAAAAAAAAAAAATCATGCCCCGACAATAAACTTAGCCTATTCAGCCAAAAAAAAAAAAAAAAAAAAAGACAATAAACTTAGCCCAAACAAGCCCAACTCACTAAAAAAAGAAATGAATGTTGGTGGCCAAGTATATAGTACTTTATATATTCACAATAACACAACCACCAAAGTCTCGTTTTATCCTGAATTCAACTCTTTCGGGCCTATCGTAAAGCCCAAATCCTGCTAAATAAAAGATGCCAGCCACACATATATTGTTACTTTATTGTATGCTTAGCTAACAATTATATATAAAAGTATAAACATAACCAACTATAATGAAGGACTTAACTACACAACTTATTACCTGCAAATTAATATATCATTGTGCTTCCAAGCATTGAGCCATAGAGGATAGTCTTACACCATAAATTTTAGTTTAGCAATTCTCATTGTATAAATATATTATTTACTTTGGATATGAAAATGAGTAATTAGATTTCTTTAAAATCATATACTTTGTCACAACTTACTGAAGTGGCGAACCATCACTTTCACACAAATTTACTTTTTTTTTCTTTACTAATCATAGCCGACCAAATCAAAGTTATGGCACAAAAATTATATTCCTAAATGTTCTCTTTTCTTTCAGCACTAGACATTAAATATGTTAGAAATAAAGGAGAGATAATACCTAAATTTTTCTTGGAAATTACACAATTTGATTTTACCAAAAGAGGTGGCAGAGATGAGGGGTGGACCAAGTCACTGTCTTGAGACAAATCGTGCCGTCTACGGTATATCCGATGTAGTTAGACAAATAGTTTTTGCACGTTGCCCCCAGGATACAACAGCCTAGTCACCTTTGCTGATTATCCTTGCGAGCCTACACTACTCGTAGGATATAAGCTCTCTATAGTACTTTCTTTTCCCAAAAAATTTTGTAAAAGATAGAATATTTTTGTGAGTAGTAAAAAGCAATAGATGGTAAGTGTTTAGGACAATAAAAAATTGTTTTTGAAAGGTTTTCAGCTTTGTAATTCAAAAATAATTTGTGTCTATCACTTTTATTTCTTTCCATATATATATATATATATAGCCGGACCTTTAACTTGTCCTTAGCCAAAAAATCAAAAAGATTTGATATCAATTAAATGGTCATAAAGGTATTGAAATCAATATCATGAATAGCTTTCTTTATATATATATATATTTTATATATATATATATATATATATAAACCGGTCAAACTATTTGCCAAAGTGTATGTTGAGGTGAGGTACGTTAGTAGACAAATCAAGTTTGTCTTGTAGTGTCATAACTCATAATGCCATTAAAACAAAATTTACAGCCTCTAACGTGGCTGTGTTTAAGCTGTCAAATAATGCTTTTCTTTGAAACTTTGACTATACACAATAATTACAACCAAAAATGGAAAGTAATATATAATGTTATAACCCATCAACAGTAAATTATATAAATATATAGTTGTACAATATCTGATACTTTCTATCTATAACATTGCTATTAAATATATTAAAAGAAACGTTTTAAAGCAAAAGTTTATAAAGGAAAGTATACTAAAAGTTGGCAATATATGGTATTAAAATTCACATTAATTTTTAGAGATTTCCTAATTAAAACCATTGACAATAGCTATTCAAATTTTGAATTATATTTGAATTTTCAAAATTTAGCAATCAACGTATCTAACATTAAGGGATAATTGATTTCCTCAATTCACATAAATGAGTATTAAAATAAATGTGATAATTTTTATAAAAATATCCAACAAAATATATGACATATTCTTTGAGCAAGTTGTAGCTTACAATTAGGGGTATTCACCAAACCACATCAAAATCACCCATAAAATGGCACAACCACACCACACCACAAGTAATAGTGCACCACACCACATGGTGTAGTGTAGTTTGTGATTTTATAATAAGAAAAAAAAAAAAAAAAAAACAAACCACAGTGCACCCTCTTTATATATTAATATATATATATTTTTTAATATTAAATATATTATTAATAGTTTTGTAAGGACTCAATTTGTAACGACTCCAAAATGATGTTGGGTTCGCACGTTAAGGGTCCAAACAATATAATTTGTAAAGCATGGGCTTGGAAGGCTAGGTCTTGGTCAACGGACGATGGTTAGTCATGGTACTTATGGTGGACGTGCAGAGACGAGCTAAGGTTGTCCGTGGATCTTGTCCATGAAGCTTCATGTTCTTATTCTTTCTCTCCCTTTTTTGGGTACCCTGGTTTTCGGGCCCCCTTCTTTCGGCGCATAAGCCTTTACATTATATAGCCCTTCTCGGTTGATCCTGACCCTCCATCTGTTGATCAGGCAGGTACCTATTCAAGTACCTGTCCCATCAGCCGCCTTCCCCTACTTTCTGTTAGTTGCAATAACCGAAGCCACACTGTTCAAGAGTCTTTTCTCATCAATATGGTTAGGACGTTGGTGGGCGCATTCAATGCGGAGGTGACGTCTTTTCCTTGAACCACTCTCACTCGGTACCCCCATGTGAGCCCCATTCTACTCGCCTTTTCTTCTGGGGGCGCTTTGGAGGCTGCCTTTGACGACATGTCGCTCTTCCCTTTGAAGTCTTGGGATGCCGAGGACAGGGTCATCCTCAGCTGCATCTCTAGGCTATTTGGTCTTTCACTAGTTCTCGGCAACTACTATCCTCGGCGCGCGTCCTGGGTCCTAATGGAAAATGGGTCGGGTCATAAGTTCTCTGGCCCCACAAGTTTAATAACCCTAGTTTTCAAAAAATATATAAAGTTTGATAACCCTAGCAAATGTTGACTAGGAAAGTCAACTCAAAATAAAGAAAAACTAACTCAATAATTTAAAACTTGGCCCAAAATAAAGGGAAAAATTAGTTTTGGGCTAGGTAGGAAAAGCCCAAAATTTGAAAAATATACTAACTTCAAACCGTTCAAACCACATCTTATACATCGCACTGCACATGTGATCGCAAAAATAAGATGCAGTGCAGTTATGGTTTTAGCTAAACCATACCGCAAAGTGCGATACTAAAAATGGCTCAAAACTGCACCGCAAACACCCCTACTTACAATTACAGGATGTTAGTCAATTAGTTTGTTAGGATCATATTTTTATGTAATTAGCATATCCTATGATAAAACACACTTTACTTATAATTGACTAGTTCTATGTGAATTCTAGAATATCATGAAGTATGTCTGTTAACTATAACAAGTGGTATTATTGAAGACACGAAGACTACACAAAAAAACAAGTGAGAAAAGCTGAAAATAGTAAACCTCGACACAAGGCCTCTATTGAGAATTAATGAAAAACCTCGATACCTCTCGATCTATCAAACTTTGCAAATCCAAAATTTTCAAATTTGTATTTCAGCCCATGGCCATGATGACTTAGACTTGTAGGGTTTCATTCACTAAACTCCTACGTGATACAAAATGTTTATTTCCAAGTCATCATAATACACAGACTTAATTAGAAAATCTATACACTTTTTGTAAAGCTATTGCACTTTTATTCGTCTTAGAGTTTTGTGACCAAGTGCTTCCTTTTCTACAAAAATATTGAAGAATTTTGCATCCAACAACAAGCTTCAAGTTGCTGGGAGTTTGTCACGTTCTGGGATCCGTGCAAAGGGAATAAATTTCTACAAAATCAAGACCAATTGAAGATTGGTGTAAGGATTCAACTATAGGTTAGTACTTTGGGATAGTCTAGGTTTAGGGTAAGATTCCTTATACTTGTAATCTCTTGATTTTGATTGAAGATTCTTGGGAGTGGTGACCTGAAAATCACTCAATGGAGTTTTTGCATTGTGAGATGTTTTTCCCATTACTTATCAAATCACCATGTCTATTTACTTTCCATTGCACTCTAGATTATCTAGTGATTAATTTGTTCATGCCTCCACGATTTTGCATGTAATTTGACCTAGTTAATCAATTTGGGTAATTGAATTAATTAACTGGGATCAATCTATAACCCAACATAGTTGGATCAGTATATCACACACCTTGGACCCTTAATGAGGTTTCTAGGTTGTAATAGATAGAGAGATTATTGAAGAATTTGTTCAACTTTCAATATTAGATACGTTACTAAACACATCATCAATAAAGAATAAAACTCAACAAATTGAAGAGAACTTGATTTTACATGAAAAATTATTGGACAAACAATAATTGATCACCTAAATAAAAATAGCAGTATCACCTTATTTTAAGTAACCACTGGAGAAGTGCTCTAATGTAGTAAATTAAAAGGCGAAACTAAATGTTGCTTTGCAAGTTCTTGTATAAGTAAAGGCAGAGAAGATATTCCAAAAAAATTGTAGTACACCTGAACCAAAAACATATATACTAATTAATTTTTTTTTGCTATATCCAAGAGCTCCCAAAAAAAAAATCAGAAATCAGAATAGCATATTGTTTTTCAAACCTCAGAACATTTAGGAACGCAAGGATAATTTTTGTAATTTTTATTTTCAAAGAAGCTTGTTCAGATTTTTTTTTTTTTTTTTAAAGCGCTCCTATAAATCTGTAATGTTCTACAATAATTTTATGAGATTGAAATAAAATACTTCTTTGAAAATTTCTCAAACTTTGAAAGTGCACAAATAGTATCAAGGATGAAATGAAGTTTACATTGGACTCTCTCGTTTTTGGTTGTGAGGTTTCCAGACATGACAAGTGATGAATTAATGGTGTCGTATTGTAAACATGTTCTGAAATATATATATATTTTTTTAAAAAAAAATGATTGAAACCCAGTTTTCCAAAGCTTTTCATTGTGATAAAAAAAAAAAAAAATGGTTTCTCAAAAAAAAATTTATTGGAAAACTAGGTTTCAATCTTTTTTTTTTTTTTTTTTAATATTTACGATTGTGGTGGGCCTTATTTTTTGTGATTGTGGGCTAGGCTACCTCCTGCCACACTACGGCCCAAGGGTTCTGGGTAGGAGAGTTAGGACTGGTCCAATTGCAACTCACCTTAGACCGGCTTGTGCGCAAACTAAAGCCCCTTTGTTGAAACTTTGGTTACATACCCATGGCAGATGAAACTGTTATAAAAGAGTTATGACAGACAAATATAATATAACAACAATAAAGAAAATACACTTGTTATACAGAATAAGTAAAGGATTCCCAATTAAAGAAAAGAGCAGCACAATAATAGAAAACGCATTATAAGAAGAAATGATAATAATAATAAGAGAAAGGTAACACCAATAATCAATAAGATTAAAGGAGAAAAGGTTAATCTGTCATACTTAGTTGTATTACGGAACTAAAATCAAAGAGGCTTCCTCAATGTGGATAACCTCACAGGAAGGTCCTGCTATAGAAATTACCTACTTTGAGGAGATGGGCCTAAATGGCTTATGCCCAAGAAATCCTTAATCCTTAATAGAGGGTAGGCTTTTAGAGGAAGAAAATGGATTAACATA
This sequence comes from Quercus lobata, assembly GCF_001633185.2. Classification (NCBI taxonomy): domain Eukaryota; kingdom Viridiplantae; phylum Streptophyta; class Magnoliopsida; order Fagales; family Fagaceae; genus Quercus; species Quercus lobata. The sequence goes on along the minus strand of NC_044915.1, from coordinate 33,097,518 downwards.
TTGGTGCATGTATGCTATCTTGCCTACTTTCTATTTTTTTTTTTTTTTTCCTTTTCTAGGTTTTGTTACTCTGCCACTCTTTTCTTTTTTTAATTCTTGCTCGTGCGGTGTTGTGGTGATGGTTGTGTTGTGATACTATGACTCACTCATTGTGATTGTTGCTGTGATGATGATGCTACTGTGCATGGCGGAGGCTCCTTATATACTGCCTGTTGTGACTGGTTTTTTACCGTTTCACCCTTTAACCACTTTTGTCTGGGTGTGAGTGTCCTTCTAGACCACCCACTGGTTTGTCAGTTGCCACCACCACTTACCTGTGCTGGCTGTGCCATATCCCATTACCAGACAAAGAATTCTATTTTGTTTACTTGTTCACCGTGGCATTCCCATCCGGAATCAGGTGGGCATTCTCCCTCACTATCCCTCATGGCATGCACCTATTGTTCCAACTCATCATTCTCTCTTTTGGATGGTATGTCATCCCAATAGGACATTTCCCCTAAAAGAGTTTGAGCAGAAACCCCAGAATAGGCTCCCCCCTTCTCCCCACCTCTAAACCATACCCTCTCTTACCTCTAACCCATGGCCCACGACTCCTGTATTGGCTGGGTACAGGTTGGTGGTGCCTGGGCCTTGTGCATGCTTCACTTCCATGTGTGTCCAAAACTTGTTTGCTGCTCATGCGTTTGCTATGGCCTGGAGGCTCATCCGTGTGTTCTATTGCTTATTCTTGACCTCTTGTGGTGTGAATTGGTTTCTGAGCCTTCATTCTTTATGACTTGCTTCCTTCAAGGGCTGGGTCTTGCTTAATTGTGGGTTTTTCTCTCCTTAACCCACTCTTTCCTCCTTCCATAGACTTGCTAGCATTCCTGCCATGCCATTCTGTTATTCTTGTTGTGGTGTTATTTGATCCGTGCTTGCTGGGCCTCTTTTGGGCCTGCTGCATGCTTTTCTTTCACTTAATTATAGTGAGCCAGTAGTATTGTCATTAGGCTCACATTCATGCTACTTCGGGCTTTCTTGACCCATTTCATTGCTTTTGGGCTTCCTTGGCCCATCTCATCTTTTTGGGCATCCTCAGCCCATTTTACTCCCATGGACCTATGCTAAATCTTTTAGGCTTCCCCGACCCAAATTATCATATCCTTTACTTTTGGGGTTCATGGGCTTTCCATCAACCCCTTACTCACTTAATTTATTACTTCGGGCCTTTTTGGCCCATTCTTGCTTGCTTTTTATTTCATATAATGCCCATGAGTTTACTACTTCTTTTCTCTAGGCTCCTTTAGGCCCGCTTGCTTTCTTTAAGGCCCATTTATTATTTTCTAGGCTTATGATCTATTATTCCTGTCATTCGGGCTTAATGGTTTTCTTTCCAATTTACTAACTTTTTTTCTTCTATATTGTTGGGCTTCTTGCTATTGGGCCTTTCTGCCAAAGTGGGCATCAACAATGATAAATATATAACAATTCAAAAAGTGATTTATTTAAAAATAAATAGATACAATGAAGTCACTATTGGTAAATGACAATTAAAATAAATAGCAGATCGAAGGGATGCATGGCTTGGCAAACAAACTTTTAGACAGTACGTGAGAGCGCAGGGGAGGTGTGTTTGGACTGATTTCTTCCTCAATTTTGTATTCTGGCAAGAGATCTTTCAAGTGATGGCCAATGGGCTCAAATGGATGCTAAGAAGGTTAAGGGGCTGTTTGGATAAGAAAATTTCATCACTCAATTTCCGTCACTCAATTTCCATCACTCATCACTCAATTTTTCACACCCGTTTGGCATCATCACCCAATTTCCATCACTCAATATTTTTCACACTATTTGTGGGCCCATACCTATCACCCGGTGCAGCTTTTTTTTTTTCTTTTTTTTTTTTGTTTTCAATACCCAAACTCACCGAAGCTAATATAAAAGAAAATAAAAAACCAGAACTGAAGACCGAACTAGTGAAAGAAAAAAAAAAAAAAAAAAAAAAGGGTCAAAAGTGGTCAAAAGGTCCAGCTGGTACTGTTTGTGGGTCTCCTATGTGTGTTTAATTACAATATTGTCATTGAATTATGAGTTATGGAAACTGAAAACAACCAAAATATGTTTTCAGTTTCCATAACTCATAACTCAAAAATCAGATAATTGAGTGATGGAAACAGAGTTATGGAAACAGAGTTATCGTTTGCCAAACAACCTTTTTGCTATGGGTTCCACCATTTTTGAGTTATGAGTTATGAAAACAGATAATTGAGTTATAGAAATAGGCTATTCAAACAACCTCCAAATATCCAATTAAGAGCGAGGTAGTACTCGAATGATCGATTGTCGAGAGGGATGCATAGCCAAAAAGAATGCTAAAAAGTCTTGGCTTTGATGCCATGCTAGCTAGAAGCCTAGAACTAGCTAGGAACATCCATTTTCTTATAATAATTTTTTTTTCCTAAAATTTAAAAAAAAATCCACAAACAAACAAAATTCAACAAGCTAGCCCCTACGCAAAGTCCTTCTTTGTACACGTGTGATTCCGTAATATATCTATTGGGTAGTGTTTATTATGCATAATTTGTTTTACACACATCCTAAAAAACATGATTTTAGTTTAAGATTTTAATTGCTTTTCAGAGTGTATATAAAACTATGCAAAACAATATGTTCAACAAATTTGACGCTAAGGGCTAACCAAACTACATCGCTATGGATTTGATCAAATTACATCATTTTGCAGGGGCTAGCTATAGTAAACCTAGCCTTATAAGTAATTAAGTATGATAATGTAGTACCTAGTATAGTAAAACAATACAATAGTATAGAGGTACGGCGCCAGAAGAGATAATACAGTTCATTCAATATAAGGTGATTACAATTACAAATCTTTTTTTTATTTTTTTATTGATAAGTTATATATATATACACACATTCATGATTCACCTAATATGTATCCTAAACGCCAGAACTTACCCGGATTCTTTTTTTCTTTTTCTTTTTCTTTTTTGGGAGAAAGAAAGAGTAATTAGAATTCATTGGCAACTGATATATTATCTAAGATCGAAGTTCTTACTTTGAATTAGAAGTTATCTTTTATTCAAGAGGAATTTGTATGTTAAACTTCATTAGAAAATGCGGCCACCAATGCAAAAATTATCAAGACCAGAAAATAGATCAATTATATACCTTAACGAGGCATTGCACATTTGCACAAGAAGTAATGCGACAAGTTACCAAACAATAATCACCTCCACGTAATGAAATAGAACAATGAGGAACTGTTAAACTACATATCTAGCTAGTTGTAATAAAACCAACAAGTAATGTTACATTAGACCTGAACTAAAAGCATACATGGTTCCTTTTCTTATAACCCGGAGATACAGAAAAAGTTTTAGATAGTTGTTTCACCCGAGCCCGTTGACGAACACAAAAATTGAACATGGAAGTATTTGAATCCCAGTAAAGTCCAATCTCATCACCTTGCTTCAACTCCCTCCTGATAACAAAATCCTGGTGCCACATTCCAATGAAAACATAACTCTTAGATGTTCTCCACTGTTTGAAAACCAACTGGTGCTTGGACTTTGTATCTTTGTCCCAAACTATAACTCGGATGCCTTTACTCTCAACCTCTCTAGCACAATCAGCACCCAAGAATGGCAAAACATGGTTCTTAACCAAACTTGTTCGCACCAAGAGCCGGCTCAAATGCCCAAGATCACTCTCCGTGAGCTTCTTCTTGATTTTCCAAGGATCATCAGAAAGCTTGATCAGCTTCCTTGAACCACCCGAATGCCTCTTTTCAGCTATCTTTCTCTTCTTGGAAATCCATGACTCATCGCACAGCTTCAATGCCGTTGAAACTTCTTGTTCTGGGTACTGATCATCGTTATTGCTCAAGAACTTGACTAACTCCTCAGTTGGCTTAGTAGTAAAAAAACTAGTTTCGCTTGCTTGAAATGGAAGGTTCTTGGTTATGGTCTGAAACTCACAAGAATGTGTTAGTTCAGTGGGCGTAGTAATAGTAGCAAAACTAGTTTCGGCTGTTTGAAGCTTCTTGGTTTCAGTCTGAAACTCAAAAGAAAGTGTTAGTTCTTCTCTTGGGGTACAACAAGAAGAAAAAGTAGTTTTTCTTGTTTGAAACTTCTTTGTTTCATTCTGAAACTCACAAGAAGAAAGTGTTAGTTCAGTTGAAACGTGGCTACATTCCTCTTCACATTCCTTTGCTTGCTCAGAGCTTTGGTAGTACTCTTGCTTCATGATTTCTGGTAATGGGTTGTCAGCCAAGATAAAGTGGTACGGACTGAACAATAGTCGTTGCAGTTCCATACTATATTTGCTTTAGTGGAGAAACAAAGGGGAAGAGACTTTTTTATTATTATGGTTCAGTACTGAACCAAACCAAAATGTAATGATTTTCACAAAGTAAACAAGAATGGGAAAGGGTATCCTCTTTATGAAATAGAGAACTGTGTACTGACCACTGAGATATAGTATATGATGATAAGTTCGTTGGTTTCTAATTCAGAAGGTGTGAGGAAAGTGTATTGCCATAGGACCATGTAAGATTTGCCTCGTTTCAAGGGGTGCAGGCTCCGCAATCTCGGTATCTGGATAAACATTTGCACATATAATTCCAAGTCTATATTAAGCACACAGTTCCAGCGCTTCTTCCAATGGCATCCTAACTTAATTGTCTTTTGTGTCCTGGTTTCAATTTTTTTTTTCTTCCTCATTTTAAGTTTTGAAGACAATCATTCCCCTTATAAGCTTCTCAGGTTAATAAGTATGTTTAGGGTATTGGTTAATAATTCAGTTAAAAAAATTTTTTATGAAAAAAAATAATAATGAATATTTTGACAATTTTTTTCATTTCTCATAAAAGTGATATCAAAATTTTTCTAAAATAAATTATTAACCAATACTTTAAAAGCACTCATTAGCATTTCTGTTTATGTATAAACCCCGTAAAATTGGTGATGATTCATGATTTTGCATATTTTTAAGGCATGAAATAGGAGGTTTTCTCGGCTATTTATTTGGTCCTTTGGACTGGCATTCCATAAAGGATTTTGCTCCTATTAGCAGCACGATATTTTTAGTAATGACGCAGTTGCTACGTTGATCGTATTGCTTCTCTGCAAACTGCATGTCATTTGTTAAGTAATTTCCATTTTTTCCTGTTTTTCACTTTTTCCATTTTTGTCTCCATCTTCATTTACAAAATTTATTATTTGTTTTTCACTATATATAACCACAGAACAGTAAATATCATGCGAGCCTGCTGCTCAAGCCAACATAGTATTCTGCTGGTCCCATAACTTACTGAGTTACTAAAGTAGCATTTTACCATTTATTATGTGCAGAACTATGGACGTATATGCACAGTGAGTCAGAGACAGCTTCGAAATATGTACAATTGTAAGATAAATAAAAAAGAAAAAAAGAAAAACATATATATATATATATATATATATATTGTGGGGCCCAAATGATTTATGGGTCAGACCCATCTACCCGGGGAGAATCCAAAGACCCAAGCCGAGGAAGGCTATGGCCCAAGCTCGACAAGATAGCCTTTGGATACCGCCGAGAGCAGTTCAGTCCTCGACAGAACCAAAGTCCCCCCAGAAAGAAGGGTAAAAACGGTATAGGACTGAAACTTGGAAGAAAGATCTAAAATATCCAGGGAAAACTGCTTTTACTGCCATTTAATGCTTTGAACCTGACAGAGCCGCATTCTTTGGCTTTTACAACCACCCCCAACGACTTTGGGTATGGACTGATGGGATAAGTATCAGCCTTGGAAAGGTTGACCCTATACGTGGATGAAGGATAGTGGACGCAGGCGAGTATAAAAGGAAAAATAAGGAACCTAAAGAGGGGGCTGGGAAAAATGGCCAAAAACCAGAGCCTCTCAGCCCACCTCCAGGAGAAAGACTCCAGGGGTGAAGGAAAACTTAACCTTGTATGAACACCATGAAAAACCCACCGCCTGTCGATCAAGGCCCAGCCTTCCAAACCCACGCTCTACAAATGATATTGTTAGGGCCTTTTCACGTGCGAACCCGACACTGTTAGGTTCGTCATGAATCGTGTCCTTACAATTGGCACCGTCTGTGGGGAAGGCTTGTGTGTTGGCATAGGCGGTAGGTCGAAATAGTTCCTTTTTTATTTCTAACAATTGGTTATAGAGTTTCAGCATAAAGTTCCGTTAGGGGCTATGCTTCTTGATTAGGGGCTACGTTTGTCAGCGTTAATCGCGCGAATAATTCTAGGGGCTTGGCCGAGGAGCTAACTCCCATAAAACCAAGTTCCAGTGCCAAAGAAAACTAGGTTTTGGACAGAACCAAGGCATTGCATGGTCCACGGACTCAAGCCTATGGGGAAACCAACTACTTGGATGAGGAAAACTAGGTTTTGGACAGAACCAGGGCATTGCATGGTCCACGGACTCAAGCCTATGGGGAAACCAACTACTTGGATGAGGAAAACTAGGTTTTGGACAGAACCAGGGCATTGCATGGTCCACGGACTCAAGCCTATGGGGAAACCAACTACTTGGATGAGGAAAACTAGGTTTTGGACAGAACCAGGGCATTGCATGGTCCTCGGACTCAAGCCTATGGGGAAACCAACTACTTGGATGAGGAAAACTAGGTTTTGGACAGAACCAGGGCATTGCATGGTCCTCGGACTCAAGCCTATGGGGAAACCAACTACTTGGATGAGGAAAACTAGGTTTTGGACAGAAACAGGGCATTGCATGGTCCTCGGACTCAAGCCTATGGGGAAACCAACTACTTGGATGAGGAAAACTAGGTTTTGGACAGAATCAAGGCATTGCATGGTCCACGGACTCAAGCCTATGGGAAAACCAACTACTTGGATGAGGAAAATTAGGTTTTGGATAGAACCGGGGCATTGCATGGTCCTCGGACTCAAGCCTATGGGAAAACCAACTACTTGGATGAGGAACCAACTATTTAAAAAAAAAAAAAAAAAAAAAAAACTATGGCACATAAACCTCAAAATCCATCCGAAGAGAACTCCTCGTTAACAGATGGGTTAATACCTTGATTGCACGGATTCCTCGGTCTACCCTCGGATCCCCAGTATCAAAGGGGTTGATGCGGTACGGTGCAATATATTACCCAAAAGCACAACCAAAGTCCCTCGCCACTCGGCTACCCTCTCGGACGAATTATTTAGAGTTTATCGTTCTCGGACATTGCTCTAGCATGCATCGCGCAGCACTCAGCGATTATCCCGGTTAGTTCCAAGAGTTTAATTTATTGAGGATTAACCTTGTTATACTTGATAATATTTGTGAGTTTAAACCAGTAGGAATCTGTGTTAAGGCATTTTTCTGCCTGGAATATCATTAAGGGCAAGCTTACATTTAATATTCATGCATAAAGTAGTTGTTACGAAGAAGAAAGGTATGTATAGAGAAATAGACACATATTTTATTAAGACAAAGGAACAGTACAGTGTACAATGAAAAGCTGAAACAAAGCTTACATTGAAGCTAACTACGTAAGTAACGAAAAATACAAGAGAGTGAAGATAAAGCCGAGGAGGTAGCACAGAGGAGAAGTTGGCTACTGCCTCGAGACCTTATTCCTCCTCAATGCTTTTGCACGCCCATAACTCAGGCAGCAAAAGAACCCGACTTAAGCCTCACACTGCTGAGGGAAAGATGCAGGGAGCCGGAAGCTGAGGAGTCTTCACCAAAAATTTGCCTACGACAAGGCAGAGGCGCTGGGGGCGGAGAATCTTTCTTCTGACACACCAAAATTCTGGCATGAACAGAACCTGCTTCGGATTTTGACTAAAAGAGGGAGAAACACCCTTTCCCCTCTGTCAAACTGGAATATTCTCTTGAATTTATGCTTCCTTTACCCGTACCTCACTATCTGGAGTCTCAGGAGGACACGGCGCCTTTGTGGCGGAGAGAGTTCCTTTGCCCCAATCCTCGCCTCAAACATGATGTATTAGGAGAGGAGACTGAAGGGTTTGTGCGAAAGTAAAGCAACTTTCTCTCCTATTTATTTAAAAGATAAGGTGGTGGCATTTAATTCACGCAGCGTCCCAAGGAACGCTACAGACAAAATGTCTCTGACTCGATTTCCAATGCCATCTGCAACCATGAGATTAAAGGAGTCTCGCGAAGGTGCACCTCGAACACTAGGACGCCAAAAAGTACCGCGTGACCAAAGACTACAGAAATGCCTCCTAATTTGTGGGCTTAGTAAAATCGCGGCCCAGGCCCATTCTGCATGGGGGTCCACGAACTACGGCCCACGCCGAGGAATAACCGTTGCCGAGGACAACCTCCTGCTCGGCAACTTGTGAGATACCTGAGGAAAGGGATAAACTGAACCAAGGTCTTGTATGGTCCTCGGACCCAAGCCAATGGGGGAACCAACTACTTGGATAAAAAAAAAAAAAAAAAAAAAAAGTTTGAGTTTCGTAAGATTGGCTACTTGGTAAAAATGCCAAGCTACTTCAGCCACGGCTTAAACACTGTAAAAGGCTAAGGCCAACGAAGGTGTAAGGAAGGGGGTGGAACGCCCCAGTATTCAGTAGCCTAAGAGGTCTATTCATTTGGCGGTTGATATGTCCTCGGATGGTTATTTCTCACACGGCATCAAGCCTTCGGTTCTCTCCTCGGCTAGTTCGGGGTAAGTATTACTTCTCACGGGTCGCCCTTATTATGCCAAGCACTTCTATTAGAGTTATGGCAACATCTTTTTATTATCAAGTATTTTGGTCTTAGTCGTCATTGATTTAGATGCTATATTATTGTGCCGAGCAACGCTTGCAAATTTATAAAAACATAGAGACATAACATGCGAAATGAAATAAACAACAATTTTTATTAATATGAAAAATTATTACAACGTACAAAAAGGGGCTTAAACAAGCCTATACAAAAGGTGAGCCGCCGAAGCAACACTAACATCCGCAGTACAGATAAGTAAACGGTCAGGCGCCTTTTAAACTCGTCTTCAAAAGTCTCTCCAATCTCTGCCTTAATGTTGCTCATATTAGGAGGAGAACCTTCTTTGGAAAAAGATGAAGGAGAAGGAAATAGTAAGGAAGAAATCAATGAAGAAGATGGAGGAGATGAATGAAGAAGATGGAGGACATGAGTAAAGAAGGAGGAGAAGAAGAGAGAAGAGATGAAAAGAAAGAAAAAGGAGCAAAAGAGGGAGAAGTGAAAGCACCAGGATGGATCTGGTGCTGGGAAGACTAAGAAAGGGAGACGGAGGATAGCACCAGTGAACGAAGAGAGGAAGAAGCAGAGACACTTAGTCCCTGCCTCGATCCTGACTCCCAACACACTGGAGCCATATTAGGTATGCTCATGAGAGCGTGGTTGGTACTGATGATGGGTGTTCTTGACTCAGTCACACCGAAAGTTCAATGTGACGAGTCCCTGCTTCGGATTTTGGCTGAAAGGAAGGTAAGACGAATCTTAAGCCTCCGCCATCCTTGCCCTGACCGAGCCATTTCGAGCTTTATTAGAACATGACGCTTTGAGGAGGGGTATGGTTTCTTCATCATTTGTTATGGTGAATGTACTGTGATTTAGTGTATAAACTGGTGGGTAAAATAAACTCTAGGGGAGGTCAAGTATTTCAAATCTCAGAAGGATGAAAAGGGACTCTTTTTCAAAAACAATAACCTCCTACCTTCCTTCTTATACAGAGGGTGGAGCGGGAGACATTTAATAGGTTCAGATCTCCAAAGGAATCTGTAAACACAAACATGCCGGTTCCGTTTCTCCACCTCATCAAAACAAACCGTCGAATTAAAGTAGTCTCGTAAATAGTGGTCATTAAAAGCGCGTTTTGGATACCCAAACGATAAGAACGCATCAAGCGCAAAATCAAAAAACTGTCTCGTAGACCGATGCATTTCCTGGGCAAATGAAGAGCCACCAGCATTGTTGACAGGCCGAGTTGACTGGGCCATAATAAAGGCTCGGTGTTACCAAAACCCCCCTTTCCAACCAAAAGGTTGGACAGCAGGGTTTTGAGGGGCTATTGTGGGGCCCAAATGATTTATGGGCCAGGCCCATCTACCCGGGGAGAATCCAAAGACCCAAGCCGAGGAAGGCTATGGCCCAAGCACGACAAAATAGCCTTTGGATACCGCCGAGGGCAGTTCAGTCCTCGGCAGACCCAAAGTCCCCCCAGAAAAAAGGGTAAAAACGGTATAGGACTGAAACTTGGAAGAAAGATCTAAAATATCCAGGGAAAGCTGCTTTTACTGCCATTTAATGCTCTGAACCTGACAGAGTCGCATTCTTTGACTTTTACAACCACCCCCAACGACTTTGGGTATGGACTGATGGGATAAGTATCAGCCTTGGAAAGGTTGACCCTATACGTGGATGAAGGATAGTGGACGCAGGCGAGTATAAAAGGAAAAATAAGGAACCCAAAGAGAGGGCTGGGAAAAATGGCCAAAAACCAGAGCCTCCCAGCCCACCTCCAGGAGAAAGACTCCAGGGGTGAAGGAAAACTTAACCTTGTATGAACACCACGAAAAACCCACCGCCTGTCGATCAAGGTCCAGCCTTCCAAACCCACGCTCTACAAATGATATTGTTAGGGCCTTTTCACATGCGAACCCGACACTGTTAGGTTCGTCACGAATCGTGTCCTTACATATATATATATATATATGTATAACTGAAATAATGTTGTATATATAAGTATATACATGAATATATTGTAATAATAATGTTTGAGTTTGGAGAATATTGTTTCATAAAATGAAAATTCTAATTCTAAAATTTTTTAAGTGAAAATTCGAAATACAGCATTTTCGATCAGTCGAAACTTTGGCTCAATCGATCGAAATAGTAAAGAAAAAATCCTTGAGTCTCTAGATGTCTCGATCACTGCTCAATTCCTGTTCGACCGTTCGAAAAGAGCACTCGATTGATCGAAAATAACTTTCGACCGATCGAGAATCGTGAAACAAGATTTTTCTACAGAATTTCTGGTGACTGTTCAGAGAGTTTAAAGAGGTTTCAAGCCTTGTGAATGGTTTTATGAAACATTTTAACTCTCCATACGTGCTTTTTGATGAAACATAATCCTATAGGTATAAATAGAGATTTATGTTCACTTAAAATATAACTAACTCCACAAAATAGTAAGTTAGAGAGAAATACAAGAAATGTTGTGGTCATTCTCCAGAATTGTTATCTGTAGAACCCAATATATTGGTTGTATTCTGAGAACAAATTTGTGATAACCTTTTAGCAATAATAGCGTGGGGGGCGAATATTGTCAAAGGAAAACAATATTGTGCCTCCAAGTTATCTATTTTCTATTTGTCTTTTGTGTTAATATTGTTTTTCCATTATTACTTTGTATAATATCCTAACAAATAATAATAAAGCATTTCTGGACCACTGATGCTTTGATCAGTAACTCAACAATAAGTCAATAACTCTGTAGATACACATATTCTCACCAACTATTTCAAAACTGTCGAAGTGATAAATTGATATCAGTATATATTGGACTGAAATGAGAACTGTACAATAAAAATTTGTGAATTCAATTTTCATAAAAATTTTTGTATAAGTAGCATTACTGATTATAATTCTATGTCATATTGCCCCTAAAATTCATATTGCCTAGAACTTTATCCTGGTTTACACGTGTAGTGCCAATAAAAAACACCAGTGAGAAAGTATTATCTGTGGGTATAGGTGGATGTATATAATTAATTAATTGTAACCTATCCTCCACTGTAAGACCTCTCTTTCTCTTTTTTTTTTTTTTTTTTTCTTTTTTCTCTGAATAACTGTAGGACACTTTCTTAACTTCCGCGGCGTTTGGGAATTGCGTTTCTTGCATTTTTTTTTTTCCTCGACGCGCGTCTGGTACTGTTCATTTTCGATTAACAGTAATTTTAGGCTTATGAACAATATCAAATGCGTGAACAGTAATTTTATTTATTTATTTATTTTTCAATTTTCAGTAAAATAAACGATATCCAAATGGACCTTTCTTCTATTGACTTTTTTTTAGTAAAAGGTGAAAGAATAGTTCGCTGTGTGCTCACCGTACAGCTCCGTACTTCTTCTATTGACTAATAAGTAAGATACAAGTTTTATTAGTAAACGCGTTAGATACATAAATTGCTTATTTCTCAGACATGGCTAAACAATGTGATTCAGAAGGTGAAAAAAAAACTTCAAAAATGTTATACAAGTTAAAAATGTCAGTAGTCACCGTTTGCAGGGAAAAAAATGCTTATTTCTCACGGCTATTAAGAAATAACCTGTTGACATTCCCATAACAATTTTTGTCATTGTTAATGTAGTAGCGTTTTACTATTTATGCAGGGTCGTAAATGCACAGTGAAAGTGTAGAAGTATATTGTATTGAAATGAGAAATAAACTTTATCTGGACCAATACTTTGATCAAATTCAAGGACTATGTCTGAAGATTTGCCCGGCCACAGGCTCACTCACAGCTTATATTGCCTAGACCTATATGGTTTATAGGTGAATCATGAATGCATGTAACCTATCCGGCTAGCCCCACTATAGGACACTTTATTAACTTCTCCCATTGATGAATAGCTGCCCTAATCATGTATGAGACCTAGTACTAAACATTGTAAGATACAAGTTAAACACCCACAAAATGCATTAGATGTTGGGAAATTGCCTCAAATTCCAATGGTGACTTGGAAAGTCAATTAGGTTTCCTAGTTGAAGAAGAAAAAATTAATTTGAGTTTCCTTGTTGTTGTAAAAGGAAAGACTATTCCTTGGTGTGAAGGAAGTCTATTCCTTATTAAAAAGGTAATGTATTCCTAGTCCAAAAGGGAATAGCAAAAGAGTCTTATAAATAGACAATACTACAAAGAATTTGATGGTTTTGGCTCTGGCCCAAGAGTCCTCCCTATAGGGAGAGGGAAAATAGAGCGTGAAACCAAGAGAGAGAAAAGGGATTTTCGCTTGGGAGGAACGCAAGAAGAAGGAGAGAGCAAGGTATTGCTGCCTTCAAGAAGATAGTCAAGGAGGAGAAAGCAAAGGGTTGCCGCCTTCGAGAAGATAGCCAGGAAGGAGAGAACAAAGTGTTGTCGTCTTTGAAAGAGATAATGTGTGTGTGTGTGTGAGAGAGAGCAAAGAAAAACAAGAGAGATTTTTCTTTAGCCGTGAAACATACACAAGAATTATTTTAATTGATTTGATAATAGTGAAATTATTCGGAGTTTGTCCCGTGATTTTTTCCCTTTAAGAGAAAGGGTTTTCCATGTAAATATTTGTGTTCTTGTGTGTGATTGCTATTTTGGATTGCTAATATTGTTGATATTATTATTTGGGACCCAACATTAGATACAATGCAAGATACAAGTTAAAAGTCTCTTTTTGAAGGGGGAAAATTGGGGGGAGGGGGCTTATTTCTCAATGCTATTAAGAAATAACTTCTTGTCATTCACATAAGCAATTTGTCTCATAGTTTACATTAATTGACAATTTGGCACACTTTTTCTATTCTTGAGTAATAGTAGAAAGCAATAGAAGTAAAAGCTACTACAAAAAACAAATAAACAAACAAACAAACAAAAAACCTCACAATGTTACTTCATACCCAAGTTATTACATAATCAACAAAGACGAAAGAATTCTGCACAAATAGATGGAATTGCAAAAGAAAACTAGTGGAGAGAGGATTAGTTGATCAAAGCTCGTTTGAGAATGCTAAAATTGAATCATGAACTATTTTGATCCCAAAAAAGTTCAATCTCATCACCTATGTTCAAACCCCTCTTCACAAATTTCTTAGTCCATTTGTCAATGAAGAAGTAACTCCCATAACTTGGCTATTGTTTGAAGAGCAATTGATTTTTTGACTGTCTCCTAATCCCAAACAGTAAACCTTACCCCATTCTTAGTTGCTTCAATGCGTGTTGCATCCCCTGATCCCATAATTGCAAAATATGCATCTTTACCAAATTTGCAGCCAACAACAGCCTTGACAAATTCCCAATATCACTTGCCTCAACCCTCTTCTTGATAACCCAAGGGTCAAGGTCAAGCCTCAAGTCCAATGAAACACTGTTATTCTCTCCATGGCTTTTAATTTTCATTCTTTTGACTCCACTATTCTAGATGACATAGAGAGGTTGTAGAATATGGCTTGAATTAGGAGTTCGACTCCTTGTTGGATGGATAAGAAAGGAATTTGATTCCTTTTGAGTTATTGTTGTTTGAAGTTATCAAACTCTATTAGAAGTCTTGTCTGCTACTTCATTTTGAATTCTATTTGGAATAAGAGTGATTCTCCTTTGTGCGTGGAAAAAAAGTCTAGTCCTTCTTGGTTTTGAATATACTAGCCAACTCAAGTCTCCTATATAAACATAGTGCTATTGTGGCAATTAGTGTGAGTGAGAAAAAGAGGCTCTCTCTAGTTTTGGTTCTTTGATATTTGTGAGTTGCAATTTGGAATGGTGAGAGAGGTTTTGTTGCCGCTTGGTTTTGGTTCTGCGGTTTGTAATTTGTTTTCTCTTGGTGTGTTGCAACTTTTGGATTTGATTTGTGGCCCTCTCTTTGGTTTGTGTGCAATTCGTATTTGGTATTTGTGAACCTTTGGTTCTTTGGTTTGTATTTGTGAGAGAGAGTTATTTGGGATTTGGGTTTGTGAGAGTGCCTCAACACCAATTTGTATTATCCCAAATTTGCTATAGTGAAATTTGTTTTACCCGTGAATCTAACTATTGCCGAACCACATAATTCTTGGTGTTTTGTGTCTAATTTTCATTTGGATTAATTTTCTTCGTTTTTATAGTTAGTTTGGAGACCTTTCTCAAACCTAAAATATTTTCACAATCAATCTTGGTAATTTGAGCTTCCACTATTTTACAACAGAGGTTGCCATAGTTTTCACTTGCTTTCCTCTTTTTGGTGATGCTAGTAGCCCCATAACTCAATTTCAACTCTGTTAAAACCTCTTTAGATTCATGTTGGTTTTTGATTGCAGACCCTTCTTCTTGGCTGACTTGAAGTTGATCAGTCTCCGAAATACCCATAAAGTTAAAAAAAAGATAAGTTCTTTTCCTTCAATTTCAAAAAAAGGAGAGGAATTAATCTCATCATCAGTTGTGAAAGTTTTTGACTTGGCCTCAAAAGAATGTGAAAATTCCATTGTAATTTGGCTCTTTTCTTCATCCTCTCCTTCTTGGGTTTTCTGAATTCGTAGCAAACTCATGGGTTTCACAGCAGTAGTGCCAGTGACTAAGATTTCCTCCTTCTCAAAGTTGTGAGAAACAAAGGGCTTCATGGGTTTTGAGAAAATACCCAACTTTCGCCCATTGACAGATTAGAAGGCAACATACATAAACTAGGTTTACATAACCTTTGAGAATCCTCCATTACATTGAGAAGAAAATAAGAAATAAAGGGTTTGTGTTTATTGGAGGCTTTTTGAACAGAAGAAAAAGTATTTTTGGCAATGGGAGTTTATATAGAAGAGAATGGTGGTGTGAGAGATTAATCAGTTTTGAAAACAAGAAAAAACTCATCAGTGGCAAGTTGGTAACAATATTTCCGAGCCTAAGTAGGATTTTATGCGTGTGTTTCAAATCTTATTAGGAATTTTGAACGTTTATATACTTAGCTTCCAAGAAAATTACCCAAATCTTGTTTGGAAATCTGTCGACCTTGGTGCAAACAAAGAGAAAGAGAGTTTGAGGTTCCATTATCTATCTGACCGTTGGGTTCTAACTTTCTAAGTTTTATGATGGGTCTTTGTTTTGAGTAAGTGGAAATTGTTTTTTATTTTTAATTAAAAAAAAAAGTCAAGCTAATTTATTTGAAGGGAAGGGAAAAAATAAAGGTAAGAAAAAGAGGAACAAGGCCCACACCAAAATAAACATGAAAAACAGCTTCTTTTTATTTTTCATTTTTGGTTATGTTAAGAAAAGAAAGAAGGTTGCATTTGTTTTAGCTGAAAATATTTTTCTCCATTATCAAGTGTTTAGTTTAGTTGAAAATAATGGTCGACCTAAAAATATTTTCAAATTGATCGTAAAATAATCTCCTCTAAGGCATAAATTGGTTTTACACCTCTCCCACTTCATAAAACAATTATAACCTCAACCCTTCTCTCTCTCTCACCCCCACCACCACCCCAATGATCTCTCTCTCTCTCTACTTGCATGCGAACCGCCACTTAATGTCATTGGAACCATCGATGCTACCACATCAAGCTAGCCGCAACTTGCCTTGTTGCTCCACCGTAGGGGTGTCAATTAGGTTAGCATGTCGGATTCGTCTCATGTCGAGGTAAGGGTATTCAACTAAATGGCTCAACCCTAACCTGACCCATTTAATAATTTTGTCATAATCCTTCAACCCTAACCCAACCTGTTAATAAGGCGAGTTGATCTGACCCAACCTATTTGACCCGCTTAATAAACGAGTCATGTTAGATTGACACGAATGTAAAACAACTCATTTCAATCTGCATAATATTAAATATAACATCCATCTAGAAATAATTTTTTTTTACATCCCAAAAGCAGTGCATACACTTCAAGTCTTCAACCCATATTCAAAATAATATAGTTCAACAAAAATATAACATTCATCTAGAAATAAGTTCTTTACACTCCAAAATAAGTGCACACTTGAAACCAAATTCAAAAGAACATAGTTTAACAAAAATAAAATAACATAGTTCAACAAAAATATAATATCCTTGGAACTCGCCAAATGCTAAGTATTAATATTGAAAGAATTGGAGCAAACAGTAGGCTAATCCTGACTGTGCTACGATTATCATCCATAGATTCTAGTTTATAAACTATCTCAATAAACCCACTTGCAAGATATGCAGACGATGTCCAACACTAATACAAACACCAAAAAAACACACGGCACAAGAAAGAAGTTACAACTGTGATCGTAATCAACAATTAATATACCTCATATCTTAATAACGGCACATGGGTTCAAAGTTTATAGAACAAAAACATTATGCAAAAAAAATTACTGCAAAATTTTGAAACACCAAGAAAATAGTTTTCTTTAATTCTAAAACTCACTAAACACATGAGAGAGAGAGAGAGAGAGAGAGAGAGAGAGAGAGAGAGAGAGAGAGAGAGAGAGAGAGCAATAACCAGTTTGAAACTTTGAGTTTGAGAATTGGGCGTGAGACTATAAGATAGTAGAATGAGTAGTACAGCTGAAAAAAAAATTAGATATTTATAAGAAGATTTAAAGATTTAGGGTTTGTAGGGTTTAGAAATCTAGGGTTTGTAAAGTTTCAATTTCCAATTATATCCCTTGTAAGTTTTTGTAATTACTCACTTTTCTTTTTAAATTTAAAATATATGTTGGATATAAAAGGTATTAGACAAATCTAAAATAAAATGAATATTTATTTGTTATACAAGTTAAACGGGTTGTGTTAAATGGGTCATTTCAAGTTGACACAAATAAATTGACTTGTCAAATGTGTCTATTGCAAGTTATACGGGTTGACCCGTTTATGACACATTTCTTATCGTGCTGCTTTCGGGTCGACCCGTTTATGACCAAAACTCATTAAGGCCCAACCCTAACCCGCAAAAACCTGTGTCAAATCCGTGTAGTGTTTGCAGGTTGGGTCGAATATTGACACCGCTACTCCATCGTCACTATCACTAGTGGGTAATAGTTTTAGGTAATGGGTTTTTTTATATGATTTGGATTATGTTTTGGGTAATTTATTGATGTATATGAGTATTTGGGTTATGGTGGTGGTGTTTATTTCTACACCAACAAAACACATGAAAATATTTTCCAAATGGGTAAACAAACACCATAAAATAAATTGTTTTCCCAAAATTTTTTACGTCAAAACAAATTTAAACTTAGTCATTTTAATTTTTAACAATACTCATGCAATTAGGAGTGTGCATTCAACTACCAATCCAATGAAATCGAGTTCAATCCTATGACTCAGGTTAATTTTTTATGGGCTAATGAGTTCAATTTAATTTCTTTTTTTTTTTTTTAAAGGTTTGGTACAGTTCGAGTTTGTGAAATTCTCAACGAGAGTAACCCAACCCATCCTACAATATTAATAATAATTTGTATTTAAATTCTTTTAATTTGATTTGTTTTAGATTTTAGTATTATGAAAGTTAGTTTTGATGAAATTAGGATATTTTGTGCAAAATGATTTTTTTTTTTTTTTTTTTTGGGTCGGAGACATGCTCGAGCTCATCCTCAAGAAGGAATATATATTAGTTGGGCCTGGGCTACGACCATTTGGAAATATTGGACAGCATATCATACGGACCTCATATATATATATATATATATATATATATAAGTGCCAATGCCCGCCCCTATAGTGTTTTGCCACTGTGTATCCAACGTTTTTCACTATTCATCTACAATGCAATTTTGGTGAGTCCCTCTATTTTGTCTTTTTGTGAAGCCAAAACGGTTTGTTTGGCTGAAATGTGAAAACCAAATAAAAAAGAAAAGAAAAAGAAGGTAGAGATAGAGGGCGAGAGGGCTAGAGAGTTCTGGAATTTGGAACTCTCTCTGCCTCTCAACCTCTATTTTTCTCTCTTTCTCAATGTCTAGAGAATTTTTGGAACGAGAGAGCAAGCCATGGTTGCCGATGGGTTTTTTTGGACGACTATGGTGGTATATTGGCCAATCTGAATAGAGCAAAAGGGGATGAGTAGATCGAAGTGAGGGAAGGCTTTGAGTTGAAAGGTATGATCTTTTGCTTTCTTCCTTTTTGCTTCTATATACTTTTCTTTTATTTATTTCTTTCTTTCTTTCTTCCAAATTTTTGATATGTGTTATGGCCTTATGGGTAGGTGTGGAAATGTTTCTCCAAAAAGCACAAACTCTGTGACTCACCGTTTACTTATCTTCTTCTTCTCTCTCTTTACACACGAAGATTCAGGAAAAAAAAAAAAACACTGTTTGTGATATCTGGGGATTGGTGGATGTGCGAGAGATAGATGGTTGCAGGTTTGAAACTCTGTTTTATTTACTTATTTTTTGGTTTTTCGTACTACAAAATCATGGTTTCTGGGAAAATTAGGGACTATTGGAATTAAACGGAAGGAAATTGAGGATTTTTGGTTTTCGTCTAATTTGAGTTTTTGTATGAAAGTTTGATATTTTACTCGGATGGGTCAGAATATTTTGGGTTATATGTAGATTATATGAATGAAAGTTTGGATTTTTTTTTTTTAGTCTGATTGGTTGAATTTGTGTTGTGTTTGCTATATGTAGGTGTTCTTTGAATTTATCTTGGCGCGTGGGGTTCACAGTTTGGATTTTTACTCAGATTAGATCATTTTTGTGTTAATATTTGCTATTAGATGTTCTTTTGTCATATCATGTATATAATTATGTATGTATATGAATGAAAGTTTGGGTTTTTTTTGCTACTGTGTTTTGCTACTGTGCATCCAACGTTTTTCACTATTCATCTACAGTGCAATTTTGGTGAGTCCCTCTATTTTGTCTTTTTGTGAAGCCAAAACGGTTCGTTTGGCTAAAATGTGAAAACCAAATAAAAAAGAAAAGAAAAAGAAGGCAGAGATAGAGGGTGAGAGGGCTAGAGAGTTCTGGAATCTGGAACTCTCTCTACCTCTCAACCTCTATTTTTCTCTCTTTCTCAATGTCTAGAGAATTTCTGGAACAAGAGAGCAAGCCATGGTTGCCGATGGGTTTTTTTAGACGTCTATGGTGGTATATCGGCCGATCTGAATGGAGCAAAGGGAGATGGGTAGAGCGGAGTGAGGGAAGGCTTTGAGTTGAAAGGTATGATCTTTTGCTTTCTTCCTTTTTACTTCTATATACTTTGCTTTTATTTATTTCTTTCTTTCTTTCTTCCAGATTTTTGATGTGTTATGGGTAGGTGTGGAAATGTTTCTCAAAAAAGCACAAACTCTGTGACTCACCGTTTACTTATCTTCTTCTTCTCTCTCTTTACACACGAAGATTCAGAAGAAAAAAAAAATGGAGCTCAAACACTGTTTGTGATATCTGGGGATTGGTGGATGTGCGAGAGATAGATGGTTGTAGGTTTGAAACTCTGTTTTATTTACTTATTTTTTGGTTTTTTGTACTACAAAATCATGGTTTCTGGGAAAATTAGGGACTATTGGAATTAAACGGAAGGAAATTGAGGATTTTTGGTTTTCGTCTAATTTGAGTTTTTGTATGAAAGTTTGATATTTTACTCGGATGGGTCAGAATATTTTGGGTTATATGTAGATTATATGAATGAAAGTTTGGATTTTTTTTTTTAGTCTGATTGGTTGAATTTGTGTTGTGTTTGCTATATGTAGGTGTTCTTTGAATTTATCTTTGCGCGTGGGGTTCACAGTTTGGATTTTTACTCAGATTAGATAATTTTGTGTGTTAATATTTTCTATTAGATGTTCTTTTGTCATATCATGTATATAATTATGTATGTATATGAATGAAAGTTTGGGTTTTTTTTTTTTTTTTTTTACTAATATCCGATTAATTTGGTGTATACAGGCGTTCTTTCTGCCGAGTAGGATTGTTTTTTCATAAATGAATCACTATAATCAGTAATCTTCAGTAGAATGTCTTTTTGGTTGTTGGAGGTAAAGAGATTAGAGGCTCTATCTCTGATCTGAAAGGGGCCCTCTGGTTTGCCACAAGCTTCAATTAGTCGGGGTTTTGGCTAACAACCCACTATGGTCCTTGAGATGGCAATGTGGTAAAAAAAATTTGTGACCTATTCTTTATATTTTCATGGTTTTGTTGAATGTTATAGGCTTTTGAGGGTTTTAGATTTAGAGGTTTTTGTTTTTGTTCACACTCACTGTCATCAATCAAATGTTTGTGATTCCCTGCACCAGATTCCTAGGCTTCAACAAAGCAAGATTGAGTTGTAATTTGCATGTTTGCTTTGATTTCAAGTTTAAATGCTTAAAACTTTTAATATATGAAGAACGGGCTTAGTTTATTTTTGTTTTGTGTATAACTAATTGTTTAGATTTTATTTGATATGACTAGGCATGACTTTGTGTAATTGAACAATCATCTTGATTCAACCAATGGATGAATTACTGTTGTTTATACCCTTATTTTGATTGATCAGAAACCTCTACCTTAATTTTGGCCAAGCAATATGATCATTGTTTGATGGTTTATCTTTATGGCTTTGTTTAGAGTTGTATATCCTTGTTGTTTATACTTTTTACTCCCCATTGTCTCAATTGTTTATTTTATATTTTTGTTATATGACTTAGTGGTTTTCTGTGACTCCCTTGTCAGATAAAGGTAAAATAACACTGTCATTATCAATTTTTAGGTTCCTTTAACATATTATACTTCTCCAATGCAAACAAATTAGTTTGCTTACTTGTTCAGTTTGAATATTCTTACTGATTGTTTTTTTTTTTTTTTTTTTTGAATTGCAATGGTTGAACAATTTGTTTAGGAAGGGAAGCAATGGCAGACTGCCTTTTGAAAATGCACATTATTAATTATAGATTTTGCTTTTAGCATTTGCTTGACTAATTACTCTTTAAAATATATATTTTTCTCATTTTAAATGATAAAAATGTTAGAATTTAATTAAAGCAAGTCATGATAGAGTCAACGCATCATTTGCTGTGAATATTTGTTATGGTGTTTTTTAGGTGCATTTGCACATATGGCACAACTATACACACTCCTCCAACCACCTCCTTCTATTTTCCACCCCTTTATTGCCAACTTTCCCTACAACCACAAGTTCTCTCTTACAAAATTTTTTATGTGTATTGTGTACAAATATTTTTCATTTGCCATTTCTTTTTTTGGTTTAATATGGATGTATTAGATATCTATTTGTTTCAGATGAGTTGAGTTTTTATTTCTTTTTTTTGGTGATGTGTTAGATTGAATAGTTTCTTCAAAATGAACTATTACGGCTATAGATTCTTTTGTGTGGTGATGTGTGTGTGTAAAATTGAAATAATTTTGAATTTGCTACTTTCAATTGTAAAATTAAGAAATTGAGGTGCTTCCTTGGTACTGGAAATCGTGTTTGTTGTACATGTATGCTGATTGATGAAAGCTTTCAATGTTAAATAGCTACTCTAAGTTGAACTCTCTCTTTCTTATATATATAAAAAAAAAAAATTAGCTACTCTAAGTTTGTGCATAATCAAAATTTTTATATTACTCAGATTAGTATTGTATGAATTATTTATACATGATTTTATACTTTTTCAAATAGAAACTTTATTTTAATTTTCTCATCCAAGAGGCAACACGTGTCTTGCACGTGCCGTCCAAACTAGTATATATATATATATATATATATATACATACATACGAGACCAATCAAGTTGGAGGCATTGACGTACTTTACCAAACTAGTATATATATATATGAGACCAATCAGGTTGGAGGCATTGACGTACTTTAATTTTGGGGTGTTGAAGTTGCATAGGGCCATAATATTCACCATGCTGGAGTACAGATTAGAGACTCTAGTCTAACCCAGCCCTATCGTCCCAATATCCAGGTTTTAGTAAAGTAGGCCCAATTGGTTTTTTTTTTTTTTTTTTTTTTTTTTGTTTGTACTTTTAAATTAGAACTCAGCTGGAATAAAGTCAGGGGGCAGGAGGGGTATTATCTTCCAATTAAGTGTGTGTTTGGCTAACTTATTTTTGGCCTACTTATTTTACCATTTAACTTATTTTTGTTACTATTCATAGGTCCTACTGCACTTTTTGGTACTATTCATAGGTCCTACGGTACTATTTCAACTAATATTTACATTTATCTATAGTACTTTCAACAAAAAAGTTTTCAGTTTTAGCAAAATAAGTGAATTCCAGCAATTAATTTAATTTTAAAAAAAGTTTCTCTGTTCTTAGGCAAGAGGTCTCTGTTTTCTCTTTCCTTCGACTGTAGAAGTGACGTCCCTTCCTAGTAAGGCTTTGTGTCCCCTGGGATAGCACAGCTATTCTGTAGGGCTTGTGGGGTTTTTTTTTTGTGGGGTTTGGGAAACACTAGTACGAGGGATGGAGAGTATTACAAACCGATGGCGCAATCTGTCTCTCAATGATAGGGAGGGAGGTAAGTTAACGGTTAAGAAAGACCGAGCAACTAAGGAGTATTCCGTGGCAACAAAATTCCTAACGCCACAAGTCCTAAACACGGAGGCGATTGTTAGGACTTTCAGCCCTCTGTGGCGATCTAGAAATGGTTTCCAAGTTAGAGAATTAGGAGATCACACGAGGCTTTTTGTGTTTGACAATGAGGAAGAGATTGAAAAAATTCTGGCTAGTGAACCGTGGAGCTTTGATAGACATTTGGTTGTCCTCCAAAGGGTAACCAACGCAGCACCAGTGCAGGAAATGGTTTTCAACACAGTATCACTTTGGGTTCAAGTTCATGATATCCCGGTTAGCTTTTGGAAACGGGAGATAGCTGAAGAGTTGTGTGATGCCGTTGGAATAGTTAACCAAGAGTCAAGGGCTGAAGATGTGGATGGAGGAAGTTTCTTTCGAGTCCGAGTACAAGTGGATATTTCAGTACCGCTGTGCAGGGGCAGGGTGCTTTTAATTGAAGATGAGGAAGAACATTAGGTGTCTTTTAAGTACGAACGACTCCCTAACATCTGTTACTGGTGTGGCTGCTTGGATCACACTGACAGAGACTGCAAGAAGTGGATCGAGAGTGATGGTTCATTAGGAAAAAATGACAAAGAATATGGCCCTTGGATTCGAGCTTCTCTAACCTAGGTGAGAAGGAAACCGGTAGTGGTGGTTCCTGGGTTCTATGAAGCTAGGAAGAAAGGTGGCTCGAGGAAGGCCAGCAAGGCGGCCATGAAAGAAACACCGTCGTCCAAGGAGGTGAGGGCTAACGTTATTCATGCAAATAAGGAAACTGAGGAAGCTACGGATGGGATTGATGAGCATTCAGGGGAGTCATTAAATGCGTCCGAGAATTCAAAGGTGAAACCGCCAATTGTGTTTAATGAGGATCTAAATGGAAATAAAAGAGATATATTTGAGGAGCAGATTAGGGAAATAGATGAGGAATTAAATAGCTTTGATATCTCTGGGAGGAATTTAAGGGGGGCGGCAGCCAATCAAATGGATGTTGGAGTTGACTCTGCTATTAATGGGAAGTTTCCTAACCGAAAGAATGAGGCTGATTTGGGTTTGGAGGCAGGTGTAGCTCACGTGGTCCACTTAGGTTCTCATCCTTTGGAAAAGTTGGAGAATGTCCAGCCCGATACTCTCATCTCCAAAGAAAGCAAGGCTTGCATGGTGGGTAGTTCTTTAAGGACGTGGACTAGGAAAGCTAGGGTGGCACAGAGGGTCCTTGATGGCTGCCCAACAGAAGGGGTTAACTCCCCTAAACGTTATATGATGGAGGTAGATGAGGTTGAAAAAATAAAAAAGAGAAGGGTGAATGTTCAAACTCCTAAGAAAAATTTCTCAATGGTGGAGGCTGCAAAGTAGCCCTGCCAGGAGCAATGAATCTCTTATGTTGGAATTGTCGGGGGCTTGGGAACCAACCAACAGAACAAGAGCTTGGAGACATGATCCGGGCACAAGATCCCTCAATCGTGTTCTTAGCCGAAACATGGCTGGATAAAGCAAGGCTAGAAGAAGTTAGGGTTAGATTAAACTTGGGTGGTATGATTGAAGTTTGCCGTGAAACAAAAGGGGGGGGCATTGTCATTTTTTGGAAGAAGGGGATTGACTTTTCACTTGATACATTCTCCCCAAACCATATAGATGGCATTGTGAATAAAGGCACGGAGGATGAATGGAGATTTACGGGTTTTTACGGAGAGGCAGAAACAGCAAATCATCACTTGTCATGGTCCTGCTTGCGACGTCTAAAAAACAGAAATGCTATTCCCTGGCTATGTGCAGGTGATTTTAACGAGATTACGAGAAGTCATGAGAAACTTGGGGGCCGTATTAGACCTGGAAGACAAATGGAGGATTTTAGAGCGGTGTTAGATGAATGTGGATTTCGAGACCTTGGGGGGAAGTTCACATGGTGTAATGGGCATCCGGATGGCTTTACATTATGGGAGAGATTGGATAGGGCAGTTGCTACAATGGATTGGTTAGGAAAATTTCCGGCGACGAAGGTTATTCATTTGGAGTATGGTTCATCTGACCATAAGCCAATTCTTATTTGTCTCAATGGTGTGCCTAAGTTTCGAAATAAACCATGGAGGTTCGAGCACATGTGGTTAGAGGAGGAGGGGTGTAGGGATACGGTGGAGGCGGCGTGGGGTTGTGATGTTCCTAGCCAAGCTATGGCTCGGGTTGAAGGCAAGATCACCCATTGCCAAGCAAAATTAAAATGGTGGAGTCGTGTGGCTATAGGGAATATTACACGATTGCTAAAGGAAAAAAAAGAATTGTTGAGGAGGGCCGAGGAGGCAGCTATAGCAGGGAGGTCGATGAATAGGGTGCTTAGGTTGAAAAAAGAAATGATCTACTTTCTAAAGAAGAAAAAATGTGGAAACAACGATCTCGAGCCTTGTGGTTGCATGAAGGTGATAGCAATACTCGCTATTTCCATAGTAAAGCATCCCATAGGTTCAGGAGAAATAGAATTGAGGCTCTGGAAAATCATAGGGGGGAAAAATGTGAGGATGAAAATGGGATTGCAAATATTTTGGTAGAATCTTACCAAAATCTCTTTGATTCTTCCTTACCAGACCAGATTGAGGAAGCCTTAGAAGCCACTCCTACGGTGGTATCAGAAGAGATGAATCAGACACTTGTAGCACCTTTTGAAAGAGGGGAAGTGGAGTTGGCTCTGAAGCAGATGGATCCCCTAAAAGCAACAGGACCGGACGGCATGCCACCTCTTTTTTTCCAGCACTTTTGGCCGGCCATCGGAGATGATGTGGTGGAGGCCGTACTCACTTGTCTCAATTCGGGCTCTATACCCTCCTTAATAAACCAAACCTTCATTACTCTCATTCCAAAGGTCAAAAGTCCGGTAAGAGTCTCTGACTACCGCCCAGTTGCTCTATGTAATACTCTTTATAAGCTTATTTCTAAGGTTCTAGCAAACAGACTCAAGACTGTTTTACCATGTTTTATCTCTGATACTCAAAGTGCTTTTCAATCTAGCAAAGCAATATCTGATAATATCCTGGTTGCCTTTAAGACATTGCATCATATGAAGAACCAAAAATCTAAGAAGGGGGGTTTTATGGCTTTGAAACTAGATATGAGTAAGACGTACGATTGGGTGGGGTGGGTTTATCTGGTAAAAATAATGGAGAAATTGGGTTTTTGTGATAAGTGGGTGTCCCTTGTCTATGAATGTATTAGCTCTGTCTCCTACTCTATTTTGGTCAATGGCGAACCGAGGGGTGATATTAGACCTTCAAGAGGGCTAAGGCAGGGAGACCCTTTGTCCCCCTACTTGTTCTTACTTTGTTCAGAAGGTTTGAATAGGATGCTTCAAAGGGCAGCAGCGGAGGATGGTATTAGGGGTTTCTCTTTATGCAAGAGGGGGCCTAAATATCTCATTTATTTTTTGCTGATGATAGCCTGTTATTTTGTAGAGCCTCTTTGGCAGATTTACAGGTTATTCAAGATATTCTATCCTTGTATGAGAAAGCATCAGGCCAAAAGCTAAATCGTGAGAAGACAACCATTTTCTTCAGCAAGGCTGTTCAGGGAGACACAAAGACTCAACTCTCAAACTTTCTACAGGTACCCGAGGTTAAAGAATATGAAAAATACCTTGGATTACCAGCGGTGGTGGGCAGAAACAAGAAGGAAAGCCTTAATTATATAAAGGAAAGAGTTTGGAGCAAACTCCAATGGTGGAAAGAAAAGCTTTTGTCCCAAGCGGGTAGAGAGATTTTGCTTAAAGCTGTGGTGCAAGCAATTCCCACTTTCGCTATGAGCTACTTCAAATTACCTGGAGGCCTTTGTGATGATATTGAGGCGCTAATCAGGAATTTTTTTTAGGGGCAAAAGGGCGAGCAAAGAAAAATCCATTGGAAAAAATAGGAGGTTCTTTGCAAGCCAAAGGTCGATGGGGGGTTGGGTTTCAAGGATTTGGGAAAGTTTAATGATGCTTTGCTTGCAAAACAGGTGTGGAGACTGCTTAAGGATCATAACTCCCTATTCTTTCGTGTTTTTAAAGCAAAGTACTTTCCAAATGGCTCAATTTTTGAAGCCCATGCTGCTGGGGGGTCATATGCCTGGCAGAGCATCCTCAAAGCTAGGAGGGTGATTTCGATGGGGATGCGATGGAGGATAGGGAATGGCGAAAGTATAAATGTTTATACTGACAGCTGGCTGCCTGGGAAGGGATCGGCCAAAATTCTTTCTCCACGATCGGGTGGGCTGGATGGTGCATGGGTTGCTGCCCTTATAAATTCTGATACAAGGACCTGTGATCAAAATGTGTTACAACAACATTTCTTGAGCTTCGAGGTAAGCCATATCAAAGCCATCCCACTGTGCTGGACTGACCAAGAAGATTGCTTAATTTGGCCTAGGTGCAAGGACGGTAATTACTCAGTTAAAACAGGATATCAGCTCCTGTGTGAATCTGAAACCGTGGATGCTGCATCAAGCTCAGATAGTTCGAAGCAAACTCTCTTCTGGAAATGCGTATGGAAGTTACAAATCCCAAATAAAATAAAAGTGTTCCTTTGGCGGGTGTGCTCAAATGCATTGCCAACCTTGGAAAACTTGAAGCGGAGGAAGATAATGGAAGATGCAAAATGCAAGGCTTGTCTTGCGGCTGAGGAAGATGCTTTCTATGCTATCTGGGGTTGCGAGAAGCTTCGACATATTTGGTTCCCCTGTTTCAGCTGGGTCCAAACAGAGCATCCGCAAATTCTAGATGTACAGGAGCTTATCTCTTTGGTCGGGCAACGAATTGACAAGCTCGAACTTTTTGCGGTTGTGGCGTGGTTTATATGGAATCACAGAAACAAGTTGCTTGTGAATGAGAAGGGCTTAGCTTCGGACAAAATTTTACAAGTGGCTATGGCATATCTCTCGGAGTTTCAGGTAAAGTTTCCTAAGGCAGCCCCTAAACCACCTAAGGGCCATGTACGTTGGTGTCCTCCTATGGGTGAGCGGTTTAAGACTAATTATGATGGGGCTGTGTTCTCTGAATCGGGAGAGGCTGGTATTGGGGTGGTGGTTCGGAATGCAAAAGGTGAGGTAATCGCTGCTCTTGCCGAGAAGATTCTGTACCCGGGCTCGGTGGAAGTGCTGGAAGCCTTGGCTGCGAGAAGGGCTGTGAAATTTATTGTAGAACTAGGCATTGCAGGTTCGGATTTTGAGGGAGACTTGGAGCTAGTGTGCAGAGCTTTGAGGTCAGCAGAGTTAGGCCACTCATCCATCGGTCAGATTGTCAAAGACATTATGTCTATTATTGGTTCACTTAGTTTTTTCTCTTTCTCTCATACTAGGCGGCAGGGCAATTGTGTGGCCCATGCATTGGCTAGGAGAGCAATAGTTTCATTTCCTTTATTAGTTTGGATGGAGCATGTTCCATCCGATATTGATCCGTTTGTCATTTCAGATATTCTGGATAGTTAATAAAAGTGTTCAGGTTTTATTCTCAAAAAAAAAAAAAAAAAAAAAAAAAAAAAAAAAGTGAATTCCAAACAAACTCTAAATATTAATACTCAACTTTTTAATCAATCAAAGCATCAACTCAACTAGACTTCGTTGGTTCTCATAAAAAAAAAATAAATAAATAAATAAATAAATAAATAAAGTTTCTTTGGGTGAAGGGTTTATGTGATGCCAGCATTAGTGTGCATTAATTTACATGCGTTTTGCTAACTGCGTATTTCAGAAAAATCTTGTAGAAATGGAGGGGAATTTATTTTTATTTTATGGTTATGATACCCCTCAAAATAAGCTCAAAAATTCTCAAAAAAGAAAAAAAAAAAAAAAAAACTGTCTTTTTTTGGCTTGACAAACACAATATTGTCGTTTAATCTGTATATATAAAACAAAACAAAAAAAAAAAACCCTTAAAAACAACATAATGATTAAGATAACTTAGATATTTATTGGATACTTAAAGTATATACCAAGAAATTAGACGTAAATCTTCCAATTTTTTTTATTGAATATTGGAGTACATATGACCCATGAGGAACCATACACAACAAGCATTGGCGAGGGATGTTTAGAGAAACTCATCGATTTAAAGTATAAATTAATGTCTCGTCTTCTCTTGGCCATGTATAAGTCATAAATACTAGGGGTATTTTTAAAGCATATGTTTTTTAAAAATGGCAAAATTTAAGGTACTTAAATAAATGTTTTTTTTTTTTTTTAATTCAGCTATGTGGCTTTTTTTTTATGGAATGAAAGTGTATTTTTAGTTAACTATAGCAACATGACTGAATCTTAAGAAACTCATCGATTTAAAGTATAAATTAATGTCTCGTCTTCTCTTGGCCATGTATAAGTCATAAATACTATGGGTATTTTTAAAGCATATGTTTTTTAAAAATGGCAAAATTTAAGGTACTTAAATAATTGTTTTTTTTTTTTTTTAATTCAGCTATGTGGCTTTTTTTTTATAAAATGGAAGTGTATTTTTAGTTAACTATAACAATATGACTGAATCTTAAGAAGGGAACTTAAAAAAAGAAACAGCCCCTATTGTAAATCACCTATTCGACACTTCTTCTGCCAAGGCTATTCTGTCGATCCCTATCCCTTGCAAGCATATTCCAAACAGATTAATTTAGGTTTTGGACTCAAAAGGGCTTATTCTCGATCAAATCAGTGAGTGAAGTATTAAATCCTCACACAGAAGCTCTATCACCCCCCGCGGTAAATTGGAAAAAGCTTTGGAATCTCAAAGCTCTCGAAAGAACTAGGATGTTCTTATGGAGGTTAAGTGTTAATGCCCTTTCAACAAAGGAAAACATCGCAAAGCAGCTTGACATGCCAGAGGTAAATTGCCTTTTCTATTCAACTTCTGTTGAGACACCGATGCATCTATTTCTCACCTGTCCAGTGGCAAAAGCCTTATGGTTCGCTGTCTGCTGGGGTTACAAATCTGAGGAAGCTTTGGCTTCCACCCCTTAAGGGATTGTTAAGCTTGTCCTGGACACCCCCCCCCCCCCCCCCCCTATGCATGGCTCTATGTCAAGCCGTGGACCAATGGAAAGTTTCCCTCACAATGGCCTCCACTTTAGAGGAAATATGGAGACTAAGAAACTCCAAGCTACACTCCAATTATTCTTTTAATATGAAAAACTCCATCCAAATTATCCAGAGGTATGTCCACGATTTCATTGAGGTATCTTCACCCACCTCTCCATCCCATCCCCCTCAAGTCTCCCTTCGTTGGTCCCCACCTCCTCCTAGATGGATCAAGGTAAATATGGAGAGAGAGATGGCATCAGGTTTTGTTTGAAGGTGACTCCAAGATTTGCTTCGATGTAGTCTCTTCCACCAGTTCAATCCCCAACTGGGCCATCCAAACCACCATCTCCAATGTCCTCGACCTAGCTGAGTGTTTTATTTCTTGTTCTTTCGTTTGGATTGAGAGATATTTCAATTTTGTAGCACATGTCATTGCTAGATTTGCTTTAGATTCTAGACTGTCTTGTTTTTTCAATAAGGAAAATCACCCCTCAGCGTTAGCTGCTGTTTGTAGGGAAGACTATCGTTTGTGTTCTTTCCCTGTTTATTAATACACTGAAGTTTATTAAAAAAAAGAAAAAGGAACGGCACCTAAGTAGTAAGTAATGTACCTAACTTTTGTAAGTACATAAGTATTAATGACATCGTTTATATTTAAAAATAAATAAAAATGTACAAATAGTAATTTACAGTATTAATTTCTCTACACTTTTTTCTTCTAATATTCATTTTTTATTGTTATAAAAAAATGTTGTGATTTTTATGGTTAAAAATTTGGAAGATATTCTACCTTTGTCATCCATCAAAACATAAAATTTGTGTGTG
Organism: Quercus lobata; assembly: GCF_001633185.2. Taxonomy (NCBI): domain Eukaryota; kingdom Viridiplantae; phylum Streptophyta; class Magnoliopsida; order Fagales; family Fagaceae; genus Quercus; species Quercus lobata. The sequence goes on along the minus strand of NC_044915.1, from coordinate 33,066,534 downwards.
TGTGTTAAGACATATGAATGTTGTATTGTTTGGTCATCCCTGAAAAAATTTGATGGTACTGTACTGTCGCTAACTATAAGAGATGGCCCTCTTTTAAGGCACCATTCCCATGTACCTCATGCTTTGTTGTAGGTGATATTTGATCTTTATTTTATTCAACAACAAAATATAATGTTTCTCCACTTTCGAAGGTGTTCCATTATTAACATCTCAGTAGTAACTGTTTTATATTAATGATAACTTAATTTGAAATAATTAATTCAGAGTCTAAACCAAAGCCAAAGCTCTATCACTAATTTAAGATAAACTGTTCTTAGTTCTTACACAATGTGATGGTAAAAAATATTCTTGAGACTTGATTTGAGTGGTGTAGAGGGTTCAAAGAAAAATTTATAGGTGAAAGTATCATTTCAGAATTTCTTTTGTAGGCCTCAATTTTTTTTTAATCAATAAAGCTCATATGGTTAAATAAATAAAAATAATCAATAGAGTTATTAATGTATATCTCATATTTAAATCATTCACTTCTCTCTAACTTTTAAATAAATGTCTCACATATGGTTGAAAATTGAAGAAAAATAAAGGACTTAGATCAGAGGCAAGTCAAAGGCACTTTAAATTTTTATTATTTAAATTATTCGATAGCTGGGGGAAATTCGGATATTTTTGTTGGAAACTTCAAAAAATGATAACCAATTAAGTTATAAGGCTCTTGTGAGTCGTGTCGAGTCAATGACACTCATATTAAAATGTTTTCGCTTTGAATGGATAAAGTTTGGTCACATTTTTTTAGATCAAGAAGAATTATCATAGCTCATTTCGCTTCACTTTATCGAAAGATCAAAAATATCTAACTATATGAAGATTTAAAAAAGAAAAAAAATCACTAATTCAAAAAACTATTTTTTTTTCTTTTTAATATCTATGGATATATTAATTTGAATAAAGGATAATAATCTCAATTATAAATTTGTTCAATTTATACATAATAGCACGTTAGGCTAGATCCTTAAAAAGTGCAAATATAATCCTATAAATTAGGGTATTTAAGAAATTTGACGTAAATATAATTTTATTCAACAATTTTATAATGTTTTATTGAACTGTGGAATATAAATTGTTAATTTTTATTCTTGTGTTGTTCTTGTCACCATATAGACGAATAGTAATCAATTAATAGTTATAACATTCCAACTTCTTGTATTTCTAATAATACTGATTTTTATTTTCATGTAATTATCATTAAAGTGTAACATTCTTGTCCTTAATTAGTAATAAACAAATTAAAGCACATTAGGACCATGGCTGGTTTCCTTGCTCTTTCACAAGTTCACTACCTTTTCTCAGTCTGGTAACAAACATGAATCAAACATCATAAAAAACGAGGAGTAAGAGAGAGATGAGAAATGAAAGTTTTGTTACTGCACAAAAGCTGCATTGATTTTGAGCATCATTTCACTTTTCGCAAGAAACAATATTTCACTCCAAAAATTTCAGCAAAACTTGTCCTTTTCTACAAGTTTACAAGGACCACGGATCAAATCATTTATGAAAAATAATAATTAAATATTAAATCCTATATTTTTAGTTGTGCTTTTAAAAAATTTAACCTTATAATTTCAACAATTTTAATTTAAAACCTAAAGTTTATCAAGGTAATAAATTAAATATTGTAATTTTGTTAGTTAGTTTCAAATTGAGTCTTAAATTTTAAACTTTAAATTTGTACAAATGTAAATATTCTAATCAAACTCTCAAATCAAACCCAATTTAAATACTTTAATAAAAAATTTTAAGTAATGTGTTTGAGGTTGGTAAGAGAGTGTAATTAAAGTGTACGTGTGTTTAACTGTTAGTTTGTTCCTAAAAAATTAAAAAAAAAAAAATTAAAAATCAACTCACAAATCAAACCCAAAAAATAACAACAACAAAAAAAAAAAAGCACTTTTTTTCTTTTACAATTTGTTAGGATAAATTATGATTCAAACAACATCTTTTCATATAGATCTATAATTAATATTGTCTTATTATTCTATAATTAAAACCACTTTAATTCAGTAGTCTCGAAAGAAATTAATAAATATTTTGTGACAGAAGACTATTTCCAAAAATATAAAAATAATTATAAGGACACACCCATTTTAATAGTATTTTTTTTAGAGGCTTTTAATCTATAGCGTCTGTTTTTAAAATTAATAATATTTAGGGTGGGTTTGGATTCAGCGTTTGCTGAATCCTGCGACCACGTTTTTCCCTTTTCTTTCTTTTTTTTTTTTTTTTTTTTTTTTTTTTTTCACTTTCACGCGTTTAATGAGAGACAGATTTTACTGTTCAGAGACAATTTTCACTGTTCATGCACTGTTTTGTCACTGTTCACGTACTGCAGCAATATTGTTCACGTATTTAAAAATATTAAAAATGGGTTCCACAGTACTTTTCACACATTTAAAAATAATTTTGCTACAGTATTTTCAGTTTTCAGTTTCCAGTTTTCAATTTCAGCAACAACAAGTTCAATCCAAACAGACCCTTAATTTCACAGCATAACATATGAAATTATAATAACGACTCTTTTGATCGATCACTTGTAGAAGCATAAGTCAACAAATTTGAAATTGAGTATAAAAACTAGTGTATCCCACTCCCACGTAAGGTTAGGCTTAGCCAACCCCATGTCATTTTACTCCCTCCAAAAAAAATTGGTGTGTCCCACATAATGTATTAACTCCCAAAATGTCCTTTCTTTAGGAAGCTGCACCAAACAAGTCCAAAACTAATCACCTACTACCCTTACTCCCTTACCCTCAATAATACCACAATCTGATTCACACCCATACCGTTCGATGACCATCCTAACCCACAAACCCCACCAATCACAACCGTCGAAACGCTGCACCCAAACCCACAGGATCATACTCTCCTCCAATAGCGTCAAACCCGTACGGTGTACCCCGTAACACCCGAACTTTCCTCGCAATTTCTTTAAAAAAAAAAAAAAAAAAGAGGGTGTTTACTGTTTACTGTTCACGCTATATAAAGAATTTGAATCTATTCGTTGGTACAATTCCAATTCCTATATAAACCCAAACCCAATCTCTTCTCCTTTAAACCCTACACTTTCCCACCACATTTTCTCGGGAAAATGAGCTGGAAAGCCACTCACAACACTTGCCTTCTTCTTTCCAGGTTTCACTTCTCATAACTCCATAACTTTTTTTTTTTGTTGAGTTTTTGAAATTTCAAGTTTCTGTTTGGTTAGCGAGAAAATGAGGGAAAGGAAATATTAGCTAGCTAGTTCATTTTCTGGATATCCAAAAATGAGCGTTAGCTACTTCTTTTGTGATCTTCATGAGGATGCTTATTTTGCAATTTAATGAAATTGACTTTTTTTTAAAAAAAATTTATTATTGCATGTTACAGTTTTAACTTGTTGCAAGCTTATTGCTGTTATTGAATTGGATATAATTGTTGAATTGAATCACATTGTAAATGGGTTTCTGTTTTTTTTGTTTTTTTTTTTTTTTTGGGTGTGTGGAAATGTTGGTGGAAGGTCTAGAATAGTTTGAAATTAATGTGTAACTTGTGAATTTTCTTTTCATGTCAGGGGTTCGTCGTCGTTGTTAATTAGTTCATTGTGTTGCTGTGGATTGGAGAAGCTAAATATATGTGATTTTGAATCAATCTATGTTGAATAGCAATGGGGACGAATTGACTGGTAACTTACTAACTTATTATGAATGTTGTTCCTAGTCAAGATGTTTTCACTCTCATTGGATCAGTAAAATTGAGGGTCTAGTTTGTGTACTAAAGTGTGAAATGTGGCCTATGATATGTTTAGGATTTCGTATAGTTGAGCAGTCAATCTTGGTTTAAAGAAAGGAGGATAGTTGTTTTGAATACTGCATATTCTTCATAAGATTGAGGAAAAGGAAAACAAAACTTCAAAAATGGCTTCATTTCTAAATTTGGAAGGTTATTGAGAGTTACTTTAATCAAAGCTATGGAAGGAGGAAGCACAGGATTGAGGAAACCTGAGAAAATGTTTGGATGTTGCCCATGATTAATTAGAACATTCAACAAAGGCAAATTCTAGTCTGACATAAAATCTTTTGATTCTCATTTGTTTCCTGAGCTTTTCAATTACAATGAACTTGAGATTGATGGGGTTCAATGCTTTATTTTACAATTTCTTTAAGGTGATTTTGCCTTTTTTTTTTTTTTTTGGGGGGGGGGGGGTGAATACTGGTCCAAAGAAGTCGCTGAAGGTCATTTTTTTTTTTTTTTTTTTTTTTATACTGAAAATGAAAATTCTATCATTCAACATACACATTTACCCTTTCCCATTATGTCACAAATTTTTAAAAGAGCATAATTTGACTTCTTTTTAAATATCTTTTATTTTTATGTGAAAATTGTGTATACTTGGAGAATCTTTGAGATCTTTTATGTCCACTTTCTACAGTCAGTTATTTGTGCTTCGTAATCTGTTTAAGGAAATTCACATGCATCAGTCTTAAAAATAATGTTAAAAAGAAGAAGAAGAAGAAGATCATAATAGCAATTATTTATTCATAATCATCGTATCTTCTTTTACCTCCATCCTGGTCCCAAGAAGAAAACGGTTTTAGTCTAGTTTGCCAAAGACTCTAACGTTTGCTTCTTCTTCTTATTTTGGCTTTTGATTTCTGGTTGGCATTTTCTTTTGAAGCTCTAGTTATTTAAATAAGATTCTATTTCTGCATATATACTCTTCCATGTGATGCAATGGTACATAGGTTGACTTTGTATATGATATCTATGGATCTGTTAGTTTTTATTCTTTGTTTTCTATTATGAAACTATATTTTTCATTTTCCTTGTTATGTAGTCAATACAAGCAAAAAATTAGGTTTTGTTTCACTTAGTTATCATTTTTTGTCTCAATACCTTTATTTCGGTTTCATGGTTATATAAATAAATTGAGATTATAAAGTTTTTAAGAGTATATTCTTAGTTTGCATTCAATGATGCAATTTGTTAATTCCATCTTGCAGTTACTTTTCTATCAAGATATTGTTGTAGTATCTGCTTTTTCAAGGAATTCTTATAAGATTTGAGAAAATGGTTGGGTGTAATAAACCGCCTAGAAGTGATCAACCTTCAATCAAATACAGGTCTATCCCAGTCAAGGGGGTGTCCCCTGAGCTTGCTGATTTTGTTCACGAAGAATATGCTCCCACCCTCTCTGTTAATGAAGATCAGCAATGCAATACAACATCTGTACCCAAGTCACCAGAGATTTTGAGTACAGCTCAGCTCATCTCAGCAGTTGGTCAGATATGGGATTGTGCAAGTCGTCCTCTTGCTTTTCTCCAACCTAAGAAGAATTTTCACTATAATGACAAAGACTTTGAGAAAAAGGAAATCTTGGGTAATCTGGACGTGCAAGGACATGGCAGAGTACCTACTTCAGCTGATAGTAATTGCTTTCATGTTGATGTAAGGACTGCTGGCCATATTTCACCTATGGTGCTGCCTAACTTGGATTGTCCTAAAGCAACCCAGAAGATGTCAATAATTGAAAGGCATGGTGAAAATTATACTCATTCATTATTCTGGAGTTTTTTGCGAGGTCATAACTACATGTCTAATGAATTGTGGAAGGAAAAGGGGCTTTCAGGTGTTAAAAATTCTTATGAGTTGGGAAATATATATGGATGGATGGGTGAAATCATTCCTGCCAGACTAAAACATCCTGTTAAAGTTACTGAAATTGAGAACAAGAAAACTGGTGAGAGCTGCTTTTCAGGAGGTATAACTAGCTCAGCAGGTAGCTTCATTTCAGGAGATAGGGCTAGCCCTGCAATCTTGGCCAGTTGTAATTCTGATGTAATCAAATGTAATGCTTCATCATCATCTAATAATGTAAATTTTGCAATAAATGCAACAGAAATGACCTCATTGTATAAAGATTATTTCCTTGATATCCAAGATAATCAGGCAGATGTTGGTGTTTCAAGGAGCCCAAGTTCGAGTATCTATGCAGACTATCATATTAACTCTATAGCTTCATGTAGTAGTGCATTTGAGAAATGCCAGAACAAGACTGATGGTAATGAACTGCCTGAGAACAACAGAAAACAACCACAAAAGTCTGTTGTTGAGGATGAGTATAAAGCAGAGATTTACTCCTCAGCACCAAGAAAACCCTGTTCTGTCATTGCTAAGCAAGAGCATGCCTTTGCAGGGGCATTGGCTGGTATATTTGTTAGCCTTTGTCTGCATCCTGTTGATACGGTTAAGACAGTCATTCAATCTTGCCATGCAGAGCAAAAGTCTATCTGTTACATTGGAAAGTCAATTGTTTCTGATAGAGGTAAGTTTCTTTATGAGACTTGAAGGTGTTTGTGCTTGCTAGAATTTTACAAAACATCTAATTATTGTATGACAACTAGAAGGCTTTCTGTTTTGATTTGTAAACTTGCCCAAATGCCAATTTGACAATTAATAGAGATTGATTTCAGGTTTAACTGGACTTTATCGTGGAATTGCTACCAATATTACATCTTCAGCTCCAATTTCTGCACTTTACACTTTCACATATGAATCAATTAAAGGAGCTTTGCTTCCTCTTTTCCCCAAGGTAGCTTTATTTCTCGTGTATATGTGTGTTTCCATATCCCCTCATTTTGTGTTGAATGAATTTAGAAGCCTGATGAAAAGCCTCAAATTTTAGTCTCTGGATTTGTGGTTCTTATTGTCAGTGTAATGTTTATTGGCTCTTAAGTCTCACACATTTATTTTGTGCAGGAATATTACTCCATTGCCCATTGCATGGCTGGTGGTTGTGCAAGCGTTGCTACTTCTTTTATTTTTACTCCTAGTGAGCGTATAAAGCAGCAGATGCAAGTTAGCTCACACTATCAGAACTGCTGGTATAACTATAAGATTCTGTATTTATCTTTGGTAATATTGCAACTTTGATGTTGCTTTAGAATATGAGTTGATTTAGATGTTTTTATACAGGAATTCATTCAACCATTTGGTTTCAATCGTTCCTAAAATATTGTTCATTTTTGCTTTCGTTTCTATCTGTTGATCCAGATCTTAAGTTCAAAGTCTCACCTATTATGCTTTGTTTCTGCCATAATTTGTCCAAGTGAGACTTATGTTGTGTTAGTTTGCTTTTTGTGTTACTCATTGTTCTGTTTTTGTAGGAATGCATTTGTTGGAATTATTGGAAAGGGTGGTTTACGTTCATTATATGCTGGGTGGGGAGCAGTACTCTGTAGGAATGTTCCTCACTCAGTTATCAAGGTTAGATCTTCCTACATGCTAGATGGGTTCATCACTAAAAAGAGGGTCTGTCATGGCAAGAAGTCACAGACACACACACACGGAGCTGGCTCTACCATATGCATGTAATAATATATTAGAGAGAGACCAAGCTATATCATATAAATGTTTCAGTAAGCCTCCCATGTTAATTGTATGGTATGCTTTCCTTTGTAACTAGTTTGATTGTTTAGTATCCCACTGTCTAGTTTGATTGTTTAGTATCCCACTGTCATTAACCCTTCTTTTTATCCCTGCTTGTGATTTTAAGGCTATCTTTATCATTATGTGCAGTTCTACACATATGAAAGCCTGAAGGGTGTGATGCTGTCATCAATGCAGTCTAGTGCTCAACTTAGTACATTGCAAACAGTTAGTTTGTCCCTCCTTCCTGCCCCTCTTTGAGTATTTTATCTTACTATGATATAATAATTCTGTTTTATGTTACTCTACCAGGCAACTTTCTTTTAGCAGAGTGTTCCAATTCTATCCAAATTGATAAATTACATGCTGAGACAATTTTGCAATACCTGCAGTTAGTATGTGGAGGACTAGCTGGATCTACTGCTGCTTTGTTCACAACTCCTTTTGATGTGGTGAAGACGAGATTACAGACACAGGTCTATAATTTGTTTATAGAAAATTCATAGAGCCTTTTCATGCATTTTTTTGTTATAATTGGCATACCATTCAGTAAATGATGCACAAAGCATTTTTCTCTACTAGCTTTTTGGAATAGCTGTCTGAGATAAGGATGAAGTAGGATTAATTTCTTCTTTGGTTTGATCAGATCAGAATGGGTATACAGTGAAAGCTTCAAAATCATTGGAAATAACAATTATTTTTATTTCTATTAGAGTTTTTTCAGATTGGATGTGTTCCTGTAATGTCCTAACTGGTTATTGTATGTTATAAATATTAAGGCCTGCCTGGACATCAAACTGATTTAGGTGGCAATTCAATTGGATCCTACAAAAATCTTTGAACCTATACAATTTATTTATAACTTCCATTTTTTATTATGTTCTGGGGTTTATCAATATACAGGGCTGTTTCTGCTTCTTACATATTGGATGTTTTTCAGATTCCAGGGTCTATGAGCCAATACGGCAGTGTCTTCCATGCCCTTCGCGAAATTGGCAAGAATGAAGGTTTGCAAGGCCTCTACAGGTATGTTTTCTCATGGTGTGGCCATTATTATTTTTTTGGGAGATGATTGTCTTATAAACTGTAATAAGTCATTACATATCCATGAGCCAATATAATATATTTCTGTTGCCAGTCTTGAAAAACTGATCTTGTTATACCCATTATCATATTATGCTTCCGTATCTGAGTGTATGATCTGGTTATTCTTATTCTTAACTTTCTGATTAGGGGATTGACTCCAAGATTGGTCATGTATATGTCTCAAGGAGCAATCTTCTTTGCATCATATGAATTTTTCAAGAGAATGTTTTCTTTAGAGGAGCCTCGACATAATGCACAGACAATCCAGTACAAACAAAGCACAAAAGATGATGAATCATCAACATTACCAATACTATTACCATCATCATCTGCATCATCGGCGTCCTCCTCCTCATCAAGACTACGGAGTCTACATTCATGATGATTTAAGAGCACATGTATGAAAGGGTTTCTTTTTGGGTAGGACAAACAAAATTTTGTTTGTGGTTATTGGGGGATAGAAGGATTGAGGAAAGCCATGTCTTCAGCGTATTTGAGAGAACCTCCAGAGCCATCAGTTGGAAATGTTTTGTAACCAAAATTGTTACTGACAAAATTAGGGTGTAGAAATCTGATTGTATTTTTGAAGTGTAGTGAGTGCTGAATAAAATTTGTCTTTACTGCGAGTTTTTCATCGGCGTTTAGTATAGGTAGTGAATCATTCTTGAAAGTGTAATATATATAGCGGACGTGATATCACTTCTGTACATCTGAGCATTGTTAAATTCGTTGACAATAAAGTAGCAAATCTTTTAGTGCAAATGCAAAGCTAGGATGCACGGACACAGGTACAGGTACAGGTATGATACGGCAATATGAGTAATTTTTGAAAAATTATAACATGATACGGCAGATTGGACACTGTTATAACACAGGTATAACATGAGTACGGCATCCTAAATGAAGTGTCTGTACATCTTGTCGCAAAGTTGCTGGAATGACCATCTTCTACTTCTGCACCACTTTTTGTTGCTCCAAATGCAGGCCTGGTTTTGCAAAATCTGTTCTCTTTCAGTCAATGATGCAATACAAGCCAAGCATAAGCGAAGTAGAATGCTGCAAGTGCATAACTAGTTGTCAAAAGTACCAATGGCGGTGGTGAATGGCCTAAGTCTCACCTAAGTGGAATTCCCAAGATGGCTTGATTGAAATTTATATAGTATCTAAAGCTGAAACATAGTATTTGTTATTGTTATGTTCATGTTGAGTTACATCAATGTAGTGTTTAGGTCTACTTTGGTCCACTTCAGTTCATTCAGTCCCTTTAACCTAATTAGGTACACTTTTACTAATTAAGTCTTAAATTGGGCCAAACTTGGGTTGAAAGGTATAAAATCTTATTCTATATGGGCCAAACTCTTTAGTTTTAGGCTAAAACGTACAAACAAAATAAATATTAGAATTAGACATATGAGACATGAGATATGAGTCCTTAAAAAACAATAAAAATGATAAATATTTAAAAGATTATCTTAAAATTAAAGTTTCAATAATATATGCATTATGCAAAAGGAAAAAAGAAATTTACAATTCTAAGCTTATATAATAATTTAAATTTACTGTAACATATTACTTCCATGGAATGAGAGTGTGCATTTTTTTTTTTTTATAATACTCTTGGATATGTTCAAATTAGTCAACCGATTATGGTATATTTTAAAAAAAAAAAAAATCTTTTTAATGACATCTTCTCCATTTATATAAAACAATATTATATTTATATAATTTCAATCTTTTTATTAAATTAAGTAAATTTGTTGAATGCAAAATACATTATATGTTACATAGTTTACATTACATAAAACTAATAAAAAAAAACTTTTAAATAACACATGCACTATTTAACCTACAAATTTTACATTATATTCTTATAAATATGACGTTTGGTTTAAAAGCAATTCTCATAAGTTGTAACCAATTAATATGGCAACTTAAACTGGCTATGCCTATGCCCAATAATAATTATTCTTCATAAATTAAAACTTTAAATATTTTGATTGGTTATATTTGCCCTCTATATTTTGTGGGAACTTTTCATTGTTTTCAAAAAGATTGATGGATATAAATTTACGGGTTTTAGTGAGTGATAAATGATAATTATTCTTCAAACCGTCGATAGGCAAAGCAATCAATTGGAAGGTAGCTTTGAAGTTTATTAAACTTTGAATTTTAATTCTTACCATATACCTAACAATTTATTACGTAGAAGATAGTAATAAGAGTTACCCTTATTATTCGGGCCATTAAAACTCCACCCTGTCTATAAACCAACCCTTTGCCATCGCCAGCTACAAAATTAAGGTAGGAATAGGATGGGCTACCAGGAATCAGTTTGTACAATTAATTAAATAACATAGCATCAACAAGTCGTTGTAGTATAGTGGTAAGTATTCCCGCCTGTCACGCGGGTGACCCGGGTTCGATCCCCGGCAACGGCGACATAATGTTTTCTACCAATTTTTTACAGTGAACAAAATCTAGACCAACGTCCAAGTTAGACACCTAATGAGGATGCATGATCGTTGTGATTGGGGAGCTGCTTTGACTCTTTTTTTTCTTTTTTTCTTTTTTTTTTCTTCAAAATGTTATCTTTGCTCACAAAGCCTTTTGAAAGAATGGAAGTTGTTTTTCACCCAAAAAAAAAAAAAGAAACTAACCATTCAAAATTATCCTCCTAAAATTAATAGGAAAAAAAAATTAACTTTTCAAATAAATCAAATGATAATTTGGGAAGTTGCAAAAAAATGTGTTGTGAACAAACATTTTTCCATGTATATTTGTCAAAAAAAATATACTTATAGAGACTTGAGATTGGATTGTATAGGTTTGTAAATTATTTTATATGATATCAAATTATTAAAGTTTTTACAGTCCAGAATTCATAAATACATGTTGAGGTAAAAAAATTTAATCATGCTTTTACACTTTTATCATATATGGGAAAAGAATAATTCAAACAAATAACTTGTGACTTGTGAATAAGGTCGGGCTTATGAAAATGAAGTTAACTCAAGCAAGTAGTCTTGTTTGGTAATTAGCTCAAACTTAATCTCATGTTTAAAAAAAAATTAAATGAACAATCTTGAATTTTTAATATTTGACTTAGCTTGGCTTATTTATAGCCCTAATCTTATTGGCTGAGCGGTGTTTATTGATTGAAGCAGTTAAGGACATATGCCGATATATTTTGACATTAGACTATGAGGTGCATTAATGGCTGTACAAAGATTCGTAGTGATTCAGGCTGGAAAATTATCAGTAGAACGATGGTTAAACCAAATTGAAAAGGGTAGAAGACATTGCTATTTTTTTATGCATGCAAGCGGGGATGGATGAAGCTCACGAGATTGGAAATCTACTACAAGAAGGATATAAATCTAGGACATTTGATTCAAGAAAAAACCTTTTCATACACCCCACCTACTTGTTCATGGACCAGGTATTGTGAAGACAATACTCTATTGGGTTTTACTAAAATGGTGCATATTAAGAGCAATGTCCTCGTGAATGAGCCCAATCTTTAGAAAGTAACTTTAATCAAAAGTAAAGGCATGCAATTATTCATTATTTTGGAGACAAAAACTTCTTGTGAACAAAGTTTTGATCTACTTTCCTTAGCACCATTTCCTTCATGATACAGAAAAGGCAAAAGATAAAGAACTACCATCTCTCGACAATCTAATGATTACTTCTATTCCCTCTCTATCAAGTTACAATATGGACAATGTTATGTTCTGTTTATATTTTAACTATAGAAGTTGAAAGAATCAAATAATATAGCAAATGGCTTTTGGAACCCCTATGGAAACAACCCTCTGCCAATGGTAAGAATCCCTAGCCCACATCTCCAACAGTCCTGCGTATACTGAGAAACCATTTTAGTGTATTGAGTATGCTGTTGACTGCTGAGCCCATGCCAGTAAATAATCAAAAACCCTGAACCTCGGTGTCAATGGCAGGAACTCTCAACCCCATCATCTGAGAAACTTCCTCCTTTTCTCCTTTAAAGTTGGGGTCATTTCGAACCATATGCTGGGATTCCCTGGAGAAGCCGTAAAAGCTGGTACCAAGCAAGCTGATTGAATTTATACTCGAGCAATTGGAGAAAAGGGTGGATTGAGCACATAGGATGGTGGGATTTCTTTTACCATCTTAGAGTCTTTTCTCTTCTCCTCTCTTGTCACTGCATCAACTAAAAATTTCACTTCATCATTGATAAGCACTTTCAGTGAATTGCTTTGTGATAACTGTTTGCTTCTCTCCTTCCCAGCATCAACAGAAGCTTCTGTCCCATGCAAGATAGCCACACATATGGAGAATGCTTGTAATGTGGATAACTGTGCATGAAAATCAACTGCATACTCCCCCTCCTGAACAGCCATCATGGTCAATGCCGGTGTACTCTCTTTTGCTCCCTATACATAAATTAAAGTCAACAGAACATAAGATGCTAATTATTTCTATAATGAAGTCCAAATGTTAGAGCATTAGGAATGAAGAAGGAATTCTAGCGTCTTTCCCCCTTTTTTTTCTTCTCTGTTTTGAGAAGCTAATGATGCATGCATTGAAATGAGTCATTGTATAACAACACAATTATGTTTAATTGTCAGACAGCAAGCAGATATAAATAAATAGTGTACCCAAGCAAGGTACATGAACACATTTACAGAATCTAAATTCATATTTCTTAGTTCTTTAAGAAATGTTGGGTGGAAGCCTTGCATGTGGACCCAGCAACTTATGTTTTGCAGAATTCTTTGTTACCCAAAGTTCTAGTGGTTGATGATTGACTTATCCAAATTATGATAATGAAACATGACTTACATCAAACAAGAGGCTTACCTGAACAAAAAGCTCCAAATGCTGCTGATTCTCCAGAAGTGGTTGATCTTCAGCACATTGAATTTGGGTATTCCCTAAAACAGTGAGGGGACAGGCCATGTCCCAGCCACCACAGTCACATCCTCCACCTAATCTCCATCTATCTAATAATGATGAAGGACCCCGACTTTCAGCACTTGGCAAACCATGGTTTCCAGTTGGAATTAACACCTTTACCTTTTCCGGACTTCTTTTATCATGAAAGTCCTTTTTACTCAGCTCACTCATAGAATGATTAAGTAGGTTTGGGATCAGTTCATTGATAATCTTATCCCCTGACTTGTATGTTAAGCTCTCTCTATTCTCATATGGGACTTGCATAACAATGGCCGCGATTTCAAGGCCTGGATTCAATTGTGCAGATGCCCAGGGGTAAAAATCTGAAGAATTAAAATCACCTTTCTCAGAGGCTTGTCTTTGTTGAAGTTTATGCTTGAATGGATGAGACCTATTATCTTCAAAAGGCTCCTTAACTAATCCTTGATTAGCTCCTTTGAGACCTTTAACATCATCAGCAGTTTTTTCATTTTCTTGGGCCGAAATGCTTTGTCTTGCATGTGCAATATCGTACAATATAAACTCTGTCACAACAGAATTGTCCAAAACCCCACCATCTTTTAGTTCTGAACATAAATAACAGGAAACTTGAATCTGTCCCACCATAGAGGAATCTTTGTCACTACTATTCCATCCCCATCTACTGACATTGCTCTTCTTTCTACCATCAATGGAGTGAAACGTATATACCCAATTAAAATCATTATCCGTCTTCCATGTCTTGGCCACGAAGACATCTTCTGGGCACTTCGTTGAGAACTCGAAAAATGGCACCCCATGTTTGTATTCTAACTTGAGATTGCCATGTAGGTGAACTGGTGAACGTGCAACAGCTGAATGATGGTTCTCCCTCTCAACAAATTGAGGATCAAGTTCTGATGCCTTTGCTGTATTAGAGAAATCATGCAGCAAAGATTTCCTGGATGTTTTGTTCCTGCTCATGTTTGTTGTCCCAGATGTTTTGAGCCCCCCACCAGGTTCTGCCACATATCCTAAAGGACTTCGCAAAGATTTGGACTTCTTGAATGGATCAAACATCTTTCTGATAGGACTGAATCTGGACTTAGAGCTGGCTCTTGAGGAGCAATCACTTTCTGATGGTGAAGGTGAATGGAGCATTTCCGCCTTAGCAGAGAGTGACTTGTGAAACATGCGAACAGTTTCTCTTTCAAGGTCATTACCATCATTTAAAGGACTAACAGATTCACCACTTACAAACTTTAGACCCACTGAATCTTTCCCCATAGTATCAGCAAGTTTATCCCTGTCATTCAAATTGAGACAATATTCATCAAAACCATTTGATGAGCATGGTTCTACATACGGCTTACTCACAGATGTTGGACTAAAGGTTGAATCCAAAGATATCATTGGAGACCTCTTCTGCAGGCCGTCCTCATCTGAATTACAGAATGAGTCAACAATCCTGAAAGCCAAAGTGGCGTCACTACTACGGGACATTTCAATTTTTCTCCTTCCCTCAAAATTTCCCGTTCTCTTCATTTCCCTTACCTCTTTGGAATTTTGATACATGGAACCTCGCTTTAGCTCGTCGTTGCCTTCCAGTCCAGCAGGTCTAGATGGAATGCTTTTACAAGAAGAACTGCGAGAGCGACCAAAGTTAATCTCTATGAAGTCGTCCTTTAGGCCCAACAAATCATCTTTACGGGTGGATTTCCCTTTTGCCTTCCTCTTTTCAATATTTGAGCAATGTCGAGGAGGTGGAAGAACAGTGTTAGGACTCAGACCCACTTTGCAACTTTTATCAAAGTCCAACTCCATCCGCAGTCCCATTGATAGATTCCCAGTTCTGCAAGAAATACAAGAATAAAATAAAAATTACGAAACAGATCACAAATAATGCAAGACAATAGCTATCCAGTTTCCACTAATCTGATTATAACATATAAACTAAATAAAGACTTTTAGCCAATATATGTAATCAATACATTGGTAGATTTATAACAACATGCCAGAATAACAGCTTTTGGCTGCAAATTTGCTGTGAGATATGCAAATCGCTGGCATTACTTCTGTAGACACAATGTAGATAAAGCCATATAATGCATAATTTACCATATTATTAGGACATCAACTACGGATTGTAGATTAAGCTGCCATTGATTTCCAACAGTAAAGTATGAAAATTACAGTTGAAGCCAGAAAAAGGAAAAAAAAAAAAAACTGACAGAACATTTGCGTACGAAAAGATACTCGATACCCAATGCATTTCAATTCGCAGAATTCAATCAACAATTATGAAAATATGAACTAGAAGCAATAAAGGATTCCTAGAAGCAATAGCTTGATGATGCTAACCTCAGAAATTACCACTGTTTGAAAAGGCACACACCCCATTAGTGATTCCAAACTTTAAGATCACAAGAAACTCAAAAAAACCAATCTTGATCAAAAAAACTTAGACCCCTATTACACAAAGGAATCTTCTGATCTCTATAGACTTCCAAAAAACGAGTAAAGTAGCAGACACAAAAGCTACAGTATAAGTACTAAAAACAAAAACTTTACTTTATTTTCCTCTTACATTTCAAGCCAAAGACTAATAGATATGCTTCCAAAAAACGTCCATACCCCACTCGATCTCAGAGAAGTGAACCCAAAGAAAAACTCAACAAACTGCAAGCAGATGCAATCATGTCCTCCAACTCCCAATCTCTTGAGCTCAAAGTCACCATGAATCTATAAGAGCAAAAACCCAACAACCAAATTTAATAAACACACAGCTGTTAGCTATAGGAATTCAAAGACTTCCCCATTAATCAACATAAGTGTGCTACAGCGAAAACAAAAAAAAGGAAAAGACAGCCAGGATTATGCCAAGAGCAGTAAAGCGTGGCTGCTTATTAATAAACACAAAAAGTGAGTTCTAGAAAGAGATAGTGTGAGGTAAGAGTAAGACATTGTTAGAGAGAGAAAGCATGAGCGAAAAGAAAACACTCATACACAACATGCGGAAGGGTAACTAGCAAACAACAAGAGACAGGAGCTGCTTAGCTACAGTTTATGTCTAAAAAGCCATCTCCTTCAGGCCATCATAACTCATAAGCTGCCGCTATGTACTAGTGTGCGTCTCTTTTTTAGCTTTTTTTTTTTTTCCCAATTTTTTTTTTCTTTTTACACTTTTTGGACAGTCTTGGAGAGAGCACCCATTAGAGAAAAGACAATGATAGCCCTGATAGACAATTACTATGGTTTTCTTTTTAGTGGGTAATTTTGGAATTAGCTGGTCACTAATTAAAAAGCGTAAGTGTAATATATTTTAAGGAGATTTGTCCAGATCACTGCCACAAATTATTATCTTAAGTTTTTGGGAATTGCAGATATCCAGACGGAATCCCACAATTAATTTGACTGTCTCCAATAATTAATTGATGAATAAAGTATTGTTTATATGTGTTAAAATTGCAGATCAACCCTCATTGGAAATTACTTTAGAGTCCTTAATCCTTTTATGATGTACACCTATTTTTTCACTGATTGTTCACAGTAAAAGCTCAACCATCCGAACTATCATGATGCCAACGTTTCAAGCCATACAAGTATAAAAGCAACTCATTTTAATGTTGACCATCAAACTGAAGGTGGTCCTAAAGACTTAGAAAGTGACATCATCTTTAATTTAGGACGACACATCTTTCAAGTTCCAACTTCCTCGAGATTGGTTTTATTACGTTATAGTTATAAGAAAATGTTAAATCAAGCTAATTAAATTTTTTTTTTTTAAAGGTTCAAATTTGTTCATATTGGTTACCTAATTAAGTAGATATCATAAAAGACTAGCACAAGTTTGCTTCATTGTGTTTTTAATCTCTCATTTTTTATTACATTGCGCATTTATAAAAGGCAAAAACTCTCTCTCCCTCTTTTTAATGTTTTTTTTTTTTTTCCTCCTTAAGTCATCTTTTTTGGTCCTAAAAATGTAAAGGTTAGAGATGTACAATCGCAAGTAAAAGGGGAATAGCAAGAATCTTGACAGTCAAGGAGAGTAACGTAAATATGTGTGCATGCGATTTGGGTAACTTGCAAGCGGGAGTATGCGAAATTGAGGCGGTCGGTCACATCCAACCCACGGAATCTTGCGCTTTGGATTATCTACGTACACTCTCACGCGGACTTCATGTTGGTTCGTACTCCTCTCACTGAGTTCTCTTTCTATATTTTCACAAACCAGACAAGTGGTGTGGTCAAGATATCATTAGATTATCTTAAACTGAACCTCAGGCTTAAGTGAGAATTTGCATCCGCGTGTTCGGTATGTGTCACGTTAACTCATGAGTATTCGATTATATAAATCGATATTAACTCAACACACTTATTAAATAGATTAAGATTTCTCGATCCTAACGCGAACCGTTTATTAATAGGATCAATCTTGTTGACCCATTTATTAGATTTTATCAATGTGAAAAGAAAAATACAAATTTTAGTATTGATCTAAATTATGAAAAACCAAATAAATAATTTTTTTAATATAAAATTTAGAACTAACAATTAACTGCATCACAAATAATTATTTAAAATTAAAATATATCTCAATATTACAAATAATTAATCACAATAAGTTAAAGAAAATAAACTACAACAACTAAAAAGTTTATATGCCTAGCATTTAAAAGGTATATTGGTAAAATGTCATTTGATTAAACGGATCAAATAAGTTCCATGGGTTAGACACTAACTCAACACGTTTATTAAACAGGTCAGTCGTATCAACCTGAATATGACACGAGTCCGTTAAGGCTCAACTCATAACCTGTTAATTTCTTGTTGTGTCGTATCAAATTCACGAGTTGTGTCAAATTTTGTCATCCCTACTTCAAGCTCAAGCATAACTTAGTACTAAGCTACTTGGTCTGGCTTTGAATTGATTGCTTTAAAATTCTCACACATCAACTAACTTCTTTTTCTTTTTCTATGCTCAACGTGGCCAACGGCCCATAACTCAAGAACATACATGACAATCAATCTAGTCCTTCACGAATTAACGTGTTGTGGTGCCTATGCTCAATTCATATATTATATTATATTTTATTCTTTTAAGTATAACCCAAGCCCATGCGACATATTGAGGGAAATTGAGGAAATGTGATTTTGAGGGTATAAGTCAATTTCTTTCGGACCTTTTGCATGAGCTCAATCCATGCTTACTATCAAGTGGGCAAAGGACATTGGTAGCACCTCAGGCTCATGGAAGAGATTTTGTACCTAAATCTCCACCCCAAAAGAACTTTTATGTTCTAGCTGACTGTGACTGAAAGTTTCTACCAGAACCCATCTTTTCCTTTAAAAATAGTTGGCTCTCATTAACCAATTTCAACTACTAGCCCTCACTTAGGTAAGCCTCCCAAGATTCTGAAACAACTAAAAATAAGAAGTCAATCGGGGCTTAGTCATATCTTTTCCAAATTATGCATAAAACAAGCTAACTCTTTTACCCAACTAAAGCAAGTCTGAACCAAACATCAACTTAGCACCTTGGAAGTCCATAGTCTCATATTTTAGCCTAAAAACTAGTCATTAAAGACACCTAAAGACTGTTGTAAAAATCTTCATTCAACTCAAAACAGGACCAACCACATTTTACCCATAAAGTTGAAACTTTAGAACAAAAACTCATTCAGCAATCTAACATTCTCACAATTCCGAAGTTTAGGGGTAGAAATGAGTACAAAAGAACCCTCTCTCTCTTCCTCACAACCGCTCTCAATTTTCTCTTTTTGCTAATTATGGGTCAAAGTTTTAGACCTGTGTTGTTTTTATACATTTCTATTATTGGCATTTTGATTTATCTTTTGTTAAAGCTCCATTAGCCTTTATTTTCTAAATATTAGAATTTTGGACTTTAATACTCTCCGAGATAATCACTTCTAAATAACCCAATGAGAGATTTGGACCGTTCTAGCAATTCTGGCCCTTGTGAGTAATGTACAACTCACTGATTTTGGTTCTAGTTTTCTTGGTATGCAACATATACCACTGCAGATTACAGAAAAGTAAGGCTCTAGAAAACTCAAGGAAGAAGAAAGAAGGTGGTCTGCTGTTGTACTACCTATAACAGGAAATTGTGAATAAAATAAATACATAAGAGGTCTAAGAAAATACTAATAGTAGTGAATTTTGATATTTAACATGAAAACCAACGCTATCCTAACCCTACCTCCCCTCCGTACAGTGGAGAGATGCATGAGACTAACTACTTCTATGATTCTATTCGCTTGAGGCTATACACAACGAAACCCCCAGCTGGGTAAGCATTAAAACCACCTAAGTGAACTGTACAAAGAGGGCAGATCCTCCAAACAACTAAGACACCAAAAGTCAGTGACCCAAAAATGCAACGGCCCGCAGATTTTCACTCAGCATTTCTAGCAGATTCAGATTTTTCTTCCTTTTTGGGCCTGCCAAATGATTTCTGGGCATCCAGGACAGGCATGTATGCTTCACTCGTTTTCTTGAAAACATCAATGGCTGCCTTGTCAGGTTCTCGGGGACTCACTAGCTTCTTCTCTACATCTTCAAATTTGGCAGTGGCCCATGGTGCTGTGCCAACGGCTTTGGAGGTATTTGGTGCATCTATTGTCAGCATGGATGCCTCATCCCTAGAAGCATACCAGGAATGACCGCATGCAATGCACTCCAACTGAATCCACAAAACCCGGGGAAGAGGTCAGTGACCACTTTAGAAGAAGCAAGATATACACACCCACACAAACGTCAAACTACAACTAGAAACATCCTTTTAATAATTGAATCTAAACTTTCTTCAATAACTACACTAAAGTTTTTCACGGTCAAGCAGTCATTAATTGCCAAATATTTTATTGAAATTAATCACTGGTGAAATTCCTGATAGGATTATCAGTAAATAATGCTGTCTTTCTTCATGTTACTTGTCTTGATAGTTTGTGTACTTCAAATATTATCTTTATATTACTTGCCCCAAAATGAGAATTAGTAGGATATAAAAAGGACAAAATTTAGCTACAAAATTGGTTGTATCCTAAGGCTACAATCTTACTTAATATATTTTTATGAGATGTGAATTTTGAAAATTCCACCATTGGATTACACCTTCTTATATTTTCCATACTTGCAAAATTTCTAAAAAATTAAAGATCAATAGCTATACCAACAATAAATTGTTTAAATTGCTAGTTTTTGTAGTTTAAAATTATGTATAAAATATAAGCTTATAGATCATATAGAATATAATATCTGATTAACAAAAATTTGACATGTGTATTAAGAGTGTAAAGAACATGCAATTCAACAATTATCCTTAGGCTACAACCAATTTTGTAGCTAAACTTTATCCTACTAAAAAAGCCTTAATGTATGCATTACAACATATCATGATGCAGATGTATGGTCATGAATTTTCAAATAAACACAAGCAATCTCATCAACAACTAAATCCAATGCTTTACAGCTCCAGAATATGAATGTCACGAACATATACCTAGATGCGTAGATGATCAAATTGTTTGATGTGCACATACACACATATCACACATTTTCACAAAACACACTTTGAGGAGAAAAGTTGCAAAGCTGCACATGCACGCAATTCACAACATATAACATAACACATACAGGATTCAAGTGTATCTATTTCTTATATGTACATATTTAGCCCATTCATGCTGTTACTGTTGAAATCAAATAATTTTTTTTTTAATTACCCAAAAAAAAATATCAAATACTTTTTTTAGGGAGGGATTGTTTAAGAGACTAGCTTAGGTACAATTCCATATGAAGACATGTTTTTGACTTTATTTGAGGAACCCACTGTGCTGCATCTAAAGAACTGTGCCTAAATTTTTCCCTAAGAGGAACCCAGTCCAACTCAGACACTGAAATAAAACATGTAGAAGAACATTTAAGACGTGAACAAGAAAAAATTGAGAACCTGATAGCGGTCTCCATGTCCTGCTTGGATGATGTCTCTTACACCAACCTTAAATTCACTGCATCTCGAGCAACGAGCATCAGTCATCTGTTTCATGATCAACAATTAGAACATTTACACAAGGAAAATTTTGATAAGAAACTAATGGCTAAAATTAAATTTAGGCATTAAAGAAGTAACCTGCATGCGTTCTGACTCATCAGGCTCCTTTGTTGCTGTTTCCTCAGCTGTTAAACCCTCCTAAAATTCAAACATTTAGTTGATATTTTTTCCAACTTGTACTAAATCAAAGGGTTTAATTACAGCTATCCACCCTAACTATATTTGCAATGGCTATCTTAATTTTAAATTTTGTTGCAATCAACACCCTAATTCAAGATTAATTTGTCATTTTTACCATAGAATCCACAATTGTTGTTAAATTAACAAATTAGTGGGCTGGTTGGGTGGTGGGATGCACTAATATATTCAAAATTTAAAATATTAGTTCCCATTAATATACAATGACCATCCCAAACAGCCTAGAGATTTGTAATCTTAACCTTGATTTTGGATAGAGGAATGGAAGTTGTCATTTTTACCATAGAATCCACAATTGTTGTTAAATTAACAAATTAGTGGGCTGGTTGGGTGGTGGGATGCACTAATATATTCAAAATTTAAAATATTAGTTCCCATTAATATACAATGACCATCCCAAACAGCCTAGAGATTTGTAATCTTAACCTTGATTTTGGATAGAGGAATGGAAGTTGCAAATTGATCTCAACTAAAAGAGTATAAAGTGCAAAAAATATAAAGGGAGTAAAATGACCCTAGAGCCACAAATGAAAATGAAAAGCATCAGACGGACTACATATCATTGGTCTGTAAAAGGCTATATCTCTTTCTTTTCTCTTCTTTTCTTTTTTCTTTTTTTTGTTTTTCTGTTTTGGGTAAGTTATATAAGCACACTGTAGGTGTTGAATGCACAGCTTCACTCCCCAACCCTTCTTACAAGTGAGGAAGTTCCATATGAGTTAGAGTACATTGGTTAGTCTATAAAAGTTAGGTCTATCTCTATCTCACTCTGCCAGGTAAGGCAATCTCTTTTGCACTCTCGCACTCTCCAATTTGTTATTTACTTCTCTATTATTTTAATTTTTATTCTCAAAGTCTATTGGCAACATATCATATATCTGTCATAATATTTTTTTTTTTCCCAACATTATTGTTAAAACATTTTTACCAATCTCTTACCCTTACTTTCAACATTTTTTTATAAGTTACAAAGAAGGGGTGGCCCCAAGTTCACTCTCACTTTCAACATTATTGAACAGATCACTGCTACTAGTAAATTTGGCACTAATGATTCTGATGATAATGCTCCTCTTTTGGAAATATGTCACTAAACAGATAAAGTGAGTGAAAAAGGTGGAAAGAAAAGCTTTAGCTGCAACTACTATCTTTGTGCTTTCAAAAAAATCCTATTCTAAGGTTACTTATCAAAAAAAAGAAATCCTATTCTAAGGTAAGGCACATTGGAGATGAAAGGGAGGACTTTGTCGTTGTTGGATCATCTTCAGAACTTTTTTATTCTTCTCTCTTACTTTAGACCTTAATAGTTTATTTGTACTATTGGTTAGTACTTTAAACATCATTTTATAGATATCACGTAATTCTATGATATCCATTATTGCTATTAAATTAATTTTAGATATGTTCTCAAATTCTTTTATGCTTGTTACTTATTTCTATAACCTAGAAAAGCATAAAGTTTGAGTTGATTAATTATTTTAGATTAGTATATAACCCCATGCATATACACGGGCACAATTAAAAACAATCACAATTTTACGATTCAAATTATACATTTTTTTGAAAAGAGGTTCAAATTATACATAGTATTAGTTTACACATTTTTTAAACCATACATTTCTAAAATATGTAATGGTTTCTCATTATATAATATATATACATATATAGAATTTAATTGAATTTTAGACTCATTGGTTTTTACACTCAATAATTCCCTGGTCACGAAAATTAAAAAATTAGATGGACAAGTGGCGCAAAATTGAGATGTGCCTAAAAATACTAATTAATTAAAAGTGGTGTCCCTACCATGTTGTGTCCTAGTTTTTCAAGAATTTCAATTGTGTAAGTATTGTGTCATGTCCAGTGTCCAAACTTCTTCGAAATAGAAATATTTTTAACCTATAAATAAATAAAGAAATAGACATGTTTCTAAGAAAACACCTCAACCTTCAAAGATACAATCAGTAAGATGGCATTTGAAACCCACCCAAAAAGGAAAATAGGGGCAAATTCTTTGATTTTGTAAGTTCTTACAGATCAATTTGAAATGCATAGCTCGGAATCCATCCTTTACAATTTCTATATGGCTTAAAAAATTTGAGACTGTTAACCCCTTCCTATTTGTTGCATGATGTTCAACAAATTAGCCCTTAAAACAAATAGCCAATTGAGTTGTCAAAAGATAAAAGGAATAGAATTCTCAGCATCAACAACATGAATTATGTCTCCAGCTAAAGTCACTATGGGATTAGCCTTACTTAAAAAAATATTCATGTACAAAATGTAAGTATTTGAAAGCACAAATAGCAAGCCATGAAAATAGCATACCTTTAACTCACTTGGTGACATGTTCAATATTTTTGAAGGTTCCAGATCTCCATTTAGTAGACGTCGAGCCAGTACCTCATTGTTCTACCAGGAAAGGAAGAAAGGGATTTAAAAAAAAAAAAAAGTAAAGTTCACCTCATAGACACTGAACAAGACTCTGATAATGCAAAACATGTATTAAAAAAATTAAGGTTACTTCATCTTATTGAATAAAAGCATGAATTTCTTCAAGATTCTAATCATTCATAAATCATAACTTTCTATATAAAAAACATCAGTAATACTGATATAAGACATGGCTCACTAAAATTTTCCTATTTTCCCAAATAAATGACAAAATAATGTTGAATTATTTAATGTTTCAATCCTATTATCCCCATTATTTCACATTAATTCGAAGAAATTGAAGGATTTGTGATAGCAAAAACTATTCGTATCAAGAGAAATTACCCAAAGGCACTAAGCTCTCTTAAACAATAAGCCTACATGTTTGTGAATGCAAACATTCATATTAATATGACTCATATGAGTTCACACAAGTGTTTGTGAACAAATGTAACAGCATACTAACCTTGAGATTAAAGACCAGCTGTCGCAACTTTTGATTATACTTTTGAAAATCTGAGGAAAGAGTTTCATGTGCAGCCTTCTCAAGAGCAGCTACAGCCGGAACAGCAGCATCCGGCCAACGAAAAGACTTGCCACTCTGTGTGGGAAAAAAATCTACATTTACATGCCAATCATTGTATTTCCTTAACCCTCTGCTTCTAGTTACCAAACATATATCAATTACCACAAATTAGGATGCCTGCATACCTTTGCACTCTTGACTTGAGTTCCATTGGCAGTTTCTTGACACTTATTCTCATTTAGTTGGCTAATGCCATCACGACAACCTTTTTCTTTGTCATCTCCATGCATGCTGTCAACAGAATTGCACATGTATTGAATTCCTATAAGAAGCCTCTCCAGCCATCTATCACGATAGTTATCTCCAATCAATGCCTTGAAATTGGCTAAAATAGAGTAATGTACTGAGCCAGTAGTTGGACCGCTTCCAGGAGTTTCAGCTCTTAGATGTTGATCAGGCCTTGTTGCTTCTTCATCCCTTGAAACATCAAGAGGTGAAATGTTCTTTCTCCTCAAGGATCGTTTAGCCTTTAGCTGATCTTCCTGATCAACAGGGGCAGGGGCAGCGGCAGCGGCAGCACCAGCACCAGCACCAGCACCAGCGCCAGCCCCAGCACCAGCACCAGCACCAGCACCAGCGCCAGCAACAGCAGCAGCAGCAGCATCATCAGTTTCAATGTCAGGAAGATCCCCCAAGCGTGACATAGTTTTCTGAACAAGAAGATCGATCTCGTGCTGTTTATTATCTTCATAGTCTTTATCAGTTAGCTTCCACAGTTTTCGTTCAACAGTGTCGTATACTTTTTGCACAATAAAACCAGGATGCTGTTTACGACTTGGAAGCTGCTTGTGTATGGGAACAAAATGTACCACACACTTGTGCATTACAGATTCGGCTGGGACCTCATCGCGGTGAAAACTGTAAAACAACTCTCTCGTATCACGTGATTGCCAGTTTCCACCCCCTTTTCTCTCTGCCTCTTCAGGGCGATAAAACCACTGCCCAGTCACCATAATGCTCCCATCTTTGGTCTGAGCAATATCCTACCAATACAAAAACAAACAATTATTTTGGGCATATTGAGAGAGAGAGAGAGAGAGAGAGAATATACATACAAAATAGAAGTGAAAGCAGGTGTGATGTAGGACAAAACCAAAACATTAAAGGGAAAAATGTGGAGTGGGGGAAGATGGGGAATTTCCCATCAAAGTCCATTTTCTCCCCAATTTGAGGAGAAAAAAAAAATCAACCCCCAACTAAACACTTGAACTATTCATTTTCTCTCCTATTTTCCCCTCCCCATTTTCCATCCCCCAAAATCACCCCAACCAAAAGACTCTTAAGGCCGCAGGTTGTGCCATCTCTTTTTTTATTTATTTACTTATTTTAACTTCTCCACCCATAGGCCTGCGTAATTGGAAATATACATCTTGCATCCACACCAAATTCTGAAATAATTTGTGACCAATAGGGCTCAACTCAAAGGTCACTGGGTGCAACAAAAAATTTACATAAAAAGAAATAAGAATGTATATGCAATATGAGAACAAATGATATGTAATATAAGTACAGATTCCATCTTTAAAAACATTGATTACATATGATATGTAATATGAGTAAATATTAACTACAATATAACTCATTAGTCTCAAAAAGGGCAAGATAACATGCATTTACCTTTGATGCACATGCAAGGAATTGACTGAATAAGATAGTTTTATTTATATTATCAACAGTGTGTATTTTAAGTCATTAAGGAAACAGTATAGCTGCTATGATTTGTGGACAAAGACAGAAGTGAAAAGTTTCCACAACCACCTATGGTGCAAAACACAACTTAATTAAATAGCAACAGTCTTCATTCTTCAAGGAGTAACTCCTTATTTACCAGTTGAATGTCCTCTAATATCAGATTAAACACACAAATCAACATGACATTCAAGAATGCAACTCCAACTTGACATAAGATGCATATCAGCAAGATGATATTCAAGAAGTACAGAATAAAGATCAGAAAACCATAACAAATGTAGTCACAGAAAACCGTATCAGAATAAATAACAGAAAACTGTAACAGATGTAGTCAAAAATAACGGTAAACACTAATTTCACATAACATGTACCTTAATAATTGCCACGTACGGCTTCTGTTCCTTTTCCTCAGGAACTAGAAGTACAGGATCTTCCTGCACAACAACCAAAGTAGAAATGAAAAAATAACATAAACAAGACAAAATGGCATGCAAGATATTTTTCTATACCTAAAACCCCACCAAGAACTCAAAATTTGTGAATCACATCGATGCATATCTTCAATGTAAAGCAGTTGATAACAAAAATGGACACAAATTATCTAAGCCATATATTAAATTGTTGGTGGTTTATACTGAGATATCATCAATGCCCAGGATAAGAAAGCCATAAGAACTACATTCATCAGCTACAAATTATGAGAACATGCTAAAACCCCCCTAAAAACTCATAATTGTATAATACATAGGAAATTAACAAAGATCAAACGTTATTATAGTTATTTGATTGCCAAATAGGGTCAAACTTGGATGTGGTCTATGAACTAAGTGTCCCATGAACTATAAGACTTTGAAAATTACTCATTGCAATTCTTGCCCCCATTTCCGTGAATTCAAAGGAGGCATATAATCTATACAATTTCAGCAATTAACCGTGACAGCATCAGGGAGCAGCAGAAATATTGAAACTTATAAAGTTGCGAAATTTAACCCTTTTTTTTCTCTCCGCATTTCACAGGAACCAAACGGAAAGCCCCAAATTTCCAACAAACACTATTCCCCCCAAAACTATTTTGAACTAAAAGCAGCACGATTACAATCGAAATTCAGAACGAAAACCCTAACCAATTATCATCAAAAAATACATACAGATGTCCCGAAAGGCTGGAAACCCTAGCACTCACCAGGTCGTATCTGTTGCCGTCGAATTCAAACGCCTCGTAGTGGCTCCTCCTCCCTCTTCCTTTCCCGGAAAGCCTAATGGAATCGCCGATCGCCTTCGCATCCTCTTGCGGTGGCTCTTCCTCGCTACTGCTCTGTGAAGGTTCCTTCTCCTTCTCCTTCTTGTTACTCTTGTTGTTCTTACTCCTAGTTTGTTGTGGTGGTTCCTGTTTGGGCTCGACTTCATCTTCGGGAAGCTTGATACGCTTGAGCCTCTTCCGCCTCGGCGGGCTCTCCTCCGATGGCCTCCGCGGCGCCTCTTCGTCCTCGTCGCTCGTCGAGATCTGCGCGAACCTCCGGTTTCCCATTGCGCTCTCTTTCTCTCTTGTGATGAAAATGACTGAATTTTAATCCCGCCAAGCGATGAGGTTGGGGTTCGTATTTATATGAAATGTTGTCGGTTCGGAAACCGTCCTTGACTTTCACTTTTTCACCACTCTGCCACTCCCTCGCATCTTTGAGTCGTGATTGTTCTATTTTTTCGGGGTTAATGAAAAAACAAACTAGATCGTGATATTTTTTTTTTTTTTTTTTTTTTTTTTGAGAAAAGATTGTGATAAGTCATAAGTCTGTTGATAAATTATGGGAAGTTTGTTTTCGTTATGTTAGGTGATGACACGACCCGCCGTCTCTATACAAACAAAGACGAGTCGCCTCTCAACCCCTGACAGATGTTGTATGTTGGTGTGTTATGAAAAATATCTCCAAAAAAGGACGTTTGTTTTTGTTTTTATATTCAATTAAAAGTTTGTTTTATATGTTAATTTATAAAATTTAAAAAAAAAAATAGTAAGAATTTTTTTAGGAACAGTTTAACTAAATTTTTTGCTAAAAATATGTGAAAACATATTTGTACTTTAAAAAGTTTAAAAAATTAAAAATAAAACATTGTATATTGTATGTTGTAGGTCTCATCGCACGCACGATGATGAGACTTTTATTATTGGTTCAGTGAAAACATTGGGCTTAGTAGCCCTATTTAATAGACAAAAAAAAAAAAATGTCTTTAATTTTTATTTTGAGGATTTAATCTATAAATAGATAAAATAATTTAATCAATATTTTTTGTGAAAATTAGAGTTATACTTTTACAAAATTTGTCATTTAATTTTGTCCATATATATAAACACCAGGATGTATAGATATTTTTGAAAAGAAAAAATCTAAACAAGAAAAGTCCAAATAGAAGTATAGAAAAGTAAAGGCGGATGCCAAACAGTGTTAAGATATGCATGACTTTGAAATTGCCAAGTTTGTGAGTGGGGAAACTTGCTGGAATTGACTGACACTACACGTAGGATTAGGAAATGAAATGGGCCGTTTGTTTAACACTTAAAATAGTTATGATTCGATTCTCAAAAAAAAAAAAAAGGTTATGATTCAGTTATAAATAAATAAATAAAAATAGTTATGATTCAATTACAGCCGCTGGTTATCAGAAAGAGACGTATTTCTTAAGTAAAGAATCTTAATGCACTAGATGCTTGATACTCTGAGTGACTAATTAGTGCATGGAGGGTCAGTTAGCACAACATTTAATAAAAAGTTGATTACTTGCAAGCTTCTCTAATCTCTTACTTATCATTTATTTAGGGGCGGAGCCGTGTTGGCCCCCCAAAATTTTGAAAAATTTTAAATTATATATATAATTATTTTAATATTTTTGAAGTTTAGTCTATAAAAATAAGAGTTGATCTCTCCAAATATTTGAATTAGTTCAATGATGCTCTTAAAAAAAAATTGGTCTAATAGTTATAGAGATATAATTTTATTTTTCACAATTTTATTTTTTATTGTAAAATGTGCTCTTACATTTGTTAAATATTTGATAAAATTTGGCATTAAACATGTTTGAATTTATCTTTTTTAACCCGTTATGTGGCGATTAACAAGTCTTCGACTCATTAAAAAAAATCTTGTCACTAAAACTACACATGAAATGTGTCTTTAGTTGACACATAATAGGTTAGAGCAAGATAACTTTAAATATGTTTGGAGGCTAACATATTTTAATGTCTTTAGTTGCATGTTTTTGAAATTTTCATCAATTCAATTGAAAGATTTTTTACTTTAGTATAAAATTTGATAATTTGTATTTAAAATGAAACTTTTTAAGAATTTCACTATGAAA
This sequence comes from Quercus lobata, assembly GCF_001633185.2. Classification (NCBI taxonomy): domain Eukaryota; kingdom Viridiplantae; phylum Streptophyta; class Magnoliopsida; order Fagales; family Fagaceae; genus Quercus; species Quercus lobata. The sequence continues at coordinate 33,036,763 of NC_044915.1, read as the reverse complement.
ATGGAAAAAATGAATTTTATTTTATAAAGATCGTCATCAAACATAACTTTGATTGAAAATACTTAATTCTTTTTCTTTCTTTCTTTTTTTGTTGGGTGAGTGTATATATATAACTTATCAAATAAAAAAGTGTGTATATATAATAAAAAAACATGTGTATATATATATATATATATATGTATGTGAGGATTGTCTTGATATATATTAGTGCCGCAACTTGACCCCCCCAAATAAAAATTCCTGACTCCACCCCTGCTTATCAATGATAAATCATAATTTGCTTCTTCTTCTTTTTCTTTTTCTTTTTTCTTATCTTGCAATTCTTTTATTACTATATAATTCTGGTATTACTACTTATTATTGTGATGACAAATTTGGCCGACAAACAAAATTTTCTTTTTAGATGCTATAAAATTTCAATTTATAACATTTGCTTTACTATTATTGACAATAAAAGACTTTACAATTAGTGGCTTAGTACCATACAAAAAACAAAAACACCATATCATGTATCGACGATAGTAACTCCCATGTTAACATGACATATAGAATATGAATTTTGAAAATTTAACACAAAAAAAAAGAAAAAAAAAAAAAAAAGTCTCACCTAACCCTCTCAACTTTCTACTTTTTTTTGCTAAACCTCTCAATTTTCTACTTATAAACAGATTTACTGCATAGTTGTATATTCACTCTAATATTTATAATTAAAAGCTTAAAACTCCAAAAAGATATGACTTTAAAGACATGGTTAGCCTTGCTGCTTTTGTAACCAACAATGGAGTTATGGAGATCCAATATCTTATAGAGATTCTACAAGCAATAAAGACAATGATATACTTCTTGTAGCAATATAAAATAAATAAAAAAAAAAAAATGAAGTCACTATTAGAAAAAATAATACTTATGAATTAGTAATTTGATAGTTGGGCCTTAGAGAAGGGAATTTAAACCTTACATGTCTTCATTAAAAAGACTAGAAATTGGTAATGTAAAAAAACTAGAAAATGGTAATTGAGATACAGGCTATTGACAAAAATAGCATTATCATTTATGAAATAAAAGTTTTAAGGGTGACGAGAAAGTGAGCAAGCTCACGGTAATGAAGATGAAGCCGCTGCTTAATAATCTAGCACCACTAAAATTCAAATACAACCATTTACTTTGTACTCCCACAAACTGAGTGTGGGTATTCCACATCAATGTAGGCTGTTTAACTAACTTATTTACACATGCTGAAGGTAGGAGTATGATTCTATCAATAACAAAACTCTTCTACATGTTGTACATTTTAGATGACTAGACCTCAGTGGGCAAATTGAGAAGCACATAAAAATAATATATGAATGGAACCATAAAAATGAATAAAATGAACAACTACAAAGTTATGCCTATTGCCTAGTGTCTTTCTCTTCGGTCCCAACTTGGTAACCAAACTCTTAGACACAATATTCTCTACACTGCCACTATCAATGATCAAACCACAGACCCTCTTACTGATAATGCAACGCGCTCGAAATATCTCATTCCGCCGATCATTGTAATCTACCCTTGGCGTGAGCAACAACTTCTGAATCACTAGGAACCTCTCTAATGGCACGTCTTCCTCATCTTCTTAAACTTCATTGAGGTCATAGGCATATGGATCAACACTATTATACACATCTTCACCTTCCACCTCGCCCTCTTATGCCACCACTAGATTCACTGTGGCTCATCAAATCAAACAACATATTGATAATCTTTTAATTTTTTGAGAAACATAATCTTTTAATTGGTTGAACATAAAATCAATTTAGGAGCAACTCGATCTGGTTAAATATTCATCAATAAAAGAAACCTGATAGTCAGGAAAAGAAAATCAATTGAGTTTTCACCAAAATTTCACATTCAATACCAACGAAAAAATTAGCTCTCTTTCCTTTATTTTCCTTCAAATTTTCCCAACAACCAAACAAAACACACAAACATACCTTCAAATTATATAAATTGGATTAGAAAAAAAAAATCCATCATACAAAACTAAAAACTCAAACCACTATTAAGATGTGAATATTTACACATAACATAACATTTGAATACAATTTGGGGTAAAAATGCAATTTTGGAAAGTCTAGGGGTCAAAGTGCAATTTTGGAAAGCTTTGGGGTCAAAATAAAATTTTGGAAAAGTTTTGGGGTCAAAATGAAATTTTAGGAAAATTATGTGGTCAAAATATGATTTTAGGAATTTATGAGGGATTAAAACATGATTTTTGGGAACTTATGGGAATTAAAATGTAAATATGCAAAGTTTATGGACCAAAATGCAAATGTGACAAAGGAATTGCATAGCAAGCAAATATGAGAAAAGTATGTGCCAAAAAAGCAAATATGAGAAGGTTCATGACATAATGCCAATATGACAAATTATGGTCTAACACATAGGGAAAATTAGAAAGTATGGATTAAAATATAATTATGCAAAACAAATGATGACATTTTATTAGTTTAAAGAAGAACATACTTTTCCTAAAATTAAAAATAAATAAATAAAAGAAGAAGAAGAAGAACATGATGATGGACAATTTTTATTGAAATGTGGGAGGAAAATTTATAAAACATGAGATGAGTTTATTTTAAAAAGGGATGGACATGGACTAAATGTGAATGTGTAGGGATCGGGCCTAAGGCTCTAAAGTTGATGGGCTTGAACTAATGAAATAATGGACTAAACCTGGAATAAGCTACTCATGGATTGCCCAAATCTCAACTAGGCCCAGAACCGAATTGAGTCCATCTGACCCAAACCTAATCTCTCTCTCTCTCTCTCTCTCTCTCTCTCTCTCTCTCTCTCTCTCTCTCTCTCTCTCTCTCTCTCTCTCTCTCTCTCTCTCTCTCTCTCTCTCTCTCTCTCTCTCTCTCTCTCTCTGAACCCCATGGTGTGGCCGAAGCCACTTGAGCTCCTCTTTAATCAGCACCACCACCACATGGTGGTTCGCTCCTTATCAAAGATCTTTAAATCATGATCTAGCAACAGAGCTCCTCGCTCCAACACAACCTCAGATGGTGGTTTCAACCCTCAGCACCCCTTCTCTTAACTAAAATGAGTATGAGAAATTTTAAATTTTCGAAGAGCTAGAAAATGACCTAGAGTTTTTATTCTAGCAAAGCACACAGAGGTATTTAACATCACAAAGTAAGCCAAGCAGCGAGTTATAAAAGTTTGATACAATCTGTCAAAATATTCAATGGGAAAAGGAAATACCCCCATAATTTATGGAAAACATAAAGCAAATTTTATCAAATGGTCCAGTACGGGTGCGGATTTGGGAGAATTCAATGAGAGAGAGTGAATTGTCCTAACTAGCACGGGTGCGAATTCAAGTGCAATGCGGTGACTCAGCAATTTTTGAAAAAGTAGGGTACGGGTGCGGCAAGATACATTTATTAATAAATTATTAAATATATTTTTATTTATATTTTCTATATTTTACTAAACATATTTTTTTTCATATAATGGTAAATATATACCAATTTAAGAGCAATAGTAGATAATAAAGTGTGTTTTGACAAAATTTGAGATGAGTTTAGGATTTTTTTTTTCTTCTTTATACTAAGATGTCAAAACGGTGTGTCTTGACATTTTTTTTTAAATTTATTTCGGCCCATATCAAACCAATTTAGGGCCTGTTTCAAACTAAATCGGATTGTATCAAGCCGAATCGAAAAACGAAAAAAAAAAAAAAAGGGTCACAAGTGCGTGCAACTGCGTCCACGGCCGCACAACGCATCCATGCATATCAGACTCGAGTGCCGCAATCCAATCGATGCACCCGTGCTTTCTAGCTAATTATCGATATTATACCTAAATATCCTAATGACCAATAAATCTCTAACACAAATCATTAAATAAATTTGTGCCTTGAAACAAAACCCATATCACATGCATTAAGATTATAACAACAGGGAAAGATATTTTCTGACAACAAAAGTGAAAGAAAGAAAGAAAGAAGTGAACAAAAAAAAACAAAAAACAAAAACAAAAAGATTTGTAGAGAGAGAAGGTGAAGGATGAGGGAGGAGAGAGAAGGAATCAGCTTTAGGAGAGAAATTGCAATGAAACCAGGTATAAAATTTAAATACCCAAATTTTAGGGTATCCTATATAATTTACAGTAATTATTATTTTTTTATAAATAAAAAAATCCAAATAACAAGATAAATTATATAAGAATTAAGAACTAAAAACTACTCCCATACAAAATAAAAAATTACATTAACAAAAATAAAAATAAAAATATATCATACCAATGAATCGCGGGCAGAAAAATATCGTTCGAATGTATGCTTCTTTTCATCGTCCTTCAGTATAGGGTGGTCATCGCCCCATAGTGGAGGTAGAGTAGTCTGGTCAGAAGCCACAATGCCGCCTTCATCTTCATGTCCCTACGGTGGAGACTGCTCGCGTTCATGCTTTGGTGGTGCAGTGGCCTGGCTCAACTTTTGAGTTCTCCCAATCCATTGTGAAGCCTCAGTGTCGCCTTCTTGGTCAGTCTACTCGAGTTCGTCTTCCAGCGGGACAACTTGAGTTTCCTGATTTCTTACAATCCGTCTTGGGGCCATCTGCAAATTTGTCCTCGACCTCGTTGCTTGTGTTCTACATGGTGTCACAGCCGCCGGAGCACAGAAGCGCCAAACACAAAACCAGCAGAAAGAGATAAAGCAATCGCAATAAAGAGAGGTAAGATCATTTCAGGGGAAAGCGACGACATTTTGAGAGAGAGAGAGAGAGAAGAGAGAGAATATTGAGAGTAGCAGTGTGTGGAAGTTTTGCTGTCAGGTTGTTATTATATACAGCTTTTTTAGGCACCAAAGAAATAATTTTTCCAAATTATGCGGAGTGTCTAAGAGATTTGGTTTGTTAACCCTTTTTTTCATTTTTATAATTATAACTGAAGATGATGAAATATGAGTCATGACGGGCCTACCTTAATGGGCCTGACGGATATAAACTGTTGGGCCTATGTAGAGGTGATCCTGCGCGCCTTGGAGGCCCATCGCTGAGGGCCCATAATCCGAAATGACCAAGTAAAGCCCTGAAAAGATTGGTATCAGAGTCCCACATTGGAAAGATATGGAGTTCTAGAAGAAAAGCCTACTCTCCACCACTATAGTCCCACATTGGAAAGATCTGGAGGTAAAGAGCCACCTCTCCACCACTATAAAAGGGCCGACATTCTCACAAATCGAGGTAAGATTAATTGACCCCTCTCTAACGCTTTAGAAAGTGGAAGGACGAATTCTGACTTGATCTTCGGAGAGTGTTAGGCCGGCCCCATACCGGTGCTCTCTAAAGGTTTTCTCTCGATCGTTTTTGTCGTGCAGGTTCGATTCTGAGTCGCGAGCACGGTGTGACCCATTGGTGACAAATTTTCAACATCATCAGTTGGCGCCGTCTGTGGGAAATCGGTGTGGCACTTCATCGCTTCCTAGACAAAAGAGTTACATGGTACTCACGCGCTCAATGGCAACCACGCATGACGTCCAAGAAGAAACCCCTACGACTGCCCTTGAGAAACAAGTCAGGACGCTCGCCGCAGCAGTGGAGCGCCTAACCAAACAAAACCACGACCTAGAAGAGCAACTGAACCAAAAGATTGCGGCGATCAATAACCAAGGAGCGGATCAGGAGGGGACCAGCGCTGAAAGGAGAGATCAGGACGAACAACAGGAGAGTAACGCCCCGAGCAGACCAGTGCGACGGGACGTTAACATCCCTACCCCGACGGATACGACTCCCCAATCCATCATCGTGGAGATGCAGGCGATTAAGGAACAGATGGATGTAATGATGAACGCTCTCAAGGGTCGAGTGTCGAGTGATCTTGACGACCTTGTCAACAGGACTGACTCGCCCTTCACAACAGCCGTCAACTCTTTCCCCCTGCCGAGCAAGTTCCGTATGCCAAATATGGATAGTTATGACGGAGTCAAGGACCCTCTAGATCACCTAGAGACCTTCAAGACCCTGATGCACCTTCAGGGAGTGGCAGACGCGATTATGTGCAGGGCCTTTCCTACAACCCTGAAGGGAGCAGCAAGAATTTGGTTCAGCCGGCTAGCGCCTAACTCCATTTGCACCTTCAAGGAACTAAGTGCTCAATTTACTACGCATTTCATCGGAGGACACCGACATAGAAAATCCACGGCTTGTTTAATGAATATCAAGCAGCGAGAGGAGGAGACGCTGCGGGCCTACATATCACGCTTCAACAAGGAAGCACTCTCGATCGACGAAGCCGACGACAAGATATTGGTAGCAGCATTCACGAACGGGCTGAAGGGGGGTAAGTTTTTGTTCTCCCTATACAAAAACGATCCCAAGACCATGACGGAGGTGCTTTACAGGGCCACCAAATATATGAACGCTGAAGACGCGCTACTAGCCCGAGAAGATAGACCCAAGAAAAGGGAAAGACAAGAGGATCCCCGACAAGACCAGGGACGGAAGAAAGGAAGAATGGGAGATCGAAGGGAGGACAGACGTCCAAAACCCACGGGCGGAAGATTCACAAGCTTCACCCCGTTGACCGCGCCGATAGACCAAGTCCTAATGCAGATTAAGGACGAAGGGTCCCTGACGTTCCCGGGAAAGCTGAAGAGTGATCCCAGCAGAAGGTCCAAAGACAAATATTGCCGCTTTCATCGTGACCACGGCCACGACACGGCCGATTGCTACGACTTGAAACAGCAAATCGAAGCCCTTATCCGACAGGGGAAGCTGCAGAAGTTCGTCAACAAGGGAAGAACGGATCAACCCCCACAGGAACAACACCTCCGCCGAGAAAACGAGCGACCAGGACCCCCAATTGGAGACATAAGAATGATAATCGGAGGAACTGCTGCGGCCGGATCGTCAAAGAAGGCTCGCAAAACATACCTTCGGATAGTACAGAATGTCCAGTTTACGGGCAGAGTGCCAAGGATAGCAAACGGAGAAGGCCCTATTGTTGGGTTCACGGAAGAGGATGCACGGCGCCTACACCATCCACACGACGATGCCCTCGTCGTCAGCATGCGGACAGGAGACTACAACGTGCACCGAGTGTTGATCGACAACGGCAGCTCGGCCGACATATTGTACTATCCGGCATTCCAGCAGATGAGGATTGACAGGGACCTGCTAATACCGACAGACGCCCCGCTCGTTGGTTTCGGAGGGAGTAGGGTATTCCCTTTGGGCTCGATAACGTTACGAGTGACAGTAGGAGATTACCCCCAACAAATCACCAGGAACGTGACATTCTTGGTGGTCGATTGCTCGTCCGCCTACAATGCCATTCTTGGACGACCTACGCTCAACTCGTGGAAGGCGGCAACATCAACTTACCACCTAATGATAAGGTTCCCGACGGAGTATGGGGTAGGAGAGCTACGCGGAAGTCAAGTTGCCGCACGAGAATGCTACGTCGCTATGATGGAGATGCAAGACCAAATCCAGGCCTTGAATATAGAAGAGCACCGAACGGTGGCGGAACCAACAGAGAAGCTGGAGGAGATAACTCTGGACAGTTCCAATCCGAACAGAACAACCAAGATCGGAACGCTTGCCAAACCCGCAATCCGTCAAGAGCTCGTAGCTTTCCTGAGGAGCAATAAGGACGTGTTCGCCTGGAGCCATGACGATATGCCGGGAATCGATCCTTCGGTCATGGTACACAAATTGAATGTATTGCCCTCATTTCCACCCGTCCGACAAAAGAAGAGAGTGTTCGCAACGGAACGAGACCAAGCAATAGCGGAGGAGGTCCGCAAACTCCAAGAGGCAAGCTTCATCAGGGAGGTCTACTATCCCGATTGGCTGGCGAATGTGGTAATGGTAAAGAAAGCGAGCGGCAAATGGCTTATGTGCGTGGATTTCACAGATCTTAACAAAGCGTGCCCCAAAGATAGCTATCCCCTTCCAAGAGTCGACGTCCTAGTAGACTCGACGGCTCAACACCAATTATTAAGCTTCATGGACGCTTTCTCGGGTTATAACCAGATCCGCATGCACGAGGCCGATCAGGAAAAGACTTCGTTCGTAACCAGCCAAGGGCTATTCTGTTACAAAGTAATGCCATTCGGCTTGAGGAATGCGGGGGCAACATACCAAAGGCTAATGAACAAGATGTTCGCGCAGCAAATCGGCAAGAATGTTCAAGTCTATGTCGACGACATGCTGGTGAAGAGCCGGAAGGAGGAAGACCACCTGGAAGATCTTAAGGAAACGTTTGGTACGCTTCGATCCTACAACATGAAACTCAATCCGGGAAAGTGCGCATTCGGCGTAACGGCAGGCAAATTCCTAGGGTTCATGGTATCCCAGAGGGGGATTGAGGCTAACCCGGACAAAATCCGAGCCATAGTGGAGATGGCCCCCCCACGAAATGTGAAGGAGATACAAAGCCTTAATGGCAAGGTAGCGGCATTAAATAGATTCGTGTCGAGAGCCACGGACAAGTGCTTGCCCTTCTTCCGCACATTAAAGAAATCCTTCGAGTGGACGGACGAGTGTCAGCGAGCGTTCAAGGAATTAAAGTCATACCTATCTTCACCACCCCTATTGAGCCCCTCGCAACCTGGTGAAGAACTTTTCCTCTACTTGGCTGTCTCCTCCGTCGCCGTCAGCGCAGCTTTAATTAGAGAAGAGGATAATGCACAGAAGCCTGTATACTACGCCAGCCGGGCGCTCCGCGGCGCCGAAGAAAGATACCAACCTATGGAGAAACTCGCTTTCGCATTGATAACAGCGGCTCGCAAGCTCAAACCTTACTTTCAAGCCCATACCGTGAACGTAATGACCGACAAGCCCTTGCGAAGGGCACTGAGTAGTCCTGAAGCCGCAGGTCGACTGACGCTGTGGGCAATAGAATTGAGTGAGTTTGATATCAAGTACCGTCCGCGTGTGGCCATTAAAGGACAAGCTGTAGCAGACTTCATAGCAGAGTTTACGCGTGACGAGGACAAGGGGGCAGAAGAACCCCCCAAGTGGAGCATCTACACCGACGGGTCATCCAATCGGCGAATTGGAGGGGCCGGCATAGTGTTGTTGTCACCAGAAGGAGACAAGATCGAATGTATGGTCCGTCTCGACTTCCCAATTACCAACAATGAAGCAGAATACGAAGCGGTGGCGGCAGGACTTGACCTAGCCAAGGCCGCCGGAGCTGAAAGTGTAGCCGTCCATTGCGACTCTCAGGTCGTGACCAATCAAGTAAACGGAGACTACGAATGCAAGGGGGAAAGGTTGAAGAGATATCTTGATCAAGTGAGGGCAAGAGTTAACGGGTTAAAAGCGACGGTCGTCCAAATCCCAAGGGGAGAAAATGAGCTCGCCGATCGGCTAGCCAAAGCCGCCTCAGCAGAAAATGTGACGACGCCGGGTAATGTACTTTCCTTTGTTCAACTCTTTCCACTAATAGACCCCGACAATATGCAGGAGATACGCACTGAAAGAAACTGGACCACCCAGATAACTTCGTACTTGAAGGACGGGTTACTGCCACAAGAGAAGAATGCAGCGAGGAAGCTGAAAGTCCAAGCTGCAAGATTCGTCCTGATAAAAGACATTCTTTACAAGAGAGGTTTCTCCCGCCCTTACCTAAGATGCCTCGGGGTTGAGGAGGCAGACTACGTAATGAGGGAAGTACACGAAGGAATATGCGGGAACCACTCTGGATCGCGGTCGTTGGTGCACAAACTGGTACGGGCTGGGTATTACTGGCCAACCATGCAGAAGGATGCCGAGTCTTACGTTAAAAGCTGCGACAAATGCCAGAGGTTCAGCAATTTTATCGGACAGCCAGCTGAGGAGCTGACCCCTATCACGGCTCCATGGCCGTTCGCTCAGTGGGGACTGGATATCATGGGACCTTTCCCAACAGCGGTAAGGCAGCTGAAGTTCTTGGTAGTGGGTATTGACTACTTCACAAAATGGGTAGAAGCGGAAGCCTTGGCCACCATTACAGAAAAGAACATTAGAAGTTTTGTTTGGCGGTGCATCGTATGCAGGTTTGGTATTCCTAGAGTCCTTGTCTCGGATAACGGGAGGCAGTTCGACAACAGCCACTTCCGGGATTTCTGCACACAGCTAGGAATAAAAAACCATTACTCATCACCCGCCCATCCTCAGGCCAATGGCCAGGTTGAAGTCACGAACCGATCCCTGCTAAAGATTATCAAGACTCGGCTCGAGGGGGCAAAGGGAATATGGCCCGAAGAATTACCGAGCATACTATGGGCATACAGGACAACGGCGAGGACTCCGACAGGAGAGACGCCGTTCCGACTGACATACGGGAGTGAGGCGGTCATCCCCGCAGAAGTTGGCCTCACAAGTTACAGGGTTCACAACCATGACGAAAGCAGGAACGACGAATCTATTAGGCTACAGCTGGACCTGATAGATGAGGTAAGGTCGGTGGCGGAGCAAAGGATCGCAAGATACCAGGATCGCATGGCCAGACATTACAATTCCCGGGTCCGACACAGAGACTTCCAAGTAGGAGACCTGGTACTTAGGAGGGTCCTGGGTGTAGCTAGAGACCCTACACAGGGAAAACTCGGCCCCAACTGGGAAGGACCTTACAGAGTCACGGCATGGAAAAGGAAAGGAACATACCACCTGGAGACTACAGAGGGGGAGAAGCTACCGCATCCATGGAATGCTGAGCATTTGAGGAAATACTACCAGTGATAGTAACACGGCGAACGGCAACCAATTTTCCATTTGGCTTTTATTATAACTATTTATAAGTTTTTTCTTTAAACTGTGTTTCTCTTGCTACAATCTTGTCGTGCCTTTTTTTTTTTAAGCCCAAGGGGGCAGGCACTTTTCCTTTACGCATCTCTATAATTAGATACAACTATGATCTTCTTCTACATGGATGTCATTACAATTGTCCTCAAAGTTAACGAATGCTAGTTACAAGTCCATAAGTTGGACGGTCCACAAAGTGGACGGATCAACAAAACGGAGAGTAATTCTACGAGTCCGTAAAGTGGACGGATCACCCAAAATGTTGAATAATCCTACGTCCACAAAGTGGACGGATCACCAAAACAGTGAAAATTATACACGTCCATAAATTGGACGGTGTTTCACCCACAAAGTGAACGGATCACCAAAACGGTGAGTAATTCTACAAGTTCATAAAGTGGACGGTATAGCCTCCACAAAGTGGACGGATCACCAAAACGGTGAGTAATTCTACAAGTTCATAAAGTGGACGGTATAGCCTCCACAAAGTGGACGGATCACCAAAACGGTGAGTAATTCTACAAGTCCATAAAGTGGACGGTATAGCCTCCACAAAGTGGACGGATCACCAAAACGGTGAGAATTATACAAGTCCATAAAGTGGACGGTATAGCCTCCACAAAGTGGACGGATCATCAAAACGGTGAGAATTATACAAGTCCATAAAGTGGACGGTACGGCCTCCACAAAGTGGACGGATCACACAAAACGTTGTATAAATTATATACGTACATAAAGTGGACGGTATAGCCTCCACAAAGTGGACGGATCACCTAAACGGTGAATAATTTAATAAGTCCATAAAGTGGACGGTATAACCACCACAAGGTGAACGGACCATCGACTTGATAAAAAACTATCCATAAAAATGGACGGATAGTATATCGTATACGTCATAGACGGGTCCGATTAAAGTTGAGGAAAACTTTTTGAGTGGACGGATAAACAGAACAGTTTGTCCAAATTAACGCTTAACATGCAAGGAGACGGAGAGAAAATCCTTAAACGGATACAAATAATGAAGAAGCATATTATGAAAGAAAAACATTGTTCAATACAATAGCAAACTTAAAACAAACCGTTTACAAAGTACTAAAAATATTTAAAAAGGGGACGGATCCTCCTCAACAGTTACAAGGGTTTAATCAACTTTCTTGGCGTCGGCAACAGGAATCTCCTTCGGCATAGCGGACTCTCCGTCACCCTGAGCTGCTTCGTCTCCAAAGAGGTCCTCCGTGTTGTCTGAAGCGACGGGCAAAGCAGATGTCTGATCTTGGTCGCTGACGGATATCATGGAGACGTCCAGCTCTGGGTAGGCCTTATTTATCTGACGGAGTGCATCGTCGAAGCCTTGAAGGAATGATCCCCCAAGCTCCTTTAACAATGCCTCTGAGTCGCGATACTCGTTGACGGCATCTTCCTTGGCCTGACGGAGCTTCTTCTTCAGGTCCTTCACTTCATCTTCCTTTCCCCTCAAGGCCTTCTCAGCTTCTTCCGTCCTCTGTTCGAACTCTTGCCTGGTCTTCTCAGACAGTTCAAACTTCTGCTCCATTTTGGACTTCCACTTGTACAGTTGGCTAAGCTCCTCCTCCGTCTGCCCAGCCTTTGTCCGTACACGCTCCAGAGCCGCTTCACGGTTGAGGCAGCGATCCATCAAACCCTTCATCATAACTAAGGATTGAAATAGGCAAAGTCAAAGTGTAAGATTGAGAGCAAAGAGTGGACGGGCATACAATGACGGATGTAAACCGGTAAGAAAAACAGTTACCTGTCCAACAGCGAATAAACCCGTCTCCCCCATTGCCTCCGTCGAATGATTCCCCAGATCCTCGTAATCCTCTGCGGAAATTATCGACGAAAGTTTCTCCAAGGCATATTTCGAGTCGTCACGGAGAAGGGAAGGGGGCTTCTCCTCGTTGACGGGTGGGGCATGCATTAAGCCCTTACCGGTTCCATGTTTGGCTTGGGTGACGGTTTTAATACCTTCAGCCATCAAGCCCACAACAGGTTCCAAGGAAACCTTTGACTGCTTATATGGACGGTCAGACTTTGGCGGCTGCTTCCTCTTAGCCGACGACCCCGGCATCTTAGGAACAACAACTTCACCCGTCTTCTTTTGCTCGACGGCTAGTGATTTTATCATCGCCCTTCTCTTGGCGTCGTCCATTTCTGCAAATACAGGACGGATTAAGATTTTTACTCATTAAAAGCTAAGTTCAAGAGTGAAAGTTGACAGACTCACGTTTGTGTATTCTTTCGTCGTATGCAATGGCCTCGCGAGTAGGTTCTGGACCGTCATAATACCAATGTATTGTTTTTGGATTCACTAACTTGGCCCAGGTCCTTTCTTCCGGCTTAGTTTTTCTGCAAATCTCTTCAAGGAAACTGAACTCCTCAAGGCTAACTTGCGGGCGCCGTCTACCTACAGAGAAAGACGATCAGAATATACACATAAAAATGGACGGATATGAAAAGCAGAACAAAACTAAGACGGGTGCATACGCAATTGGTTTATCACTGCCCAGGTTGTGTCAACGGGCAGGTACTCCGTCTCCCCTGGATGGTTCATCCATCTGCTACCCTCCAGGAAGAAGTAACGACTCTTCCAGTCTCTATTTGAGTCTGGGGTCTCAAAGATCACCTTCAACAAGGGGCTCCGACTAGCAAAGCTATACATCCCCCTTGACCCAGAGATCTCATCTGGACGGTAGTTGTGAAGAAATTCACGTACCGTCAGTCTCCTCTCTCCGTTCGACCATGCACCATAGAGAATCTCCATGGCTATGAAGACTCTCCAGGCGTTAGGGGATATCTGTGTGACGGATAGCCCTAGGTAATGCAAAAGTTCCCTATGAAGTGTAGAGAGCGGGAACCGGAGTCCTGCCTTCAACGCCTGCTCGTATATCCCGACACCCTCTACCCCTTCATAGTAACACTTCTCCGACACATGGGGCAGACGGATGGAAACGTAGTCCGGTATTTGGAAGTTAATTCTAAAAGTGCTGAAATGTTTCTCCCTGATGACGGATGTGAACTTATGCACTGTCCACTCTGGCAACATGATGAACTTCCTCAGTCCATCAGCACCTACAACGGACTCCAGTGCCTGATTCCCGTCGTCATCAGAACCATCTACTTCAACTATCTCCACATCCTCTTCTGTAGAGGACGAAGAGGAGGCGGACGGACTCCTATCTTCGCCGGGACTCTCTTGGTCCTTATGACCAGACGGGTATACACTCTCGTATTCCGTCCCGTCACGAACCACTGACTGGTTACTTGACGCACTAGACATTTCCTACAATTGACGATAAAACCTAAGACTGACGGGTTTGTAATCACTGACGGGTATAATAAGCCTAACAACAATGCATGGACGGAAATGTACTTGATAATGTATTGAAGTACTTACCACACTTGGCGGATTAGGGGTGACGGTTGTTATAATCGGTAGATTCTCGACCACGACGGGGTGCTCTGACAAGGTTGACGGTTTCGCTCTGACAGTCGTTTTCAGGGTAAAAATTGTGAAAATGGGAGTAAGGCGCCTTATATATATATAGGAGATGCACGGAAGACGAAGCGACGCTTCGATCCTATACAACGGCCACTTAGAGATTGACATGTGTCATGCTCAATAAATGCTGATAACCTGTCAGTACACTTCAACAAATTGAACCCTTCATGTAACCATCAACTTGATGAGTCTTCTCCTGACGGGTTGATCCGTCTGGAACCGTCATCTTATCTTTCATGAATCCGACAATTAGTGTAAACTTTCTTAGCCTCACGGATCTCATTCCGTCATTAAAATACCCGTCATGCCCGTACTTTGTGATCGTCACCCCATTGATCCTCTGACCTAGAAGCGGACGGATCATTGGGGTGAAGGGGGCAACTGAAGATGATGAAATATGAGTCATGACGGGCCTACCTTAATGGGCCTGATGGATATAAACTGTTGGGCCTATGTAGAGGTGATCCTGCGCGCCTTGGAGGCCCATCGCTGAGGGCCCATAATTCGAAATGACCAAGTAAAGCCCTGAAAAGATTGGTATCAGAGTCCCACATTGGAAAGATATGGAGTTCTAGAAGAAAATCCTACTCTCCACCACTATAGTCCCACATTGGAAAGATCTGGAGGTAAAGAGCCACCTCTCCACCACTATAAAAGGGCCGACATTCTCACAAATCGAGGTAAGATTAATTGACCCCTCTCTAACGCTTTAGAAAGTGGAAGGACGAATTCTGACTTGATCTTCGGAGAGTGTTAGGCCGGCCCCATACCGGTGCTCTCTAAAGGTTTTCTCTCGATCGTTTTTGTCGTGCAGGTTCGATTCTGAGTCGCGAGCACGGTGTGACCCATTGGTGACAAATTTTCAACATCATCAATAACAAAAAAAAAGTCTATTAGAAGATGAGCCATTTGGTTTAGTTGGTGAGTAAAAGTCACCGTTTTGTATTTTGTCTTCTTTTCTTTTCTTTTCTTCAGTCAGTCACGCCATTTGAGTTTGTGCTCTTTTTTTTTTTTTTTTTTCTCTCTTAAATATTTATATGAGTTTGTATATATATTGTCATACTGTTACAACAAATTTCACAATATTTTCATAATTATTGAGGTATTAAGTTTTTATGGGTTAAAATAAAATAATAAAATATGAGACTGTGACTAACCACAATTGAAAATAAATTTTTTGCGAAAATGTTGTAACACTTGTTGTTATCACAATATTTTCACAATTGTTGAGATCTCAGTTTCTTATAAATCAAAAAAAAAAAAAAATAGTAAGTCCACAACATTTTCACATTAATTTCACAACAAATCATAGTTGATAAATTACTATTGATGGATAAAAAAGTGATATCAGTCGTGAGTTCCTTTTAAAATCAGTATGAACTTGCCATTTAGAATCTGTTATGAAAATAGTATGGAGATAACATTTTTATAAAAATAAATAATAAAATAATAGACTAAAACTTACCACAACTAAAAATAAAGATATTGTAAAAATATTGTGATATTTTGTTGTGTTCCTAGACATCTATTTTTGGTTTAGTCAAATTTGGTAAGCCAAAATTCATTGTTTCACGTACAATTTTCCTTTGTTGGCTTTTTGTTTGCTATTTTTTTTAATGCATAGTTTAAAGTGGTTGTCCCAATTAAAAACCAATAACAATTTACCATTTAGGATTTGTTGTGAAAATGTTGTGGACATAGCATTACTCAAAAATAAAATAACAAAATATCTTAATCAACCTCAAAAAAAATAATAATAATAAGCTACACTCTATTTCCATTATTGACTCTGCAAAATCCTTTTGAAGAAACCTAACTTAGAAAAGTGAAGTGAGAAAAACAAAGAAGAAAGAAAGACATTTAATCTTTTCAAAAAGAAGAAAAAAGAAAGCAAAAGTAGAGGTCAAGTTGCATTCTGAAGAGCCAGACGCATCACTTGGCAAAAAAAAACTTCTAAAGCAAGAATGGAACCAAGGCCCACCCACCATAGCTAAAATAAAATAAAGGTATTGAGAAAACCCTAACCAATTATCATAAAAAAATACATACAAATGTCCCGAAGGCTGGAAACCCTAGCACTCACCAGGTCGTATCTGTTGCCATCGAATTCAAACGCCTCGTAGTGGCTTCTCCTCCCTCTTCCTTTCCCGGAAAGCCTAATGGAATCGCCGATCACCTTCGCATCCTCTTGCGGTGGCTCTTCTTCGCTACTGCTCTGCGAAGGTTCCTTCTCCTTCTCCTTCTTGTTACTCTTGTTGTTCTTATTCTTAGTTTGTTGTGGTGGTTCCTCTTTGGGCTCGGCTTCATCTTCGGGAAGCTTGATACGCTTGAGCCTCTTCCGCCTTGGCGGGCTCTCCCCCGATGGCCTCCGTGCGCCTCTTCGTCCTCGTCGCTCGTCGAGATCTGCGCGAACCTCCGGTTCCCCATTGCGCTCTCTTTCTCTCTTGTGATGAAAATGACTAAATCTTAATCCCGCCAAGCGGTGCGGTTGGGGTTGGTATTTATATAAAATGTTGTCGGTTCGGAAATCGTCCTTGACTTTCACTTTTTCACCACTCTGCCAGAGCCAGTCCCTTACATCTTTGAGTCGTGGTGGTTCTATTTTTTCGGGGTTAATAAATAAACAAACTAGATCGTGATAATTTTTTTTTTTTTTTTTTTTTTGAGAAAAGATTGTGATAAGTCTGTTGATAAATTATAGGAAGTTTGTTTTTGTTTTTATATTTAATTAAAAAAATTTATATGTTAATCTATATATTCTATATATAAAACCGAAGTCTTTGAACTCTCCACAATTTTCCACATCAGCATTTTTTTAATTTTTAAATCTGATTTATTTTTTTAATTAAATATATATACACCCCTTCAAACTAAATACTCTTCCCCGATATAATTCTGAAACCCAAACCCAAACCAACATTGGTCCTCCTCTCCCACGACTCAACGACTCGAAGACTTTGAACTCTCCACAATTTTTCACATCAGCATTTTTTTTAATTTTTAAATCTGATTTATTTTTTTAATTAAATATATATACACCCCTTCAAACTAAATACTCTTCCCCGATATAATTCTGAAACCCAAACCCAAGCCAACATTGGTCCTCCTCTCCCACGACTCAACGACTCCGCCTTCTCTAGCACAACCGCTCCACCTTTGTCGAAGCCACCAACTTTGAAAATCTCTCTACCCTTCTCCTTCCCCCAAAACCCAAATCTCTATCCTTTTCCTTCCCTCAAAACCCAACTCTGAAATTTTTTCTAAAAACTATAAAAACTAAAACTAAAACCAAAACCTATAACATGTGACCACTCCTATTTATTCTTAGAAACCATCTCCTTCTCCCCAAATCCTCACCCAAAACTCCTATAGCATGCGACCCCTCCTCTCTCTTCTTAGAAACCATCTGGTCTAAACTTTCTCAAGTAGCAAATATAATACCAGTCCGATTTGTCTGAGCCCTGAAGCAAGATTTGGAAGAGGAGATCAGGTTTATTTGGGCGACTCGGACTGAGACTCAGGTAAGAATCTTTGTTTAATTGTTTATACCCGTGTGTAACTAATGTAAATGTCAAAACGTTTCCTTATGATTACATATACAAACATAGATGATTTTGAAGGAATTGGAAAGTTTTTTTTGTTTTTTGGATTTTGGAACTGTAACTATTTTGTTGTTTGTTTCCACTATAGTCTTGTTACAGTCATTTATTGTTGAAATTTTAATTTGACTATGTTTTGGAGGTGTTATGGTATCTATTATTGTTGAAATTCTAGGTAGTTCTTTGATCACATTATATGCCGGGAATGGTTGCAACAATAATGCATGATGTGTTTGATAAAATGTCTCAAAAAGATTGTATTGTGCCATTAATGAGGAAAATTGACATTTTATAGAAGTGCTAAGAGTAATCCAGTAAAAGCAACACTTTTCGTATGTTGTGTGTCACCATTGGATAGACACTTTTTTATATTACAATGCTGAATTTTTTTGTTAAAATAAAAAATAAAAAATCTGCGTGAGAGAGAGACAAAGATAAGAGACAGGATACAGATTACAGAGGATGTATGGTTGTTTTAAGGGGAATCTTATAGTGGGTTGTATTTGAAATTGTGATTTGCAAATGGGTTTATTTGATTTTGAGTGGCCCTTTTTCTATTTGGTCCTGAGAACATGTTGGATAACCAACATCAAAAGAGAAATAATTAGAATAGTTGATATCTTTAATTCTTTTTCGTTCATGGTTATAAAATTTACTGCTGTATTTCAACTTTTTTTTTCCAGGAAAAATAGAAAACTTAATGCTCTTTTTTTTTTTTTTTTTTTTTTTTTTTGGTTTTGTAGGGTTGCTAGGAACACAACCCAGCAGGTGAGAGAATCAATGGTTGTATTTACTTTAACTGTGAAACTTATATAATTATCTGTGTTACAATGTTGGTGTTTGTATTGATCCCCCTCTTTTTGTTGTGTTTTATTTGTGTGTGTGATTTAGATTGGTAGTAGATTGAGTTTGAGAAGAAACTATGGGGTCAAAGATAATAAATTTAGGGTGGATGCCTAGGCCCTTATGTTCAAGGGTGTGAAAGAAGCTTACTTATGTTATCAAGGTGGTGACAACCTTCTAATCAGTTCCCATCAAGCTTACTTATCAAGCTTGACGTTCCCATCTAAAAAAAAAAAAACCAATTAGGCCAAAAAAATTACTTTTATCCTCACCTTCACACAAGTTAACTTTTAAAAACCCACATGGTTGAAGAGAAAGAACAGAGTCCTGCCTTCACTAGCCTGCCACCACCGGTCAGCCGACAAAACCACTACTGGTAAAACTAATCTCTTGCGTTTTCCCCTTTCAGTTGTAATACCTGGGATTTTCTTTCTTAATCTTCTTCTCCTTCTAAGTGAGAGTTTGTTTGTGTAATTTGGGTGGCTCAATTTCTTTTTCCTTCCTCTTGATGTTCACATTGTCATGCTACTGTATTGTGCTTTTTCTTGAGACTTCGTAAGGGTGCGGAGAGAGTTTAGAAGGCTGTCACCAGCAGTCTACTGCCACCATCAAATGGCTGGAACCGCTGTAGGTAAATTTTTTTTCTTGTCCCTTTATTGAGCGTTAAATGTGATTTAGGTTTAGGTATTGTGGGTGTATTGATTTTGATATAGGAATTTTGTGTTTTAAGTTTAGGTTGTTTTCCTTCTCATTTGTGGTTCAGATTTTTTGCTTCACTCCCCATAGAAATTTGACTACTCAATTGAAGATTTTCATCAATTTTGTTTCATGGTTGACTTTTTGTTTTTCTTTTTCCCTCTATTAGAGGAAGGTTTTTGCTTTGAATGATGTTGGATTAATCTGGATGAACTATGGACTTTGAATTTCCTCGTTAATCTGTATGATTTCTTCTTTATATGTTTTTTACTTGTTGCCACTTATTAATTCATATAAGAAGATGTAGTTTATGCCTTATGGTTACGGATATCAATGTAATTCTTTTGCATGGTTTTATTATAGTTTTGGGATGGCTCTTCGCATGAGGAACTGTTACATTAATGGAACTGAATGAAGCTATTTTTGTTGGACAAAATGGAGTTTAGCCAATCTATTTTTATTTATTTATTTATTTTTGTAGGTAAAGATAAATTCTACTTATGGGTTTCATTGGTAATAAAAAGAGATATTTGGATGACCAGTTTGAAGTTTGAAGATTTCAAGAATTGCAAGATGACAACATGTACATTTTGTGGGCAAAGGTTGCTGGCCAAATCTGGTGTGGCATTGGGTTACATTCATGAGGTAACCTTCTTTGAGATAAGACTATTTGGTGGAGTGATGAATTTTGGTTATCCTTCTCTGCATAATGGAAGACAGTGTCACTGCTCATTCACTAAGTAATATTCCCCTAATATGAAACTATTTTTTAAATTACAACTGGAGAGATGTAAACCAATTTTGAACTTATAAATCTATTCCTATTCAAGAATAATAGAATCATAAAGTATAGTGATGATCTTTTTTTCTTTTTTCTTTTTTCTTTTTTAAATAGTAATTCATTTAAGCTAAAACATTATTTGCTAGGACTACGGCTTCACACTGCTGAAATTGTCAATTTGAAATTAGCAGATTTATTACACCATAAGAAGCTATACTTGGTTCTTGATATAGATCATATGCTACAGAAGAAGAATATTTAAAATAAAAAACAGATTTGCAAGGTATTTCTATTACCTTTATATTTTATTGTACTTTGGTAGTGTGCTTAGCATTTTGTATATCTTTGTTTTCAGGTATCATGGTGACATTCCATCTTTGTTTGTATGATCATTTCTAATAAGCTTGGCTATATACCATTGTAACTTGTCATGTTGTAGAACTTTTAGAGGTCAACATGAATGATTACCGTTAGGTTCTAAATCTATTGATGAGAGTTTTATTTGAGTGCTTTCAATTTGTCAATAGAATGTTCAGATTTCTAACCAAAGGTAGGTAAAACTTTCAAAGACATGGAAAGAGTCCAGAATTAATGAACATATAAAAAAAAAAATTAAATTTAATGAACTTCCTCTTCTTTTAACAAAGCTAAGGCCCTTTATTCACACATTTTTAAAAGAAGAAAGTGAAATGTTTGAGACGTACATTTATACAATGAGTGATCGCCTATTGGCACTATGCATTGTAAATGGCTAAGCTACTTGATCCTCTAGGAGAGTACTTAAGTGCTAAAGTGATTTCATGTAAGCATGGCACCCAATAAAATCAAAAGGGTCTTGATATCTTGCTTGGCCAAGAAAATGTTGTATTGATTCTTGATGATACAGATGTAGGTACATCTGTGTTCAACTGAATATCTCTGTTTAACCAATTTATTTTCACTTTAATATGATAATATTTGTTACACATAATACTTTTGATCTTACTGTTGTACCCACTAAAAGAAGAGGAAGTTCTTTCAACATTAAGAGTCCTCTTATTGGTAGGGAAGAGAGTCAGATTATGGAAATGGGCAATTTCATCATTATTTAAAGTATGTTGTAGTTTCATTCTCAAAGGATCTTGCTACATCATATTGAACTGGACCTGTTTGTGTTTTGAAATTAACTTGAACTCTTTTAAAAAAGACATGGTTTTGTATCTACTCTGTGTGAAACACCATAAAGAAATAAACTTTAACTTTTCAGCTTTAAATTATAAACTTTTTTTAGTCACTTTGGTTTCTCTTTAGTCAAACTGAGAAGGGTGAAGGAAAATTAAAAAAACAAAAACTTTCTTATGGATTTTATGAGATGCATATGTGTTGATTGTGACTTTTATATTGTAGAATGATGAATAGAACTGAGAAGTAAATATGACATTTTTTTAGGAGCCACTTGAAATAGTGAAAAAGCCTACAGGTTGCTTCTAATATTGCTACACTTGGATTATTCAAAAGTTATGTAGACATGTTTATGCATTAATACGTGGTGTATCTTTTTGGCAAATTTTACATATTTGAGGTTCTTTGGTAAACAATATTTTTATTTTATTTTTTTTGTTATGTGTATATGTGTAATTGTTTTTTATCTTAATTTTTACCTATCAAAAACACATCATTTATCCTAATACTTGAATGTCTAGATGAAGGATTTGCACTTAATCCATTGAGACCAAATTTGATCATGCAAGTGATTTTGCTACCAATAAAAAACTAGACTGTAACATGAAATTAATTCTTTTACCTAATTTTGTAGTCTAACTTGCAAAATGATTCTAATTTTAGAGTTGATCTCATTTTCAGTAGCTTTCCCGTGCATCGCACGGGTTAGCGACTAGTTTATAAATAAAAATAAATATAGAAATAAATAAGGGTAAATATCCATTTGACAACAATTTATTTAGTTTTTTAAAAATGTACTAAAATATATTTGTACTTAAAAAAATTTAAAAAGAATTTAAAAATTATAAAGCACGCCAAACAATGTTAAAGATATATGACTTTGAAATTACACGTATTTTAAGCAACACTTTTCAGTTTTTAAATAATATTACATGTATTTTCATACACTTTTTCACCCACATGAATTTTCAAAAAATACAAACAACGTTACTAGAATAATATTACCAAACGGGCCTACAAGTTTTGAGCGGCGGAAACTTGCTGGACTTGACTAACACGCTACACGCAGGATTAGGAAAAGAAATAGGCCGTTTGTTTGTTTGTAAACTTAAAAAATAGTTATGATTCAATTACAGCCGCTATTTATCAGAAAGAGAGGGTATTCTTAAGTTAAGAATCTTAAGGTTGCGTTTGGTACCGAGTAATGTTTTAGGATTTTCAGGACTGTTTAAAAATTCTCATGTTTGGTTGAAAATCACACTAAGGAATTAAATGTTAGGGGAATCTGGATTTCCTTTAACCCCTTTCAATAGCAATATGGATTTCCTTTAAAACAAGTTGGTATCTAGATTCCCAAGATTAAAGAAAATTGTATTTTTTTTTTATAAATTGACAATTTTAACCATTTTTTCCTTATCATTTAAGTAATTGAGATAAAATATAAAATAAATCATCAATATCTTTTCCTTTGTCTTTATCTCTTTCTACCAAAACAACATTATCTCTTCCTGCCAAAACAACATAAACAGGATAGATAACTCTATTAATATATTCCTCTTTTCTTCTTTTAGACTATAGTTTAAACTATAGTCTAATGAATTTATCATAATTTATAGTTTATATTTTGTTTTTCATTATTTATCTAGAGGAAGATTTTTTTTTTTTAAAAAAAGACTTATATTGGATTTACAAATCTAAGTATAGAATGGAAAAAAATAAATAATTCAGTTAAAATTCCTAAGAATAAACCAAACATTATAATCTTACATTCCTAGGAATCTTATTAGATTCACAATTAAACCAAACATAGGAATAATTGCATTTCTACGCATCCAGATTGCAAGGCATCACATTCTTAGGAATCTGGATGCCAGGAGTAATGTGGATTTCCCATACCAAATGCCACATAAGTTTTAAAACACTTGGTAAGATGCTTGCTACTCTAAGTAACTAATTAGCTCATGGAGGGTCAATTAGCACAACATTTAATAAAAACTTGATTTCTTGCAAGCTTCTCTAATCTCTTACTTATCATTAATAAATCATAATTTGCTTCTTTATTTTTTATTTTTTCTTGTCTTGTAATTCTTTTATTAATATATAATACCAAAATTACTAAATATTATGATTGTAAGGACACAATTTGCTCCACAGCCTTAGCGAATGGTCAATGGCTCAATGAGCCCAAAACAATGAATTTGTTAGAGAGTGGGCTTGAAACTGAACTTTCAATAAGTTAGGTGGATAAGGATCACCAGTAGGTTAGTTATTAATGGAAAGAATAAAACAAACAGTTTTGAACAAGAAAAGTTCTCCTCGGTCAAGTCCGAGGAAGATCTGTTCTTATATATTTCTCTTAGTCTTATACAAAAACTATAGTTCTTGGATATACAATGATTTTTCTCTAGTTTTCCTTATCATCCCCTTTGTGATGGGGTTCTTCTCTTTTATATTCCCTCACTTTCTTTCATCTCAGCCCTTCACGTGTAGGTCAGATTGCTAATCTTCTTGACATTTGTCCCATTAGCACCTTCTTGAAATCTTTGGGGGTAGCTGTAAGGCTGAAGTCACTGTTCAGATATCACTTCCACATTAATGCAGCCAGGGGGTTAGATGCAGAGCATTCAATGCAGTGGTAGCAACTTTCTTCTCAGATATTTCCCAACTCTCTTTTGTCTCATCCTTTTCTGATGTTTATCCTTACGAGCATGATTGTCTGTTACCTAGTACTTGATGGCTAGTTGGCCTCCCGGCCTCTACCCTACTGGCCGAGGAGGTAATGTTCCTCAGACAATGTCCCCTGTTCATCATGACCTGATATCTTCCTCGGCCCAATATCTGTCTGCCTTCACTTGTACTAGTCTGTCCTCGGGTTATCTAACGTCCTCGGGCGCGGCCCATGGCCCAATACCTATATTTGGGCCCTTCATCCCTACAATAGCCTCTCGAAATTCCACTCTTCCTCTCATCGGAAAGAAGGGGATTTTGATTTTTGGCAACCATACATCCTATGCTTATGTCACTTTCTCTTGTGCAAGTGTCTTTTCAAGTAGAAAAGGGCACACTCCTGACGCTTCGACATCTGGGATGCTTCAACATTTAATTCATACAGCGTCCTATTCCCCACGTTCTATGGTGTGATGGAGATCAAGTAGAAAGGGGCACATTCCTGACGCTTCGGCATCTGGGATGCTTCAGCATTTAATTCATATAGCGTCCTATTTCCCACGTTCTATGGTGTGATGGAGATCTTACGATGGAGAAATTTTTATTGGGATTTGAGCAGGAACTCTCTTGCTTACTTTTCCCACCCTTATATAAATTGCTCGAAGATTATGGGTGTTCCACTTTTTGCACCTTTAACTCTTAAGAATCAGTCCGAGGAGCCCTTCTATTTTTTCGTAAGTAACCTTTAGTATTCCTTCTTAGTTTCAGGACCCTTTCTTCCTCGGCCTCTTAATTTACACCCTATTCTCTTAACACCCTCTCCTACGTTTCAAATGGGTAGGTTTGCTAACTTAGGAGACACCCCAGAGGGCATAGAGAACTTTAAGGCCCATTACCACATACCAACTGGGGTTTTGATCCGGTATTGCCATCAAGGGGAATGACATGCCATGAGATTGGAAGGGGAAGTGGTAATCCCCATAATTGCTTTCATAGAGGGAGGGATGCGGATTCCCATGGGTAGAGGGCTAGGGATTTTCTAATTGCTCATAGACTCTGCTTGACCTAGTGCGCCACTAATATGTTTAGGATATTAGGTAGCATAGACACCCTTAACGAAAAGATGGGTGTGAACCTCACCGATCATGATGTTAATTGGGTCTATAACTATTAGCACCTCAAAGGCCAAGGATTCTACCTGAAAACTAGGGTCCCTGAAGTCAGGCTCATATCGTGCCTCCCCGATACTAACAAGGGTATTGACAAAGACTTCTTAATTATCTCGGGTGAATGGCATGATGGACTTCATTGCCCAACACGAGATGGGATACCAGGTGGGGTGCTTAGGTTTAGGCTTATTGCTCTAACACTATCCCTTTTCTCACTGACAGTTTCTCTTTTGTTTTTACTCTTCTTTTCCTAATTTGTAAACTTATTTTTCTTTACTCAATAATTTCCTATTCTAACAATATTTTTGTTTTTGGGCGACCTTGTAGATAAGTACTCTACAGTCCCAAGCTTCAATCTTGTCAACGAGCCCAACCTGACGAGGATACTCCAGTTAGAAATTTTTGTCCACACCGACAGACAACTGCGAGCGACTCACATCATCCTCGGCTACAGGCCCATATCCACCAGCTTCCAAGCCCCAAAGTACGTGATCAAGGCGAAGGACCCTCGACTGCATCAAATTAATATTGCAGTACCTGGCTTCCTTATCGATCCTCCTCTTAAAGGCATTCATTTAATAGAACTACCTTCCCAGTGCAGCACCGAGGAAGAGGCAACATCTTCCCACTTGGTTTTAAAGAAGCGGCCAAGGTAGTGGAGGTTTCGAATTCTAAGGAGGATTTCAAAATTTTTGACCAGCCTCAGTCTCCAAAGCCTTCAAGTGCTACTTTCAACTAACTTCCTCCTGCACAAGTTAGCAGCATCCAGGAAACTTCTGATATACCTGATACAATGGTGCTACAAAGAAAGCCCAAAACAAGCCTGCTCAAGCTTCTCGAGTCTCACCTTAGAGGATCAGTGCCAGAGGTGGCCGTCTAGACCTGACCTCCCACCCCTCTTCCCACCCACACTTCCCAACCTAAACCTGTGGACAAGAAGAGAAAACGGGACCAAAAGGACAAGGACATGGTTGAGGAGGGAGAGGTTGTCCCTTCCAAGGAGCTTGAACCCCAAAAAGGGGCCAAAATAGCTAAGGGAACATAGACAAGGTCCTCAAGTGTGGGGGCAATCGTGGAGAGAGGACATGATCGTTGCCCAAAGGTCCAGATCTAGGACCCCTCCTTGGTGTTGGATGGAGCTCCTTCCCCTGGACTCTTCCATCAGGGACTTCCAGCAAGGGAAGGTAGGTTATGTGGCTAATGCCTTGGAGTAGCCACTAATGCTACCTCAAGACATGGCTGACTTGAGATCATTGAAGAAACATGAAGTGTTTCTAGCCCTGAAAAGGGATTTACGGATGGTAAGCCCCTTCTTTTTTACTAAGTGTTCACGTTGTTTCCACTTACATTTATAATAAATAAAAAAAAAAAAAAAAAAAAAAGGCAATCCAAGCAACGCACATCGCCGAGGAGTTGGTAAGTGACTCCCATAAGCAGATGAAGGAGGTGGAGGGGTGGCGTATAGCTGCCGTCGAGGCGTTTACACTAGCCAAGCAGAGAATCAAGGACTTTAACACCAAGCTAACCGAGGCAAACAGAGACAAGAAGAGTGCCAAGGCAGCTCTGGAGGGGGCCGAGAGGCAAGCAAAAAGCCAACGCCAACAATTGTGCCACACTGAAGACCAGCTTACTTTGGCTAAAGAGCAGATAGGGGCTCTGAAGAAAAAGCTGGAAAAGGCAAAGGAGGCTACAACTAAGGTTGAGCAGGAAGGATACAAGGTCGAGGTGGCAGAGACCGAGGAGAACCTTAGGGCCTAAGTCACTAGGGTTTGTAGAGACTATTGCCTCCAAGTGTGGAATGAAGCCCTGAACCAAGCTGGGGTGGATGCTTCTTCCATACTAAGAAAAGCAAAAAATGCTTTCTATCCCCAGCCCTCCAAGTAGCAAGTTCTTCGAGCTCCCAAGTTGAGGCTGTTCCCAAAGCTCCAGAGCCTAGCTTGGTTGCTTCTGTTGGTGCTCTTCCACATTCAACCATCCTTCCCAAAGAGGTTAATCAAGCCAGTGCTACGGAGAAAGAGAAGGAGCCAACAAAGGAGACAGCGCCTGAGCTAGCTAAGCTTCCACCTGCACCCAAAGATTCCTCCAAAGAGAAGGGAGCCTTCCCAGGCCAAGAACTGGTACTGGTCACCCTCCCCTTCGTTGCCAAGGAGGACCCTAAGGGTAAGGGTACAGCTCAAGCAACAGTGCCCAAGGTGTCTGTCAAGACAGCAGCAAAGGCCAATCCTCCTCCCTCCAAGACCAAATAGGACTAGTTATATTTTGTTGTCCCCCCCCCCCCCCCCCCCTTTTTAAATGTTCCTGTTACATGTATTTTCTTTTTTATCCATAATTGTATTTTTTTTTTTTTACATGTACTTCTTTTGTCTTTCCAAGGCTGTACTTAATGAATAGTATCAAGTTTCTTTATATCTTCAGCGTGTTTATATTGAGTGAAAGGTTATCTCATTATTGCTTATAATTTCATTGATGTAAATTCAATCTACAATCTCTTCTAATTAAGACATAGCATTGTCTCCAACCTTGACAAGTGTCTATACAATTTGTAACCTAACTACCAAATCTCATGCAATTGGCAACTTAATAAATTAACTTCCAAACACTTCATAATTGATAGTTTGTAATTTAACTTAGAAACACACTTTGTGTACCTGCCATACTTGGCTTAAAAGGTTAGGTGCACTTCAAGATTCCATCCATAACTTCAAATAAATATGGAATGTTAATTTGTCCAAGGCATGCAGCCCGAGGAAACTAACGAATCTAGGGCTTCAATTAACACTTCAAGTAGTATGGGGTGTTAATTTACCCAAGGCATAAGGTCCAAGGAACCCAGACATAACCAATGTTCTGTTTAACACTTAAAGAAATAGGAAATGTTAATTTACCCAAGGTATGTGGTCTGAGGAATCAGACATGACTAATGTTCTGTTTAACATTTAGATAAATAAGAAATGTTAATTTACCCAAGATATGTGGTCTGAGGAACCAGACATGACCTCGGTTCTGTTTAACACTTAGATAAATAGGAAATGTTAATTTACACAAGGTATATGGTCCAAGAAACCAGGCATAACCAAGGTTCCGTTTAACATTTAGATAAATAAGCAATGTTAATTTACCCAAAGTATGTGGTCCGAGGAACTAGGCATGACCAAGGTTCTATTTAATATTTAGATAAATAAGCAATGTTAATTTACCCAAGGTATGTGGTCCGAGAAACCAGGCATGACCAAGGTTCCGTTTAACATTTAAAGGAATAGGAAATGTTAATTTACCCCCAAGGTATGTGGTCCAAGGAACAAGACATGATCAAGGTTCTATTTTAACACTTAGATAAATAAGCAATGTTAATTTACCCAAGGTATGTGGTCTGAGGAACCATGCATGATATGTTTAAAACTTAAATGAATAAGATGCACGACATATAATAGTAAAAATAAAAGATGGCAGGATTGCCTTTCATTAATAATAATACATTCATAAGTTATTTACATTTTAAGAGCGTGATATAACATTTTCATCTAAATCTTCTAAAAAGTAAGCACCTATACCAACCACTGAGGAAATGCGGTATGACCCCTCCCAATTGGGCCCTAGCTTTCCCCATGATGGGTTCTTTGCAGTGTCCACAACTTTTCTTAATACCAAGTCACCTGGTGCTAATGGCCTTGCCCATACGCCTGTGTCATACCCCTGCTTAAGTTTCTGCTGATAATATGCCAATTGGACCATGGCAACTTCTCTTTATTCATCAACCAAATCTAGGCTTTTCTCCAATAACCTATCATTGCTGTCTGGGGTAAATAAGCTCGTCCTCAGTTTCGAAAACCCAGTCTCTAAAGGGATCACAGCTTCGGACTCATAAGTCATTGAAAATGGTGTCTCCCTAGTTGACCGACGAGGAGTAGTCCGATATGTCCAGAGAACGTGTGGTAGCTCCTCCACCCATCTACCCTTTGCCTCATCCAACTTCTTCTTAAATCCATTCACTATAACTTTTTTGACTGCCTCAGCCTGCCCATTTCCCTGTGGATAAGCTGGAGTTGAATATCTGTTCCTAATGCCCAATTCACAGCAGTATCTTTTGAAAGCTTTACTGTTAAACTAGAGCCCATTACCCGAGATGAGGGTGTGAGGAATCCCAAATTGAGTTATAATGTTTTTCCACACAAACTTTTTTTGCATCCAGATCTCTAATATTGGATAATGGTTCAGCTTCCACCCACTTCGTGAAGTAATCGGTTCCTACCAAAAGCCATCTTTGGTTTCCCACAACCTTAGGAAATGGTTTGACAATGTCCAAGCCCCACTGAGCGAATGGCCATGAACTAGACAGAAGATTAAGGACACCCCTTTGCTGATGAATGTTAGGAGCAAATCTCTAGCATTGATCACAATTTTTTATGTATTCTCGTGCTTCTTTCTGCATATTTGGCCACCAATACCCCTAAGTAAGGGCTCTATGTGATAGCGACCTGCCCCCTGTATGACTTCCACATATTTCTTCATGTAACTCTTCCAACAATGGCTCCATTGTCTCAGGATGGACACAAAGCAAGTATGGTCTAAAGAAGGAATGCTTGTATAACTTTTGCTTCTCGGACAACCAGAAATAAGGAGCTTTCCTCCGTACCTTATCCGCCTTTCCCTTCTCATCAGGCAGAGTACCTTCTTTGAGAAACAAGACCAAAGGATCCATCCAGCTAGGTCCGACCATGATCCGGTGAACTTGGACCTTTTCCTTTCTCTCTTCGGTGGGCTTATATAGATCCTCAACAAGTATAACTCGAGGTATGCTTTGTCCAAAAGAGGTTGCCAAAGTCGCCAAAGAATCAGCATGTGTATTTCTGCTCCTCAGGATTTGTTGTATGGTGAAAAACTCAAAACTTGACTGCAAACACCGAGCTTGATTCAAATACCCTTGCATTCTCAAATCTTTAGCTTCCAACTCTCCCTTTACTTGGCCTACAACCAACCTTGAGTTTGAGAACACTTCCACTACCTTTCCTCCCATCTTTTGAACCATGGCAATCCCTATTAGCAAGGCCTCATACTCGGCTTCATTGTTTGTGGCCGAGAATCCTAACCTTAAAGATTTCTCAATAGCGATCTTGTTAGGGGACACCATAACTAGCCCTACTCCAGATCCTCTTTGATTAGTTGCACCATCAACATACAACTTCCAAGATGAAGGCTCTGGTAGAGAAACTACCTTAACTTGTCTTCCCCCAAGTTTTGCTCCTTGTCCTCCGTCTCTACTAGAGACTCGGTAAATTTTGTCACCAAATCTGCAAGAACTTGCCCTTTAATGGAGGTCCTTGGCATATACTTAATGTCAAATGCCCCCAAAATTGTCCCCCATTTGGCAATTCTCCCTGTATAACCAGCCTTTTGGAGCAATGCCGACAGAGGAAGTTGGGTTAAAACCACAATTGTATGAGCTTGAAAATAATGGGGGAGTTTTCGCGTAGCATGCACCACAGCCAAAATAGCTTTCTCTAAAGGTAAATAACGAACTTCTGCTTCATGTAGTGACTTGCTCACATAATAGATTAACCGTTGTACTCCATTCTCCAGCCTTACCAATACTAGACTTACTGCATAGGGAGCCACATCAATATAGGCAAAGAGAACCTCTTTCTCATCGGGTCTGAACATAATGGGTGGCTGAAAAAGGTAATCCTTCAATTGATGAAAAGCTAAGGCACACTCTTCAGTCCACTCAAACTCATTCCATTTGTGCAACAGTTGGAAGAAAGGCCTACATCTATCTGCGGACCGAGAAATAAATTGGTTCAAGGCTACAATCATTCCTATCAACTTCTAGACTTCTTTGGGATTTCGAGGAGGTTGTAAATTATTAATTGCCTTAATTTGATCAAGGTTGACTTTAATTCCACGATGGATTACCATGCAACCTAGAAATTTGCCCGAACTGACACCAAAGGAACACTTAGAAGCGTTAAGGCGTAACTTGTGTTCTCTCAACACTTTAAAAATACTTCTGAGGTCACTCACATGTTTCGACTCTGCCTTGCTTTTCACCACCATGTCATCTATGTAGACTTCAATATTTTTGCCAAGCTGGGGTTCAAACATTCTAGTCATCATCCTCTGATAAGTTGATCTAGCATTCTTCAACCCAAATGACATCACCTTATAATGGTAGTTCCCCGTAGGCGTTATAAAAGCAGTCTTCTCTTGATCATCCAAAGCTAATGATATTTGATGGTATTCCTGAAAGACATCTAAAAAGCTCATTCGAGGATGACTAACTATTGCATCTACCAACTGGTCAATCCTAGGTATTAGGGAGGGATCTTTAGGGAAAACTTCGTTTAGATCTGTGAAGTCCACACACACTCGTCATTTTCCATTCTTCTTCTTTACCACCACCATGTTAGTCTACCACTCTAAGTAAAACACTTCTTTTATTGCCCCTACACTCTTAAGCTTTACCACCTCTTCCTTGACAGCATCGGAATGTTCTTTAGAAAAGCACCGAGGTGGTTACTTCTTAGGAGTGACGGATGGATTAACATTCAGATGATGATAAATGAAATTCAGATCCACCCCGGGAGCTTCATAAGCACTCCATGAAAACACATCAACATTCGTTTAGATCTATGAAGTCCACACATACTCGCCATTTCCCATTCTTCTTCTTTACCACCACCATGTTGGCCAACCACTCTAAGTAAAACACTTCTTTTATTACCCCTGCACTCTTAAGCTTTACCACCTCTTCCTTGACAACATCGGAATGTTCTTTAGAAGAGTGTTGAGGTGGTTACTTCTTAGGGGTGACAGATGGATTAACATTCATATGATAACAAATGAAATTCGGATCCACCTCGGGAGCTTCATAAGCATTCTATGCAAACACATCAACATTCTTCCTAAGGAAAGCAACCAGTTCTTCCTTCTCCCGAGTAGGCAACTGAACTCCCACTTGGAAATACTTATCGTCGTTATCAATTATGATTTTTTATAAATCTTCACACTTTGCCCCTTCTGTCACAGTATCCGAGGACATGACTGCTTTCTTTGGTTGCTATAAGTCCTTTTCTGTAAAGGCCGAGGATTTACCCTCAGACTGATGTCTAATTACTGCCACCAAATATTGCCTGGCCATAGACTGACTCCCAACCAACTCCTCTACCTAGTCCCCTAAGGGGTACTTCACCTTCAAGTGCAAAGTGGAAGAAACAGCCCCCATAACATGAAGCCAAGGTCTCACCATGATAGCACTGTAGGAGAATGTGCTTCCACCACAATAAAATCCACCTTCACGATCTCTGACCCTGTCTGAACAGGCAGTCTGATCTAGTCCCTTAGGATAACCATCTTCCCATCAAACCCCACCAGAGGGGAATCATAGCTGACCAAGTCCTCAGGCTTCAGCTTAAGCCCTTTGTGCCTTGATCCACCAAAACTCTCTTCACATCATACCCCCCCTATCTGGAGGGTAACCACTAAGGTATCATCATGTGGCTGAAAAGTTCCCACTTTATCCTCATCAGAGAAGCTCAGAGCTAGTCAGACCTCCATTCTTCCCCTCTTGGAATTAAGGATCAAATCCTCAGAGTATGGCCATGGTATGGACATAACCCTGGATGGATAAGAACTAGTTTGACCTGGGGTAACAAGAATAACACTAATTGTCCCCAAGGGTGGTCTTGAGGAAATATTCTTTTGATGTGCCGACCCTGCCTGGCTCTCCTGCCCAGTTGGTTGATACAGGAATTGCTTTAGCTTCCCACTTTTGACCAGTTATTCCAAGTGATCATGTAAAATCCTACACTCCTCTGTAATGTGTCTTCGGTCTTGATGGTACTGGCAATGAAGACTTTGATTACGCTTCATAGGTTCTCCTCCCATCTTATTTGGTCATTTAAAGTATGACTCATTCTTTATCCTTTCCAAGATTTGGTGCATAGGCTCCCTAAACATCGTGCTGACTACCTGGGCAATGGCAAGCCCAGTATGTCCAGCAAAATTAGGAATGGTAATGAGTCGGGTTCGGGCCGGGTTTTTCCATACTCGGACCCAACCCGCAAGCTAAAACCCGTGCAATGGACCCAACCCGCAAGCTAAAACCCGTGCAATGGACCCAACCCGTTTACTAAGCGGGTTTTTTTCCTGGGGCCCGGACCCGCCCCCGCCAGGTCTCATGGGCCCTGTTAAGGGATTGGGCCTAATTCGTGGCCCAACCAAAAAAAAAGAAAAAGAATTGAAGCCCAAATTTATTTTTGCCTACATTCAAGCCTGCATATTCTCATTCAAGCCTAGATAACATGGCCCAAATGCCAAATCAGTCCCAATCATAAGCTACTAATCATAAATCAATAAATCACCTGTTAAAGAAAATCATAACTAAAATCACCAGCTAAACATAAAAATAAAATAAATCCAACAAGTCCAAGAAATAAGTATCAAAAGTCCAACGAGTCCAAGAAATTAAAAAGCTACAAAATAAATCCCACAAGTTTAGCATAATTGCAAACCAACAAACTAATCCAACAAGGCTAAGAAATTAAAAAAGCTACTAAATTAATACAAAATGTTTAATCTTCGACAATTGTGACACAACTCCCATCAATTGTGACACAACTCATAATTTATAAATTTCTTGTACATGTAACTGTGTGGCCTGTGCTTCCCAGCTCTTTTCTGTTTGAACATAAATTACAACTTGAAACTAAATAGAAGATCTCCAAATTCCCTGGAATTATGTGATCTTCAGCAAATACAGAGCAGCGCTACATAATGCATAGCACCCATAAAAAACCGAGATCTTTTAGCTGGTGTCTTTCACCTACATAGTACAAGTAATGCATGACCAAACTATCAAGTTGTTTATACAAATAAGAAGTAATTAATAAGCAAACAAGCTACCAAAAACTACCACATACCCAAATGCACGCAGGATCTGATTAGTTTAAAATGCCATTTATATTGAAAAGAAAACAGGTTGATTTATAGTTGTAGTTCCACAGGTTCATTAATAAGCATTATATTCATTGAAATTTGGTTATCAACTGATTAGATTAAAATGCCATTTATATTAGAACCTTTGTAGAATAAGATATTTTTAAATCTTATGCCTAACTGTTCTAGTCACCCTATTCATTTAGGCCCTGCAATATCATCCTCATCTCATTACTATGTTGTTTACATGAAATGACAATTCTTATTGCATCTCCAACTTTAGTAAATAAAAACCATTTTCCCTGAATATACAAAACTGATGCTTGGGTACAAACAAATATACCTTCAAACATGTTTGAATACCTTCAAACATGTACAAACAGATATATATATATATATATATATACACACACACACAGCCTTCATTCAGTATAACATCTTTACCAAACCGAAAGCCAATTATTATTCAATACTAATAAGCTCAGTAACTTCATTTTTCATGTTCAACCAACCATTTAAACCAAAAAAGGAACATACCTCTAATCAAACTCACCACCTTCATCTTTAAAATGATTCTTCATTTTCAAGCCTTCTTTGTTACTATTTACAAACTTGAGTTGAGCCTCCATTCTTAAGCTCTCTCTATTATTTACGATCACAAGCGAGTCTTTGTTTTTGGGCTGTCACTAATATTTACAAAACCCTTAGTTCCTACTAGCATCCAAGGACCATTACATTTAGTTCCCTCACTAGCATTGTGTAATTCTGCCACTGCAGCACCACAGTCAGACATAGAGTCAAGCAAGCCAAAGCTGGTTCCTACTAGTATCCAAGGAACAGAATGCTTTAAGACTTGAATCAGGTAAAAGATATGTGTACAAAAATTCACTACCATATTTCAGACTTAGTTTCACTGATTTCAACATCCCCAATGTATTACTTATCATCAAATCCAATCCTAATTACCAAAACAAACCCAATAACACCACAAACACCTTAACCCATAAACCAAACCCTCACCCACCCAAAACCCAAATAAACATTATTATCATCACAACAAATTCAATGAACCACCACACAATCAAAACCTCCAAACAAATTTTAATGAAACACTGGAAAAAAAAAATCCAAAATTTTAAAACAAAAACTGAACATTTTGCCTCTTTATCAAATCCAAAAATCGCAATGATAGATCATACATTTTGCCTCTTTATCATCAAAGAGTGAGATCATATAAAAAACTTTACAAATCGGACAACAGAGATTAAACACATGACTCATCTTGTTCAAGTTATGATCAATACAACTGAGTTAGAGTTCAATTTTATTATATAGCAATCACTACATGCTAATTGAGCATTTGTGTAATAATCCAAAGCGTTTCCATTTCTTTTCTTATTGTCCTACATTTTCTCAGCAAACAAACAATGCACCAACAATCAAAACCTTAGCCTAGTAAAAAGAAACTAAAAAAAAAAAAAAAAAAAAAATCACGTCAAACTCATATTTAACAGCTCATTTTCTCTCTTTCATCACATTTTCATATCAACCAAACAGAGCACAAACATCCATCCATACATTAGATAAATGTATATACATACATATAAAAGAACTTATTGTTGTTGTGTATCGTTGTTACCTTAGAACAAGTTTTCTGGAACCCTAATCATTTTCCCCAAACACTTTTTAAGCAAAAAAAATTGCGAGAGTAACAGACTAAGACGACGAAACAATGCCATGGAAAGGCTCTTCGTCGTCTACAATGCTAAATGGCCCAGAGATTTCTAGAAGACTCAGAATTTCTCAGAGTTTTTGTGAGAGAGAGAGAGTCTTTGGAGTTTAATCTTTTAGTGTGTAAATTGAGAAAGGATTCGAAAAGAGAGAGGGTGAGGGAGTGTTAGAGTGTGGAAGTGAGGGTGAGGGAGCGTCGGAGTGTAGGAGTGAGGGTGAGGGACTAAGCTGAGGGAGAGTGAGCGTCGGACTGAGGGAGGGGGTTATGAGTGCTGAAGAAATGAGGGATTAAGGTTAGATTATAGGTATATATATACATAGGGTATTTTTGTAATTTCAGGGTACCGGGTTTTCTTCTAGGCCGAGTTTTGGGTCGGGTCTCAGATTTTTTTGCTAAAACCCAGACCTGACCCGGACCCACTTCGGGTTTTTTTTAAAAAAAAAACCCATACTTGACCCTATTCCTAATCGGACCGGGTAAAACCCGGCCCATTAGGGTTGGGCCGGGCCGGGTACCCGCGGGTCAGGCAAAAATTGCCATCCCTAAGCAAAATCTCTCCTAGAGCGATTATTGTTATGCCTCTTTGACCTAAAATCTCTTCGGTCTTGGGGAACTACCTTCGTCTTCCCCTTTCTCTGTTGTTGATCATCTTTAACCCGTTTATACTCATCAATTCAATCCATGAGCTAACGTACACTTCAGGCAGGCTTCCTTGTTAAAGACTTCCTCAAATCGTGCTCAGTAGGCAGGCCGACCTTCAATGTCTTTATTGCTACATCATCAAAATTTCCATCTATCTCATTAAACATCTCCCAATACCTATTTGAGTACGTCTTCAAGGTCTTTCCCTCTCGCATGGCTATAGACAGCAAGGAATCCAAGGGATGAGGAATCTTACTACAAGTAACAAATTGGGCCCCAAAGGCCTTGGTAAGCTCTTGAAAGGAGCTAATTGATCCCTCCTTCAACCCATCAAACCATCTCATCACCACTGTCCCCAAGCTAGATGGGAATACCTTGTATATAAAGGCCTCATTCTTCGAGTGGACAGCCATTCTTTGATTAAATGGCTTACATGCTCCACTGGATCCGTCCTATCATTATACATGGTAAATGTTGTCTGAGTAAACCACCGAGGAAGTTTTCCCCCTTCAATCCTTCTTGTGAGCGGAGATTTGGAAATTTGGCGCAACGCCTTACTCATAGCATTTCTCCCCAAGCCCCTGTGTGACAAGCTTCTGCCCCTCTGCCTACGATGGCAATCCTTATCATAAGACAAAGACTCACTAGAAGGATTTCTTGACCTGAGCTTGTAACTACCATTATCATCAGAGGGAGACTCTGAGCTTAAAGGAGTTCCTCTCCATTGCTTACGGTGTAGCTTCCTCTGTAAAGGATCTATCTCCAGCTGCATGTTCCTGGTGTTTTCCCCGTGGGACACATGACTCCCACTTCTAGAATGACTCTTGCTTGTATGGGTGGTGTGTACACTAACTTCACGGTTTCTCCTTCGTTCAAGATTAAGGAATTGATCTTGACGTTGGGATCCCACAGATTCTTTACGGTTTAGTCCTGAACCTACCATGGTTGATCAAGCTCAAGAATGTTCAATTTCCCACAGATGGCGCCAATTGTAAGGACACGATTTGCTCCACAACCCAAGCGGATGGTCAATGGCCCAATGAGCCCAAAACAATAAATTTATTAGAGAGTGGACTTGAAACTGAACTTTCAATGAGTTAGGTAGATAAGAATCACCAGTAGGTTAGTTATTAATGGAAAGAATAAAACAAACGGTTTTGAATAAGAAAAGTTCTCCTCGGTCAAGTCCAAGGAAGATCTGTTCTTGTATATTTCTCTTAGTCTTATAAAAAAATTAAAGTTCTTGGATATACAGTGATTTTTCTCTAGTTTTCCTCATGATCTCCTTTGTAATGGGGTTCTTCTCTTTTATATTCCCTCATTTTCTTTCATCTCAGCCCTCCACGTGTAGTTCAGATTGCTAATCTTCTTGACGCTTGTCCCATCAGCACCTTCTTGAAGTCTTTGGAGGTAGCTGTAAGGCTAAAAATCACTGTTTAACTATCACTTCCACATTAATGCAGCCAGGGGCTTAAATGCAGAGCATTCAATGCGATGGTAGCAACTTTCTTCTCAGATATTTCTCAACTCTCTTTTGTCTCATCCTTCTCTAATGTTTATCCTTACGAGCATGATTGTCTGCTGCCCAGTACTTAATGGGTGGTCGGCCTCCCAAACTCCACCCTACTGGCCAAGGAGGTAATGTTCCTCAGACAATGTCCTCTGCTCATCATGATCTGATCTCTTCCTCGGCCCAATATCTGTCTACCTTCACTTATACTAGTCTGTCTTCAGGTTATCTGACGTCCTCGGGCGCAGCCCATGGCCCAATACCTATATTTGGGCCCTTCATCCCTACAATGATGATGACAAATTGGGGTGACAACCCAAATTTTTTTAGATGCGATAAAATTTTTAATTTATAACATCCATTTCACTATTATTGACGATAAGAGACTCTACTATCAATGGCTTAGTACCCAAAAAAAAAAAAAAAACAACAACAACAACAATATCATATGTCAATGATAGTAACTCCCATGTTAACATGACATGTAAAATATGAAATTTGAAAATTTAACCCAAAAAAAAGTCTCACCTAACCCTCTCGATTTTCTACTTATAAACAGTTTTAATACATAATTGTATATTCACCTTAATGTTTATAATTAAAGCACCACAAAGATATGGCTTTAAAGACATTGTTAGCTTTGCTTTTGTAACCAATAATGGAGATCCAATATCTTATAGAGATGCTACAAGCAGTAAAGACAACGATAAACGTCTTGTAGCAATAAAAAAAATGAAGTCACTGTGGAAAAAATAAGACTTAATGAATTAGTAATTTGATTGTTAGGGCCTTAGAGAGAGAGAAATTTAAACTTTAAATGTCTTCATTAAAAAACCTAGAAAATGTTAATTGAGATACAGTCTATTAACAAAAATAGCATTATCATTTATGAAATAAAAGTTTTAAGGGTGACGAGAAAGTGAGCAAGCTCATGGCAATGAAGATGAAGCTGCTTGCTTAATAATCTAGCATCACAAAAATTCAGATACAACCATTGACATTGTACTCCAACAAACTGAGTGTGGGTACTCCACATCAATGTAGGCTGTTTAACTAACTTATTTACACATGGTGAAGGTACTAGGAGTATGATTCTATCAATATCAAAACACTTCTATATGTTGTACATTTTAGATGACTAGAACGCAGTGGGCAAATTGAGAAGCATATAAATATAAGGGCATTCACATCCGGTCTGCTAAATGCCATATGTTGGTATATTTTAGTATGAAAGCACAAAAAACCCGCTTTACCCAGTCTTGTAATTGTAAAATTTTTTACAATCTTACTACAGTGTCATCCTATAACTAAGATGGCACTGTAGCAGGATTGTATAATTTTAAATTATATTTTATTCTCTCTCATATATATTACTTCTCTCTCTCTCTCTCTCTCTCTCTCTCTCTCGCATTCTGTTCTCTCCTCTCCTCAAACCTGAAACCCTCGTGTGGTGGTGGTAGCGGCAGAGGTAGGCATGGTCTGAGTTGATGATCGATGGTGGCGGCGTGGTTGGTCTCAATGGTGGCAATGTGGGTTTGTGTCGATGATCGATGGCAGCGACATGGGGTGGTATCGATGGTGGCGGCATGGGTCTGGGTCAATGATCAGTGGTGGCGTGGGTCTGGGTCGATGGTTTTAGGGTGGTCTGTGATGGTGGGTTAATCTGGGTTTGTGTTGGTTTGCTTGGTCTAGGTTGATCTAGGTTGTGGAGTGATCTGTAATGGGGTTCGGTGGTGTGGGTGTGGGGTTTTGATTTGTGTGGGAGTGGGTTTTGGGTCGTGATGGTGCAGTGGTGGCATGGGGCAGTGGTTTTGGCTGGGTATTGATCTTGCGTGGGGCCGTGGTTATGGAGACAATGCCAATAGAGGCGTGGAGATCAGCTTCCGATGGGTTTTGATGGGGTTCTGAATGGATTTTTCTTTGATTTTTTGTGGGTTTCCTTGCATGGTGGTGGTGGGAGTGTTGTTGTTGTGGTGGTGTCTCTGGTTGTGGTGGCAAAGGTGGGTTTCATGGTGGCAGATGTGGGTTTCATTTGTGTGGATTTTTGCTTTGATTTTTTTGTGGGTTCTTGTGCATGGTGGTGGCGGGGTGGATTGTTGCCATGGTGGTGTATCTGATGAGTTTTTTCATGGTGGTAGTGGTGGTGGGATTCTTGTGGCAGAGGTGGTGGTGATGGGTGGTTAAGAGAGAAACAGTAAGGAAAAAATAAAACAAATGGGGAAAAGGATGAGAGAGAGATTTTATTATATTATTTTATTGGGTA
The DNA here is from genome assembly GCF_001633185.2 of Quercus lobata. Lineage (NCBI taxonomy): Eukaryota > Viridiplantae > Streptophyta > Magnoliopsida > Fagales > Fagaceae > Quercus > Quercus lobata. The sequence goes on along the minus strand of NC_044915.1, from coordinate 32,996,471 downwards.
GTATATATATTATTTTAATGAGTTGAATAGGAAAATGAAAGTTGGTATGTTGAATGTATTATAAAATAGTATGGTATAATAAATAAAGTAACTTTTGAAATGATAAAATGGAAGTTTTTGAAGCAATCGGATGTGGATGCTCTAAGGGTAGTGTTAATTGGCACCGTAAGGTATCCGTTAACAAATACCTCTATGTCAATTTATTTTGTATTATGTCAAATTTTTTACCATTTTTATAGGGTGAAGAGTCAATAAAGTTGACTTTTTGAGTTTTAACTATTTTCAATTATCTTATCAATTTATACTAATTTTTTATTAGTTAGACCCTACAATAAATTATCCTTAAAGGGTACCCTACGGTGCGGTTAATATTTCCCTAAATATAATATATGAATGGAACAGGAAAAATGAATAAAATGAACCCCTAGAAAGATATGCCTGGTGTCATCTTAACCTTGCCAAGCACAATGGTATATGTGGTCTTCTTCAAGATTTTGGAAAAAAAAAAATTGTATATTTTTAATGAAAACAAATTGCCTAAGGAGAAATATAGAGTAAATAACCTGCCTCCCCAGAGATAACAAAATCAAAACATTGGGGGGCCAGTCTTAACACTAAAATAACCATATATACAATAAACTGTTAAGAGGCCATCTTGCAAGAACATGAGCAGCTTTATTAGCTTCTCCGCTAACCCAACCGAAAGACATGCACTAAATCAAAATGACCAGCAATTTGATAAGCTTCCATAACAAAATAAGACAACCTCCAGGGGGTCTGATATATAGGGAAAATCAATGCATCAAAACACACATTAAATTGACCTCATCAATGAGTTCAAATTCATTGTCAACTTCCCAGAGAGCTATGATGTGGAGCTTGTCAAAGAAATAGGATGATGGCTCACATGCAACTAATAATTGTGCAAGAAGTCTCGGTTAATAAAGAATATCTAGAAAAAGTACATAACTTAAGTGTAATATGCACCAAATTTAAAGACATAGTCCAGTGCAAACCGTTGATAAATCATAACAAAGTTCCCTAGAATCATAACAAAGTTCACTAGAATGCATTACTTTGTTGATAAGCCGAAATCAAAAGTTGATGAATCTTTTCCATTTTTCCACTCTTTTCATCTTCCTGATCCATCTTAATAAGAATCTGTAAAAGAAAATAAAAAAACAACAACTAATCAATACGCTTGAAATAATATATATATAGAGAGAGAAAGAGAGAGTCTATTTTTAAATTGCTACCTGCTCATCATTGTTCTTAAATATTGGGAGAAATCGCCGCCTACAATGCTCGTTGAATATAAGAGTGTAGATAATCAATGGAATGGTGAAAATTGAAGCCAAAGGCGATCGTTTAATTCCGAAAACCCCAACAGCAATTATTTGTGATACTATCAATGAAAAGATTGTTGTGTTGTGAACAACAGGCCAAAACTGTCCTCCGGTATCATATTTTGAAACATATACGTTGAGTATCTGAAATATATATTTAAAGATTGTAAAATGCATTTCTTAATCGTGCAAGGGAACAAATCACAAAATTACAAATGATGAGAATATTTATCAATTTTTTTAGTGAAAAAATAAATATATAAACAAATAATAATAATAACATGAAAAGCCCAACGAAATCAAATTTTGCATGGCAAATGTTTGTCTGGTAGTGGTAGCCCAAAGTGTGCTTTCTCTGTCATTGCCTAAGGTCTCTTCTATCTCTTCTTTTCTTTTCCTAGAATGAATGTGCATATTCTCTTTTTTTCTTATCTTAAATTATCACTATGCTATTCTTTTCTGAATATTTCTCTGATTTCTAGCTGTTTAACAAAATCTATGCATTAACATAATCCCCTGTAGTTGTATTAAATCAATTTTCCATCACCTAAGAATCACTCCACCAACCTTCCATTGCATTGGCAGCCCCCAAGCAGGAAATTCCCTAGAATGTCCTGCATCAGGGTGCTTCTTTTTGAAGCATAATTTTGGTTCTTCTAATAATTTCAAAATGTACTAAGAACATTTAGTTTCTTGCAATAAACCTAGCTATGACTCAGTTAACTGATTGGTGGTTGGACAACAAAGAGAAATACAACAGAATGTACTGTTGAAATATCTTCGAAGGAAAAAAAGATTGAGGGGAACACTAACCTGATTTCGATATACAAGATACGCAAAGAGAAAGTAAATAGTCAAATAGGGCACTAATGGGGGTGCCAAAATGGAACATGTGAATCCAAGGAATCCGAAGAAAAGGAGCCGTGGGACTTCTTTATGGTACGGAAAAGACGAGGTGCCATTACACGAATCATCCTTGATTCTTGGTATGAATCTTTTACCCAGGTTGTAGAAAAGGGAAAATATTTGCATCAGTTCACATGCCAAACTTGTCCAACCATATGACAAAACATAGGTCATGAAGAAGCAAACCTGCAGCAATTTGAAAACCACAATTTTGATGAAAACTTGATGTTTATTTGCACTCAAGAGATAAAGGAAAACAAAAATAAATTTCTTTTAATGAGAATCTGGTAACTGAAGAAATTATTTAAAATATGTAACATCCATCATGAGTGATTATTTTCACAAAAAAAATTCTTGGTTGTAAAGCCTTATTATTACAATCAATAATTAGAAATTAATTAAAATAATTCTCAAAATTCACACAAAATTATATAGAACAGTCTTTATAGTGTAGCATGTTAAGGAAGGCAAATAACAATCTTAAATAAGAATCCAAGAATAAAACCTGTCTCGGAATTGCATTGGCAAGTTCTGCAGCTATGTCTTTCACACTAGAAAAGGCACCCATACAATACACAATAAGAAACCCAACAAAAGCATTAACAAAGAAGACATTCCAGATTGTGAAGTAAAAGATTTTGTAACATGCAGTCTTTTGCCTCCCACTGCGGGAAATATACCCCTCTAGTGTCGAAAACTGCATCATAATTGGTGGAACGGTAGACATAGCTAAATGCAAAATTAGACTTGGAAGGTATCCTGTTACCAACTGGGTCATATATTTCCTGCACCAAGACACATAATAAATTTACGTGATTAGCAATATGCCCATGCAATGCATAAGTTAATCAAAAGCGTTTATAAATTAAAAATATATATATTTCAATAATATAAATAAAAAACAATAAACTAGGATACATTAATTTAAATTACATAATAAAACATATTGTGTAAGCCTGAGTTTTATCAATATAAAAAATAAAAATATGTTACAAATTATTGAAGCTAAATAATGAAAATTTTTAAAATTATTTAAAACTTTTGGTATTTAACTTTTAATTAGAATATTATTTTAAAATTTAAAAAATCTGGTAAGACTTGAAGCAAACTATATTAATAATTTTAAAATAATGCTAGAGACATAAACTTTTTTACAAAATATTTTAGAAACTAATGTAGTCAGTGATTATTGGTAAATGAAAAAAGTGATACTAATAGTGGGTCTGGATGAAAGCTAATGAAAAGTTACACATAATAATAGTTTGTAAAAATATTATAAAATAGTTTGTTCATGTAGTATTACTCATAATTTTAATATACTTATAGTGCACCACATGATCAAAGCACATTGTACAACATGTGACACGTTGACATAGTGTAAACACAACGCAAAAGACCTAATTCTTAATATTGATGATGATGGTAAATGATTAAAACAATTTTAAATAAACAATAAATTTTCTTTTAAATTTTCAGAAACTTATGGTGATAGAATTTAATTGGAATAATATTTGTAAACTTCTGAAAACTTTACTAATAAAGTGTCCCTTGAAGTAAACTATATTGAGGGTCGGCTTAATATATATATATATATATATATATATATCCTTGGAAGTGGAGGAAGAATGCAAAATCACCTATATTTGTTTTTCTTTGAAAAAAATCAATTATCACTCTAAATTTTGGAATCTTTTTGTACAATTTTGATGGCTTTCTGTTTATGTAATAAGGGCTTTGGGACTGATCAGAAATTTTTGGGTTAGGTAGAGCCTTCGGCCTAGGCCTAAGTGGCCTGGGCATAGAAATGACTCTTACCGTACTAATAATTTTAATGCACTTATCGTGCATCACATGATAGACATATTATATGGCATGAACCACTTATGGTAAACCACATGGCCCAAACAAAATGTGTAAGACTCTGGCATAAATTTGTAAAGATCATCACGACATTGGCATAAGGAGAATAAAGAGGGAAAAAAATGCATAAAGAAAAAATAGAGGGCATCCACATGGTATAAAATTTTAAATAAATATTAAGCTAGGAAACGATCGATTTAAAATTAGAAATTCAAGACAAATTTAAGCGTAGGACTTTTTTTTAGAGAAAAAGTACCATGAATTAGAGAAAAGTAACATGAATTATTATAAAGGAATTAGCCATAATCAATCAGAACTATATTAGAAAGGAATGGAAGAACATCTTTTAACTATACAACTAAATCACTAACATGTCTTATATGTTTAGCTAGGTTATAAGCATGTTAAAGAGGTGAATAATTAGTAAATTTATTTAATATCTATACAGTTTTAACAAAAGCATATATATATATATATATATACAAGCAAATAAGTTTGGCGGGCCATTTAGTAATTTTTTTTTTTTTGAGGTGACATTTAGTAATAGAATGTGTTAGTATATTTACACGAATGAAAAATATCAGTATCATAGACTAAACCATCCATGTTAGGTTGCCTTCTAGAGCTACCAAAGTAAATCATAGTTGCACATATATTCTAAAACAACTAGGTTATCTCATAATGATGAGATAGAAATAACAAACACTCTTATACAGATACGGTTGATGAAGCATGTATGCAAAAATTACCAAAAATAATACACAGACCACACATCTCTATACTTACTTCTTCAGAAGTCCTTCCAAGAGTGGAAATGATATTTGTCGATGCAAATATGTTTTTTCTATCTCCTCTAGCTGAGCCAAAACTTGAACAAAGGCCACAGGATAAAGAAACAAAAAGATGAAGGCAGTGATAGCCACAAGTGTTCCCATCTTACGGAACCAAAGTTGTCGGTATGGTATTTCAAGATTTGGCCAATAAACATCTTGTGGTTCTGGAGCCATGTTTCTCACCCATAACATAGAATTTGAAAATAGACTAGCCTGTGCAGCAACAGTAGCAGCATAGCGAGTCTTGAAATAAACTAAAGCAGATGCATCGTCCTGTATGGAAGACCAAAATGCTAGTAATAGTCAAAGATAAACAAATAGGAGCAGAAGAAGAATTGAAGGCAACAATTGTACCCGCGAATTAGGAAATGTGATATTAAAAAAACAAAAATTGATAATGTGATAATACTATTGGCCAATATCCTCTTTTTAGTAGATATTATATGGTCTAACTCCTTAAATTAATGCAAAAAACTTGCAAGAATACACACTGGTAGATCATATTTTCAAATTAATTTGTGGACTAAATTCAAGGATGGAACCTGCAATTTGTCTTTGGTGGGCCAAAACATGAACCAAAATTTTGATCATTTAAGAAAAAGAAATATACTAAAATTGAAAAATAAAACTAACATCCATCAAGTATTAATAAAATAAAAGACGACTGATTTTTATAATACATTTCAAGTCAATCATTATGATATATTAAATGTAACTCGACATTCTTTTAAATTTTGAAAATCATTTTTGATTAATTATGAATTAAATTACGCAACAATAATCTAAAGTCAAGCATGATTAGCCATAAGGAAATCAACACAGCTAACCCCAAAATAGTCTTAAGTCAAGCATGATTAGCCACGAGGAAATCAATTAACAGAGAGGCAAGATGCGCACCGTTGGTTTCTCAACTCTATCATACCGGTGCACCATTTGGTGTGACAAGTAATCATTAGTGAAATTTTTTTGCACAGAATTACTGCATGACTCTTCTGAAGAACAGGGAATAGCACGGACAAGAACTGTAAAATGACTTGGATTTGTTGGAGATCCAGTAATATGTGCTAACCTCATCTCAGCAATACTTTTATACTCCTAGAAATATATGTAGGAAACTATCATAAGAAATATATGTAGGAAATTATCAGAAGAATTAAAAGAAAGTTTCTAGAACAACTTTTGAACAAAAATAAGTTATACAATAGTAGAAAATGCAAATAAATTTACATACTTACATTGTAAAGAAGAATGCAAGCTGAGCATGTTATAATATATAATGCCAGACAAAAAGCCCAGAGCCTGAAAAAAAAAAACCGAGTAACCAATTTAACTGATCTATCGGTTATTTAAAAACAAAGGCGATTAAGTATGTAACTGCTTAGAAATACTAATTAACAATTAGATAGCGAGGTTTTATGCTACACTTCTCTAAACTACTATCAATTCTGCTCTCTCAGTTCACAATCTCTTCAAATGCCAAAGAGAGACAAATGTCCATAGAAATCGTTTGCTGGTTGAAAAAGAACATTATTAGGGACATGCTTGAGCTCCTTTTCAAGCATTGTTTACGTGTCTCATGCATGGGTAAGCATGTAAACACCAGGAAATATAAACGAACACAAATAACTCTTTACTTTTATAATGGTCTAATCATCAAGTATATGGCACGTACCACTTTGAACCTTCTTTGATATTCTCGATGGTAAATGGTTTGAATGTCTCGAATGGATAATGCTCGTTAAGCTTTAGAGAATGATCGTAAGGCTTTACTTGCCCAAAATAATTCACCGGAAGCAGTAGACAGACCCAAATGGGAAAAACAATTAAAAAGATTTTAATGCTGCAAAAGAAAAATTAAATAAAACCCATAAGAACTTGAAAAAACAGCATTAAATATTCTTTCTATAAATATGGAAATGATATTAAAAAGCAAACTATGAACATATTTCTGAAAGAATCTATTTATTTATGAGCTTAAGTTACAAAGTGCATAGGAGTCCTAAGAACTGCATCAAGAGAAAACTTCCACAACTGCCATTTTATTTTATTTAAAAAAAATGGGCCACTGCACTGCAATATGAAGATAGGCAACAACAAAATGAAAATTTTAAATAAATAAATAAAAACCTTAAAATTTATGCAACTTAGATATACACCCCATTACAACAACAAAATCTTAGTTCTAAATTTTTTTAGTTCAACTATGGAATCTCAATAGAGTAATTAGGGATGACCATATTTATTCTTCCTTGTCATTTTATCATATCCCAAAATCATATTTCATTATCTCCTTAATTAATATGTCTTTATTTATTACTTCTACTAATGTTATTTTAGGTTTTCTTGAACCTTTTTTTTTTCATTCCAATCATCTAAATCAAATCACTCTTTCTAATTTATCCATTAATTGATCACTTTTGTTGCTTTGACATATATAATCAAACCATTTCAAGTGATTCTTGCTCATTTTTTCCTTAATAGGAGTAACCCTGTTTTTTAAATGAATTTCTTCAATTTGTATCTTATCTTATTGCCTTGGATTTTCACTTATATATCTTAATTAAGACATATAACTAAATTTTTCATAAAACTAGTGTTATTGAAATGAGAATGTTATAACATTCTTATTTCAATTACAATATTTTTATGAACAATTTAAATAAATGTTATGATATCTAATTTCAACTAACTTTTATGTATATGTTACAAGGGAGACAATTTCATGCCTGAGACCGTTTTAGTTTGGTTGGGTTAACGAAATATTTTGATACAGGTTGATACCGATGTACCATTTCTAGACTACTGCTATTCATTCATATATATATATATATATAAAAGTATGAATTTATTAATTTTTATATTTATCAACAAAAAATTTAGAATCCACATATTTTATAAGTCTTAATATTAGTTTAAGTACATTAAATAATATATTAGTTTAAATAACATTTTTTTAAAAATAAAATATTTCAACATTTTTATATTTTTTATTGTACCGGTAGAAACACTCAAAATATGCTCATTACAGGCTGGTACAACCCTAATAGCTGGTATATTTGATAGGACAAAACTTAGGTACGTTTCCTTAAGTGTTCTTACTTATGTTCATTTTTTAAGATTCAGTCACATGGTTACTTAACTAAAAAATACATTATTATCTCATAATAAAAAATCTACATGGAAAATCTGATAAACAGCATCTAAGTAATGTGCCTAACTTCTATAACTTTATCGTTAGGATAAGCGAAACATATGTAAGCATAAGTGTATGGTATAAGCATATATACATATGTGAAGAATGGTGATTGATTAAGTATGTGTTTGGATCCAGATGAAATACTTGCATCTGGAATTTTTTTTTTTTTTTTTTCTGCACGCATTTCAGCTTTAGGGGGACAAAGTGTACTGTTCACGGGACCCATAACCACTTTATTCAGAAAAAAATATTAAAAATAGGTCTCATGACACTATTCATACATTTAAAAATTATTTTGTTACAATATTTTCAGTTTTCAGTTTTTAGCAAAATAAACTATATTCAATTGAACCCTAAGAAACAGCATCCAACCAATAATAAAAAAATTTTAAAAAAGTTGTGTCATATATACATGCTTTTTCTCAAAATAAATTATTTGAAGTCTTGCGAAATAGTTTAAGATAATTTATTAATTTCCAGCCTTTTGTCATTTATAGATTAAAAACGAGAGCTTATTTTTAATTTTCATTCGATTGTTGGGCTGAGTAGAAGTATGACAATAAAGCTCTAAAAAACCAAGTCCTTAATAAGAAGAAAAAGGCTCTTGTAACTACCAAATACCTATATTCCCATTGTTTGAATTTCATCTTGTAAAATGGATTTCATTTTCTAAAATTAATCACTACGATGATAAAAGTTCAAAGAAAAAAAATCAAGAAATTGACCAAAACTACAACAATTATCTTTCCAAGCCGTCCGCCAGCAAATAGTCAAATACTGATATAATCAAGTATAGGGCACAATATATCATCCTTCATTAACCACAAGTTTTGGGTAGTTAGTAATTACCTGAAAACAATTATTCTGAGAAAAACCACAGCATCCATGCCACCAATGCGCAATAGTTCTTCTTCACTTGCTTGAAATGCTTCAACTATCCAACTACGTGAAGGAATAAACTTCTCAACGCAAATAGGATCATTGGGTGTCTTTCTTGAAGCAAGCCTCCCTCCAAAGTACACTCTCACATTGCTTGGTAGTTTTTTTAGTATGGAATGGAGCAACAAAAGGGCCACACACAGAACTATATTGATTCCTATTGAAGTTATAAGAGCATAAATGTCCATCTTCTTTTGCTATGTCTTCAAGCTTTGGGGTTTTTTTTTTTCAAAGCGGCTTTACTTGATTCAGGTATTCGTGCTGCAAATTTATGTCAAGTTCTCTTATTTACTTATAACTAAAAGTCTATAAGTAACAAAAACTCTATAGGTAAGTGTGTCATGGTATCTGTATTGAATTCAAATAAGTTTCCCATTAAAAGCTACAGATAAAAATGTCGAAACATATCAAAAAACATTGATTACACAATCAAGTGCATACCAAGGAAAAGGATTGAATTAAATACAAGCAATATTAGTGTTACTGTAAAAACACCCAAAATAACAAATAATAGTATAATACGTACACTTGCAATCCACATCTTAAGTACTAGAGGACTAAATTGTAATTTACAACTATAAAATTTTGGGTAATGTTGATTTTGTTATTTAAAGTTTTCGAAATAGGATCGTGTCCCTAACATTAGGGAGGGCTTGGAAAAATGAATTTCCATCCTAGTCTAATGTCAAAACATGTCAACTAAGTTTAAAACGATTTTTTTATAAGAAAGATGGCAATTTTTTTATCAAAAAAAGTGGAGGTATTAGGATTTCTTTTCGGGTTTATTAAGAAATTTAAATTAAGAAAACTTTAATTATAAAAAAAAAAAAAAAAAAAAAAAAAAAAAAATATGACGATTTATCACCACAAAAAAAAAAAAAAAAAAAAATCACACGCAAATACACATAAAGTTTTACAATTTTTTTCCTACAATTTTTTATATTTTGAAATCCTTAAATAATAATTCATTATGAGTTATCATTATCAATTGTCAATGTGGATAGATGTAACCATGTTATTTTGTTAAGTTTGTATAACATTTTTTAAAAAAAATTTATGCAATTGTTATTATCTATTTATTGTCATTATTTTTAAGCAAACAAATTAATGCTTGAAAATCACTAACTTTATAACAAAATTGTTTTATTTTATTTTCTTTTTTTATAGGAACAAAATTTTATTATAACATGATAACATACACACACATGTAATAGACCCTCTATATTACCTAATTATTAAATTATATAAAGTTATATTATATTTATACTATACATGCACACATTCACATAAATAACGTTATAATAAAAAATTTCTTATTTAATAGCCCTTTAATTATTATAATTATATAATAATTTAATGTAATAATTATATCATTGTAATTACTATTTAGTCATCTTTTCTTTTATTCACACAAATAATATTATAATGAAAATAAATAAATAATACACAATTAATATCAGACATGGGCCCATACAAATATATACATTTATAATTACAAACACGTACTCACTCTTTACGAATAAAGAAAAGAAATTCAATAGAAAGAGACCTGTGATTTGTGTCAGTGTAAAAATACTTTTAAAGATAAATTAAACTAATAAAAAAAAGATTATATATATATATATTCCCCTGTTCAAAACTATAACATTTTGAATTTATTAAAACCAAGTAAAGCATATTTATTATTAAGCAAAAATAATATATATTAATTTTAATTTTAATTTTATTTAGTTTTCTTTTTTTTTCTTAATTTTCACTCTATCAGGTCCAAAATTTTCTCTCCCTAAGAGATACGGACGTGTTAGATCGGAAGCTTCATCCAAACAAATCCATCTGCTACGACCCAAACAAATCTCAAACCTGAGCATATGAACAAAGACTGTATAATTATTATGTCAACAACTTTTTTTTGGACATAGATGACTTGCTCTGAATCTCAAACCTGAGTATATGAACAAAGACTGTATAATTATTATGTCAACAACTTTTTTTTGGACATAGATGACTTGCTCTGAACCTGAGAACCCACTAACCATAATGTTGATACTGAGAATGGAACACGAAAGAAAAATCATGCCACTTGTAAAATAAATAAAAAATTAATTAAAGACAAATAACAACACAAATAAAGCACGCACGCACGCAAAATTAAAGAACTGACAGATTCTTTGATGGGGCAAAAGATTTCATCAACTTTGATTTCCTGAGGGGATCCAAATTTCTCTCTTTCTCAGATCTGAATTTTTAACTGGGATTTTGTAAAATGGATGAATGCTGATTGCTTATATATATAGATGCTGGGACAGCCAGATGACTGTAGAAGCAAACAGAGTTCCGTGTAGGACTGGGATTTGTTATCCCTTTTTTTTCGTTTGAGTTGATATCATATCATCTATCATCTATAATAAAATTGGACTTAAAAATCAAAATTAATAGGTTTTTTTTTTTTTTTTTCTGGGTTCTTATCACTTATTTAAATAAAGTTTGATATGCACAAAAATTAATATCAGCTTATCTTTTTGGTTCTTATTTTTATTTTTATTATTTTAATTTTTAGTTATATCATATTAATTTGGTTTTAAGTTTTGTTGATATGCAACAGTTTTTTTTTTTTTAATGAAAATACGCAACAGTATTTAGTAAATTAGTATTTACTTTTTTTTTTTAATCTCTTCCTTCTTTTATTTATTAAAAAAATTAGGGAAAAATGCCCTAAACTTTGAGATAATTGCCTTAACACCTTATAAACTTTTATTTTAGCTAATTTAGTACCTCAACTTTACATATTTGCCAAATTACTACCTCTGTTAGTTCTCCTGTTAGTTTACTGTTTACCTAACACAAAAATTATCAAAATTCTCTGCAACCGAATGAGGGAGAGACACATCTCACCAAGATTGATAGAGAGAAGTCTAGAAGGAAGAAGATCTAACCAAAATCAATTGCAACCAATCAACACAAACGCACTCAATAAAATAATTCAAATAAAAAATTCAATCCTTCATAACATTCTGAAGTGTAAACGGAAAAGTACCCATAAAACAAACAATTCTTCAATTTCCCATGTCCAGAAAAATGCAGCTTTCTCAATTGTATTTTCCACACGAAATCAATAAGTTAAAAATATTAAAAAAGAAAAAAAAAATCCCCACCTTCCATCCAAATAACATGTTCCTTTTGCATGCCAATCATGAAGGCATTGCACTTGTGGATCTCAACAACCAAGGGCCTACGGCAATCGGAAAACTCTTTTGACACTTGGAGAAATATATTTTGATTTCTCGCCCTGGTACTCGAGTTAGCAATCTACTACTTTTCTAGTACTCAAGTTTTAGACAATTGAGTTTTATCTGGTACTCAAGTTCAATGAACTTGAGTTTCTAGTGAGTTTGCTAGCATGGCACTGGTTGAGCTGGATTTTGGGCATTAAAAAATGCTACCTGGTACTCGATGATCTCAAACTCGAGTACTGTGTGGACTAAACTCGTGTTCCATGGACTCAAGTACTATGTTAGTGTAAGTTCATAATACCTGAGCTCCTTAAACGCGAGTATGGCTCGAGTTTCATAGTTCCAGGATGCCCACCATTGAACTCAGATTTGGCTCAGGTTGCAGCGTAATTATAGCCCACAATACTAAAGTTCATTGAACTTGGGTTTGGCTCGAGTTGCAAGATAATAGCCCACCATACTTGAGTTCATTGAACTCGGGTGTGGCTTGGGTTCCAGGTCCACCATACTCGAGTTCAATGAACTCAGGTTTGACTCTTCCTAATACTCACCGTTTCATTCACTCTCAATCTCCCTTTCTCAATCTCCCTAATACTCACCGTTTCACTCTTAATCTGCCTCTCTCTCACTCTTAATCTTACTCTCTTAATCTCCCTTTCACTTTCTCAATCTCGATCAGTCTCCCTCTTGCTCTCACTAAGCTTGCTCTCACTCTCGCTCTCAATCTCCCTCTCACTGTTAGTCTCCCTCTTAGCCTCGCTCTCTCTCTCTCACTTTCACTCTCACTCTCACTCTCGCTCTTCGGTGTACTCTCACTCTCAAACCTTGACATTGACAATATTGAGGTCTTTAGTTGGTGATCTGCATCTTCAATTTCGAATCACAAGGTACATACTCAATCTTACTCTCAATATCTGTTTGACCATTTGGTTTGGGGGTTAGGGTTATTTGTGGTAATTGGGATGGGGATTAAATTTAAAAGCAAGGTCCATTGATTTATTGAATAGGACCATTACCATAGCTGTCTAGGTCACCACAAATCTTTCACGGCTATCCAATGCACCTTGCTTCTTGATTATTTTCCTTTGTGTTTCTTTTTTTGTTCAAGAAGTTATTGATTTCCATTTTGAGTCCAAAATGTATCGATAACATGCCCTGTCCAGAATGTTGTGAATTTTGGGGCTTAGAATTGTTTAAGAATTGATGTAAATGTACAAGCTTCAATACCCTAGACATAGTCACCCTCCCAATTATATGAAAAATGGTCAAACCTCAATCTAAACCACATATTTCTATGTATACAAAAGTAGGAACTCAAAAAAATGGGTAAAATGTTTGTAATGAGTGTTTTTTTTCAATAAGGGTAATCCACTAGTAGTTCATTGAATCTACTTGTAAGGTATATAGCCACTCTCTTTTGAATGAAATTCAAGCTTATTATTAAAAAAAAAAAAGAAAAAGTAGGAACTCAATTTGTGAATTTTCCTCATGTGTCATGCTCCTTAAAAAGAGAATTAGAATGTTTATGCTTTGCATTTGACCTAATGGGCCAGTAGTCACTTAATGGGCCATTAATCACCTTTAATTTATGCCAGATATGGACCCACATTGAGCGGGACCCTCTGTGAGTTCTGTCTTGACGAGGCAGCCTGTGCATTGTTCAAGTTTGCTTTGGGATGCTCCTTCAGCAGGCAAGGTATGCACTTGTCCAAAATCGTAGTCAATATATATAGTAGAAAGATTTTCTTACTATGCACTTGTCCCTAACATTGGCATTTAAGTTTGAAGTGTAATTATTACATACTTAATGAATGCTATTATTAATACAACGCTACTCCGTTTGCAAGAAGTGCTAGGCGTATTAACTTGTCGTCACAGATTTAGTGGTGTGCCCGAAGGTGGGTTAAATCAACGGATTGCCGCTTATATCACAGATGCGGGATTAGATGAACTACTTCGAGTCCCAAATATAGACCTTAACCATGCATTGATTAGGCGTTGGTGGAGAGATGGCGTTGGCGGTCGGTGCTAGTGTAGTGACAACACCGCAGTGCTGTGTGCGCCGAGGGTAAAAGCGTGTTGGCTCGAGGATTAGTTTGGCAACCCTCTCCCGGCTGACACCACTGACTTGCTAGTGCAACAGTATGCTTGGTATTACATACTGGAGATATTGGGTGGTATGTTGTTTATGGATAAGTTTGGCAAATGGCTCTAAATCATGTATCTGCAGTTTTTCAATCGAATTAGCAATGAAAAGAATTTTAGCTAGGGTAGTGTAGCACTAAGTTGGCTATATAGACACCTTTGTAACACATCACAGAAGACAACCAAGTAGATTGGTGGTGCACGGCTATTGATGCAATTATGGGCGTGGGTGAGGTTTCCACGCATATGTCCTGTGATGAGGCATCCACACCAGGCACTACCCCCAGGTTCACTTGTTGTTAGGTCTGTAGGATCTTAGATAGCTACTGTTTTACATTTTTGCATTAACTTTTTTGCGTGGGAATTATGTAAGTAACTAATGTGAAGGTTATGTCTATGTTGTTTGCTAGATGGAAATAGGCTAAGTGCACAACTGAACATCCAATGCATGTCCTACGCGCCTATCGTATGTCACTTGCTTCGTTACGGCCAAATCAGGATCATGCCTTTGTTGGGGACTGCTTTGGCATATAGTTGTTCTACTTACAATTCGCTTTAGAATGAATAAATATTTTTGATTTTGGAGTTAAACATTTTTGGCATGTATTGGTCACAGTCGTTACACATTTTTTCTAATTATAGTGTTAATACGGTTGTTTGCATTTGTTGGATCATTGCAGATTGTCTGGGAGCCATATAGGTTTATGTTGGGTTCCCTGCCTTCATATTGTACAGCAAGCAAACACATAGGGAGGTCTATCGTGCTGCTCATACATTTGGCCACAAAAAATTGAAATTAGTACATTGCCAATGAGCTCTAGGCTTTAGCTCAACCAAAAGTTAGGATTCTCTTTTGGGTTGAGTGTAATCTTTAATAGTGAATTTCAGAATTTCTACTAAATCTACTGAATCTGTTCTTTGATGGTTGAGCTGCTATGTGGACTCCCTACCATCTGTGACATATGTAGGTTTTGTTCTTGAGTTGTTGCCAATGCTTGCTTTTATGTTCCTTACTCCAATGGCAGGGTTGCAAATTCATCCTTCTCTTTCTCTATTTTTTAGGTGCTTGTTCCAATGTTTTCTCTATCATACTTGTCTTGTCCATTTCAAGTTCTTGAAGAAATCAGACCCTATCTAGTAGGGGCAGCTGGTGGATTTCTTGAACTGGTGGCAATTGAGGTACCAATAGTCAAACTAAGGATAACAAGACCAGCTACAGGAGTGATGACTGTTCGTTTTGTTGTTACACAAAAACTGCGAGAGAAAATTCTAGCAATTGTAGCAGTTCAACTTTTGTAAAATCCTAGGGAGAAACCAAAAAAAATAAAAATCCTGTTGCATTCTTGCGATTTTTTTTTTCACAACATCTTGCAAGTAAATGAGGCGTCTATACAAATCTGTAAAACTTTTGTGATAGTTTCATATAACATGTATAGTTTAATATTTAGTGGGCTAACAAAGTTGAGGAAATTCTTGTTAATGGAAATTTAGGCTTGCTGAAGAAATTGTTAGCCATTTCCATGTTCAAACTTTAAATGTTAAATTTGTTTTGGCCTATTTAGTATCTGAGCTTGATTTTGGTTCAACCAAAAGGATGATTGTCCAAAATGTGTGGCAAATCTAGGATTTTTGATACATCAAAAATTAAGACCTGTAAACAAGACTGTCAGACTTTCATGGCATGTCAACACTATAGAAGTGCTTCCTCCGTCCCCAAAACAAACCCAAGCAAAAGAAATATGCAAATTTTGGTTTTGCAGTTGTAATGGGCTAGTGAGTGAGATTAAAAATTGAGACGAAGAGGGAGAGTATGAGAGCGGGATTGAGAGTGAGAGGGAGATTGAGAGTTAGACTAAGTGAGATTGTAAAAATTTACATAGTACTCGAGTTCTATGAACTTAAGTTTGATAGGGTAAGTTACCGAGCCAAACCCGAGTTCACTGAACTCAAGTATAGTGGACTACAAATTAAACCTGGAACCCGAGCCATACTCGCATTTACGGAGCTCGGGTACTATGTATTACACTAAAACAATACTCAAGTTCTCAAAACTCAAGTATAGTGGACTACAAATTAGTCCTGGAACCTAAGCCATACTCGTGCTTAGGGAGCTCAGGTACTGTGTATTACACTAACACAGTACTCGAGTTCTTAGAACTCAAGTTCAGGGCACACAGTACTCGAGTTTGAGAACCTCGAGTACCAGGTGGCAATTTTTAATGCCCAAAATCCAACTCAGCCAATGCCATGCTGGCAGACTTACTAGGAACTCGAGTTCAGTGAACTCGAGTAATATTTAGAACTCGATTTTTTGAAACTCAAGTACTAAAAAAGTGGTAGATTGCTAAATATTTCCAAAACAATGCTAGATTGCCACAAACTTTGCCAAAACGTGGTATTTGGCTATTTTCACCCTTCTCTCTCTCTTGCATGAAAGAGAGAAAACTGAACCCTTGGACCCCGTTACCACGAACTGCAGAGTCAGCACCACAAAAGGTGAGATTGGTAGCAGGACCACGAATTCCGACGAATGGCAAGATCTGATTCAATCTTCTCTCTCCTAGGTTTTTCTCTCTCTACCTAAATTTCTCTCTCAATCGGTTGTAAAAAAAAAAATTGGTAATTTTTCCATGTGCATGTCACCGAGTAGGTACACTAACAGCAAAACTAATAAAAGTAGCAATTTGGCTCATGTGTAAATTTTAGGTACCAAATTGGCCAAAATAAAAGTTTAGGAGGTGTCAGGACAACTACTGTAAAGTTCATAGGTGTGTCAAGGCATTTCTCCCAAAAAATTATATCCTATTGATTTTAGGATTTGTTGATAGTATTTAGATAGAGACAACTATATTTACGTTTTCTTCATTTTATTTTTTATTTTTTCACCCCTTCCTCTCTCTCTCTTTTGTTTTTAATCCTTTCCTTTTCTTTTCTCTTTTTTGATAGGACTCCTTTCCTATTTGATTTTTGGTTTTGTTGATGATATTTTAATAGACACAATAGTGTTACATTGTTTTTTTTTTTTTTTTTTTTTTTTTTTTTTTTTTCTTTTTTTTTTTTTTTTTTTTTTTGAGAAACAGGACCAAGCTCACCAAACTTTATTAAGAAATTGAATAATCTGCAAGAACAAAAGCATCTACATCAGACAGAACAAATTCTATCCAAACTAACAAAGGAAAAGAAAGTCGAGCTCTCTAGGCTAAAGCATGTACCACAGCATTGCCTTGCCTAACAATGTGAGAGAAAGAAAAACTCCGAAGTGAGTTTACAGATTAAATGGCCAAAGGATGAGGAAATCATGTCACCCGTATGGAGAGCCTTGATGCTGATTTCAGAATCGTCCTCGAATTGACACTATTGTAGGGCAATTTCCTGACCAAAAATCACCACTCATCTGGCTGCTATTATCTTCAAACACTCCACATTGCGTGGTTTTTTAATCTTTTCTGCCAATGCTGCTAGTACCTGACCCGTAGAGTCCCTTACCACAACACCAATACCGGCTTCATCACTCTCGTTGAACATTGCTCCGTTGAAGTTCGCGCGCTGTATAGTAGCCTAGTTCTAGTGGCAGCCATTTGTGACGGTGAGACTATCTACCCCTGCTGTGAACCTCATGGCCTGCCCGATATTAATGCAGAAAATCTTTTGCAGCTTCTCCAATGCTACTCAGTGGCAAAGTCCTCTCCATCAACCTGGTTTTATTTCGGTTAGTCCAAATGAGCCATGCTGTGGTTACAAACAACTCAGCAACACCTGGTTTTGATATGAGCCGATCCACAAGATCAAGAAAAGAACCATGAGCTGCCTCAGTCCCATTTACCCAGCTAAAATCCATGCACCCCACGCTTTCACCGCCTCACAGTCCCATAAGGCATGTTTATTATCCCCATGGGAAATTACCACACAAGTGGCATAACAGTTCAGCTAAGATTTTTCTCTTCATCAAGTTAACTTCTGTTGGAAAATAATTGAACATGCCCTCCACAAGAAGTGTTTGATCTTACCAGGCACCTTAAGCTTCCATATCCTAGACCACAAGCCCGCCACCCCAATTCTGGTTGAACCCGAGGCTTTTTCAATTCTTGCCTCTTCACAAATAAGCTTATAACCCGATTTCACCAAATAAACTCCATTCTTTTCCAAAGCCCAGTAAAGAAAATCCGGTTGAGACAAAGCACATAGAGGTATTGCTTTTATTTGCTGAGCTTCAAAAGGGAGGAAAGAGTTGTCAATCACTTGCACCTTCCAACTACACGTGTCTTGTGCAATCAAATCTGCCACACACGTCTCACTACCCAGACCCGAGGAGCAAGAAGCAATTTTGCCACCCAAAAGTCCTGGTAGCTAGCTATCTTTGAAGACCTTAATGGACCTTCCATCCCCCGCTCTCCACTTTGCACCCATTGTAACAACTCTTCTTGCCCTTAATATACCTTTCCCAGCAAAGGAACCCGACTTTTGCTTAGCATAAAAAATGGAGCCACTGGGAAAGTATTTTGTATCATGAATAAGTTGCCATACCTGCTTTGCCAACATTGTATCATTGAACTTTGCCAGCTTCTTAGAACCCACCCTCCCTCATTTTTTGGTTTGCAAAGTGTTTTCCAATTCTTCCAATGAATCTTCCTTCGTTCCCCATGTTGTCCCCACCAAAATTTCCTAACTAACATCTCAATATCCCTACAAAGGCCAAGTGAGAGTTTGAAACATCCCATTACAAAAAGTGGGTATAGCCTGGACAACCGGCTTCAAAAGCACTTCTTTTCTTGCTTGTGATAAAAGTTTCTCTTTCCACCCTTGTAATTTGTCCCATACTCTATCTTTTATATAGTTCAAGCTTGCTCTCATAATTTTTCCAACCACTGCAGGTAGCCCCAAATACTTCTCATATTGTTTTATTTCTGGCACACCGAGTAGTACTTTGATGGAATTTTTAGTATCCTCTCTAACTGATTTGCCAAAGAAGAGAGTAGTCTTCTCGGAATTTATTTGTTGACCCGAGGCTTTTTCATACACCTTTAAAATGGCTTGTATGGTGTTAACCTCCTCCAATTTTTCTCGACAAAAGAGGAGACTATCATCTACAAAAAAATAAGTGAGAGATTTTTGGGCCTCCCCTACATAGAGAGTATCCTTGAATTTTTTTCATCATTTACAGTGATGAGTCAGAAATTTACGATCGTCATTAAGATGATACCGTCATTAACCAAGGGATGATGTCAGGCATTTATTACACTCATTAATGACAACACGTAACGAACAGAGCAACGGTCACAGAATGAGCTATGAACTTTAGACAAAGATTTTGTAACGCACTAACCGTTGAACATAAATACAGCAATTTATTGCCCCTTGATTAGGCACTCAACTATAAACGAGAAGGTAACAGAAGTAAAAGGTACACACAAATACGCTACCAAAAATCACTCTCCAATTTATTTCTCTCTAAAATCTTTGTCCCTTACTAACTTAAGCCTTGAGGTGGTTTGGCTAACACCACACCAACGTGTTATTCTTCCACCCAACTCATTTTGCAGGTTTTCCTCCAGTAAAGACAACCCTAATCATAACATTGTCCATCCGCTACGACGAGAAGCTCAACTGCTGATTTTTTTGCATCATCATACAGCATGTTGTATCAGACCATTTAAACCTTCAGAGCATAATAAAAACAAATAAGGAGATAGAGCATCCCCTTGCCTCAAACCCCTAATTGGAACAATATGACCCATTGGCTCCCCCATTGACCATAATAGAAAAAGATACTAAACTTATACACTCATAAATCCACCCACTCCATTTAGAATGGAATCCCATCCTCTCCATAACTTTCATCAAAAAGCCACTCCACCCTTTCATGGGTTTTGCTCATATCTAGCTTCATAGCCATAAAGCCCATCTTTATGGTTTTCTTCGTTTTCATATGATGTAAGATTTCAAAAGCCACTAAAATATTATCTGAGATGGATTTATCAGTCTAAAAAGCACTTTGAAACTCAGAAATAATATGTGGCATAATTTTTTTTAACCTATTTGCTAAAACCTTTGAAATAATTTTAAACAAAATATTATAAAGAGCTATAGGTCTAAAATCTGACACTTTTACCGGACTCTTCATTTTAGGAATGAGTGTAAGATAAGCATGATTCAAACCTGTTGGGATCTATCCAGTATTTAAATAGGACAACACAGCTTCTGCGACATCATCTCCAATATTCTGCTAGTAATGTTGGTAAAAAATTGGAGGCATGCCATCCGGTCTTGGTGCTTTCAGTGGTGCCATCTGATTCAGTTCCATCTCTATCTCAACCCGTGTAAAGTCTCCAATCAGCTCCCTATTCATATCATCAGTGACTAACCGGCTTGTATGTTGTGTAACTTCTTCTAAATCACACGGATTTGATGAAGTAAAAAGATGCTGATAATAGTTTTCCAATAGGCCGGCCACATTATCATCGCCTATACACCAAGCCCCCCTCGAATCCTCAAGACCCAAAATCCGCTTTCTCCTAAAACTTTGCGAAGCTTTATTGTGAAAAAACTTCAACTTTTTATTGCCTGATTTCATCCAATGGGTTTTTGATCATGGCTACCACATATGTTCCTCCTTCACTATCAACCTCGCCAATTCATTTTTTAGTTTCACCAAAATTTCCACATTGTTTCCTTGCAAGGTCAAATCTTCTTCCTCCCTCATTCTTTTCTTTTTTTCAGCAATTTCCCAAGTAATATTTCCAAAGCATTGTTTACTCCACCATTTTAAATTTGCTTAGAACTTTCCCACTTTATTCACCACCCTACACATTGGTGAGCTACCCTTACCCTCTCTTAAAGCTATAGCCATAGTATCATGACAACCCTGCTCCTCCAACCACATCTGCTCAAAATGCCAAGGTTTGTTTTGCCTCACCAAAACCCCACAAGGATGAATTATCAATGGTTTATGATCCAACATCCCACATTCCAAAATCACCACCTTAGTAGCCGGATAATTTTCAAACCAATTCGTAGTTCACAGTGCCCTATCCAATCGTTCCCAAACTGTAACTCCATTAGCAAGGTTTTTGAACCAAGTAAATTTACTACCCACATACCCCAAGTCCATAAGCCCACACTCATCCAACACATCTCGAAAATTTTTCATTTGCATGTATGGTCTCAAACTTCCACCTTTTTTTTCATAAGTCTTTATAATCTCATTAAACTCATCCGCACACAACCAAGGTACCGAAAATCTGCCCTGTAAATTCCTCAAAAGATTCCATGAATCCATCCTCCTCTGAGTCACTGGTTCACCATAAAAACCGGTGAACTCCACCCATCCTCCTTATTTTTATTTATTTGCACATCAATAATGATTTAGAGATGATGATTCAACATCTATCTTAACCCCTTTCTTCCAAAAAAGAGCAAAGCCACCACCCAAATTGACCTTTGAAACACCAAATAATTTCTCATCCGCAATCTGTCTCTAATTTCACCTAGCCTTGCTTCTACCAGCCATGTTTTGGCTAAAAACACCATTGTGGGATCTTAATCCCAGACCAAATCCTTGAACTCTTGAACTGTCTACTGGTTCCCAAGCCCCCGACAGTTCCAACATAAGATACTCATGAGGACTAGTAAGGTTGGGATCTAGCCTCCACCAATTCAAAATTTTTTCTTTCACCACTCTTCAAAACCCTAACCTTTTTTGGTGGTAACTATGAGTATCTTTCCTCCATTGACGTACCCTGTTTCTGCTGGACTTTAATCTCCAAAGATTCAACAGAGACTGACCTGATAGTTTGCAATCCAACTTTGAAGCTTAGGATTTCATCTAAAGCCTCCGTTGTCCCTTGTGAAGAGAGTGGAGGTTCAAACCTTGATGCTATCACCTTAGGAGTGGAGTTTCTATCTGCTTGTATCGTGTTTTTGTGTATTGCACCACCCTTTTGATCCACATCCAGCCCCTCACTCACGAAGGTGTCATATTTTTGTAATTCACAATCAATCTCCTCAATGCATCAACGAAACAAAACATTTGGGCATGCACGTGTTTTCTCCATGATTGACTCCAGCCCAAACTCTTATGTGTGTTTCACTCCCCCTTACAGCGCCTATGGTTGATGATGTGCCCTATTAAAATTTGAATACTAGCTATGCTTAATAACTCCTTTCCCCAATACATGCTCCTGCTTAGCAAAATTTTAAACAGGATTAATGGAATCCTGATTTTTCTCCAAAATATTTACGGCCCCATTAATTGTAGAATGCATTTCTGAGTTGGCAACTAATGATGCTAAGATCATCAGCAGTTGGGTTCAAACAGAGAAACCAATACAGGCTCGTCCAAGTTCCTACAAGGTTAGTGAAAAGAAAAGGGATCCTCTCAGGTGGTCACCGGTGTGGTTCCAGCCACGAAATCTTTGGTGGTAAGTCAGTGAATAGAGCTCAGGAAATAGAGAGAATTTGGTAATGAGAGTGAAAAATGATCAGTGTGTCTGTACCTTGTTTAGGATTTGGTAGGTCCTATAAATAGTCTTTTCTTACTAGCCATTGTCCTTCTTAAATGGTGACTTGAAAGCTTATTTGGTAATGCCTCAGGCCTACTTAATTCAGCGTTAAGGGAGATTCCAACGGTTCATCCCTAATATGTGACCGTCGAGGCATTAAATAGCTGTCTTTATGGCACTCTATCCTCGTCCAAGCTGGCTCCTCTGGACGAGGGTAGTTACCTGACCTATCAGTTGCCCCCCTATTCTGAGATCGTCCTTGCGTGTGATGACAATCTTGAGAATATGAAAGGTCATTTGCTCATATGTGACTCTTAATATTTTTGTTGTGTCTACATTCAATGCGGAGTGGCAAAGCCGTACATGTCGTAGCCATATGGCGCACTCTGTGTGATAAATAGAAGCATTTTGTTCGAGGGACTTTTGCGTTTCCCACCGGTTTTCAGTATTCCAAGTCTAGCTTTTTAAACCCCTTAGCTTTTCCTCTCCTTCTTTACTTTCTCTCTCTCTTTCTCTCTCTCTCTCTCTCTTTCTCTCTCTCTTTCTTGCCATTGTTGCTCTGTGCTTTTCCTCTTTGAACTTTTTGAACTCCATCAACTTTTTCCTTTCTAAGCTTGGTTTTTTCGAGGTATGGTTTCTCTCCCTTTTCTTTTTTCCTTTTATAGCAAAATCTATCTGCCTTTCCTTTTTCGTTTAAGGATAAAAATTCGTACCTTTTTCTTTTGAAGTCTATGATTGAAAGCTCTGAGGTGAGGCAACTTTGTCCCTCTATTTCGTTTTTCTTTGCTCGTCTAGGGGCATCTCTAGGTTCCTTTAGCACTCATTGCCCCCTAATTAAGGGTTTTGTATCTAGTGGTAGTAGTTTAGGTTTTGTGTTGGCTTATTTGCACCCTTTGCTTCATCAGTCTCTAAATTGGTTTAAGGAAATGGTGGGTGAGATGGAAGTGGTGTCTGAGGTGAGGTCCAGTGAGCTTGAGATGGGGTTATCGTCTAGTGATAACCCCATCAAGGCGGGGGGAGATACTACTGCATCTAGCCCTTTGTCATCTGGACAGAGGGAGATTAGGCCCTTCCATGCCCTTAGGGAAGAGTGTGCTCTAGACACTGATACCCTTTTTAGGTTTAAAGATAGTTTTGAATTCCCTGAGGAGGTCAGGATTCTACTTCTTCGTGAAAGGGAAAAAGCTTGTGCTTTCTCACCTAGGGAAGCTTGCTTCTATGAGGTTGCTTTTCGGTGTGGCCTTAGATTCCTCGTCCATCCATTCATCATGGAACTCTTGAATCACTTCAACATCACTCCAGGAAAACTTATGTCAAACTCGTGGAGGATAGTGATTAGATGTATGGAGATTTGGATGGTTGTCACTGAAGGTAATATAATTAGGTTGGACGAGTATGTTCACCTGTATTGTTTGAAGGAGTCCAAGGAGTATAGGTACTACGAGCTTGTGCCCTGGGTTAGGAAAGCGAGGATCATCACAAATCTTCCTTCCTCTTTTTGGTATTGGAAGTACAAATACTTCTTCATGTCTGGAGATGGATGGGAGACCCTTTCTGATGACTTCTGGGGTAAGGTTCCTAAATGGCTTCGTCGGTGAAGGTCCCCGAGGCTAAATGCTTTGTCCTTTGCTTATTTCTTAACAGTTCTTTCTCTTTTCAATTTGATTCGTCACTAACCTTTGCTTGTTATGCATTTGCAGTTAAGGAGCACCCTAGGCTCAAAAGTAGATATAAGGAGCATGTCTAGGTGGCCACTAAGTATGCGAAGAAAATCGACGATTTTGATGACCTTGTCGATCCTCGAACTTTAGCTCGTCATTTCCTTGGTCCAGAGTCTTCTCCCTTCGTCCTGCATGCTATCGAGATTGAAGAAAAAAGTGAGTTTAGTTTTGAGTTTTCTCCGTCTTTTCCTTCTTCTTTTTTTATTTTATATATATCTCCTTTTTGTCGTGCAGAGATGACGACCAAGTTTAATCAAGAGATGTATGCTAGGATGAAGGCCAAAAAGAACGAGCCTTTTTCAAGCTTGGGAAAGAAGGTGGTGCGGGTCGTTGAGAAGGGAACCCCAATCACTCCAGCTACCTCCGTCGTTAAGGCCATGAAGACGGCCTCTCCCACTCCTCATCCAAAGAGGCAAAGGACATTGGCAAAAGGGAAGGAGAAGGTGGGCTCCCAAACATCCAGTGTTTAGGACGATGCTGGTCTTGCCTTGGCAAGGGCTCATTCTGCCATTACTGCTGAAGACTTCAAGGCACTTTTAGGCATCCCTTCTCATGAGGTTGTGAACCGCCATATTCACAAGCTTGTCCAGGTAGACTTCGTTTCATTTGGTTGCATAACTCATGAGTTGGGATGGTTCCTGACGCTTATAACTCTTCTTTTGATTTTTAGGTGCTAGGAAAGACAATTCACATAACTTCTGAGTACCTGAGTCACGAGGAGAAGGTTGTGGTGGTTGGGTTCAAGGTGGAGGCTCTGAAGGTTGAGACTGGGAAGATGAAGAGGGACCTCATTACTGTCATGGATGAAGCCAACTTAGCCAAAGAGAAGGCCAAGGCTCTAGCTAACGAGCTTAGGGTCGAGAAGTAGTTGACAGTGCAGAAAGACGAACAGCTTCAGGCTACAAACCAAAAAGCTAAATCCATCGCTGCCAAGGCTGTTCAAGCCTTTCAACTGACTGAAGAGTACAACACCATGCTCTTTAATTGGTATTACAAAGGCTTCAAGCTCCTTAGGTGGTATCTGGTCAAGCACCCCTTAGGAGTAAACTTGGAGGATCTGGACTTAGAGGAGGTGGACAAAGAGATGGAGGCCGACGAGGCCGCCCAAGCTACTGCTGCTCCCAAAGAGAATGCTCCAGAGGACGATATTACTGATCCGACGATGCTCCTGATGGCGCAGCTGGAGGGGACAATGCCACAACTTGAAGTGCTTTTCTCTTCTACTTTTGAATTTTATAGTTATATACATACATATATATATATATATATATATATGTATATATATATATATATATATATCATGTGCTTGTTTATTTTACCAATGATGGTTGTCTTTCCTTGCTGCACGAGCTTTCTCATATTTTTTTGTTTGCCCTTTGCCATGAGGTTTACTTCCTTTTGCCTTGTCTGGATGATTCATATCTATGTTAGGGGTTGCATCATTTGCTTTGCTTCTCTGGTAGCTTGCATATCTGCCACTTATCTTCGTCAATGATTTATGTGCAATTAAGGAATCTTATAACTTAGCCATTTTTAGGTGATTTACATTCATTCAAGGAATTTTATCACTTGGCTTCATCAGTTATTTACATCCATCTAAGGAATCTTGTCACTTAGTTTCGACAGTGATTTACATCCAGTTAAGGAATTTTATCACTTAGTTATTTTTAGGTGATTTACATCAATTTAAGGAATTTTATCACTTAGCCATTTTAGGTGATTTACATCCATTTAAAGAATTTTATCACTTGGTTTCATCAATGATTTACATCCATTTAAGGAATTTTATCACTTAGCCATTTTAGGTGATTTACATCCATTTAAGGAATTTTATCACTTGGCGCCAAAGTAATGACGCTAAGATCGTCAGTAGTTTATTTGTACATGATTTTCGAGAATGTTTGCTGAATAATAATTTTATTGCTTTATTTTCATCAACAAAGGATTTCTTTCACAATTACAATGGTGATTTGTCTCTAGTGATGATATCTCTGCAAATGCTCAATGTTCCACAGACGTGGCAATCTTTTCCCATCCATCGATTCCAGGCGATAGCTCCCTTGTCTTGAGTAATGGACGATCTTGTAAGGCCCTTCCCAAGTTAGTCTGAGCTTTCCTTATGCTGAGTCCTTTGTTGCTAGTGTGATTCTGCATAAAACAAGATCTCCTATGTTTAGTCTTCTGAGCTTTACTCTTTTGTTGTAGTATTCAGTCATCTTTTGTTAGTACTTGGTTATTTTCTTGGATGCTTCCTCCCTCGTTTCATCCAGGTAGTCCAGGTTGACCTTCAGCTAATCGTCGTTGCTATCTCCTTGAAAGAATTCTCTTCTCACGCTGGTGATTCCCACTTCGACTAGTATTACTTCAGTACTATAGGTGAGCCTGAACAGTGTCTCTCTAGTTGGGTTCTAGCGATGGTTCTGTAAGCCCACAAGGCATTTGGTAACTTTTCTAGGTTGGCTTATATTTCTCGCTGAAACACCTTAAACCCAAGGAATTTTCCTGACAGTACACCAAAGGCACATTTGCTAGGGTTTAACCTCTTTTGGTATTGCCTGAGAGTCGCAAAGGTCTCTTCCAAATAGGGGTGTGTATGGGTCGGGTTGGGTCGGGTTGAGGGGATTTTTTGACCCAACCCACCATGATGGGTCAAAAAAAATCCAACCCAACCCAACCCATCACATAAGTCCAACCCAACCCACATGGGTCGGGTTGGGTCGAGTTGAACCCATGGGTTTGAAATTTTTTATTATTATTATTAAATTGAGTAAAAAAAAAATTAAAATATTAAGAAAACCTAAAAATTAGTATCAATGTAACTCCTTAAAGGCAAACAACACTAATGACTAAACAACAATAGTAATTTATTAGGATTTGTGTGAACTAATTGGCTTTTATATATGATAGGAAGAACTAACTATTTTAAAAAATTTATTAATTATATAATATATTATATATATATATATAAAAGTTCCCTACAATTGATTTAAAAAAATTATTAAATATAAAAATATATTTTAAATATATATTAAATATGGGTGGGTCGGGTTGGGTTTGGCGGGTTTGTAATTTTATGACCCAGACCCAACCCAACCCACCATAAAAAATTTTTTGGTAACCCAACCCAACCCACCAAGCCTTAAAAACCGACCCAACCCAGTGGGTCGGGTTGGGTTGGGTCGGTGGGTTTTCTGCACACCCCTACTTCCAAATGTGTGTCCTCTTCTTTGCTCTTGATGAGCATATCGTCAACATACACCTCCATGTTTCTCCTGATCTGTCTACTGAAGATCTTGTTAACCAACCTTAAGTAAGTGGCTCTTGTATTCTTCAGCTCAAAGGGCCTCACTTTGTAGCAGTAAAGCCCTTGACTGATGATGAAGGCAGTTTTCTCCTGGTCTTCTTCTAATATTTTGATTTGGTTATAGCCTGAAAAGGCAACCATAAAAGTGAGGAGCTTATGCCCAGCGATGAAGTCCACAAGCTGGTCAATTCTTAGCAACGAGAAGCTATCTTTAGGGCAGGCACTGTTTAGGTCGTTGAAGTCGATGCACATCCTCCATTTCCCATTTACTTTCTTCACTAAAATGACAATGGCTAGCCAGTCGGGGTAGTATATCTCTCGGATGAAACCAGCTGCAAGTAGCTTATCCACTTCATCTATGATAGCCTTATTACGTTTGGGGGCAAAGACTCGTCGTCTTTGTTGGACAGGCTTCCTTTCAAGATTGACATTCAGACTATGCTAAATAACTTCCGTAGCTATGCCGAGCATATCCTCGTGACTTCATGCGAAAATATCCAGATTCTCCTTAAGAAATTGTACTAGCTCCCTCTTCCTTTGATTATTCAGGTTCATCCCTATTTTCGTCGTCTTCTCTAGTTCTCCGTCTACTAATTCTACCGTTTCCAAGGCTTCCATCTTCTCCTTCTCTTTTTCCTCGATCATCAAAGTATGGTTCTCCTTGGTGGCTAAAACAGCTTGGTAGCATTCTCTAGCTAACACCTAGTCTCCTTTGACTTCGCCTATGCCGTATTCTGTTGGGAATTTTACCTTCAGGCAGTACATAGACATTGTTGCTTTCCAACAATTGAGTCTCGGTCTCCCGATGATCACATTGTACGATGACAGGCAATCCATAACTAGGAAGTCAAGCTGTTTGGTGAGTTGCAGGGGGGAAGAGCCTGCCATAATCGTCAATGTCACTATTCCTTTGAGGTATACCCAGTCTCCGCCGAAACTAACGAGGGGAGATTTGAATGGTCACAATTTCTTGAGATCCACTTTCAGCTGCTGGAAAGCCAAGAGGTAAATAATGTCAGCAGAGCTGCCATTGTCAATAAGGATCTATCTGATGTTGAATCCTTCTATCATAAGCATAATGACCAGGGGGTTGTCATATGGCTACTTCACACCTCTAGCATCTTTTTCCGAGAATAAGATATCTATACTTGTTCGTCTTCTTTGCTTCAAATGAGGTATCCTGTGAACGATGTTCACAAGTCTCTGTTGGGATTTCCTAAGGGATTTGAAAGATCCACCAATGGATGGTCCTCTAGCGATCGTCTTTATCTCTCCAATCGCGCTTTACAGACAGTTGTATGAATTATCTTCATCTACAGGATGGTTTTCAGATTTCTCTCTACGATCATCCCTAGATCGGATGGACTCGCCCTTTTTCACAAGTTTTTGTAACTTTCCTTTCCGAATCAGTTCTTCTATCTGCTCCTTCAACTCTCTACAATCCTCAGTGTAATGGTCGCGGTCTTAGTGGAAACGGCAATATTTCCTCTTATCTCATACATAGGGCGAGGAATGAAGTGGTTTTGGCCATTTAAGATGATGACCGTCCTTAATTTACACTAAAATTTTGTCGACATGCATTACCAAAGAAGTGAATTTTACCGTCCGCGAAATTTTATCGCCTCTTTATTTATTGCCGTCGGAACTGGTCTGACGATCTTTCCTTTCTCTCTTACGTCCCCTTTGGTCTTCCCTTGCACTTTCTTTTCCTTCAGGCATGCTTTCTTCTTCTATCGTAGCTAAGGCATCTTCTGCATTTATGTACTTCTAGGCTTTCAATAGCATCTCAGCCATTGTCTTCGGTGGGCTCGTCACGAGGGTGACTATGAACTCCTTGGATTTTAACCCTGCTTTGAAAGTGGTTAATTGTACCTTGTCATCCGCTTTATCAACTTCTAGGACTTCTTTGGTAAAACGCTTCACGTATGACCTCGGGGGCTCTTTTTCTCCTTGCTTGATGGCGAGCAGATGGTCCACTGGTCTCTTCTAACGTTGCCCACTGATGAAATGACGCACGAAGGAGTTGCCTAGTTGCTCGAAATTATCAATGGACGTTGTTGCTAGCTTACTGAACCACACTCGCACTGCTCCCCTAAGGGTGGTAGGAAAGAAGCGGCACAAGATTTCATCTAGGGCCTATTGTAGACTCAGAGTCGTCTTAAAGGTAGTGATATGGTCCAGTGGATCTTTCAGGCCATCAAATGATTCTAGATGTGGACGACGAAACTTTGGGGGCAAAGAACACTCTAAGACCTTCGTAGTAAAGGGTGAGTCCGCCCTTCTGACCATCCCGTCCAGATTCCAGTCTGTCTTTTCCTTCATCGCGTTTCTCAGCTCATCCATCTCCTTCCTTATATCTCTGAGGAGATCTGAATTCGCTTCGTCCGAAGAGTTTGGTCGTCGATAGTCATCTCTCTTATGGCTATCTTCGTCATTATTCCTGTTAGTCCTAATCCTTGTGGGTGAACGATTTTCTTCCTGTTGCAGTTGTACCCTCATCTCCTGGTTTTGCCTAGTGAATTCTTCCACGTTGGCTGTTAGTGTCTAAATTTGCAAAGCTAACGTCGCAAAGTCTTATGGTGTATTGGACTCCATCTAGATGTTGGAACCAAACGAGACTACAATTTCAAACAAAGGTCTAAATTTGTCATTCCCACAGACGGCGCCAAACTGATGATGCTAAGATCTTCAGCAGTTGTGTTCGTCTAGAGAAACCAATACGGGCTCGTCCAAGTTCCTACAAGGTTAGTGAAAAGAAAGGGGATCCTCTTAAGTGGTCACCAGTGTGGTACTGACCATGGAGTCTCCAATGGTAAAGTCAGTGAACAGAGCTCAAGAAATAGAGAGAATTTGGTAATGAGAGTGAAAAATGATTAGTGTGTCTGTACCTTGTCTGGGATTTGGTAGGTTCTATAAATAGGCTCTTCTTACTAGCCATTGTCCTTCTTAAATGGTAACTTGAAAGCTTATTTGGTAACACCTCAAGCCTACTTAATTCGCTTAATAGAGGTTCCAACAGTCTCATACCTGATATGTAACTGTTGAGCCATTGAATAGCTGTCTTTATGGTGCTCTATCCTCGTCCAGGCTGGCTCTTTTGGACGAGAGTAGTTACCTGGCCTATCAGTCACTATCACACTATCTCTGTTTAATTCTACATTTAATTCTTCCTCAAACTCCTCAGTTTCCATGTTTGAATTATCCTCAACCTGCACTCCCATTTCCTGATTTCTGACCACCACTGGTGCACTGTGACTCCCTATTCTAGGCCCAACCTCATTTTCCAGCCCTAATTTATCATAAAACCCCGATACATAGATCACACTTTGATTCGTCGGTATATATGGAGATGCTCTTAATGAGGGGCCAAATTGTCTATCTTCCTCCTTGAAAGTTCCCCAACTTTATATCCACAAAGGGTAGTCTTTATCACCATAGGAAAGCCTACCACACCAAAAACAAAAGTTTGGCAATCGCTCATACTTGAATGCCACCTAGTCTTTCTCTCTATTCTCACGGGTTATGACTCTCCCTCGACACAATGGCAACGAGATGTAAACCTTAATTCTTACCCGCATAAAGCTATTGCCTTCCTCAATTTAAGCTCCAATGGACTGGACCACCTCACCAAGGGCTTATAAACCATGAGTGGGGCACATCTCTTGCCGATGTGGGACTAGGATGTCACAGGGTCAAAGCACTCCAAAAATCCCAAACCCCACACTCAATGCTGAGAACAAACCTTGCGAGCTTGGCTCTCCAAAGAGGACAAACAAGCTTGCAAGGGCTGGAACAAAATCCTCCCCTACAACTATAAAACCAAAGCAAACCCCAAATTTTTTTTTTCAAACCCGAGTAGAGGTATGAGCTCTTCTTATATTATTTTCTTCTCCTCTACTATTAAAAATATATATATTTTATGGTTTTTCATGTATTTTTTAAAAAGTAATTTTCGTACATGAACTATCAAACTATCTTTAGCCATTTTTTACAAGATAAAAAAGCTTACAATATTTGAAATTATTCTTTCGAATGTAACCCATCTTTCTCTTATATTTCTCTATTGTTTAGTCATATATATTTTGTTTTGTTTCAATAATTTTTAAGCAGTGAATCATCTAACTCTTTAGTATTTTTTGGTCTTTCAAAAGTTTTAATATCTGCATTTTTTACTTATTTTTTTGCAGTATTTGAAACTATCTGACAAATTTTTTGCAAGTCATTGCACGTTCAAGCAATGGCTTCTTCATCAAATTGTAACACAAATTGAAGTTATACAATAGCAAATCATGCAATGGTGTAGTTTCTTAAATATTTTATAAAATTATTTTAGTCTACCTCACAAATAGGTAGGTTCCCATACATAGTATGGGTTAGCCACTAGTAGACTAAAATGATCAAACTTCAACGAATAAAGGATTACCTTTATACCTTTATAGTTTCGTCCTCGTGAAGCTTAGCAATCAAGGAATAGCAAGTCGTCGCTCTCAAGATAAATAAAAAGAAAAGTTCCTTTCACATGGCTGACTTAAAAAGATCCAATAATTATAAATATATTTATATATATGTAACGACAGGGACATGCTAGGGTATGACTACAATTACTAAAACAACCTTAGCTAAGCTTCTCAAATGTCTAATTTGTCCCTCTAAAATAACACTTCAATTTAGTCTAAGAAGACCAATCCTGCTCCAATTAGTACTCTTAAAAAAAATCAACTTTACATGTTAAATACATTTCCTACTTGTGCTAGAATTAACGTTTCCTACTTGGGCTGGAATTTAAAACCACTAAAACTTATCTCTTTAGTCTCCAAGAAGCCCAGAAAATTTAAATATGCTTCCAAGACTTTAATTCCCAAGTAAATTCAAATTAAGGTTGTATAGATAGGCTAGAAATCTAAAGGATTCCAATAACACTTAAACTCCTAATCCAAATAGGTTTTAATCTCTTATCATTTTCCTTAATTGATAAGGAGACTAAAAGTTTAATATGAATAATTCACAAAATAATTCTCAACATTATATTTTCTTTTATTTATTTTCTTTGTAGATAACATAATATAAATTAAATTTAAATGAGGCGGGTATTACATACTTGGGAAAATTAAGATGGGTTGGTTTGCATAGCAACAATCTGGGAGTTCTACTACAGGTAAGAACAGACCCAGGTGGGGACCAAAGGGGGCCCGGGCCCCCCTGGGTCCTTTTTTTTTTTTTTTACAAATTATATTCATCATTTTTGTAGTTGCCTCCATTGCAAAACCTTAGGCCCCCCTCCAACTAACAACTATCCAACCCAAAAACTTAACAAAAACAATAAAAACATTCACAATGTTGATTGTATATTAGCAACCAAAAAAAAAAAAAAAACTATTTTATCACAAAAACACCATTTGTTATTGGAGAAGGCAAAGCCAAATTTTTTGCAACTACAGTAAACTGGTATAATTATCAGTTAATTGTAGCAATATTTTATTAAGATATCTCTCTACCTTAAATTTTTTTTTTTAAAAAAAAAACTCAAATTCTCTCTCTTCCTTTATTATTTTAATGAGTTGTTTATATCATTTTAAATGAAGTGGTAAAAAAATAAAACATTTGATGTTGGGTGTATTGTAAAGTGAGGTGGTAAAATAAATAAATTAGCTTTTTGAGATATTAAAAGGTAAATTTTTTAACACCACTATGAATGCTCTAACTTAAAAAATATTAAAAATAAATCCTAGCTAGCCTAGTATTTTTTTTTTTTAAACATTATTTTGGTTTTTTTGTTTTCTGTTTTTTTTTTTCTTTGTTGGTAGATGATTGCATTTTAATATATAATAACGATTTTGTGTATTTATAATTTGTTAATACTATATTAATGCTTATTTGGAATATTTTTTTTTTTCTTATACTCCAATTCCCTCTAACTTGTAATCATAGGTCTGTCACTGACTACAAGAGATTTTAACATATTTTCAGTTATGTTCTAGCCTCTTGGTGTTTCTGTATTTTTTTGGAGAGAGAGAGAGAGAGAGAGAGAGGTGGAGAGCTTTGTAGACGAGAACAATGGGATCTGTCAAAGATCTACGATTGGATATGGGTGATAGACTGATAGTACGATCAGATTCCTTTAAAGAGTAAAGACTGAGGAGAGGATTGGAGCATTACGCTAAAAATGTGGCCTCCCTTTTGAGCACTTTTTTGCATCATCATTTTATTTATTTAAATTTATTTTTTGGGCATTATCAAAAGCTAGCATTATCAAAGGGAATTCTGGCATTTTACCCTTAATTTTTAAAAAATTTGGCAATATGCCCCTATTTTCAAATTATATAGGGGCGTGTCCCTACTTTGATACTCGATTACCTTAAAATCGAGTTTTAATTAAATACTCGATTTGTAGAAAATCGAGTTATGCCCGATCAAACTTTAAAAAAAAAAAAAATTTGCATGGAACTTGAGTTCCCAGAAATCAAGTTCCATTCAAAAAAAAATTTAATGTGATCGCCTCATACCAGGTTCAGGGAGCCCTATAGTGGCGTTTTTAAGCCCTATAGTGACATTTTAAAGCCCTATAGTGGCATTTTCCTGCAAATTTTTTTTTAGAAGTGTGTTTGTCCCATGGCAAGTTCAGGGAGCCCTATAGTGGCATTTTTAAGCCCTATAGTGGCGTTTTGGAACTCGATCTCCATAAAATCGAGTTCCATGCATTTTTTTTTTTTTTAAGTTTGATCGGGCATAACTCGATTTTAAACCAATCGAGTTTTTCATTGAAACTCGATTTTAAACCAATCTAGTTTTTCATTGAAATTCGATTTTAAGGTAATCAAGTATCGAAACAGGAGCATGCACTTAAATAGTTTGGAAAAAGGGACAAATTTGCCAAATTTTTTAAAAATTAAAATGCCAGAATCCCCCATTATCAAAAGCTAGTAGGTTAATAAAATTACAATAGTTCATAGTTTGCAAAGATCTAGTTATCATCAATTTGTTTGAGCATTGGTTAGCCTCCCTATAAATATATATGTTCAACAATAATATTAGAGGAGCGTGCTCAGTAGGATCTTGCAATCAATTAACAAATATTCTAGCTTAAGTTTTTTAGAGGAGGGAGAGGGATTATTCATAAAAAATAAAAATAAAAAAACAATAACTTCAGCATCCATTTCAAGTTTCAACAAGAAGAAAGGAGAAATTTGTTGGACTAATAATTTTTTTCTATTTAATTATCTTTAAAATTAATAATATTATTTAATAGTGTTTTATTAGTCAATGCAATTAGATGTTTGAATTTTAATTGAAAAACTTAATGTATTGCACCTAAGTTATGCACTTATCTTTATCAAAATCATATCGATAACAAATAATGTAACTTCCAAGATCATAGGTTTTAAAAAAAAAAATTTAACTCCCAAAATCACACATGAAAATGATGTAATTATGACCAAAAACAATAGAAGGAGGAAAAAAAAAAAAAAAAAAAAAAAAAGAGAGGAAGGAAGAGGATACATTTGGACTTATTATTTTAATTATTAGAGGGCCTTTGTTGTAGCATAATCCTCTCTATTTCTCTTCCTTCTCATAATCAATATTTTAATACCTGGATTTGATAATGTATGAAGTTTCACATTAGTTAAAATTTTAAATGACATGGCATTACTACACCTTTAGATTTGTGAATTGTAATAATTAATTCAAATTATAAAATGTACAAATTCAAATGGAGATTATCATTACCCGAGTTAGAGATTGGAAAGTGTTTTAACATGAGTTTTATATTTATAAAGATGTACAATTAGCTTGGAAAGTAACCTATCTATCTTGTATTAGGATCCTCTTTAATTTATTCAAAAAATTGTATGGTTTATTACAAATCTAAAAGTGAATCCTCTATTTGAAATAGATCTGTTTCAAAATACACATTGTATAATCAAATAAATAAAATCTCTAATTGTGAAACATTACTGCCAAAGGGGAGGGGGAAGCATACTAGTTGGATCGGGACACGGATAAACATGTGAGTTCCAAAGAGTATATCATGCAAGCTCGATCTATCAACAGGTGAATTTATCAACCAACAACAACAAGTTTGGGAATCAATATGTAATTTTGTAAAAGTTTAAAGGTCAAAACATGATTTTGGAAAAATTATGGGGTTAAAATGCAATTTTGAGAAAGATTTGGGGTCAATATGAAATTTTGGAAAAGTTTTCAAAATGAAACTTTGGGAAAATCCTGGGTCAAAATATGATTTTTGGGAATTTTTGGGGGTTAAAAACATGATTTTTGGGAACTTATGGTAATTAAAATGTAAATATGCAAAGTTTATGGACCAAAATGCAAATGTGACAAGGTATGGCATAGCACGCAAGTATGAGAAAAGTATGTGCCAAAAAAGCAAATATGAGAAGGTTCATGAGATAATGCGAATATGACAAATTATGGTCTAACATAGGGAAAATTAGAAAGTATGGATTAAAGTATAATTATGCAAAACAAATGATGGCATTTTATTAGTTTAAAGAAGAACTCTCTCTTAAAAAAAAAAAAAAAAAGTTTTAAAGAAGAACATGCAGATGGACCATTTTTGTTGATATGTGGGCTGAAAGTTTATAAAACATGAGATGAGTTTATTTTTAAAAAGGGATGGACATGTTTAAAAATAAAAAATTAAAAAAAAAGGATGGACATGGGCTAAATGCAAATGTGCAGAATCGGGCCTAAGGCTCTAAAGCTAATGGACTTGAACTAATGAAATAAGGGACTAAACTTGGAACAAGCTCCTCACAGATTGAGCCCAAGGCCCAAATCTCAACTGGGCCCAAAACCGAATTGAGTCCATCTGAACCAAACCCAATCCTTATCTTCCCTTCTAACTCGTTTTCACGAAACTCCTCTTGAATCTTCCTCTTCTCTCTCTCTGAACCCCATGGCGTGGCTAAAGCCACTCAAGCTCCTTTCTCCAATCATCACCACCACCACATGGTGGGTCACTCCTCATCAAAGCTCTCTAAACTGTGATCTCTTTGATCTACCAACACAACCTCGGATGGTGGTTTCAGCCCTCGGCACCCCTTCTTTCGACCTCAAACTCACCTCCTCTCGGCCTAATCTCTCTGCTACTCTTTGATCTGGTACCTAGGAGGACCTAATTGGTGCGTGGGTTGAAGATTTGTGAAGGTGGGGTCCTAAAGGTTGAAGATCGGAGTTGCATGACAAAGTTGCGGTGGCGCATGGGGTTGTTTTTGACGGTGCGTTGAGTATATATATAAAAGCACACAGAGGTGCACGCCAATTAACTAAAGTGAGTGTGAGAAATTTTAAAATTTGGAAGAGCTAGAAAATGACCGGATTTTTTTTTCAAAAAAACACTGATTTTCAAACAATTTTGTTAGTTAGCATGTTTTCAAAACTATTTAGGACACTAACATCTCAAGTGCAATAAACTTAATTTCGGTGTTCTAAATCGAGTACTGAACTCGATTTCATAGAACTCGAGCCTATTGGACTCAATTTCGTTTAAATTTCAGAATTCAACTTCAGTTCTTACCTTCAACAAACTCCAGCAAAACCTAAGTTCGATCCGATCCGAGCAAAACCCAGGTGAGCTTCGGTGGGGAACGAGAGATATGGAACAAGACGAAGTGAGAGAGAACCACTGATCCAATCAACTCCAGCAAAACCTTCCTCATAGTTCTGATCCGAGCAAAACCCCAGGTGGGTTTTGGGTTTGCTTGGGTTTGTTGATTTCATTGTTTCTCAGTGTTTGATTGTTGGAGAAGAAGAGTTTTCGGAAATGGGTTGTTGTGTTTGATTGTTTGAGAAGAATATTTTTTGGAAATGGGTTTGTGTTTGCTTCTTCGATGTTCTTCATTGTTTTTGTTTTTGTTGATTCAGTACCGCGATTTCAATTTGACAGAAAATGAGTATGATGGACTCGAGTTTAGCATTCCAAAATCAAGTTTATTACACTCAAGATGTTAGTTTCTTAAATAGTTTTGAAAACATGCTAACTAACAAAATTATTTGAAAATCAATGTTATTTTGAAAAAAAAAAAAAAAAAAAACCAAAATGATCTAGTTTTAATTTGAGAATTAGTTTCATATATCAATACAATTTTGGTTTCATGACCTTCCAACTTGTGGTGTTTGGAGTAATGTCCTAGTGTATGCATCCTATTAAGTAGAGGGGGAAAAAAATGCATCAACTATAGTTATTAGCACAATATTTTTTATAAGAATAATATGAAACATAACCAGAATGATCAGTAATAAACAAAACAAACAAAAGCATATAACATAATAACAACTTCTCAAAAAAAAAAAAAAAAAAAAAAAAAAAAAAAAAAACAAAAGCATATAACAAAGATAGCAAATTGTAACGAAATGAATTATTACAGATTCATTTATGATAGAATAAGGAAGAATTTAAAGAAAATAGAGAAGTTACATGACTTACTTGATTAATTAAATGACTCTCAAATATCAACATGAGTAATGTGAAAGACAAAACAAACATTCACAAATTTAGAATGGAAAGACAACAATTTTTTTTTTTTTGAGAAAGCATAAGATATTATAATAAACCATAAATAATAGTAGTCATTCTATATTGAAACAGAATGATAACACCACGAAATAAAGAAACAAAAGACAGCGCAAACAAAGCAGAACAAAATGCAAAAACCAGAAATCCATCACCCTTACTGAATTGCAGCATCCTTTCTACAAATTATCCTATTTTACTATCTCAAAAATTACTTTATCTATTATATCATTCCATTGTATAACAATATTCTGTTTTTACTAATGACCTCTATCTCTCTTCCTCTTCCTCTCTTTCTCCCTCTTCCTTAAAATCAACCAACAATGAACAACCACAACAACGCCACCACCATGCCAAAACCTATTAGCAAGATTAACTGAGGTAATAGAAAATGGTTTTTTTTCATAAGTTGAGAGGAACAAAATTGACGTGGACAACCCTGGAAACACCAGCACTTGAAATTCATCTAAATGACCACCAGTAGTTTCGTTATTGATCCAGCAACAGAAGTATGACTAAAATTTAAAAGTCATTTAGACCAACTTGGACCGCATTCAAAAACAACAGAAAGTTCAACTTCTACATTCATTTCATGGCTTCACCGATTACCAAACCCTGCACAACCATGACCAAATCCGATAATACAAACCCACACCACGCCCATCTCGCCGCCGCAAACCACTAGACCCACGCAACCAGAGCCACGAAGCAAACCCATACCCATAAAAAAAAATTTAAAAAAAAAAAAAAAAAAAAAAAAAAAAAAAAATGTTTTGTATTTAACATCACTAAGCCAAGCAGCGGGCTATAGAAGTTTGATACAATCTGTCACATTATTGATTATTAAGTGGGAAAAGGAAATACCCCATTATTTATGCAAAACAGAACGAAAAGTTCATCCAACGGTCCATATAAACGGAAATCCTCAGTTTCGAATGCTTGCTTCTCAGATTACTGCTGCAACTGAAGCCCCTTCTCCGATTCATTTGTTTCTACATTCTGCATTTAAACAAAAGAAACCAAACCATGAAAACGTCAGAAATGCATAATCCAATTACAGTATTCAATTTATATAAATAAATCAGGGAGAATATATATTAAAAAATAATTACAAGCATAGCAATGAGCGACTCTTATAATAAGGTCCTTTAATTAATTATACAATTTAGTATTCTTCATGCAAGAAATGAAGGGAAAAAGATTAAAAGAGAAAGATATATACGCTCACACTCATAATCAGATCAGATGATCTCACACACACACAGCTCACAGCTGATAACACAGCCCGTCCTCCTCATCACTGAGAGAGAGTCTAGCAATAACCCCCAAACCCAAACAAGAAGCTTGTGAAATTAACCAAAGAACTAAGGTCACTGAGAGAGAGAGAGTCAATTCTTCTCTTTATCGATATTGTACCTAAATCTTCTAATTAAAATAAAAGTGGAAAAAAAAAAAAAAAAAAAAAACAACAACAACAACAACAAAAAGATTTGTAGAGAGAGAAATTATATAAGAATTAAAAATTACTCCAATAAAAAATAAAAACTAGAAATTACATTAAAAAAATAAAAATAAAAAGATATTAATTATACCATTGAGTCTCGGGCTGAATAAAATCGTTCAATAGACTGCTTCTTGCCATCGTTCTTCGGCATAGGGTGGTCATGCGGCGGTGCCTGGTTCAACTCATGAGATCCCTCCGTCAGTCGTGAAGCTTCAGTGCCGCTCTCATGATCCCGCGGTGGAGGCAGAATCGTCTGGTCAGACCGCTCGCCTTCGTCCTGTGGCGATGAAGACTGAATGTTTTGGTTCAACTCCAGAAGTCTACCAGTCTGTCGTGAAGCCTCTGTGTGGCCTTCTTGGTCCGTCTGCTCCTGAGTTCTCATGTTTCGCCTTGGAGATATCTGCAGGTTCGTCGCCGACCGCGTTGCTTGTGCTATGCGTGGTGTCGCAGCCGCCGGACCAAAGAAATGCCAAACTAGTAAGCCAATTACGAAACCAACCGAAAGAGATAAAGCAATCGCACCAGAGAGAATTAAGATCATCTCAGGGGAAAGCAATGACATTTTGAGAGAGAGGAGAGAGAATATTGAATATTGAGAATAGCAGTGAATATGTGTATGGAAGTTTTTGCTCTAAGTTGTTATTATATGCACCTTCTTTAATCTTTAGGCGCCAAAAAAAAAAAATTCCCAAATTATGTGGAGTGTGTAAGAGATTCGGTTTGTTAACCGTTTTGTTTTTTTTTTTTTTTTTTTTTTTTTTTTTTTTATTATTATTATAACGAAAACAGTCCGTTAGAAGATGAGCCAAAATCTTTTGGTTTAGTCCATTGGTGATGGCGAGTAAAACTCACCGTTTTGTTTTTTTTTTTTCAAGCCACGCAATTTCATTTTTTGCTTCTTCTTTTTTTTAATATTTATATGAGTTGGAATACATATATATATATATATATATATATTCTTATTCTAATACAACAAATTTCACAAAATTTTCTAAACCATTGAGGTTTCAATTATAGGTCAAAATAAAATAATAAAATATGAAACTATAATTAGTCACAACTGAAAAATAAATGTTTTATGAAAATGTTGTAACATTTGTTGTTATTACAATATTTTCACAATTGTCGAGATATCAATTTCTTATAAATCAAATAAAAAAATACTAAGTCCACAACATTTTCACATTAATTTTATAACAAATTATAAATGGTAAGCTATTATTGATGGATAAAAAAAGTAATATCAGTTGTGAGTCCATTTTAAAATCAGTATCAACTTGCCATCTAGAATTTATTATGAAAAGATTATAAAAAAAGCATTTCATTGTTTGTGACATTTTGTTGTGTTTCTATACTTCTTTTTTGGTTGAGAAATGCTACGTTTACAACATTTTTACAACAAATCACATGTGGTTAATTGTTATTAGTTTAAATTTGAAACTAACACTAAAATTATTTTTTTGCCTCAACAATAACAACCAGTAATAACCTGTGTGAGAGTGCCCTTTTTTTAGGATACTCAGGCCCAAGGATCCCGGGCCCAAATAAAAAGAGGGATTTGGTGGACCGGGCCTTGACTCACCGCAGCTAACGAGCTGTTTAAGAATTTGTTGAGCCACTTAGAATTTGTTGTAAAAATGTTGTAGACATATCATTTCTCTTTTTGGTTTAGTCAAATTTGGTGAGCCAAAATTCACTGTTTTACACACAATTTTCTTCAATTGGTTTTTTTAATGCATAGTTTAAAATGATTGTCCCAATTAAAAACCAATAATAAGTTACCACCTAGAATTTGTTGTGAAAATATCGTGGACGTAGCATTACTCAAGAATAAAATAACAAAATATAATACCAAACCCACTGTATCTAAAATAAAGGCATTGAGAAAATATAGTGACATTTATTGTGTTCCTAACTTCTTTTTTTTGTTTTTTTTTTTTTTGCTTAGCTAATTTGTTGAGTCAAAATTTATAGTTTTACGAACACAGCGTTTAAAGTTAAAAAAAAATAAAAATAAATAAATAAATAAAAACACATAATTTTACGAACAAGAAAAAAAAAATATGGAAAAAGTACTTTTCCTTTTCCCTTTTATCTTTGTGGTGGTTTCATCCCCCAACTTTAAAGTTGAATAATTTCCTCATTTATATTTTGTAGACAAGTACATAGTCCCTGATGTTACTCTCTTAGTTAAATCCTAACAAAATCTTATAATTCCTATAATATTTCATTGTGCAATATTTAAAATGTCTCACTAAATTTAATGTCCCAAAATTTTCTTCATGTATTTTGAGTTTTATGTGTTAGTCATGCTTAGAAAGTAAAAACGGTGATGTATGATATTCTATTTGTTATATAGAGAACACTAATTTATTAGAGGTTTAAATCTTCTGGATTTATAATTTTATCTAACACAAACTTCAATGACATATGTCTTTTGTTATCTTGTTCTTTTTTATTTGCTTTCTTTCTTAAAAAGGTATTTACTAAAAATTAAGTAAACTAAGCATCATAGTTAGGCTCATAAAATAAGATGATAAAGAAGTATGAATAACAAAATATTCATTGCAAATGATCGTAGGTTCTTAATTTGATGAAGAGTTTCAATTGTAGCAAATGGCATCATTTATTGTAAAAATTTAAATATTATGACAATATTTTATCAAAACTTAGTTGTTTATTATTGGAAGAAAACGACATTTGTTATCATTCTTAGTATAATTTTTTCGTGAGTATACATATTGTAAGGACACAATTCTCTGGCGGCCCAATAAGGATGTTGGGCTCGCGCATGAAAGATCCCTCACAATATGATTTGTAGAGAGTGGGCTTGAAAAGCTAGCCGTTGGTCGCGGGGCGGTGCCCGGTCCTGGTTTTAGAGGAATTCGTGTAGAAAAAGGATTTGGGCTTGAACGTTTAAGCCCTACGGCATCGCATCCTATGGGATGGGCCTCCTCGGACTTCATCCGAGGACCGTTGGGGTCTTACCCCGGTTACCCGACGATGGGTTTCTTCTGTAATCTCAGGAGTTGTTGAGATGTTCTCCCCCAGATCGTCTCCCTTTTTCGGAGGTGGGATCTCGCCCCCTTTCTCCTGTGGTTTACTTCCTTATTTTATACTAACTTGCATTCGCTATCCTTCGTCCACGTGTAGGGTCAGTCTTTACAAACACTGACATTTGTCCCATCAGTCCAATCCCGGAATTGTTGGGGATGGTTTGATAAAGCTGCAGAGTACGGCTCTGTCAGGCGCTGGGTCCTATCTGGAAGGGTAGTAAGGATAACCTCCCCAAGGTATCTTGGATCTCCTTACGAATTCGTCCCTATACCAGTTTCACCCCTTTGTTCTGGTGGGACTATGGACCTGCCGAGGACTACGCTGTCCTCGGCTGCCTCTCAAAATTCTTTTGTGCTCTGAGTTGTAGAGCTTGGGCCACAGCTCCCCTCGGATTGGGCTTTCAGACTCTCTAAGGGCAAATGGGCCTGGTCCACGAATTGTTGGGCCCCACACATATCTTTAATAAATAGGCTCTAAAAAATTATCATAGTAAATGAATAGTAATATGTTAAATAACTATTCTAAATTTAAGTATATGATTTCATACTACTTCCAGGCCCTGGTTCCCAGGGTTAGAGTATTCTCTATTATAAGCCTACTCAAATCAGAACAAAACTAGTGGATTCTCTTTCGCCTATCGGCCGGCTTTAAGCAACCTTCGCATTTCCTGCTGAGATCCCAAGTATATGATTTCATACTACTTCCAAAAAAAATTATATCCTAAATTTTCTCAA
The DNA here is from genome assembly GCF_001633185.2 of Quercus lobata. Taxonomy (NCBI): domain Eukaryota; kingdom Viridiplantae; phylum Streptophyta; class Magnoliopsida; order Fagales; family Fagaceae; genus Quercus; species Quercus lobata. The sequence continues at coordinate 32,952,664 of NC_044915.1, read as the reverse complement.
TCAAGGGCCAGCACATGCCTTGCATGTGCAACCCTTACTAGTAAATAAATAAAAGCGAACCAAACACATTTAGTTTCATTATATAGACCCATATTTTGTTTAGTATTTCTAACTACAAAAGTCAATGATGGAACACAAATTCGTCAGTATGAGTGAGCAGACGGAATCCCTTGTAGAATGTGAAGGTTTGCTCGATGAGGACCACCGGTGTGGTGCCTGCCACAAAGTCTCCAATGCCAAAGTTAGGATAACAATCAAACACAGTAAAGAAGTCAAATGTAATTTCAGAGTATTTTTGCATATATCCTCTTCTGTTGGTTGTATGAAAGTTTTATACCTGAGGCCTTAGGGGCTAGCCGTTGGGGCTGTTAATGCTCTCTGAAGTAACGCCCATGGTCCAGTAATGAGACTTTTAAGAGGCTCCCAACGGTCTGCTTGGTCGATTTAGTAACTGCTCAGGTCATTGATTGACTGCATTGAATGACTCCCTGCCTTCGTCAGTGATGATGGCTTTCTTCGTTGTTTCTGATGACCTCGTCATGGATGATTCCTTCGTCATTAATGTTATCTTCGTCAGTGGGATGTAGAATCGTCATTCCTGTCAGTTGTCCCCCAGGTTCTGGGGTCGTCGGTGACACGTCATGACGATCACAGAAGATGAAAAGTTTTTCTTGTGACTCTTGGGGTTCTGTTCCGCTTTTAATGCTTAGTGGCGGCACTACACGCAATCATGGCCACGTGGCGCGTGATGATCTGTGGAATTAATGGCATGACCCTTGGGTTTCCCGCTGGTTTTTCAATCGTTTTTGGCCCACATTTAAAACTTCTCCTCTTTAATTTTTCTTCTACTTCTCAGAGAGCAAAGACAGACCAATTCTTCAGAGCATTTTTTTTTGGGGACTTCCTTTCTTCTCCAAATTTCCTTGCGCTGTGCTTCTGCTGTTCCACCATTGGAGGTATGTTTCTCTTTCCTTTTTCTTTCTTCTTTTTCTTCTTTTACTGTAGCATAATTTCTGATTTGCTATTCCCTTTTGCTTCTATTCTGTTGTTGGTCCTTGTTTTTCTTTTGGGGTTTTAGCTTCGTACCTTATTTTTCTGCCCTCCAATTTCTGCATTTTCCATGGTTGATAGCTTGGAGGTTAGGATAGCTTGCCCGTCGATCTCCTTCCTTTTTGCGCGTCTAGGGGGGTCTTTGGGTACTTACCCCTTTTTAGAAAATTTTGTGTACGAAGGCAATAGTCTGAGCGTGGTTTTGGGCGAATTGTTGCCCTTGCTCCGTCAATCGCTTAATTGGTTCGAGGGTTTAGGAGGGAGAGGATTAATGTCTGAGGTTAGGTCTAGTGACCTTGAGACTGGGCTATCATCCAGTGGTGACTCGGCTGAAGGAGATACAGCCGTCTCTGGCCCTCGAGAGGTTAGGGCTTTTTATGCCCTTAATGAGATTTGTGGTCTGGATGACGAGACCGTGAATAGATTCAAGGATAGGTTTCAATTTCCGTCTAGGGTTCGTGTTCGTCTACCCAGGGAAGAAGATAGGGCCTGTCACTTTTTTCCAGGCAAAGTATGCTTTTACGAGTCAACCTTCACCTGTGGGCTTAGGCTCCCCATCCACCCGTTCCTGATGGAACTTTTAGATCACTTTGGTATAGCTCCCAGGCAGCTCATGCCTAACTCGTGGAGGATCGTCATCAACTGTATGCAAATATGGTTGGCCTCCAACGGGGATATGATCAGGATAGGCGAGCTCACCTACCTGTATCGTTTGAAAGAGTCTAAGGAGTGAGGGTATTATGAATTAGTCCCTTGGGAAAGAAAGACTAGGATCGTCAAGGGATTGCCCTCGTCATTCAGGTATTGGAAGTCGCGCTTTTTCTTTGTGTCTGGCGACGACTTCGAGACTCAATCCAGCAGTGATTGGGGTGATATCCTGAGGTTGCTCCGTCGGTGGGGAACCCCGACCTTAGGTGCGTCAGTATTTCTCCCCGTCGTTTCAATTTTGCAAATTTTGAGGCTCTGGTCTTGCTAACTTCTTTGTTTCTTTGTTTCGTATAGTTAAGAGACGGCCTGGACTGAAGAGCCGGTATAAGGAACGCATAGAGACTGCGATTGGGTACGCTGAGACGATTGAAAGTTGGGACGAGCTGGTTGACCCCCGATCTCTTGCATTTTACAATCTCGGTCCTGACCCGTCTCCTTTCGTTCTTCGTCAACTTGGCATTGAAGGCAAAAAGAGTAAGTTTTGACTTCGTCAATGTTTGATTCTTCTTATGTACACTTAAGCAATCTTTGACTGGCATTTTCTTCTTGCAGAGATGACGACAAAATTCAACAAGGATATGTATGCAAAGATGAGATCAAAGAAGGACGAACCACTGTCCAATCTGGGGAAGAAGGCAGTGCGAGTTACCGGGAAAGGTCCTGCTTCCATGCCCCTTAGTATCGTCCCTTCCATAGCTTCCGAAACGACGAGGACTGCCTCCCCGACCGTCTCGATAGAGGAGATTCCTACTCCCGGCTCCAAAAGGCCGCGTGTGGTTGGCAAAGGGAAGGAGAAGACTGATGCTCGTTCGTCCACCATTTGGGATGACGAGACGTTGGCCGTAGAAAGGGCTCATGAGGTCGTCACTCCAGCGGACTTGAAGGCTCTTTCTAACATGTCCCTAAACGATGTGGCTTCTCGTCATGTCCACAAACTCGTCCAGGTATGGAGTTCTTCCTTCTATATTCCATCACCTTCCTTTTTTTATTTCTTTTTTTTCTTTTTTTTTTTTACAGACGACTTCATAATTTCCTCCAGGTGTTGGGAGAGAGCCTCCATATTACCGCTGAATACCTCACTCAAGGGGCCAAGGTGGTGTCTCTGACAACCCGGATGGAGGCCTTGGAGAAAGAGAGCTCTGACCTGAGGACGAACCTGATCACCTCCATGGACGAGGCAACGACTTTGAAGGAGAAGGTCAAAGTGCTGGAGGACGACCTCAGAGTTGAGCGCGAGTTGACTCACGAGAAGGACGAGCAGCTTCTTGCAGCCAAGGAGAAACTTGTGACCATCGCTGCTCGATCTGTGGAGGCTTTCCAGACCACTGACGAGTACAATACTGTGCTCTTCAGTTGGTATTTCAAAGGTTTCGAGCTTCTTCGGAGGTATATGATCAAGCATCCTTCTGGAGTCAACCTGGAGAGTCTAGACTTGGAAGAAGTTGACAAGGAAATGGCTCTGGATGAGGCGGCTTCATCTTCTGCCCCTGGTGATGACGCGCCTGAGCCTGTTGCTGACGTACCGGCCAGTGAAGGCACAACCGATGCCTGATTTGGATACTTAGAAATTTTTTGTTTTATGGTGGGTGCCCGTCTTGTTTTGGGCCTTTTCTTTTTGTAAATCTAATTTCAAAACAGTTAATTTTATTTTGAAAACAATGATAGTGGCCCAGTGGTTATGGGCTGGAATGAAGTGTACTTACTTTTCCTCTAGATGTTTTGGCTGATTTACATCCGTCTACAATTTTGTGCTTTGTTGATTAGTTGTTGCATCTTGTTTTGATTTGATGTACTGCACTCTTTTCTTCGTCAACTGACTCCTGCCACTTGTGACTTTAAGGGGGTGCTGCCTGGGCGACTTATGTCCGTCCAGGCGGGCTCTTGTCACTTTTTTTTTTTTTTTTTTTTTTTTGTCAGTAACTTACATCCGTCAAGGCGGAATCTTGTTACTTAGTCTTTTAACCATACTACGATGGTCGTCGGTAACTTACATCCGTCAAGGCGGAATCTTGTTACTTAGTCTTTTAACCATCCTACGATGGTCGTCAGTAACTTACATCCGTCAAGGCGGAATCTTGTTACTTAGTCTTTTAACCATCCTATGATGGTCGTCAGTAACTTACATCCGTCAAGGCGGAATCTTGTTACTTAGTGATTTATAGGCCTCATGGTCGACCAGTACTGCCTGCGCAAAAACATCAGAGGAATAATACTTTTATTAACTTCAATAACGAATGCATTCGTGTATTACATTTACTCATGGTATTTCTTTAAATGCTCAATGTTCCAAGGACGAGGGAGCTTTTGTCCGTCCATAGTTTCCAGATGGTAACTTCCTTGTCTAGAGTAGTGAATGACGCGATAAGGCCCTTCCCATGTAGGGCCCAGCTTCCCTTAAGTAGGGTCTTTAGTCGCTATAGTGACTTTGCGAAGGACGAGGTCCCCTATGTCCAGACGCCTGAGTTTGACCCTCTTATTGTAGTACTCGGCCATCTTTTTTTGATACTTTGTCATTCTACAGGACGCATTGTCTCTTACTTCATCCAGGCAATCCAGGTTGAACCGCAGTTCCTCGTCATTGAGTCCATCTCTGAAAGTTCCTCGTCTGATGCTTGTTACTCCAACTTCTACTGGGATTACTGCCTCTGTGCCATAGGTAAGCCTGAAGGGTGTCTCTCCTGTAGGGGTTCTGGCTGTAGTCCTGTATGCCCACAGGACACTAGGTAGTTCTTCTGACCAGGCACCTTTTGCTTCGTCCAGCTTGGTTTTGATTATCTTGAGCAGCGTCCTGTTCGTTACTTCCGTCTGTCCGTTTGCCTGAGGATGTCCCGGGGATGAGAACTGATTCTTGATCCCGAGGTCCGAGCAGAAGTCTCTGAAGCCTTGGCTGTCGAACTGCCTCCCATTATCAGATATGATCGTCAAGGGAATCCCGAACCTGCAGATTATGTTTTTCCACACGAAGCTCCAGATCCGAGCCTCAGTGATGGTTGCTAGGGCCTCTGCTTCAACCCATTTTGTGAAATAGTCAATAGCAACTAGAAGGAATTTTACCTGACCTTTACCTTGGGGCAGAGGACCGACGATATCGATTCCCCATTGTGCGAACGGCCATGGGGAGGCTATGGTCGTCATTTTCTCCGCTGGAAGCCGTTGCACATTCCCATACCGCTGGCATCTGTCGCACCTTCTGACGATATCAGCAGCATCCCCCTGCATGGTTGGCCAAAAATACCCCGCTCTTATCACCTTGTTGACTAGGGATCTGGAGCCGGCATGGTCGCCACAAATTCCTCCATGTACTTCTTCCAGGATGTATTTGGCCTCATCCTCGTCGACGCACTTTAGATAAGGCATAGAGAAGCCTCTCTTGTACAAGACGTCATTCAAGATCGTAAACCTGGCTGCTCTCTTCTTGACCTTTCTGGCTTCGTCAGTATTCTGAGGTAGGTGCCCGTCCTGGAGGAAGGATATTATGGGCGTCATCCAGGTGTCTGTGCTCTGGATGGAGAACACCACCACCTCTTCAATACTCAGGTGTTTCTGGATCTCTATTTCCATGTCTGTGCTCGTCTTCCCTTCTTCTGATGACGCTAGTTTTGATACTTCGTCGGCCCCAATATTCTGGCTTCTTGGTATCTGGACGAACTCCACTGTGTCGAACTCTTGAGTTAGTTGCCTTGTCAGTTTAAGGTATTTCTGCATCCTTTCTTCCTTTGCCTCGTACTCTCCACTGATCTGTCCGATTACCAGCTTTGAATCACTTTGGATCAGCAAGTTTTTGGCACCAAGAGCTTTCCCAAGCCTCAAGCCCGTCAATATTCCTTCATACTCGGCTTCGTTATTGGTGGCTGGGAACTTCAGTTGAACCCCATATTTCATCACTTCTCCGTCGGGGGTGGTTATGACGACCCCTACTCCCCCCCTCTTTTGGGCTGACGAACCATCTGTCTATATTGTCCATTTATCAACTTCGTCTGTAATTCCATCTTCGTCTGGAAGAGTGAATTCAGCGATGAAATCAGCCAGAGCTTGTGCCTTGATAGCTGCTCTTGGATGGTACTTGATGTCAAATTGGCTGAGTTCGATTGCCCATTGGACCATTCTCCCTGCTGCTTCTGGTTTGTTCATTGATTTCTTAATTGGTTGATCCGTCATCACAAGGATAGGATTTGACTGGAAATACGGCCTGAGCTTGCGCGAGGCTACTATAAGTGCAAACGCAATCTTTTCGATCCTTGGGTACCTGAACTCAGCTCCTTGAAAGGCTTGGCTGACGTAGTACACCGGGAGTTGCTTCTTGCCTTCTTCTCTAATCAAGGCCGCGCTTACTGCCGAGGCTGACACCGCCAGGTACAAGTATAGGTTCTCCCCTCCTTTGGACGGGCTCAGGAGAGGTGGACTGCTCAGGTATTGTTTCAGCTCTTGGAACGCTGCTTCGCATTTGTCGGTCCAAGAAAAAGCCTGCTTGAGGGTCTTGAAGAAGGGCAGGCATTTGTCTGTGGCCCTAGAGACGAACCTATTAAGAGCTGCTATCCTTCCTGTAAGTTTTTGTACATCCTTGACGGTCTTGGGTAAGGCCATGTCAATGATAGCTCGTACTTTCTCTGGATTTGCTTCTATTCCTCTCTGGGACACCATGAATCCCAAGAACTTTCCCGAGGCTACCCCAAAAACACATTTGCTTGGATTCAACTTCATCTGGTGTTTTTTCAGGGTTGCAAAAGTCTCCTCCAGGTCGTCCAGATGAGAGAGCTCCTCCTTGCTCTTGACGAGCATATCGTCCACGTATACTTCCATGTTCCTACCAATCTGTTGGCTGAACATTTTGTTTACCAATCTTTGGTACGTAGCTCCAGCATTTTTCAACCCAAAAGGCATCACTTTGTAACAGTAGAGTCCTTGGCTTGTGATGAAGGCAGTCTTCTCCTGGTCTTCTTCAGCCATCTTTATCTGGTTGTACCCTGAGAAGGCATCCATGAACGTCAGTAGCTTGTGTCCGGCGGTGGAGTCCACGAGCTGGTCTATCCTTGATAGAGGGAAGCTGTCCTTAGGGCATGCTTTGTTCAGGTCGGTGAAGTCTACACACATTCTCCACTTTCCGTTTGCTTTCTTTACCAGGACGACGTTGGCGAGCCATTCTGGATAATATACTTCCCGGATGAATCCAGCCGTCAAGAGTTTGGTTACTTCCTCTGCTACTGCCTGATCTCGTTCTGGAGCGAAGGTTCTTTGTCGTTGCTGAACGGGCTTCCTGCTGGGGTCCACATTCAGCCTATGCTGGATGACTTCTGGAGATATGCCTGGCATGTCCTCGTGACTCCATGCAAAGACATCTAGATTCCCCTTAAGGAATTTTATGAGTCTCGTTCTCATCTCGGGGCTTAGCGTCGTCCCTATCCTGGTCGTCTTGTCCGCATTTCCTTCTACCAACTCCACTGCTTCCAGGGTCTCCATCCCGTCCTCCTCTTTTTCTTCAATCGTCCACGTGTGGTTCTCCTTTCTTGTCAGTACGGCCTGATAGCATTCCCTTGCCAGGACTTGGTCACCCTTCACTTCACCCACGCCGTTGTCTGTTGGGAATTTCACCTTCAAACAGTAGGTCGACGTCGCCGCCTTCCACTTGTTTAGGGTGGGCCTCCCAATGATGACATTGTAGGATGAGGGGCAATCTACCACCAGGAAGTCTACTTGTTTGGTCAACTGCAATGGGTAGGTCCCTGCCGTCACCGTCAGAGTCACTATTCCCCTGGGGTAGACCTTGTCTCCACTGAAGCTGACGAGCGGAGAGTCAAAAGGGCGGAGCCTTTTTGGATCTAATCTCAACTGCTGGAAGGCTGGGAGGTAGATGATATCCGCTGAGCTCCCGTTATCAATAAGGATCTTTCTGGTATTGAACCCTTCTATATTCAGCACTATGACCAGGGGATCGTTGTGAGGCTGCTTTACTCCCCTGGCGTCTCCTTCATTAAAGAACATGTCTTGGTATGTTCGTCGGTGCTTGGACAGAGGCATGGTGTGGACGTTGTTCACCTGTCTGTGGCATGCTTTCTTGAGTGATCTAAATGATCCTCCTGAGGATGGTCCTCCCGTGATCGTGTTTATCTCCCCGATCACTTTGCGTGGAGGCTGGGACGGATGGTCGTCATCTCGAGTGAAGGATTCATGTTGGGTCCTGTTGTCGTCTCTGAACTTGCTATATTCTCCTTTCTTTACATATTTCTGTAACTTTCCTTTCCGTATTAATTCCTCTATTTGTTCCTTCAGGTCTCTGCAATCTTCTGTGTTGTGCCCGTGGTCTCTATGGAACCGGCAATACTTGTTCTTGTCACGTACGTTGGGGGACGAGTGTAATGGCCTGGGCCATTTGAGATAATGCTCGTCCTTGATCTGCGTGAAAATCTTGTCAACAGGCATAACCAAAGGAGTAAATTTTACCTGACGAGGATTTTTGTCGTCTCTCCTTCTATTCCCGTCATTGTTCCGACGTTCTGGTCTGTCTCTCTTTTGCCCTCTGCGGTCGTCTTCCCCTTTGGACTTGTCCCCTAGCCTCTCAGTATCTTTTATGGCAGCTAGAGTATCTTCCGCGTTCATGTACTTTTGTGCCTTCAGGAGCATCTCAGCCATTGTCTTCGGGGGGTTTTTTGCAAGAGAGGCCACAAGGTCTCTGGATCTCAACCCTGCTTTGAAGGTCGTCAGCTGCACCTTGTCATCAGCTTCGTCCACTTCCAGAGTTTCCCGGGTGAATCGCTTGACATATGACCTCAGAGTCTCCTTCTCTCCCTGTCTTATGGTGAGTAAGTAATCTACTGGTCTCCTTGGGCGTTGTCCCCCTATGAAATGGCGCAAGAAAGCACTACTCAGCTGATCGAAGTTGTCTATGGACGAGTTTGGCAACTTAGTAAACCACTCTCTTGCAGCTCCTTTGAGAGTCGTAGGGAAGGAACGACACAATATCTCGTCAGGTGGTTGTTGAAGACCTAGAGTTGTCTTAAAGGTATTAAGATGATCCTGAGGGTCCTTGAGTCCGTCGAATGGCTCTAATTGAGGCAGGCGAAACTTTGACGGCACGGGGCAATCAAGTACCGCTGCAGTGAAGGGCGAATCTGTAGCCCTTATCATTTTGTCTCCGCTCCGGTCTGTCTTTTCTTTGATAGCACTCCTTAGTTCGTCCATCTCTTTCCTCATTTCCCGAAGAAGATCTGAGTTCTGTTCGTCCGGAGTAGTTGGTCTCCGGGGGGTTTCCCTCCGTTGGCTATCCCCCTCTCCCTCCGTGTTACCCTTGGACCGGTTCTCTTCCTGTTGAGCTTGTTGAACCTGCTGGAGTCGCAGTTTCATTTCCTGGTTTTGTCTGGTGAGTTCCTCAATAGTGGCTGCAAGGGTTTGAACTTGCTGGACCAAGGTTGCTGAATCTGGGTTGGATTCCATCTGGATATGGAGAATTGATGGAAACTACGTTTTCGAATGTGAATCTGAAAACTCATTCGCACAGACGACGCCAAACTGATGGAACACAAATTCGTCAGTATGAGTGAGCAGACGGAATCCCTTGTAGAATGTGAAGGTTTGCTCGATGAGGACCACCGGTGTGGTGCCTGCCACAAAGTCTCCGATGCCAAAGTTAGGATAACAATCAAACACAGTAAAGAAGTCAAATGTAATTTCAGAGTATTTTTGCATATATCCTCTTCTGTTGGTTGTATGAAAGTTTTATACATGAGGCCTTAGGGGCTAGCCGTTGGGGCTGTTAATGCTCTCTGAAGTAACGCCCCTGGTCCAGTAATGAGACTTTTAAGAGGCTCCCAACGGTCTGCTTGGTCGATTTAGTAACTGCTCAGGTCATTGATTGACTGCATTGAATGACTCCCTGCCTTCGTCAGTGATGATGGCTTTCTTCGTTGTTTCTGATGACCTCGTCATGGATGATTCCTTCGTCATTAATGTTATCTTCGTCAGTGGGATGTAGAATCGTCATTCCTGTCAGTCAATAAATTGTAAATTTGAGTATGAAAATAAATACCTCCATAGTATTGTAAATTTCGACATAATTATAAAAATTATTCATCATGAAATAGATGTTATACATTCATATATTAAAATTCTACCATATTTATATTTTAAAAGGTTCAATTCAAAAATCTAACCTAACAATAATTTTTTTTTAAATTCTTCAAGAAAGAATTGGAGAGAGAGAGGGAGATTCATCTAAGGGCAGCGTTACTTTTACAACATTTTCATAACACATTCACAACTAATTATTGGTGGTAAGTTGTTATTTATTCTAATTGAATCCACAACTTAAATTAATTTTTTACCCACCAACAACAACCAATAACTACCTACGACTTAGAATTTGTTGTGAAAGTATTGTGAAATTGTTGATCACATAGCATTTCTCTTCATCTAATCCTTCCTGAAGAATCAGAACCTCTCTTTGTCGGTGTTTCTCTAACATCTTAGCCATCCAATCCTTACTCAACGGTCTGAAAAAAGGGTAAAAAAAAAATTGTAACAGGGCTAGAACCTTAGAGGAAAGGCTCTTCACCTTAAGAAGAAACCAGTAGTCTGCCACATCAGTGGAAAATAATACTTGGAACTAAATATCTATAATGCAAGTTACACTATTTGGGCTAAAAAGAAGTAATATGTTCATAAAAATGTGTAGCTAAATAATAGTTTCAATATAGATAAGAACACTTAAGAAAGATAAGATAAGATTATGAATTAAGTCATTTATTCAAAAGCTTAATCGTGCCTCATGTGAAATGAAAGCCAATTAATTTGCATGCGATAGTATATCCACAAACTCCGGAAATCTAGCTCCTCGTGAATCAAACTGGATGCCAGAGAGTTTCAAAACTTATTCAGTCATTTCACACTCCCAGAACAGATGTCCCCTAGTCTCAGCTGCCATGCCACAAGCTTCACAGGTATGATCACCGATTATTCGTCTATGGCAGAGATTAACCTTCATGGGTAGGATATTCTCACACGCCCGCCATGCAAAGCACTTAACTTTGTTGGTACATTTAGAGCCCAGAGGCCTTTCTAGAAATTTCGTCGGTTTTGAACAGTAGAGGACTCACCTAGATCCGGGGTTGAGGACCCACAGTTAGAGTAATATGCTTATATATACTCCCGATTGATCAACTGAAAGCAAAGCATGCCTATAATTTTTCGTATGCTAAAAAAAAGCTTCTGAAATAATTGAGACATTAGGTTAAGCATACCCAAAGATAACTACTACAATTTTGTCTTTCAAATTTAAAGATATGTTAATCTATATTATTTATAAGAGGATCCTTCTCTTTGGGCTTAACTTTTATATAATTTAGAAATACCCTTAAACTTAACATTTAATAAGGAAAAAAACTTGAGGACAACTCGGTAAAAATATATTTCCAACTCCAACTAAAATGTCTACAAAATAAAACACTCTTTTACTAATCAATGTTTTCAAAATAAACTTATCTATTTTTTTTTTTTCAAATGAAAATTATGACCAGTAAAAAATAAAAATAAAAACCTCATCGCAGGTGCATGAGGGTAGTGATTAATGTGAAATAATTAACAACCAAATTAGAGTACATCCTGACTGAATGAATAGCAGTACCGGATTGTGCTCAATTCATACTTCATAGCAAACAAAAATCTCGAAGAAGCGATGGAATTGGTATAGTTAAACAATAAGTGTTCACCTTTCCAATTTTGACCAAAAAAGAGAGAGAAGCCTGACGCACATTGTCTGAGCCCGGGTTCGAACCGGGGTCCTCTAGTGTGTGAGACTAGCGTGATAACCAACTACACCACCCAGACGTCTTGGCACAAATCTGCAAGACTTTATACATCTCCATTAATTAACATTTGAGTCTTGCCTGCAACACTTGAAACTTGAAACTGAGCCTGGAGTTTTTTTAGCAGTTAACCATATCTTGATTGCTTGGAGCCTTAAGTATTGTTAATCAGTTCATATTCCACCACAGAAATTCTCATCATTTTCGCAATCTCAATAATGGCTATTGTAGCGGTAGGGTAGGTTTCATTTGGGGTGTACTTGCAATTATGTCAAGTGTGGCTCAACCATTAGGCCCATTTAGGCAATAGCCTAAGGCCTTAAATGGAAAAAAGACCTCATAAAATAGAATATATTGTATCTCTTTATCCTATAATATGGCACAAAAATATTAAAATAATAATAAAAAGTAATATCACTGAAAAAAAAAAAAAAAAAAAAAACCTTTGATTTTCCTTGGTGATGATCATATAAGAGTACGGCTACAAACAATCAAAATTTCACAATCTACTTAAATAGCAAATTATAAAATATATGACATCACTTTCACATGTTTTTATCATTGATATCCTTATAATTATAAATCAATTATGACCTTGGCTATTAAAATCCATATCTCATGCATACAATATGCATACGTCTCTAAAGTTTTTTTTTTTTTTTTTTTTTTAAATTATGTTTGGCATTCTCCCTTCATTTATATGGATTTTTTAAAATGAATCATTCACATTATGTGACAACACATAACATATAATTGTTAAAAATAACATGACAATTGTATCTAGATTTGGATTTGGTGATGTGCAATTATCCTCTAATGTTAGAGAGAAAATTTAAAAAGGTAGATTTAGGTCGTTGATAAATCGTATGTGGTCATTAAAAAGGATCAACCACTCAGTTACAAACACAAAGAGATTAAAAAGAATTGAAGAAAAGCTTCTATTTTTACTTGGTTTTTATTACAAAGGAATGTTACTCTATATATAGAAAGAATGGAGCAGAATAGAGTATAAGAAAGACAATGTAAAAGGAATTACCTGGAACATGCATAGGTGTTCTCAAGTACAATTATTCCTAAAAACATATCAGACTTATCTTCTTTACTTGCTAGATACAACGATAGAAAGAAATCAAAAAAAGAACATGGACTTAAATGTCCCGAAGTGTCTATTACAACTGTGTATAACTTTTGGACTATATACCATAGATCCTTATCTATTTACATGTTTTGGCACTTCGTTGTTTACTGCACTAACCTCATCCTAGGACTAAGCATAAAACCGCGCGCCTCATGTTATTGTTTAATGATGTTACTTGGGATTGACTTGCAATCAAATTTACTAAAAACTTTTGATGCTTTAGTTTGACTAAAGGACATATTTTCAAGGAATAAAATATCCATTATAACATGATTACCATACCGGTTTTTCCTCATTTAATTTCACTATGGTTTCATGCAATAGTTTCTGAAATTAAAATCATATTTTAGTTCCAAATATACTCCACTAAGTTCTTCTTTTTTAACTATTCACTCGGACTTTAAAAAGAAAAATGGCATGCTTTACATAATGCCATAAAAGGTCAAATCGTGTTTAAAGACAAAATTCAAAGGCCTTTTGTGTTTTGAAGACTTCTAAAAGAAACATGCTATATCTTTGATAATTGCTTTCCCAAAACCCCGACAATTAATGGAGGACTACTTCCTTTTTCTTTTTCTTTTTTTCTTTTTTTTTTTCTTTCAGTGGCAAGAACCTGAACCAACCCCTCCTTTTCTCGATGACCTAAAGCATAGGGCAAATGAAAAAACTGAAACAACTAAATGAAAATGTGCTGGACAGAGTATCGAAACCCAACGAACGGAAGTTGCACTATGATGAAATTATCCTAAACTACTTACTTTACAAAGTGTAAGTTTCCAATCGCCTCTTCCAATGCACTATAAATGGAAGCAGAACATAATCTACAAGTCAGCACAGTAAAGTTAGAATACAAACTACAGTGTAACCCTAACAAGAATACAAGCTAGTGTTGGGCATAAGAATTCGGCCATCCAAATTGCCTTCAAATCTACTGCCACCGTTTGGGGGTCTTTGATACAGAGGAGCTGCCAGCAAAAGCTTTCCTAGCACCTGACATGCATAAGATGGAAGTTGGGTAAATGAGTAGGGCACAAGTGGGGAGAGAAGCCTAGAGAGGGAGAAATTCTTGTATGAGCCAGGCGTATAATAAGATGTATTTGTGAGACTGACATATGGGCCCCACCATATGTTATTTGTGAGACTGACATATGGGCCCCACCATATGTTAGTCTCACAAATATCTTATATGCCGGATGTATAAGATATTTTCCCAAAGAGAGAGGAGCATGGGTCAGATACCAATTACAACAGTAAAATTAAAAAGCTACCATCTAGTAATACAACAACAAACAAAACCTTAATTGTCCCAAAATTTTGGAGTCAGTTATGGATCCTCAATATATTACATTCTACTTTATCTAAAATCATACTTTTTATCACTAATTATTATTTCTACTTATGTGATTTTGGTCTTCCTTTACCCTTATTATTATTATTTTTATTTTATTTTTTCGTTCTCTCAACTTGGACCAACTCACTTTATTTTTACTATTGCATTAGTCGCTCTTCTTTAAACATAACCAAACCATCTTAAGAAACCCTCACTCATCTTTTCATCAATAAGACTACCCCTATTTTTAAGTGGATTTCCTTATTTCGAATCCTAGCATTCCATGTTCACTTATCCATCTTAACATTCTCATTTCAACTACAATCATTTTATAAAGACTAGTAATAAGAGAGAGAAAATACACATCCTCAAAAAAATACATACTTGATGAAACCTTTAAGGTGCTTTTGGTGGTCAAAGAAAGCCGAGATGATTTTGCCTGCCCTAGCTTTTGGGGTGGCTTTGGGAGTTTAGATGGTAAAGTTGGCCTGGGTTCAAGCAAAGGCGACCTGCATTCAAACAAATATAAGGAAATCAGGTGTGATTCATAACTAACAAAGTCAGGTGAAATTGGACTGCATTCAAGCAAATATACATAAACCAAATCACGTGCCCGAAAACAAGCATGCACCCTTACTCCCCCTCCCTACCAACCCACACGGGCCACACACACGAAGGCCCCTTTTTTGGAGCCCCAAACAAAATGTCACTGACCAAACAGCTATAAGAGCTTTCTTTCACAATAATAAATGCAGCAAAAAGCTTCTGGATTTTTTTTTGTTTTTTAAATGCTAGTAACTTTTGTAATTAAAACTAGAGATATGGTATCACTGACAGTCAGGCCAAGATAAGGGACCCTTTAATTAAAATTTAAAGAAGCTCCAATGCAGATCCCAACACTAAAATAAGTTTCACCACAGAGAACATGTCAGATTGCAATGGTCAGGGAAACTTATTCCAAAATCCAGGTTGCAGTAGGGTAGTGGTGCACAATTTAAGATTTACAAAACATTTGTTGCTTCATTGGCATCACAAAGTATTCCTAGAGTCAAAATTCACGTGAAGAAATTTCATATAGGAGAAACATATGCCAATTTCTTTGTTAGTTGCCTAGTAGCAGCACAAGAAAGTTAGTAATCAGGTAGACAACAGCCAGTTCTCTAGCATTAAGAAAAATACACCAACCATTATAAAAATGAATAAGACTTACTTCTCAGTTTTCTGAACTGGAGTCTTCTCAGCTGGGATGCTCTCTGGAGGTGTGCTTTCAGCAGACTTTGCAACTTCAGGGAAAAGAGTGTACTCCACAACACTGGATATGGAGCCATCAGTTTCTGTTCCCATTGAAAGACCACCATCAGAAATATCACTTAATCTTTCATCAGAATCTGCATTCCCAAAGCCCAAGAGCTCAATGTCTTCAGAAAATTGCTGATCAACATCCCCTCCAAATAGCCTCGACTGAGTGGACAATTCCTTCTGATGTCTAAATTCATCCAATGACTGCTGAGAACCAGCTTCAGAATGCTTATCACTGTACTCGGAGCCATTGTCTATATCTGAAGCTGCTTTCTCAATCCGCCCTGTTCCTTTTCCTTCAGACAGTCTTTGGCTATGTTGAGTATCCCCTATGGAAGCTCTTCTTGGAGAGACAGACCCATACCTTAATGAGATCATACCATGCTTCACCCCATTGACATTAGCCTTGGAAAGCTGCAAGCGGTCAATCTCCTCATCTTTCTTTGCAACTACGTCCTTAAGGGATGCCACCTGCAAGATGAAAAGGAAATCAGACTGAACGAATATGGTAGGCCACTGTATAGAGCTTAAGAAGTCAAGAAATCTTAAATCAGGTCCCTTCAAGCTAACAAAGAAACAAAATTTCTTTAAAGCATGCAAATAAAATTGGGATGTGCACAATTATGAGAGCCAAACTTCGGGAGAAAATTCATGGGTGCTTCCTAGCCAGAGAGGAAAAGTTCAATGTGAGCAATCACCAAGTTATTACCAGTGGTGGCCCATGGCCATGCTAAAATGAGTACCAATCAGTGTCACTCTTATGCCCACTTCATGGACATGTTCTGCTGACAAACAATTATAGGCATAGATTGAAAAATAATTTACAGAAGGGCA
This sequence comes from Quercus lobata, assembly GCF_001633185.2. Classification (NCBI taxonomy): domain Eukaryota; kingdom Viridiplantae; phylum Streptophyta; class Magnoliopsida; order Fagales; family Fagaceae; genus Quercus; species Quercus lobata. The sequence goes on along the minus strand of NC_044915.1, from coordinate 32,936,511 downwards.
CTCCTTTGCAAATAGAATCACCAACCCATAGATTATCTACTACTCCTGGCCCAATAGTGCTTAAGAATCCTCATGGGCTCAATCCTGTTCACAATTAATTAATGCAAGTTCCAACCCCCTATGTTTTTATTTTTTATTTTTTTTCTTTTGGGGAGCATTTTTGACTGATTTTGCCATAATTAATCAAAAAATTCCACCCAAAACTTAAGAGACATAAAATAGAAGTGGAATATGCATGTAAAATGTCTGGGTATGATGACCAAGACCCATCCCTTACAAGCGCAGTGCAAACTTGACCATCATGATAAAGAATTTCAGTACTAGCAGATTTTGTTTTATGGTAAGTACACACCCAATGGGCCTAAAACCTGCAACTTCACCCTCCATCCCATTATTATGGGAGGAGGAAATGCTATCAACCTAGAGCTCAATGGAAAGAATCTTTATGAGCTACTGGTACAATTTTCTTCAGCCTATTTTACAAACTTACCCTCAATATCAAGTGGAGTTATTAAAATTATTCATGATTGCAACTGATTGCTTTTCATAGGATTGTATAAATGAATATATCCATTTCTATAGCATAACAAAAATATCGATATCCTCATGAAATACCTAGCTTATTGTTTAGAGCACAATGGCATATCAGGATATCTCCAATCAAAAACTATTAAGAGGGAAAAAAGACAATAAAATTGTTAAAACAATGAAAGATCGGACCTGTTCCATCAATTCTCTAACATCTCTTCCCTCTTTGTTGCTCCGAGCAGCGCCTAACTCAACACCAGAAACTCTCTCTGCAAACTTCAGGGTACTTATGGTTTCGGAATATGAATCCGTATCTGGATTAAGCTGTACAAACATAAGGGTTTTTGCTTGACCACCTACAATTTGGAGAAGACAAAAGAAATATGATACAAGACTTGAATAAAAAAGAAACTCATAATTATAATATCAACTCATACGTTATTACCATAGTCAAAGACAAAATATAAGGCAAGTACCTAAGGAACTTTGAAGTACTTGAGTTAATTTGCTGTTTCTATATGGTACATGTGAACTCTTTTGCGCTAGAGCAAATATTACATCTCCAAGAGCTGATAGTGACTTGTTTATATGTTGTGCCTCCCTAAGCCGATCCCCAGTAGCTTCGGACCGATCTACTCTTTCACTACCAGCAAGATCTACCAAATGTAGACTACCACGCAGGACAGCATTAGTCTCCAAGTCCGTTCCTCGAACATGAACAGTCAGAACACTGCACCATATGATTGAATTACAACCATGTTAAAAGAAAATAACAACCGTGAAAAGTAGGTGAGAAAATGACTTAGCATCAAGAATACAACCTATGGGATCTGCTACTTCTTTCATTCAAGGCAGTGGCACCTACTGCTCTATTCATTAACCCAATATGCATAAACTCTAAGACATCTGAAGTAGATTGAACAGAGTGCATGCTAGCCTCAGGGACAGCTAACCCATTCGGTTGGGTAGTGCTCCAAATCCCAAGTGTGTGCAAGTCAAAGGAAACAAAAACCTTTTCAATAACATAATAAGGTGAATAGAAGCAACTAAGAGCACTCAAATTTACTAATCAAATAGAGAAACTTAAAATTAAGAATGAAATCCCAAAAAAAGAAAAAGAAAAACCATAAGGGAAAAAAAAAATTAAAGGATATCTTTTTTGAGGACCATCACTTGAGAGTAGATCACGGACTTGTTCATTATAAATCTCAACCATTTGAACTCCAATTTCATATGCAATGGAGCTTTTCCTGCTTTGGGAGATCTGGAAAAGATCATTTAAGGCCCGATAGTTGACACCCCAATCCTCCTTTGATGATACACTAGGCCCACTCTAAAAGAAACAAGATAAAGGCATAAGGAACAACTTTCGACCATAAAAAATAAAAATTAAAAATAATACAATATAAACAATTTGGATACCATTGTATAGGTCTTTCCTGAGCCAGTTTGTCCATAAGCAAATATGCAAACATTGTATCCGTCAAGGACTGATCGAATCAACGGTTGAGTATCCATAAAGACCTCCTCTATCAACATATAGTATATAAACAAATAATAATTAGAAAATCAATATTTTTTCACTAACAAAGGAATGTAGCAGTTAGAGCAAAAAGTGATGAAAAAGGTAAACATCATTCATTTAGAAATTAATACCTTGCGTAGAAGTTGGATGAAAAACCTTGTTAAACTTGAACATCCTACGGCTGTCTTTTCCTTTAGATGGATTCATAATGACTAATTCACCATTTTCACCAATATATTCAATGGTGGTATGCTTCTTACTTTGTCCAGGAAGGAATGGTCTTATTCGACAATATACTCTAATATTTCCTATATAACAGAGAGAGAAAGAACGAGCTCAAACACTCATACGATGGCATAACCATTTCCATCGTGAACAAAAAGTGTTTTTATTCTTCAATAAAGAATTAAACTAAAAAAAGAGGGGGCAAAACCATACTAAGTGATGTACCTTTTAGATCCTGAACCTCATTATATAACCTACGGTTTTCTGCGAGAACTGCATGGTAATTTTGAGCTGCATCTGCTAGTCCTTCAAGATTCAATCCTATTCAAGAAAAAAAGGACATCATGAGAAAATGCCCAAGTAGTAAATAAACAAATGTCCAAGTAGTAAATAAACAAACTGCGAATCATCAATCCTACCCAAGCATCTGAATTCCTCTGCATAACCTCTTTTTGTCTTCAAGACTTCATGTTTTATGGACTCTAAAGTTGCCCTCGATTCCTAAACAAAATCATAAAGCTGTGTTATAGGATCGCTAAAGACAAGAAATGAAATTAAATCCATGTGTACGAAGGTAAACCTGCAAAGCTCCAAAATGATTATCTATAAAGCTCTTGTAGATTCGCTCTTTCTTTTTCAATCTTCGCAATTTAGATTCAGAAAACTTCTCAAGTTCTTCCACCTTCTTCCTTGAATCTGATAAAAGGCACTCAAATTCTTTTAACCGATTCTCCAACTCAACTTTAGCTTCCTTAGCAGTTGTTTCTAATTGCAAGCAATGATCTTCATGCATCCTTTTGGTCACTTCTAGTTCTTGTTTTAGTTTCATAATCTCGATATCACAATGATCCTTCTGTTTCCTTAATTCTATCATATCATGCTCTTCAAGTTTCTTTTTATTTTCTGTTTTGACTTTCTCAATCTGCAAAATCCAAAATGTAAAGTCACTAACAAAATAACCAATGGTACCTTCTTGTTGTAGCGGCTCTTCCTTTTTGTACAAATTTAATAATAATAATAATAAAATCTAAGACGTATAAATTCACAAACAATCTTCATTACCACTAATAAGGCACAACAGACTGAGCAGGTTTCAACCAAGACCTACTTATCACCCACACTACATTAAATACGTAATATAAACTTACATAGTGGATACACATACAACATAGACTTGCAAACGATATCAAAATGACAAAAATTTGACATATTTGCTTCATAATAATTAACCTTAATATGATTACTTCCTCCAAAAGAGTGGAAATAATAATCTTGAGATTTTTTTCACTTAAAACAATATAATTTCATCATACATTATTATCAACTTGTACAGCTAACTATAAGTACTAGCAGTTCAAGAACTCTTCAAAATAAGTGGCACAGCTAAAATAAACATTCATCAGCAGAAATAAGTTATGAATTACTAAAAATTTAAAGATATCTAATATGTATTAGAAAACATTAGATACAAAATAGGTGTGGATGTCATATGAAATACTTTGGAATGCTCATAATATAACACAGCCATCAAACTCAAGGATCAACAAAAGAAATATGTTTTATCATCTTTGAATATAAAGATAGGACTAAGAACAGAAACACACCTTTATCTGTTGAAATTGATCCATTACAACCTATAGGAAACAAAAACAACAGTTAAAAATCAATTGGGTTAAATGAAATAAAGTGCATAAACCTCAAACTAAAACCACCTCAAATTCTTCAGCGGCTCCTATCGAAAGGGTTTCAAGTACTCTAATTTTTGATTGATATTTCTCCTCACGAGCCTTAAAAAGTTTGTTTTGCTGCAAGCATAAAATAATACAAACACTTTTTTACTCATGAGCAATATAAATATATATATATATATATATATATGTATATATATATTCTTACTAAGCAAAAAATAAATCCATAAATTATTTTACAATTTTTAAGTTTTCTGCTTGGGTTGAAATTCGCTGCTCAATCACTTGCGTAACTTTTCTCAACAGCCATGCCACACACTGGAAAATGGAGGAAAAACACCAGTGAGAGATACAAAATGGAAAAAATAATCATAAAAAAGTAAGTTCATGCATGCTTTAGTTATATAGCATCCTTGCATCCTCTTACTGCCATACATTAGGTACATCCCCATTCTTTCTTTGCATGCTATCGTCTAGAATCTTATTCACTATGTTGAAAAGTGATTGAGTTGATGCATTCTGCACAATAGAATGGCAATAAAACATAAGAACAGCATCAAACTTACAGTTGAACAACAGAAGCAAAAAATAATAATGATAAGAGGGGGGAAGGGGGGGAGCAACTTACATCCAAACTGTTCGACTTGATCATCTCCAAAATTTTGGCATCAGAAGAATCAGCAAAACATCCTTGCTTTAATTGCAACACCTCATGAAACTTAGATCCAAGATGATGTTGTAAAGCATCTGACAACTCTACAAGCAAAAGGGGGGAAAAAGCATGATAAAATAAGCAATAAGAACACTACAAACAACAATTTTCATTTGGCAGGCAGAATGAGATACGTGTCCCCCCCCCCCCCCTTTCAGTGGTTGCTTCTCGTGTCCAAGATAATGAATTGCAATGCTAACCCTCCACTGCCCCCAATTCATACCCCTATCGTAATCCATGCTTCTTAAAGTCCATTGCAATGAACACATCTACTCACTCATTAGTTAAGGCTGCCCGCCACTGCCCTAAGGCCAATTCCCCCAAACAACAACTTGTGCTACATCACATACTTACTGCATTCATGATCTCAACACATCGTCTATTTGAATTTACACATACATTCACCACAATCTAGGCGTCATCCACACATACCCTGTCAATCAAGATAGCAATTAGCATACCTGAAGTACCAGGAAAAGAATGTTGAAATTTGGCTTCAACTGAATCTCTTTGCCAATCCCCTCCATTTTTAACCAAGTGTTGTCCGTGTGATACATCCCCTTGGGAACCAATTCCCTCTAAAGAGCCTACCTCTGATAGATCCCATCTTCTTCTCAAATGATTTTGCACGTTCTCTACCCCAGCATTAGAATTAAAATGCACTCTAAGATTATTAAGGCACTGAAGAACTGGCACCATAGATCCCTGCAAAATCTCATACCATCGACTAAAATGAGTATGAGAAAATTTGAAAGTTGGAAGCAATAAAAAAAAGACCCAGAGTTATAATTTTAGCAAAACCACATAGAGCTGCAAGTCGATTCAAGTTAAAACAATTCAGCAAAAAATAATTGAACTAAGAGCTGCTTTCATAGACCAATACATTTTTAGTATTTCTTTAGGGCTGATGGGTCAATACATATAGTGTTTGTGTAAGGAACCTAAGGTCGAGGCTTAATGTAACAGACCCAAGGCCAAGTCATTGTTGTCAATTTCAGTGAAACTAAATTATATGATTGACTAGTGCAATGAAATAAGGATTCTATATTGCAATACTAGAAACGTACCTGCTCTAGATCTGATAGTTCAAATCCAGGCAATCCTATTTCATTGATAGCTGCCAAGAACTTTTGGACATTTAAGAGAACGGGCTCCAAATTGCCTCTCTAAGTAGGAAAGAAAAAGTTAAAATGGAGCAGTACGACTTAGAAACAGATCCCAAAAGAAAAAAGTCATAAACCTCAATATGATAACATATCCAAACAGGCTATAAACAAACAACACAGAAGGTAATCCTACCATTTCTATCAAACCGGGACTAAGCTTGTTCAACACACTGCATAAAACAGTGCCATCAATCAAGCATGATCTCAGATCCTCCTCAGAAGCTTCCAATGGTAAACTTAAATGAGGAAGCATACCATTTATCCACTCCACCAGAGAAGACTGCTGGTTACCTATATAACAAGTGTAAAACAAGGACAAAGAGGAATATAAAATGCGACTAAGTTATGTGCAAATAAATATGGAGAGAAAGGGAGTATATAACTTGGTTACCTTCGGCCATAACCCTAAAACTTTCCAGCTGTTCAACATATTCACCATGAGCCCCATTTGAATAGCCAAATCCCCCATTCTCATACTGGGAGTTCATGATGAGACCTTCTCAAATGCCTTGTTTCCTTGATCAACTATGGACACAATGCTACAAAGATAGTATTCCGTGCACATAAATTAGAAGAAATTAAATAAAAAATCAACATTAAACGTATGGAACAAAAACTTTTTTGAATAATTGGCTTCAAAAATGATTCAATTTCCTTATTAAAAAAAAAAAAAAAAAAAAAAAGCGATGATTCAATTTATACTTATTTGATCAACTTATACTCAATTTTGATGGTAGGCCATGCACAAAACCAAATTACAAGTAAAGACAGAAACTTCATAAGCAAGCAATTTATTGGTGAAAAATTTACACCCCAGATGATATTAAACTTCGCCACGAATTCTCATAAACACAGTCGGCAAAATGCATCAGATTCTTCAATTAAAGGCCGGTCTTTATCACGGAAATAATCAATCTAAATGTTCAAATTGGAAAAGATAGCAACTTGGTCATCGAGCAAAGTAATTCTAAATTAAATATGTATCTTTTCCATTAATTTTTACTAAATACAATTATTAACCCAAAAAAAAAAAAAAAAACTAAAAGCTCGTGCCTTACAATAATTCTTTTCTTCTCCAACACTTTCTAAAAAAGAAATCCAAGCAAACTCTAGCCCTAGAATCCTTCTGCTTAAAATGAGTTTAATTTACGCATTCTCTGTGTTCAATTCAATAAACAATTAAGTAAACAACAACGAAATTGAGCTTCCTTCTTCTTGATCTCCATTTTCTCAGCCACCAAACAGACCATAATTTTAACACACAAAAAAAAAAAAAGCTTTTTTTGTTTTTTGGCAATGACAATTCTCACAGATCATTCAAATCCACTGACCTACATTTCAGAAAAATAATAACAACAACAACAAATTGGCCATCGGATCTGTACGAAGCCCGAAGATTTGAAGAAATGCGAGACGTACGGACGGAATGTGGATTGAAGATACGAACCTGGAGGATTCATAGTACGATTGTGTGGGAAAATGTGGTTGAGATCTCTTTCGGCAAATCACAGAGCTCTGTGAGAGAGAGGGAGAGAGATCGGAGCTCTGAGTAATGGCGTTTCGTTTCGGACCGATCCGTTACAGAAAGAGAAAGGGCCGAAATTTCTGATCGTTAAATGCCGAAACTCTTGCCCGAGATTTCGGAGACCGGACGGAGCGATGAGAGAGGAGAGAGAGAGTTTGTTGGATTTTCGGTTTTTTTTCTTTTTTCTTTTCGTTTTTTTCTTTTCAGTGAAGATAGAAAGAAACGTTGGGAAATGGGAAGTGTAGAATTGAAATGACTTTTCCTTTACTTTTCTTTTCTTTTTTTTTTCTTTTTCCTTTTGTTTGTATAGTTTGAAAATAGGGCTTGGATTTGAATTTAAATTGCTGTTTTGACACTCTCCACTAATTTTGGAGTGGCGTTCCCGCCTTGTACCTTTCGTGCCTTTGTTTAAACTGCAGGCTTGTTACTTACTAGCCACAAACTAAAAAACGATAAAGGAAAAAGTTGTACTGAGTACGACGATACTCCAGAAGTCAGCGCGTGGAGGTTTTGACCCACGCGCCTGCTGGCCGTATTGATGACATTTTTAAGTCGTTGGTTCGCACGTGAGAGACTGAACCAACTAATAGATAGAAGATGTCAGCATGTAGCAGAGCATAGAAAGAAGTGGAATGCACACTTCACAACCTAGTCCTCCTTCTGTAAAAAATAATAAATAATAAAAATACTTTTTTATTTAAAAAAACTAAACTTTTTTTTTTTTGAGAAAAAAAAAAAACTAAACTAGGATCCAAGACTCCAAGAAATTACAATTTTTTTTTTTTTTTTTTTTGGTGTATCCCATAATCCTTATCCCTACTTCTCCCACCGGCTATTTATCAAAAATGATTAAGTTATAATTTACATTTTTAAAGTTTGGGATAATTTTAATCTTATATTTCCAACTCCACTCAAAAGTTATGGTAACTTTTAAAAGATGCGAAAATGCACTTTTCGTCCCTACATTTTGGACCTTGTTACAATTTGGTCCCTAAATTGATTTAGGTCCTAGGTCAGTCCCTAATTTTCAAAAATCGTTTTTAAAATAGTCATTGCCGTCAACCGAGTGACACAAAATGCTGAGGTGGCAAACGGAGGTCCTAGCTGTCAAATCCATTTATTAAAATAATAATTAAAAAGCCAGCGTGTCCCATTTACACCCACGTGACCCTGCCACCTCATCTCCTGCAGACTTAACCCTCACATGACCCTCACGTGTTCTTGCCACGTCATCTTCCCGCCCAATTAGCCCACACGTGACCCTCTCGTGACTGACTGAACTCATAACTAACCTTCAGTCTTTACTATTCACTCTTCACTCCTTCACCGAAAATCCCAAACCTGGAAACGAAACCCTAACCTATGTCGTCTTCATCCTCGTGTTCTTCCCCAACATCCAACCCAAAACCCATTCCCCTAAAACAGAAAAAAACTCGTTCCCCTAAAACTGAAACTTGAAAACCCATTCCCCTGAAACTTGGAACCGTAACATTTCATTCTCGTGTTCTTCATCCATTTCCCTAAAACTGTAACATTCCCCTGAGAAAATCACTCACAAACAAAAACTCTGCTTCACCCACTCATCAAAACCACATTGAAGAGATGGAATCAAGCTCATCATCCACGGCAAGCCTGAGGAGGAGAGCATCACCCACGTGTTATTGCCCCAACCCTGGTAAACCAGTTGTAGTGGTTTCCTGGATGGAGAACAATCCAGGAAGAAGGTTCTATGGGTGTCCTAATTACTGGGTAAGGTTCTATGGGTGTCCTAATTTCAAATTTTTTTTCTTTGGTTCGTTTTTTTAGTGGATTGATTGATTTGGTTTGAATTTCAAGTTGAACGGAAATGCAAATATTTTCAATGGATTGATGATGAGATTTGTCTGCGTGGTAAGGTCCTTATCCCAGAACAAAGACAGACGATTCTCAGACTCCAGGCTGAAGTTTCAACTTGCAAAAAGAGGGAGAAGTGTTTGGCAGTGTCTCTGATTTTGGCATTGCTGATGTGTGGGATCTGCCTTTGTGTAATTTTTGTTTTGGTGGTTTAGATGGGTGGGTTAGATGGTGATTTTAGTTGTGCTAATTGTGGCATTGCTGATGTGTGGGTTCTGACTTTGTGTAATTTTAGTTTTGGTTAGTTTTTGTGGTTTAGATGGGTGGGTAAGATGGTGATTTTAGTTGTGCTGTTTGTGGCATTGCTGATGAAGCATTTTGTGGAAAACTATATCCCAATTACCTTTGTAATTTCTGTTTGAATGAAATGAAATTATCATGGTTTTGTTCAATGTTATCTGGTTCAATGAAATGAAATGTTATTTTGTTAAATGTTATCTGGTTTTGTAATGAATGAATGTACTTAATGGTCACTGTGTGTAACTTACTAAACTGAAGTTACCAATTCAGTCATTGTGTGCAAACTGCCACTGGAAAATGACTGCACTAATCTGGCATGAGCTGCACATTTGAACTGAACTTATCTGGAAAATACTGAACTGATGTTATTAGTTTCGCATGCACGGGGAAATAATGAACTAGCATGACTGCACTTATCTGTTATTATCTGGAAAATAATGAGCTGCACGTGCAACCATGATGTTACTAGTTTCAAAATACACAATACACATTATGTGTGTGCAAACACAACACATTATTATCTGGAAAATAATGAGCTGCAACTGCACCATTGTGTGCAAACACAATACACAAACCAGACTGCACTATATACATGGTAGACATAAATCTGTCCAAAATACAATTCCCTGCCATAATACACAGATCACAATACATAATTCTTTGACAATACCCAAGCTGTCATACACAAATCACAATACACAAAAACCTTAGCTGCCATACACAAATCACAATACACAAAAACACAAATCACAATACACAAAAACCTTAGCTGCCATACACAAAAACTTCTTTTCCATAATTTAGCCATTGTTCGGGCAACAAAAACAAAAAAGGCCAAAAAGGTCATTGTGCAGTACTTAGCTGCCATTGTTCAACACTACCAAAATATACATAATTCAACCATAAGTACAACCTTTCACACTAACTACCACAAAAAAATTCAAAGATACAAAAAACAAAGAAATGGATATTGCTCAATCTCCACCAACTTATCCCATTGGCCCATGCACAAATGACTGGCTCAATGCTTCTCTATACCTAGATGCATTTCTTGATGCATTCAAAGTCTCACTTGTGACACTCCCCTTCTTTCTATTCTTTGGATTTCCATGTATGTTGCTGCTTAGATTGGATGCTGTACTATTGGGGGGTGCACTGCTTGTAACTCGTCTAGTAGTTGCTGCACTGCTTCCAGCTCTCGTGGTAGGTGATGCCCTTGGTGGATTTGACTCATTGATGGCCACTCCTCCACTTGGCTCATTAGTTGTCTACAAACAACACATACACTCAAGTTAACATTAAAAAATTGAAACAAGTGCAAACAAAAAAAATTAATGCACAAACAAGTATTATACCTGTTTTTTCCTAGAAATCCTGTTGTTTGGACCACCACCACCAGTTGTAGGCAGTGAAGAATTCCCTCCAACCTCACCTTTGCAACTTCTTTTATTGTGGCCTATCTTCCCACATGACTTGCACATCTTGGCAATACCCAACCCCTTACTATGACCCCTTTTTGGTTCATTGGATTCCCTTGCTCTCTTCTTTTTGGGCCTGCCAGGTGACCTTCTCTTTATTGGAGGCTGCACAGGTGGGAGTCCACTTGGGGTCCACATATTCTGACCATTAATGGGATCAATGATGGGCTCATAGCATGCCTTGTATGTGCTGACTTTGTAGCAGTCATTGGTGTATTTCCCAACTGCCTCTCTGTTGAAAAATATGCATGAAATTCCATGGCAGCATGGAATACCAGTGATGTTCCATTTCCTACAGGTACATGTCTTATTCTCCAGGTCCACAATGAAACTTTGTAGCCCACTCTTAACCTCAAATTTTGTGTCAGAAGACCAACAAGCCAACCATTTACTGCAACTCATTTTCTCCCTATGCAATCTTTTACAAACTTTAGGGCACAACTCAAACTCTACCTTCAAAATACTTAGTCTATTTTGTTGAGACCTATTCATCAAATACAATCTAATGTCTTCAAGCTACATACATAAACAACCCACGTATTAGTGCATGCTAAAAAATATATAAATCAAACCAACATACATAAAGTATAGGAAATTTGCATACCATGCTAACAATGGGCTTCCCTCTGAATTTTATTATCCTACTGTTGAAACTTTCACACATATTGTTGAGGACAGTATCACTTAGCCCATCACCCCTGAACATGTGTCTAGCCCATATTGTTGTGGTGTGTCCTTTCAACCAAAAGTATGCACCCTCATCAATTTCTTTCATCTCATTCATTGCCCTCTCAAATTCATGTGCATAAGTTGCTTTTACTGCTCTCCAAAACAATTCTCTAATTAGAAGACCAGGATGTTGCTTCCTCAAATTGTTGTACAAATGTCTACAACAACACCTATGTTCATAAAGAGGCCAGTTATCTGCAAATGACTACACTAATCCCTACCAAATGCAAACAACAAGAAATAAGTATATATACATCACATACAATTGTTGTTCATATTTCTCATGTTATAAACAAACATAAAATATGGAAATACCTTCTATTGGTCGGATATGAATGTTCACCTCTTGCTATCACCAATGTCAGCTAGCAATAAGTTTATAAACCAAGTCCATAAGTCCTTGGTTTCAGCTTCCGCTACTGCCATAGCCAAAGGGAAATATTCTTCATTGGGGTCATTTGCAATTGCAACAATCAGCTGCCCCCCCCCCCCCAACTTGGTTTTAAGATGGCAAGCATCCAATCCAATTATTGGCTTGCAGCCTGCCAAGAATCCCTTCTTACACCCAGCCCAGCAAATGTACAATCTCTCAAAGTATGGCACTCCTATCTGTAAATCTATTTCAGCTGATAACTCTCCCTCATTATAGGTGTGAGTCTTCATCATAATTGTACAATGAGGACTAGATCTCCTCAGTTCTGCACAATAATCCCAGCGCTGATTGTACTGCTCTATGTAAGACTCATCAACAAACTCTTGAGCCTTTTCCCTAGCCCTACTGGCCTTCCCAGCACTAATATTCACCACATACTTCTCATGCACTGCTTCTTGAATATCCTTCAGCTTTATATTAGGTTGTCTCCTCACCTTTTTTATCAACTTCCTAGCAAGGAACTTGGTAGTGCACCTTGGATTTTTGTAGCTCCTGGTACATGTGTGCTCCAAGTTCAAGGTCTTAAGTTGGTAATTCATCTCCCTTGGCAGCTTTGCTAGGTAAGCTGTAAACTTGCAGGGAGGTTGACACTGGGCTCTAACCCTTACTTTATCATTCTTCACAAACTTCACCCCCCATCCACCATTCACTGCATACTCAGTGATAGCATCCTTGAACTGTTGAGGGGAAACAAACAACATATTCTTCTCAAACCTTATGTGTTCAGGATTAGAGACTGGTTTAAACACTAGAAACTTATTCCTCCTAGTGACATTATCCACATGTCCATGACCAGCATCACCATCACCCTCACTGTCACTATCATCAAGCCCTTCATCACCACTAGATGATGACTCAGTCAGACTTAACAGTTCCTCACTGGTGTAATCTGAGTTCACTACACTAGCCCCCATCGGTTCTGGCAATGTTGCCTCACCATCATTGTCCCAGCTATCACTACTATCTTCACCCACATACCGTTGGTTAGGGTTCACTTCTCTATCCCCTTCCATTTCAGCATCACTAGAACTGTCATTACTATCAGTGGTGACAGACCCATCCCCTTGTGGTTCCTCAACAACTGGTTCCTTACCAGGTCTCCTACATCCAAGTATTTCAACATCAGAATCAGAATCAGAATCATTCCTACCCCTATCATCCATATCATCCCTATCATCTCTACCCCTATCATCCCTATCATCCTCATCACCCCCATAGAAGTACTGACCATCAAAATCATCATCACCATCATAGAAGTCATCTCTATCCTCATAAGCAGGTTCCCCATCACTAGAACTGTACCACTCAGGCTCAGGCTCATGCTCAGGCTCTACAACAAGGTCCAATGTCACACCATTACCATTATTAACTAGTATAGGGTCATGTACTGGATGCTGGACATATACATGAATATGTCCATGACCCTCCACCAAAGTAGTCATGAACACTGCATCCTTGTCATCCTTGATCAAGTGGAACATCCTACCCTCCTGATCATCCTCCCTAGGTATTGTGTACCACAACCTACTCACACACGTGTACCCAAAATCTTTACAAATGGTCTAAATTTCCATCTTAGACCACTTATCAGGATCACAGCCATCTACTATCCCCACATCACCCCCCACATACTTCTCATAATTTTCATCAAAATTTCCACCATGATGCACATACAAAGTAAAATACTCGTCCACCCTGCATGCATGAAAAATTATCTACAGAATATTTTATTTCAATAAAGACAAAACTAAACCAAACAGTCAAACATGCATTGACTCTATATATTCTAAACATAAAACAATGCCAAAACATATAACATTTATTGATAACAGGGAACACACATGGTCCACCATGATCCTTAAAGGCCAAACAGAAAAATACAAATAAAAGCATAATAAAGCACTCAAACTGTGGTCCATAATCGATGAGAGAGACAGAAAGAGTTAAAAGTAAGACAGAGACAGATATACACACATTCACACCTTTTCGAAGAGAGTCAGATACACACAAATACACACACAAATAGAAACACACAGAGAGAAATAGCTTCGCACCTCGCAGATTATTAGCTCCGTTGTTCTAACTCAGTATGATTTCTCAGGGGAATGGGTTTTCAGTTTCAGGGGAATGGGTTTTCAGTTTCAGGGAAATGGGTTTCAAGTTGGAATTTGGGGAAGAACACGAGGATGAAGACTACACGGGCTGTTGGGAAAGAACACGATTTGGGATTGTTAGGGTTTCGTTTCATTTCCAGGTGAACACGATTTGGGATTGTTTGGGGATTTTCGGTGAAGGAGTAAAGAGTGAATAGTGAAGACTGAAGGTCGTTTATGAGTTCAGTCAGTCACGAGAGGGTCATGTGTGGGCTAATTGGGCGGGAAGATGACGTGGCAGGAACACGTGAAGGTCATGTGAGGGTTAAGTCCGCGGGAGATGGGGTGGCAGGGTCACGTGGGTGTAAGTGGGACACGCTAGCTTTTTAATTATTATTTTAATAAATGGGTTTGACAGCTAGGACCTCCGTTTGCCACCTCAGCATTTTCTGTCACTGGGTTGACGGTAGGGACTATTTTAAAAACAATTTTTGAAAATCAGGAACTGACCTAGGACCTAAATCAATTTAGGGACCAAATTGTAACAAGGCCCAAAATGTAGGGACGAAAAAGTGCATTTTCGCCTTTAAAAGAAGAAGAAATAAGTTATATTTCACACAACATTCTCTTAAGTAATATGAGACAATTACAAATTTTTTTTTTTTTTTTTTTTTAGAAACAAACAGAGGTACTCCATACCCAAACATTTGGATATTATTTGGATAAAAATCATTTTGTCTATAGATTGTGTTGAGTTTTTAAGTGCGACTTCAACTCAATATAATTTTAATTAGAATAACAAATTTGCTTTAACTCATTCCAACGCACCCAGTTGGGTAGGGACAGGGCAAGCTTTTTGTCCCACATCTCAAATGGGGGCATTCTTTTGCTTAAATTTGATTTATATTATTGTGTTGTTTGATAAAAATTAGTTTGATTTTATGTGATTAATTAAATTGCAATTTTAAGTATGATTTTTAAAGGTTTGGTTTACTCTCGATATTTTTTAAAGTAATCTTTTTTTTGTTTTAATAAGAGAGTGTCACATCATCCACTAACTAAATAAAATATGAAAATTAAAACACATTACCACTTGTCATCATATATTTAAAATAAAATGACATATCAAGTTAAAAAGGTACGGAAAAGATTAATTTTTCTCAACAAACAAAAAAAATGGAAAGATTAATATCAAAGATTATAGGCCATCAAAAGTAAGTATTGTTAATACTGTAGACTCAAGAATAAAGAAGCTAATTAGTGTTGTGCCATGTAACAGAGAAGATTCAACAATTGAAGAAGGTAGGTGAGAGTAGGTGTAATTAGCTTATTTATACTTCAATGTAGGTGTAATTAGCTTATTTATACTTCAATTTCAATTAAATAAGGTAGGTGAGAGTAGGTGAATTAGCTTATTTATACTTCAATTTCATGTTTTCAAACCGCTAAATTTATATAAGACGACAACACTATTTTGGTTCCTACCCTTTGAAGTCATAATTAGTTTGGTCCCTATATTTTGGTGACAATCAATTTGGTTCCTGATATTTTCAACTTGCACTCAATTTGGTCTCTACCGTTAACTCACTAACAAAAAATGCATACGTGGTAAACGGTGTATATGGTTTACATTCTTAAAACTTAGGTGACAACTAAAATAATAATATAAAATGACACATCAGCATATGAGCAAAAAAATAATTTATCAATGATAGGCCAAAAACGTATTGACCCATTGTGATGAATTAATTAATTAATTAGTCAAGTTTATTAATTAATCAAATTAATATACAAACGCATGGTAGCACAAACAAATCACCAATTAAACTAAGTATGCAGCGGAAAATAAATTAACACGGTAATTTGTTTACGAATGGGGAAAACCTATACGGTAAAAACTCCATCGAGTGATTTTAAGGTCACCACTCCCGATAATCCACTATTATCACAACAAGCGGTTACAAGTAAAGGAATCTCAGTACCTTATACCAACCTATAGTTGAACCCTTACCCCAATACCCCAATTGGACTTATTCTATAGTGACAATCTCTCCTTGTAATGCACGGCTCGCAGTACGTGACTAACTAATTAAGCGGATCCCAATACACAACTTCAATTACCAACTAGAGAAAGTTATTGGCTGCAAAATTCTTTAGTTCATCACACGATGAAGATTCAAAAGATGTTTGGTCATAAAACCCTACGGTGCACAAACATAACAACTTCAACACAAGAACAATAAACTAGGGCAAATTCTGTCTTCGGTCACAATTTACTTGAACAAACTTTGCTCAACACTTGTGCAACTTGTGTCCACTTTGACGACCCTTAAAATAATCATTTTATATGTTTAGGGTTGTGAGAAAAAAAAAGCCCAAATATACAATCACAGATTAGAGTCAAAACAAATGAAATTCTGTTTTTTATAAACCTCGACAGATACCCTATCTGTTGAGCTACTATCGAGCCACGGGGTTGAACAGCTCTTCAAGCTCGATAGATGGCTAGCTGTCAAGTTTTAATGACAGGCACTTTTCAGACTTGAATCTTGGACAGACTTGCATAGCTTCAACATTTGATCTTGAAACAAAATTTCTTGAAGTATTAAACACATCCTAGTTTTACCCAAATACAAGTAAAGTGCGTTTTGTCAAAAGATTAGCCAATTACATAAAATAGTGACATATGTTCCTAACAAGTAAATCACATATGTCCTAACAATCAATTTAAATAAATAAATAAAAAATGTGAATTCAAATTTGTTGTTGAACATGAACCCAATCATAACCCAAAAAAATCAAACCCAAATCAAATCCACAAATCTCATCTCTTTGATTCAAGTTGGAAGCTGAAGTCTAAAAGAAGAATAAGGCAAAGAAAGAATAGATGAAGATCAAGATCAAGGTGATCTCACAACTTCTCAAAACCTTCGGCTCCAAACTCTTCAGCTAAAATCTATTTCTAACCGCTTATACTCTCTCCTTGTATTGAAAATTCGAAACTATTACTCTCTCCCACAAACCAAAACATTAAAAAAAAAAAAAAAAAGTGTTAAATCCAAACTCTTCAAACACAAGGTCTTTTTTATATTTTGCTAATAATAATGTGAAAATAAGGGGATTCAATAAAAAAGTTCGATTATTTGTTTGTAGGTTTTTAAGTGTATGCAATTTGAATTCATTTGGATGGTTCAAAGCCATTAGTTCATGTGTTTGACAATTTAAACCCAATGTTTTAAATTTTAATAGTGTTGGGCTTTTTTGTTTTACCTTTTTTAAGGGGTGAAATTGTATTAAATGTGGTAGGTTGGTGGTGTAGAATGATATATGTAAGAACCTAGCATTTAGGCCACAATTCCATGCAATTCATACCAAATTAACCCAATCACCGCACATCTTTGGTGCAGTGATCACTCCACAAGTATAAATGCTTGTGAAGTGTGGGGGGTAAGGGCCAGGGTTCAAGTCTCCAGGATAGAGTTTCGTATACATATACACTTAGATTAGGTTAGAGTATAAATTCTATCTTGTAAAAAAAAAAAAAAAAAGACCAAATTAACCCACAAACCTTCACCTTGATCTTCATCTTCGTCTACTCCTTCTTCGCCTTCTTCTTAAGCTTCCGTTTCCAACATTGATTGAAGAGCTAAGATTCATGGATTTAATTTTTCTAGGCTCTGGGTTCATGTTTAAGAGCAAATCTAAATTCGTGTTTTTTCTTTTAATTTTTTTAATTTCTTTAAATTGATAAATTATTTTGTTTACTCATATGCTGACGTGTTATTTTATATTATTATTTAAGTTGCCACCCAAGCTTTAAGTATGCCAATCGTACACATTGTTTGCCATATAAACATTTTCTATTAGTGAGTTAACGGCAGAGACCAAATTGAGTGTAAGTTGAAAATATCAAGGACAAAATTGATTGATACCGAAATGTAGAGATCAAATTGACAGTGACTCTAAAATATAAGAACCAAAATGATATTTTCGCCTTTACATAATCAAATGTAATAACTAATAAGGAGCTAACATTTTACATTTATTTCTATGCTTGGCAAAAATTAGTTCTTTGGGGGTAAAGATTCATTTTGATGAAAGATTAATAATAGTTTATTTTTGGTAAAATTAATAAATTTTGTATTTAATGATTTTTTTAGAAAAATTATTTATTTAATGACTGTGTTTCGAAATGTCATGACATATTTTAATTAGACCAATTGTAATGATTATACACTTATTTAACATTTAACAAACATGTTTGCATTGGGCATGACGGAATGTCTAGTTTCAAAACTATACTTAACATTAAGGGTACAGATTTGATTTTTTAAATATCATGGGACAAGATCGAAATTACCCAAACTTATAAGATTGTAAATTGCAAATTTTTTTTTTTTTGAGAAATGTAAATTGCAATTTAGTCTTTTAAAATATTTTATTTATTTGGTGGCGTATAAATTCTTAAGTCTTCACTTTTTTTCTTTTTCTTTTTTTTGTATAATTGTATTTTCATAATCTCAAATGTGTATGTTACCAAAAATTTTGTGAAATAATTACGGTGTTGTTCCAATTTAATTTGAGTCTAAGCTTGCCTCTTGGATGGAATGAAAGTCATACCATGTATGCATTAAAAAACACGTGACTTGTGAGAATGATTTCCATGTAAATGTGATTTATTTTGGGTAATTTTTTTGTTTGAGATTATTATTATTATTATTAGTTTGGTAGTTAACAATTAATTAAGGGAAAGTGAAAAATGGACGCAAAGTTGAGTACCTTTTAACCTAGATGGAAAGGGATTTGTCATCTTTTAGTGAAGAGCATTATTTATTATGGTACAACTATTTTAGACAATTATGTAAACCTTTTAGGGGTGGGGGAGGGGGAGAGATTGTCCAATCCTATATATATCACCAATCCAACACTGCAACACCGATTCTAATTTCAAATGAGTGCTTATATTGTTATATTACTTATATATAATACTTCAAAAAGTATACACTAGACAATTCTATTTAAAAAAAAAAAAAAATTATACACTGGACAGAGTGATGAAGCTGAATTTACTAGAGCTGTTCATTTATACTATTGGAAGTTGGAATAATTGGTTTGATCTGGAGTAATTATTTCAACATATCTTAACATATGTAGGTGGGAATAAAATAGAAGATGAAGAAGACCCTACCCTTTACTTTTGGTTCAATGTCACACCTAACATGTTTGAACTTTAACACTATTTATTTTTTTATTTTTTATAGAGAAAATGATAGTAAAGTTTATTAAGGGAAATTATGGTATACAATGTGGAAGAGGAAAGATGGACATTCTTTTAACCAAACAATGGCCTCCTCATTTTCTTTTATAGCACTAGCCAAATCTAAGGCAGCACGATTGCATTGTAATGGTATACTATCAAAAGAAAAAAAAAAAAAAAAAAAACTAACTCTAAGTAAGCTAATATCCTCAATGATCCTAGCAGCTTCTAAAGAGCAAACTTTGTCCGAATTCAAGAAATCCACCAGTTCAGCAAAATTGCATTCCCCGATCACCTTTGAGAAGCTGATACTTTGACAAAACAACAACGCCAATCTCATTACCCTTCACTATGTGCAAAGAGAATTTAAATTTTTCTGAACACGATGACATGATGCTGCTAAGACTTCAACCTTTATTGTTCCTTATCAGAAAACCAAAGCCCACAGTATTGCTCGTTTTTTATTGAGAAATTGCCAAGTCGAGTTTGTGAATTGAATCAAAAATTTGGAACTGTCACCTTGCTGTCTGGAATTTAGTTACCTGAATATTCCTTTGCTGCACTTCCACAAACTTTAGTCTATAAGCACCAGCCCGAGTCCACAAACTTTAACACTATTAAATTAGAATCTAACATATTTTATTTTAAGGATGATATCATTTGGTGTTGGCCGAATGCCGTACCAAATTTTGTTATACATAGATCAATTGATTAAAAAAAGAGGGAGGGGGTGGGGGGCCTAAAATTCTTGGGCTGCATGTTTAGTTAAAATACATTATTTAATCTATTTACTGCATGTTTTGTGTTTGGAAAAATTGCATTTTGTGACATTTGCTCACATTTTCTCAAAAAGGAAATAAACAAGTATTTTTTTAATATTAATTTTTTAAAAGTTTTAAAATGCTAATTTTCGTTCTTACATTAACAAATAAGTTTCCAAAACTACAAGATACCCAATAAAAGGATGAATTAAGATTTAAGACGGACATACTCACAACCACAGACAAGTTTCAACCTCTTGCTTTGAAATTTAATTCATTTCATACTGAATATCATATATATATATATATATATATATCATATCATCATATTATATTATATATAATAAAAGTTGGGTTTAAACGTCGTGGTTATGCTACATGGTTTCACCAAATTGTAGAAATTTTATTAAAATTTTAAATTTTTTAAAAATTAAAAATAAATAGTATATTACCAGGATTCTAATTCATTTTTATCATTAAGTAGTTTATCTTCTTAAAAAAAATAAAGAAATAAAAAATTGCTTCACGTCTGCTTCATGTAAGATTGTAAGTATAGATTAATATTAGATTAATAAAAAAATATACAGATATTATTATTAATTTTTTACAATTTTTTTTTAGCTAAATAATCTCGATACTTATCTACTACTACTTCTCAGTCCTCAAAGTATATCTATTTATAGGGACGGAGTCAGGACTTAGAGTTAGGAAGGGCGGTTTTATCATTAGCTATATGCAATGGCTTTGGCTTTTGGCTCTATTTCTTAGCCAGCAAAAGTTTTCTTTTATTATTATTTTTTATGTGTGTGTAGAGCGTGTCTTTTATTGGTAAGGAAAAATTATTTTGTTTAAAGTTTTTTAAAGGGCTAAGTTGTTTGTTTTTGGTAAAATTTGTTGATTAGTCTCATTTTTTTATTTTTTTTTTATTTTTTTTATTTTTACCTTTGCTATTGCCTATTGGTAATTTTTGTTGCTGGGCTAATATTTTGGGCTTGTATATATATATATATATATATATATTTTTTTTTTTTTAATTTTAGATCTATAAATTTTTTTTATGGACTTTAAAAGGAAAAAAATACTAGATTAACAAATTTTTTTACAAATTTTTGTTGTGATTAGTAGTCATTAGTAAGTAAAAAAGTGCATTGGCCCCCTAGTCCATGAATGGCTCCGTCCATGTCTATTTAACTGACATTACTAAGATAGACTCACATGTTCCTATTCCAATCGAAGCTGAACCCAAAAGCTAGTTTTTATCTGTGAGTTTCTCTCTCTCTCTATAGTTTTGTTTGTCTTTTGTTGGCTTTTCTGTTTGGTTAGAATGATTCTTTTGTGAAATTTCTTGTGCAAGTGAAGTGAGTATTCTAACAATGTGACAATAACCCATGTTTTTATATGCTGATTTCGTAAATGGGAATTCCCCAAATTGGTTTACTTCTAATAATTATGTGAGTTTGATTGTGTGTGTGAGGTTTTATGCGTTAAATTTGATCTGGGTATTTCTTGAATTTACATGGGTGTGTGACTCTTTGTTTGTTGACTGATGATTGGTTATTCTAAAATTCCTCTGTTACTAGATGTTGCAGAGGAGTTTGCATGAGAGTATGAAGATGAAGGCTAGGAAGATTTTCTTGCTTCTTCTTTGTTTGAATGTGATTACCATTGGAGTGGTAAAGAAGCTCCCTTTTGTGTTTTGTTCCTTACATCTTTGATTTTTTTTTTTTTTTTTTTAAATTGCTTCATGTAAGATAGTAGGTAAATTAATATTAGATTAATCAGGACTCTAATTCATTCATATCTCAAATTTAATAAATTAGGACTCTAGTTTATTCTTATCTCTAATTCATTGTTGTCATAAAGGAAGTGTATCTCTGAAAAAGAAATATATATATATATATATACTGCTTCACGAAAGTTTTTTTTTTTTTTTTTTTTTTTTTTTGGTATTAACTTTAACGTAAAAAAAAAAGAAAAAAAAAACACTAATAACAATCTAGCTAATAACGTTAACTATTTTTTTGGGATAAAGTATTTAAAAAAAAAAAAACTAATATGTAATTAACATAAACTTCTTGATTAGGTAACTTCAAGGAATTTAGAGTATTTGATTTTTACTTGGACTCCTTTTCTAGGTGGAGTATGTATATATATACACTGTTAGTTGGTGTAGTTTTTCATTCTCCAACTTATTGTATAGTTTTTATTATTATTTAGGCTTCAATTTTTCTACCTACAATCATGTAGGTATGCATTTTTTACTCTAATTTTTTTATTATAATCAATTAAATACGTTTTATGTATTTGTTGCCTTTTGTTTAAGCTAATTTCCTTATTTTTTTTTCTTTTTTTGAGAGGTTAATTTCCTTATGTTTGATCTAATTCATATGTTAATGGTTTGATTGAATTTAATTATTTTGTTGTCCAATATATATGTAAGTTGTCGTAGTAAATTCCAATCATAGACTATTAAATTTACATACAATTTTGCAATCTATATGGTACTTTGTTTTTTAAACTCTGTTTATTATTATTATTTTTCAGGTTTGTCAAAAAAGATTTCAAGCATCCTAAGGAAGGTTTGTAATCTAGATATAGAACTTTGCATTTTTTTTTAATTAGAACAAAAGTTTTATTTCCCGAATAGTTCTATCTTTAAAAAGTGGTCAATTTTATGTTACTTTGTCTAAAGATTTTAATCATTAATATTATTGTTAACAATACTGCAAATCACTTATATTGTAGATTCATTAGATATAAAATTCATATGCATATAGTTTGATACATGTAACCACAAATGATATTATAGCACAATTGGTACGTTAGAAGATAATTTTGTATTAAGGTGCTACATTTTATATTTGATGGTTGTTATACCAATGCAATTTATTCATTTCGTTATAATAATTACTTATTTGGTTATAATAATTATATATATTCTACAAGTTTTAACATAAAATCGTGCAACACACGGACATTACATATCATATACTATATAATAAAAGTTAGGCTTAGAAGTCATGGTTATGTCATGTGGCTTCACCAGATTGTAGAAACTTTTTAAAATTTTTTAAAATATTTATAAATTTTTTTGGTTTCACACTAATTGTTCATATCAACATTAATTAAAAAAAAAAAAAAATCATAGTACATGTATACAACTCCTAATATCAACCTTTAATTCTATTTTTTATTTTTATTAAACACCTCATTGATAGCAAAATTATAATTGTTCTTATTGATTTTTTTTATACATCTCTATCAATTTTTAGATAAATACAAATACTTAATTATTGTTACCTTTTATTTAAGTTACATATAATTCTTAATTAAACTGTGCATCGCACAGGCATAATACTAGTATATATATATTTGTGGGTTGTCCATCAAATTACTTAATTATAATAAATTCAACATGAGTATTTATAGGATTTAAACCTTAAGCTAACCATACAAAAAAACAATGGTTATTTAACTTGTGGTATATCCACAAAAATGAGCTTGGGCCTTGAATAGAATTGGGCTTAATAAGTGATTCTGCAAATATTTCGTGTTTGTTTGGCGTGATTAATTTTGCTAACTTATTTTACTATTCAGCTTATTTTTACTACTATTCATAGGTTTCACTACACTTTTTAGTACCATTCATGAGTCTCACTGTACTATTTCAGCTAACTTTTACTTTTATTTACAATAATTTCAGCAAATTTTTTTCAATTTTAGTAAAATAAGAGGATCTCAAACAGACTATTCATGTAAAATATATAAAGCATTGGTGTTAAGTCTAATAATGAGTCTGTTTGGATAAGCTGTTTTAAAAAGAGTATTTTCAAAAAATAGCATTTTTAAAACGAGTGTTTTGAAAACTTTTTAAAGTTATATTTGAGCGTTTGGTAAAATATGTTGCTCTAAAATTGTTGTTTTGAGAAAATTACAAAAAAAGGACATGACAAGCTATGCTGCAGTGATAATAATAATAGTAATAATATATATATTTTTATTTAATAATTTAATAATAAGAAAACGTCCCATAAAAAATTTAATAAAGAAAGTAATAATAATAATAATAATATTCTTATCAAAATAATAATAATAATAATAATTTTCAAAAAAAAAAAAAGGTTCTATTTAATAGTGTAATTTATTTTTATTATTACAATAATAAATTACACCAGAAGGACACCTAATTTTTATCTTTCCCAATGTCTACCTCTTACTATAACAAGCTTCTCCTTCACTTTCTGGGAAGCTGGACAAAAATCCTTTATTGGGAATCACAGGGTCTGCATCTAACCTTAGTAATCTCTAAAAAAAATTCATTCAATTGCATCCAAGTTTCTCCAGATCCATCTTCTTTACGTCATCCACAACCTCATCCCATACCAACGTAATTTTTGCTTGCACTCCAATTTTTGCATGCCTAGAATATTCAATTAATGAAAAAAGTTAGAGAGAAGAAATTTCATCAAAGCCGAGCAAAATTAGATAGTGGCAAGGCCTAAAGGAGATAGACGATAGCAAGGTTGTGCCCACAGGTAGCAGGCAAGACATTAGTATTTGTGAAGTTATTTTAGGAATTTCAAGCTTCAACCGACTATGATAGTTGCGGTTTTTTACCTGGTTTTTTAAAAAGCTATCCACCATTGTGTTTCGCAAACGTGAGGTTTTCAAAAACGTAATGCCTAACGCATAGCTTCCAGTGTTTTTGATGAAAAACTCGAGTTTTCATTTAGAAAACGCCCCCACCAACCGGAGCCTAAGTAATAATTATGCATATTCCTTTAATTTACAATATTTAATCCGAGTAATGCAACGAGAAAGAGAGTTTTTTTTTTTTTTGGACGGAGAGCTTTTTAATTCAAAGAGGGTCCAGTTGGGTTGGGCTAAACTCGAAGCCCATTAGCATCTTTATAGACAGTAATAAAGGACTAGAATGTGATGTCATGTGATCACCTTCTAGGGTTTAACTTAAAGCCGTGCTAGCTGCTGCTCTATATATGCCGCTCCACAATTCATCTATAGCCGTACTCTCTCTCTATCTCTATCTCTTTGTAGGGTTTTTGCTTTTGTTAAATGGTGAAGGTGGTAGCGTAGTGAGTGAGTGTGTGATAATAACCGAGCCCAGGCTGCCCATCTAGCTCTTCCAGCCCAGCCCAGCCCATCCCAGCCACCACGACACTAAAAAAAAAAAAAAAAAAAAAGGGTCTAAAAACCATAGTAGCAGCAAAGCAAACGCACTGAAAACACAAGAACCACTCGCAGTCTCTCTCGTCCTCTCCCCGATTCGGTTATCGTTCTGAGATCTGCAACCCCCAAAGTCCAAAACCAATGGCGACGGAAGCACTCGATCAAGATCAAAACCAAGCCGCTGCGGCACCTGAGGCAGAGATTCAATCCCTCGCAATCTCTTCCGCTTCCGCTTCCTCTTCTTCCTCCTCATCCAACCCAACCAACCAGTACAAATCTCTCTCAGAAATTCAACGCGCAATTTCTTTGTTCACTTTTTTTAATTGAAAACTGTGTCTAATTTTGTTTGTTACAATTGAAATTGATGTAGGATGAGCCTGGAGGAGAGGTACCAGATCGTGAGGAGCATAGGAGAGGAGTGTATTCAAGAAGACGAGCTTCGTAATCTTCTCGAAAAGAAACCCGAACCCATCTGCTACGACGGGTTCGAGCCTTCCGGTCGAATGCACATCGCTCAGGTAACCACTGCTTTTTCTATTCATGTCAATGTCTTTTCAGTTTTCAATTATAATTTCTATATTTGAGTTATAAGATGAGCAATGTGCAGTAATGGTTTAGCGATAAAATCACCACTTGTATTAAAGGTTTAATGTTCAATTTAATCATTACCCGTGATAGTGGCGGCATGATTTGAACTCATAATACTATGAAATAATAATGGGACATGTTTGTGTATTTGGCATAACACGCGATTAGAGTCCGTTGACGTTATATTTGTGTATTTGTTGATACTGTCATACTGGCTTTAGAACTGTGTTGCTTTATTGGGTTTTGGTATGATTTATGTTCTGAGGTTAGAGATGGTTTTTTTTTTTTTTTTTTTTTTTTTTTAATTTGTTGTGCAGGGAGTTATGAAGGCAATAAATGTGAACAAGCTGACATCTGCTGGGTGCAGAGTGAAAATATGGATTGCAGATTGGTTTGCCCAGCTAAACAATAAGATGGGAGGTGACTTGAAGAAAATTGATGTTGTTGGGCGTTACCTCATTGAGATTTGGAAGGCCGTCGGGATGGATATTGATGGAGGGAAGGTGGAGTTTCTGTGGTCCTCGAAGGAGATAAACTCGAGAGCTCACGAGTATTGGCCTCTTGTGATGGATATAGCACGAAGGAATACGGTTTCAAGGATAAAAAGGTGAATTATTGTATGATGATTATTATTATTACTTTAACATACTTATGATGTGGTCGTTATTTTTACTTATATTATATTTTGCTGCAGGTGTGGTCAAATTATGGGTCGAAGTGATGAGGAAGAGTTGACTGCAGCACAAATTTTCTACCCATGCATGCAATGTGCTGATGTGTTTTTCTTGAAGGTGCTTCCTTTTTCACTTCTAGTTTGTGAATAGACCATTTGGTTTTGTTGGCTGGCTTGTGCCAAGACAGTACCTTGCACTTCTCATTTGTTTGAATGTTGCATGGATTTCCTCAGATGTCTCTCATTGCTATAAAATTCTATAGGCAATTTGCTGTTGTTTTACTCCTAGGCTATCAACTAGTGCTGTATCTTTATACACGGTGAAATATAATGATTACTGTTTGGAATGTATATAAGCATGGTTGCAATTACATCTCAATCTCAACCAGGCACTTTGTGATTTCAGTCGCCTAAGAGTCTTGTGTAGCTCAATTGGCACATCTTGGTGTTTCTAACGGAGTTAAAAAGACTGTGATCTCAGTCAGAGCCATAAGAAAGTTTAAACTGATTTGAGTATTGGATTTTTTGAGTCTGTTTAAAGTGGGGTGGAAATGAAGGCTAAAAATAGATATTTCTAACCCACCAAGCCACTTATAAAAAATAACAGAAATTGCTGAAATGTAGACATGATTACAAAACTAATTGAAATAGAGAAACCCAAGTTAGTGGAGAGAGGTCAGCACTAAAACGAATCTAATTCATCAAGCCATGCTTGTATAATTTTTACCTAAGCTTCATTTGTTCATCAGTTCTCAGTTCATCCTCCCATACCACTTTGGGGTTATAGGAGCGGAAGTTGTAATAACCTTAACATGGTTATGCCATCTACATGTAAACTAATACTTGATTTGAAGTTTTAACTGATTTGTTATTTATGCAAGTACTAATAACTGCCTAGCTTGCTTGTGTTAATCTGGCTTTCTGGTGGTTTGCTTCCTTGTTCTGCAGACTTCGTTTTTCTATTAGTCTTGTCTTCTGATCCTGTTGCATATGTTTCTCACTATAACACATGTGGTCTTGAAATTTTAAAGAGGGAAAGAGAGGGGGTTGGGGGGATCCTATGTTGATTTTGTGGAAAAACAAATTTTTTTTTTGAACTGTATGAATTTTTTATAAAATAAATAGGCCGACATTTGCCAACTGGGAATGGATCAGCGAAAAGTGAATGTACTTGCAAGAGAGTACTGTGATCACATCAAGAGGAAAAACAAGCCTATTATTTTGTCACACCGTATGTTCCTAATTCTTTATACTGACTATTTCTGTATTTATTTTTGTATCCTGTAACATTTTGTGTATAGTTGTGTGGTCTTTATTTGTTTTGCTTACTGGTGATTTACAGACATGTTACCCGGTTTACAACAAGGTCAGGAGAAGATGTCGAAAAGTGATCCACTATCTTCCATTTTTATGGAAGATGACGAGGTAGGTTGCATGTAAAGGGGTATCAAATTGCCATTTAGGGGGTTGCATTGTGTTTTTTTTATTAGTTGCACATTGCATAAGGATAGTGGATTATAAAACTAGGTTAACCTTAGATTTATTCTGCCTCCATGTTGTAGGCTGAAGTGAATTTGAAGATAAAGAGAGCATACTGTCCTCCAGATATTGTGGAAGGGAATCCATGCTTGGAGTATGTGAAGTACCTCATTTTACCTTGGTTTAAAAAGTTTGTAATAGAGCGCAGTGCAGAGAATGGTGGTGATAAGTAAGTCATAAGGATTTTATTATGAAAGCTTTACTTATTTTATTTAGTTAATGCTAGGACATCTGCCTTTTGACCTAATTCAACCCTTGCATCTTGTTGAAAGTGCATGCTCCTTAAATTAGTACAGTTTCTTGAGCTATTTTTCCAGAATCAATTTTCATTGGGAATATTAACTCAAATTGTTTTCTTCCAATTTATGATGCTCGTTATCCAGGAGCTTTGAAAAGTTTGAAGAATTGGTTGCTTACTATGAAAGTGGAAAGCTACATCCAGCTGATCTTAAACCAGCCTTGGCAAAGGCTTTGAATAAGATACTAGAGGTATATTCTTTCCATTTATCCATTTATCTCTAATTAATGCTTCTTAGGTAGATTGATTCCCCATGACTTCGGGGAGTGATGCCACTGCTTTACACATTTTGGATAAATGATGTTGGGCTTCTGCAAGCCATAACCATCTTGAAGCTATGATTAAATTGCTAGGACCTTAATTTGATTGGCCCACATCCTTTAGGGTATGTTTGGAACTGCCCCATCCAAACATAGGGTGAATTTTTTGGAAGGGTGGGGCTATTGCAAAGTATGCTCAAGGGAGCCTATAATTCATCAAATTTGTTAATTCTGTGGTCTAACTTCTTTGTTCTGTCTGTTTGCAGCCTGTAAGAGAACACTTCAAGAATGACAATAATGCAAAAGATCTTTTGAAAAGGGTTAAGGTATGGTCGATTGACTTTTAAAATTAATTTCTTTTAATAATGAGTTTTGAAAATGTTAAGAGTGAGAATTAGCATTTGCACATATAAATTGTGCCTTGAATCAAGAGACGTTTTGGTTCATTGCATTTCAATTCTAATTATTTTTAAAATAATTCTATTATGGAAACTTAACCAAGTGGTGTTTGGTTTTTGTAGGCTTACAGAGTCACAAGGTAACGTGGAACACAGCCGTCAACTTTTTGCTCCTTCCAAATTGGTGGATTAAAGGTCTGGTATTTGTGAATTGGCTTGTAGCCATTGCACTAGTGGTCAAGCCTTGTTGCAATGACGAGTGCCTTTCACCAAAAGTTGTTGTGGTTTCAACCTTGACCACTCTGAAACCCCACAAATAGTGAAAGCTTTGTGCACTTAGTACTATGACCTTGCAGCCAGTTGTATTCCTTCATAGAGAAACATACTCATTTTAGGCAAGTATTAGATTCTATGTTTTGAAAAAAAAAGTTATTATTAGATACATTTTCAAATTTTCAATTGCATTGGATTCCAACTTTACAGGTGCAGTTTCTATCAACTTTACTATGTTGTTGAAAGAGTGGTGATTAATTCCTCTGCCAAGTGTGGATAATTATGTGACAATTTATTAATGGTGGATAATAAAGTAGTGTTGGTGGTGGATTCATGTGAGAATTAATAAAAACTGCCAATGCATCATTTGTGAAATTTTTTCTTTTTTGTTTGAGGTTGTGAAAAATATTGTGCACATAGCATTAGAGCCCGTTTGGATAGGCTGTTTGCAAAGCCTTAATGTGTGTTTTAGACAAAATGTGATTTTATAAACCGTTTGGCACTTTGGCTCCACAAAAATCAGCACGTTTGCGTTTTCAAAACCCAGATTTTTTGCGTTTGCAAAACATTGCAAAACTCTGCTTTTTCAGAAACGCAGATTGGGTTACCGCTATTTTTTTCTTCAGAAAATCAAAATAGTGCCAAAAAGATAATCGGTTTTACCAAAATACCAGCTTTATCCCTTCCCCATGTATATCTCTTCCTCTATTTTCTCAGTCAGTCTATACTCCTACATGTATATATGCTACCCTGTTCTCTCAGTCTCCATGAGCTCTCTTCTGCTTTGTTTCTGGTCTTCACTCTTCATCTCACTTGCCAGGTAACAATTCTCTATTCCTCTTTTGCTGAATTTATGTTATAGATTTGGGCTTTTTGCATGGTGGGTTACACATTGTTAGAAACCTAAATGCTAGAACTTATTTTGACTGAAAGATTTGTTGTTGCCGTTGTTTTTGTTTCTGGGTTGTGGATTTATTTGGGATTTTGGCTGCTTTTGAGACCTGCCCATTTTGGGTTTTGATTATAATTATTGGTTTATTTGTAGACGCATAGATATCATTGGAATCAGACCCGTGTTTTTTTTTTTTGGGTGGGTTGGGAATAAATTGATAAATGAGTGTTCTTTATTATGTTTCTCATTCAAGAATCAGGATTGTGTTTATGGGCTTTTGATCAAAATTTAATTTTTAACATTCTTTAGTGATAAAAATCTTAATGGGTATTGTAAATGCACTTCCAGTATAGTGTGTGTATCCTCTCTATGCAAGGTTCCCCTCAGTTTGACAGATTTTGGTATCTATTTATGTGTGCTGCTGGGGAGTTGAGGGTTAGATATGTCTATCTCTGTGTGCTTGTAGTGGGCATAGTTCTGATAACAAAATGGAAAGGAGCAAAAATACTATTTATTGAAACAAACAATTTGCTGTAATGGAGAAAATTTGGAATGATAAAGAATTTTACTTGTGGTCTTTACCAAGAAGTCTGCTATCGTGTCTGTCAGCTTTTATATGACCAGATATTGCATACATCTTTTACATGAACCACATATTTCAATACACGTATATGAACCATGTATTTTAGCTGAGTCAGTAGGGTTGCACTTGCCCTTGGAACCAATACATCTTTTCCAATATTTCAACTTTCATGGCTTTTAGGCAGAGGGATTATATTTGTTATATAGTGGTAGTATAATTATAGTTCTTGAAGCAAACAAACAGCTTTTTAAGCTATGCAACAGCTGCTGAATAACCAGGAAGCAATTTAGCATGCAACTGACTTGTAAAATTGGTCTCTAATAAACGCTTACTGGAGTACCAGTCACATTTTAGATCAATGTACTGAATGATCTCCATACCTAGTTTGGCAACCTCAGAAAAATAGCACACCAATTTCTTTGCCACTGCTACTACTTTATGTTTATACAAATGTCATGTTTTGTGTCTGTATGCCTACTGATACACACCAGTTAATGCATATGCTATAAAAGTTTAAAAGAAAGCTTAATCCTGGTCTAGAAGAGAGAAAAGAAGAAGAAAGAAAACAAGTCAAGCTAGTTTGAATTTCTTGTAAAACAACAGTAGTTTACTAGTATAAATCAAAGCTAAAGGTCGTTTAGTATTAGAGAGTTAGTTGAATTATATATACTTGCCATGTACACATTGTTCAATATGGCAATATATATTCAGTTTTCATACCCCTAGGAGTATAATAGTTATTGGGCCTCTGCTGAGACGTTGTCCAGGAGTAGGATGGGCAATAGAATCTTAGCTACTGCTCCTTTTGATTTTTTCCAGAAATTTATTTTCAAAGATGAAGTAATCTCGATTCCCCTCTCTACCACCTTTATTGATACACTGCGCTGTGCTGAGCATCATCCTCATCTGAGCGTGTAAATTCAGATATGCAGAGAGAGTTTGGGCAGGAGGTCTTTATTATGAGGTGTGTTGAACTCAAATCAAAACAAAATAGTTAAGTCATTTTTCGGAATTTACAATCAAAACAACCATTTTTAAAACAGCTTATTCAAATGCTTAATAATGTATCTTTAAAAATAAAAAACGCATATTTTCACATTTTTTTCAAACGTTTATTTGTGGTTTTTAAAATGATGTTTTCAAAACGCATGTTTTAAAAACACTCATTTTTAAAATGGACCTTACTCACT
Organism: Quercus lobata; assembly: GCF_001633185.2. Lineage (NCBI taxonomy): Eukaryota > Viridiplantae > Streptophyta > Magnoliopsida > Fagales > Fagaceae > Quercus > Quercus lobata. Next base: position 32,904,377 of record NC_044915.1, on the reverse strand, counting down.
TTCAATTCCACAAATTGCTTTACTGCTTTACCTGTAGCAAATCAAAATCAGATCTTAAAAAAGGAAAGAAGAGGGGAAGGTATACAGGAAACTATTGCTGAGAAAAAAAACTGTTAGAAAAACCGTATTGAGAACAAGTAACAATGTAGAATATTGCTTAGCAAATCTATGTATAATATTAAAAACAAATATCCAAACAAATTAGGTCGGCATCTCATACCGGCACAATGGACACAGGTTACACTTTCTAAGCCACTCCACAATACAACCTTCATGGTAGACATGCAAGCATGGCATGCGCATTGCCTCCAACCCCATTGAAAGCCCTTCCAAACACACTGGACACGCCTCCTTCAAATACAACCCTTCAACTCTCACCTCCTCCAATCCTTGAATTGATTCTTCACTCATATGCCTCGCCCTCAAAGCTTCATAATCATCATCTTCTTCCCTTACAATATCATCATAATAATCGTGCAATGTTGGTTCCATGACAGGCTGCACCATTAGTGATGAAACCACTTCTTGTCCCTGTGAGTTTAGAGCGTAAAGTGGAATATTGTAGAACTCTCCTGAGGGCGGTAAGTCATGGCTGAGTATTGGGCTAACTTGATCCCATGTGTGGCCTTTTTGATTGAAGGGTAATTCAGTAGACATCTTTTTGAAAATTTGCTAATAGCGGTAGTGTTAAGGAATTGAAATATGGGTGTTAGTTTTGTTGGGATAAAAACTAGAAAGTGTGCTATAAGAGAAGAAATATGAAAGGAATAGAAAGTTGCTAATAAGGCTGAAGGCGTATGCAAACTCAAGCAGGAATGACAAAACGAGCTTTCCTTAAATACAGACTTTTTTTCATCTTTTCTAGATTGCTTGGGCTCCAAGAAATTTTTTTTGGAATTGGGAAGAATCAGAATTTGAATTGATATCTCTTTTTCTTTTTCTGTTTTCTTTCTCCTTTTTTACCTTGACCAAAGGGCCACAACATATTCTAGTTTTAAACCCTCATTTAATTTGTATAATAAATCTGTAACAAGAAATAATTAATCGTAAGCCACTTTGGTAGCTAGCAACAATGCAATAGCCTGTTCCAGTACTACTAGTCTACTTCTGCAATGGCTTTTTAACTATAATCCATACCAATAGCATAACATGCCCCGATTTTATTAGTGACTGTTAATATGATGGATTCCATTTTTTCCACAAATTATGATGTCTCATTTATAATTCTTCTAAATAAAAAAAAAAAAGTTATAATGTTGGTAGCAGATTTTGCATTGTGCTGTTGAAATTTGAAAAGCATAGTAGGGCTCAATACTAGATACTGAAGATTTTCATTTGCACTTAATAGTCTTATAGGGAAATTAATTGGGTCTTCTAGCAAAATAAAGTCATCATAAATTGGTTATTATTTGACACCTCTACGGGAATATGGTATGTCATACAAAGAATAAATACAATGCAAATTCCGTTTAATGTTTTAGATATGTAATAAAATTGTTTTGCTTCTATTCGAATTCGAAAAAGTGTTGATCATGAATTCCAATTCCAACTGAAATCTCCACCAATAAAGAGAAGAAATTCTCATAAAAAAAAGAAAAAAAAGAAGAGAAGAAATAATTTTAAAAGAAGGTTCAAAATGAATAGAAATCCTTTAACCTATGTTGAATATTCCACTTTATACTTCATCAATTATGGTATGATATGAGGAATTTTTATTGGCTCATTACTATATTAAGAAAACCATTTTCCTCAAAAAAAAAAAAAAAAAAAAAAAAAAAAAAAAAAAAAAAAAAAGAAAACCATGGTTCAAATCTCTCTCTCTTTTCTATTGTTGTACTATCAAATTATTAAAAGAAGATCATATGAATAATGTTATATATATATATATATATATATATTTTTTTTTTTCTTTTTTTTTTCTTTTGCTAATTGGGTATTTAGAATAGACATGATAATATCTTACCTAAATAGTCTATGTCCACTAAGAAATAAGCCCGTGGGATCCAATTAGGAGTTGGCACAACGATAAGTATGCATGAGTCACACAATGTGATATGACTCACGTTTCAGTTTATTTGGTTATGTAAAATATGTTTAAAAAAAAAAAAAAAAAAAAAAAAAAAAAAAAAAAAAAAAAAAAAAAAAAAAAAAAACAAAACGGTTATATTTAACTTTTAAAGTATTTTTATTGCACATAATTTCACTAAGCCAAATAAGTTAAAAATTATCAAACACAAGTATGTATTTTAATTAATTGATAATTAGATATTATTTGAATTTTGAATGTTTTCATTAAAAACACATTAGGCAATAATTGAATTACAAAATTTTTGATAACATGGTTTGTTTAATAATCACGTGATTATTAAAAATCTTATAACTCAATTAATTGATTCAAATTCCTATCCCAATTATCTGATTATCAAAAAAAGTGAAAAAAAAAAAAAGTGACTATTTTAAATGAATATTTAGATCTCAACACATGACACGGGCTTTAGCCCAAAGTGTGACTATAAAGTTAAGGCCCAAAGTAATGGATAGTTCCCTTTCAATCCGTTGGGAAAACAAAAATGGAGCTCGAACCACCACCACCACCACCACCGATCGAACCACCGTCCACGTGTCCTGATCAAAGCACGGCGTCGGATCCTACTGAGGATGACCGCACCGAATCAAAACCCTCTCTGAGCCAGACCGATATCTTGAGAGCCCTAGAGGTGGTGGAGAGAGACTCTTCGGCCATCGCAGAGAGCTACGGTTCTCTCTTCGCTTCTCTTCGTTTAGCTCTATCTGAGGTACCTCCACTTTTTTCCTTTTCTGTTTGGATGCCGAGAAAGTGTGGGAAAAATAGTGTAAAATCAACTTTCTGTTTAGTTGCCGAGAAAACGTGAGAAAAGAGAGGAAAATGAATTAAATTTTAGATTCTGGCTCTGTTTTGGAAGCGACAATTGGCCAATTTTAGTAGTTTTCCATTGGAGTTCTGTTTGAATTTGGATTAAAAGTTTTGTTCTTTAGTTTACTGTTTGTTTGTTGAGAAAATCGAAGGTTTGGGAAGAAAATTGGAGTTAATAAACCAAATAGGTAACTTTAGGCTCAGCTGAGTAAAAGGTCTTTTTTTTTTTTTTTTTCTTCTACATTTCTGGTGCCCAATAGATTACTAAATAATTTCATGTTATTAGTGTTTCTCAGCAATCCAAATGCATGAACCAATACATTTTTTTTTTTGTTAAAAGTGCCCATGGTTACTTTTCTCTTAGGTTCTTTATCTGATCGAACAATGTGGATGTTGTAGGTTACTAGTAGCTCAGTTGATCATATGCAATGTTTCAGTGATGCGGCGGGTCGCCTTCAAGAATCTGGTAAGAGATTATGTAATGCATGCAATGCTATCTTTCCTGATATGGTTTGATTTTGTCCCTGATATGTTACATGAAAAATCATTTACTTATTGTGTAGACCTCCTGATTTGATAATCTGTATTTTTTTGACTCTATCCTTTTACTGTGCAGTTCTTGATGCATCAACAAAGGGGAATCGGTATATAAATTCGTGTCTCAGGTATTATTTAATGCCCAACTAATCTACTTTTGGTTTAAAAAGTATTGGAAATGGCTTCGATATAACCATTCAGCAGGCTTATGCATATAATGTAAAGAAGTATTTTATGGTTTATGCCCATCCATGAACCTGATGTGGGGATGTCTCTTAGGTTGTTCCTTCTTATTGTCTATGTTTTCGCAGAATGATGACTTAGTTATTGTTTTAATGAGCTGGGAAAGTTCTTGATATGGGAAGTGGAACTAAAAGTGCTCTAAAAGTTAATTGCAGCTACTTTTTCAGTTTAACAAGATGTATCTTGGATACCATTAAGCAACAGTTTTTATTTTTATTCCTATTTACTATTATTTATTATAAATACATCTAAAAAAAGTATAAGAGTTGTCAATACTGCTAAGTTTGTAAAATTATTGGCTGTAGCTGGTGGTAGGATATACTTGGAGGATATGGACGTTTCATGTCGGCCTTAGAACTTGAAATTTGGCCTTTGTGGTAGCAACTGTTTTAAAGTAAGAAACTTTAATTTTCATTTTTACTTAAATCGTAACTTCACATAATTTCACTACCCTCAATATTCCCTGAATTGGTCAATCTTAGCCCTCATTGCCCCTCAAATTTTCAATGTATGGCTGTTATCAGGATCTTGCTCTCATGAAGATTTTAACAATTTCGGAATACACTATCTAATGCACTATAATTTTTGGAAAATTTCACTTATCAGAAAAAAGTTTTGGAAAATTTTGTTTGTATTAATGGTGTGGCAACACTCCCTTTTGATAATTAGCCAGGCTTTGTGGCAGCAACTGTTTTAAAGTAAGAAACTTTAATTTTCATTTTTACTTAAATCATAACTTCACATAATTCCACTACCCTCAATATTCCCTGGATCGGTCAATCTTAGCCTTCATTGCTCCTCAAATTTTCAATGTATGGCTGTTAGGATCTTGCTCTCATGAAGATTTTAACAATTTCGGAATACACTATAATGCGCTATAATTTTTGGAAAATTTCACTTATCAGAATAAAGTTTTGGAAAATTTTGTTTGTATTAATGGCGTGGCAACACTCCCTTTTGATAACTAGCCAGGCACAACTGTCTCGAAGAAGTTTTTACCTTTTGGAGTACATGTACTGACTTGCATGCTGATAATGGGATTGCCTCCTCTTGTATCTCAATACCAATGTGCAACAGGAACGAAATATTTTAGATCAATGCTTTTAATCTTTCATGGTAAATATGGCCTTTCTAAGCTGATTTGGATTTTTTTTTTCTTTTCCTTTTGTAACAGATTAAATGAGGAGATGAAGGGCGTAGACAGTCTAGCTACACAGCTGTATCCTTTACATTCATTTAATTACCGTTTATATTACACACATTAGGCTCCTACCCTACCCCTTGGTGGTGCTTATGAAGCATCCCCCCAACTCCCCCACTTTTTCCTTCCTAACAGGGAAGAAATCAAATAGTGATTTATCTAAGCTTCATGGCAATTCTTTTACTTAGACAGCAAATATTTTGAATTGATCACATTTAGGACCCTTTTGTGCTGTATTTAAATTTTTCACATGTTTGTATTCTCTTTGAGACCTTAATGCCTGTGAAGAAAACTCCTGAGGAGAAATGTAGATGCTTTAGACTCTGCTGTGAACAAGCTCCTCCGTCTTCCATGAAGTTTTAGCTGCTTGGATCAGTCTTTACATCAATTTCATAATCATGATCCTTTACCTCCTCTCTATAAATGTATGGTTATTTTGTTTGGGAATTAGAAATTGATTTTATGATAATACAGAAACAATTTTCTTTGAACATTTTGAGTTCTGATATGCTTAACAAGCTGCCCAGTCATTGCAAAACCAACCAGGAGATTTTCACCTTTTGGCTGATTAGTTTAGGATTTTGAACGCTTTGTTAACTTCTGCCTATTTTGGTCAATATTTGAATCGGCTCATTCCAAATTTTCATTTACCTTAGGAGGGCGTATTTTTCTAATTACACCTGACACCCATAAACTCATATTGATGTTTCCTAAATCATGTTGTGTAGTATCTAATTATTAGCTTGTGATTAATTTTGTCTATGAATTTAATGTGAAGTGGATGGAGGTAGTTGATCAAAACAATTAGATACCTCAGAAAGTGATTTGAATAATCAAAACTCAGAGAGTGTGAATAGGACTCCTTGAACCATAAGGGGTGTTGGTAACTTGATCTAATAAACCGCCAGAATTCCATCCTAAAAAAAAAAAAAAAAAAAAAAAAAAAAGCGGTCAGAAATGACCCGTATAGACAAATGTGGAGGCATAACTCAACTTTCATATGTAAGAAGCAAGGGTGTTAGATTAGGGTGTAATATTTACCCCAAAAAAAAATTAGGGTGTAATTGTCACTTTGGAATAATATAAGTTTCCGGACTCCCAAATCACCTTTTTAATTGGAAATCCACATTTCCATAAAAATGAAATTTGAGGAAAATTCAGATGTTGTGGTCCTCAGTTTAGGCACACTGTTAACCTATATATATATATATCGAATCTAATTATATTTTAGGGTAAATCCACATTACAAATTGAATCTAATTGTTCTATATTTTACAAGAATAAATATCTCAAAACTACACACTTAATAAATTTTTATATATAGGTCATTATATATCATTTATATACACTATATTTTGATTTTTTTTTAGATGTAAACAAATATTATAAAATGGATATATATATATTTTTTCAAATAACATTTCATATATTCAATAATTTATAAGCTACATGAATATTATATGAAATACTTTCTTTTCAAGTTTACTAATAGTATATTGGAACAAAATTAAGATAAAATTAAATTGATCATAAACATATTATCAAACTAAACAATTGAAAACTACATGACATAATAAGAATGAAATCAAGGTTAGAGAGTCATTTATTATAGAGATAAAACCCTTTTTCGTCTCTACATTTTCACACGATTCTCACTTTGGTCCCTAATTTTTTTTTTCACCGCTTTTAGTCTATATCCTGAAAAACACGTCTCGTTTTAGTCCCTGATGTTACATTAGAGACGGAAATTGCACAGCTGGCAAACGGAAAAAATAAAAAATATTAAAATAATGCACCCTGTGTCCACGTGGCTTTCCACGTCAGCCTCTAAATTAAAAAAATTAATTTATTAATTTTAACTAAATAAAAAAAATTAAAAATAGAAATAAAAACCAAACCGCAAGAACAACAAATTTCAAACCCAGCAAATTTAAAACCCAGCAAGAACAAGATCAACAAAACACAAATCCAGCAAATTTAAAACCCTAAAAATTAAATTCAAACCCACATTCCGAAAATCATACCGCACTTTAATTCTTTCTCTTCCTCGTTGGCTCAGCCAAGTTCGAGCCTCTTAAGAGTGAAAGAAAAGCTTTTATTACCACCACGTAAAAGTAGTTATTACTTAATTTCCTCTATTATCAATGGCCTCTCTAGCCGTACTTCCAATCTCAAATCCACAATCAACCGGCGAATCGCAACCGTCCACTACGACAACATCATCATCATCATCGCCATCGCCGTACCTCAAAGTCAGAACCTTCCTCACGCGCCTCCTTGGCTACACGCGCCAGGCGCTCTCGAACCACCAGCCTTGGATCGAGCTCGTGGACCGCACCGCCTTTTCAAGTCCGAAGTCACTTACCAAAGCCACATCGTGAGTACACAAGAACTTCTCCTACTTCCGTGTGAACTACCTGACTCCACTCGCGCTCGTAGTCGTGGTCTCACTCCTCTCCCACCCTTTCACCCTCATAATCCTCCTCTCCCTCCTCGCCGCTTGGCTCTTCCTTTACTCTTTCCGGTCGTTCGATCTGACAGTGGTATGAATTTTTTGGGTTTGTTCTTGTTCTCCTTCTCCTTCTGGGTTTTGAATTTTCTAGGGTTTTGAATTTTCTTACTTTTCTGGGTTTTTATTTTTGTTTTAGTTTTTTCCTTTTTTTTTCATTTAGTTAAAATTTACACAAAACATCAAACACAAAAATCAAATCCAGATTTTTGGAATATGGGTTTGAATTTAATTTTTTGGGTTTTAAGGGTGTGTTTGGATAGAACTTATTTTGCTGAAACTGAAAACTAAAAACACTGTAGCAAAATAATTTTTAAATGTGTGAATAGTGATATGGGACCCATTTTTAATGAAAAAATTGATAAAAAATGAAATTTGTGGGTCCATGAACAGTGCACGGACCCACTGATTGACAGAAAAGTAAAAAAAAAAGGGCCAAACAGTACTGAACAGTACTCTACTGTTGCGCTTGTCCCCTGAAACGCGTGTAGAAAAGAAAAAAAAAAAAAAGCAAAATGCAAAACGCAAAAGTAAAACTCAGACGTGGATCCAAACTTACACTAAATTTGCTGGGTTTGTGTTTTGTTGATCTTGTTCTTGTTGGGTTTGAAATTTGTTGTTCTTACTGGTTTTGGTTTTTATTTTTGTTTTTAATTTTTTTATTTAGTTAAAATTAATAAATTAATTTTTTTTTTTTAAATTTAGAGGTTGATGTGGAAAGCCACGTGGACACAGGGTGCATTATTTTAATATTTTTAATTTTTTCCGTTTGTCAGCTATGTAATTTTTGTCTTTGATGTAATGTCAGAGACTAAAACGAAACGCATTTTTCAAGATAGGGACTAAAAGCGGTGAAAAAAAAAGGTAGAGACCAAAATGAGAATCGTGTAAAAATGTAGGGACGAAAAATGGTTTTATCCCTTTATTATATTTTACGCAAAAAGCATTTATGCTACTTTTATAACTTATTATATACATATGTGTATCATTCGTTGACTTTTATTTTTTGGAAGAATTATAACTAAATTTGTCTAGGTATTATCTATATACAAATATATGCTTTTTTTTTACAAGATTATAACATTAATACTTTTTTAAGGGGAACCTAGCGATATTTTTCCTAGTAATATAAATAAAAATAGAAGAAAGAAGCCCAAATTATTTTGAGTCTTTTCAATATCAACGATATGTAACTTTTAGCCCAATACAAAAGAACAAAGAAGCCCAAAAAACAGAAAGAGAAAGGAATTCAGCTTTGGTTAGGTTCATTAACAACCATTCTCGTGCCACGTGGAGTTCGCAAAATCCATGCAACCGAAGCTTTAATAGAGAGCTCTGTACATGTGGTACATGAATAAAAGTAAAAATTAGTTAAAATAGTATAATGTGGTCCATAAATAGTATAAAAAAGTACAATAAAATCATGAATAAAAACAAAAAAAATTAAATAATAAAATAATTTTAATTTTTAAGTGCAACCCAAACGCATAGCATAGAAAACCTGTACTCGACGTGTTTGTACTAGTTTTTTTTGGCCGTTTAATTCAAACACATGCTTAGTGAGTAGTTGAAGTCAAGTCACATTCAAAGCCTGCTAGTTTTCATTACAGTCCCACGTACAATAATCACAAAATACGACTAGGGAAAAACAAAGAAATTAAGGATATTATAAGAGGATCTAAATTGATTGAAAGCTCATGGTTGGATAATAACAAGTGTCTATAAATTTCCAGAATAATCTTTAGTTGAAATTAAATGAGAAAAATAGTGATACATGCATGCATTGTTGATTATTCTTATATTTCACAATGTCCCATTCAAATGGTCATTTCAATTTACTATATTTTTTTCAAAGTTAGGCAGCTTCCATTGAATCTTAATTCCATATTGTATATGTCAACCTGATATTAATTAGCATAACCCAAAAACAAGGAAGAAAAACTGAAAGAGTTATAAATAAGTTTTTAGTTGGGTCAGTTGGCCTCGTTGGAATCAACACATGTGTTTTAACTCTAGTTAAATGTAATGTGATGTGCATTCTGTTCATCTCCATATATAAACTAATAGTCAAATAAATAAAGCAAACTTTTGTTAGAGAATAGTATTATTTAACAAACAAATTGCACTGCTGACTATTTTCAATTGATTAATGTGCTAGTTAAATGCCTTGTCGTGACCCTAATAAAGTGCATACCTAATCAAACCAATAATTATACCATGAACAATTCAATGACTCTAGAGTCTATAGTCTGTATATAGTTGGTGTTGGTCTCCTGCATGCTCTATTTAATCAATGCACACTCAATTATAAAATATAGCATAGGAAATGCTGCTACGAAGACAATTGAAGGTTGAAATTTAGTGTATGGTTTTATTTTTGAGAAAAAAAAAATTATATGAAGTTTTAATCTAACAAATTAAAGTGCCCCCATATGCTTACAATGAGCTCAAAGCTAAACACAGGTCAATAATTTCATTTTGGAAGTTAGTCTTGTCTAGTCTTTTCTTTGAAATTGTGAGCCAGCTAGGTGGTTAATGAGCATCTATAGCCTTCTCCATTTATGATGAACTTATAGTGTTTAGGAAATAGGAATACTATTATATATCTTTGGTATATGTGGATATTTTCTCTTACTCATTATTTTACATGGTTCTTAAAATTCAATATTCTGAACACAAAATCTGCTGAATGGGTGCAATAGTACTAAAAAAATCTAGCTTCACTCCTTTACCAAGATGCATGTAATGTAATTGAAAAAGTTCACACTTGCATAAGAGCATGTAAAAAAATGATTTTTTTTTTCTTCTTAATTTGTCTAGGATATTTTTTGATGAATCTTTGTATAGGATATATTCATGAAGATTATCTAACAAAAATAGTCATCAAACAATGGCCTAAATGAACGGCTTATTTCCTTGGCAAAATCTTTATTTATTGAGTGAGTGCAGCTTACTAAGAGGCACAAGAGGAAGGCCCCTTGGAGTCTTTTCATTCATTTTCAGCATGATGTATCATGTATACAATACACCTTACAAGTCACAACAATTACCTATCCTTTGATAAAGCCAAAGGGCATGTAATAATTATCAGTGATGCTAGGATGAGATTGATACCGAAATAAATTTACCAGATTTGATAATTAATGTCGATGTCATAGTGCTGATCATTGATTTGGCAGCAAAAAATAAGTGATTTTTTATATATTATATTTTAGTGTTATAATATTGATTAAGTGATAACATTCACTATCATCTATCAATTTACAATAAGGAAACACACACCTACCTATCAAGAAAAAAATGGAAACACACACCTATTTAAAAACCCACCAAATCCAATCCACCCATGTTAACTGGGACCTAGCGGTAAGTTAATTACAATTGAAGATTTTAAGTGTGTGTGTTTTTATTATTATTATTATTATTTATTTATTTATTTTTTAATTTTTAAAGTTTGGCTGCCCTGTGCATGCAATATGTGAAAAAAGAATCCAAGGAGAAGGATCAACTGCCCCTTCATTAGAAAGCTAAGACCCAATAGGTCTTTCTTTATTTTGCTGCAAATGCATGCAATAGGCAAGACCCAATAGGTCATTAGTATGAATGGGGCGCAGTGAGTGTTTTCACATTTGGGTGTATCTAAACAGAAATTGAAGTCATTAAAAATTAAATTTTTTGCTTGTTGCTAGCTGCTAGAGTGCTGTAATGAAAGAAAGGTTCTTTGGTGAAATGAGTTCGATCATTTCAAATCCTGAGTAGAACATGAAGGAATTTACTGCTCTATGCTGTAGTGGCAGTGAATAATCCTCCAAAATCAGTGGGTTTGGACTTTGAACCAGTAAGAAAATAATTACTTTGGAGGGAAGGAAGCATAACATGTTCATTTGAGATCCCGTGTAAGCCATGTAACACACAATCAATATTCCTGCTGCAATTAATTTATTCTCAAGCTAGCTAGGTTACTCTATAAACTATACTATAGTGATAATAATTCTATGATGGACCCCCAATTGTATACAATCTCTAGCCAGAAAGTCTGTGAAAATCAAATTGGCATTTTGCGTACGGGAAAATGACCCCATTAATTACCATTGCCGGGAGGTTTTTGTTTTTATAGGTATTGCATGTGTGGCAGTGTTGGGGTCACAAATCAGAATTCAGAATAGACAAAACTTTGATTGAATTGCATATATGTCAGACCTTCCTGTAAAAATAATGAAGTCACGTTGGTTAATTTGGTATAACCTAATGAGTTTCAAAATAAAAAAAAAAAAAAATTAAAAACTAGGGTCTGAATCAAACACCTCAATTCTTGATAAAACTACAACACATGTTTTGGGAAAAAAAAGAAACAGAATATTTCGGGCATTATATTGTTCTTGCTTGTTTGAGAGACTCTCATTTATTTCCCATGTACGTACATTTCGTTTCTTTACCTCTTATTGTTGAATGAAACTGAGAGCAAGTTATTACGTACCAGAAAGAGATGATGATAGTGACATCATTTAAAATTGGTGGACACACACAGGTGACATGGGGCATAGGGTGTTAGCCTTTATTTATTTATTTTTATTTATCCTCGGTAAAAAGTACATATTTCAATTAAGTTTGAACCATGATGAACTTTGAGGCATAGAGTCCTCCAAACTGAAAAAAAAAAAAAAAAAAAAAAAAAAAAAAAATCTTATGTCAATTTTTTTGGGACATGTGAAAATGAGAAAACTTATTTTCGTGGGTCAACCATGCAGATATGAAATACCATCTTTATAATATATTTGTTTCTCAAAAAAAAAAAAAAAACTTTATAATATATTATATATATGCCATTAACTTTTCGTAGTGTGCAAAAAATGAATAGAATTTTTATAATAAAACTTTTAATGCAACTTGCATTTTAAATAACATTGATTATAAGTACCGTTGAAAAGAACATTATTCATAAAGGAAACAACAAGAATATTATGTTAATGTCGACAACTTTCTATTTTAGTAAGTTTCAACACTAGGGAAACTCACAACTATTGTTTATGTAATTTTCAACGGCAGTGATTCAGCAATACATATTTTATTTTCAAATAAATCAGATAGGATGATGCATGCATTGGTGTGGATAATTTAAAAAAGAATACATGACCCGAATATATACACCATGAAATAGATTTATTGTTCAAAACAATACATGCATGCTTTGCTTTGTTACTGACATTATTCCCTTTTGAGTTTTTGTATTTTTAGATCTTACATTAGTGTAATTTTTTTTTACTTGGCCAGATCTGCATCTATATAATTGAGGTTTGGTCAATTTGCTTATGGGGTCTCTCCTAGGCCCTGTACGTGATATCCTGCATGTCAAGGAAAGTGGAAGAGATAGACTGAATTCAATGTTGTCTTAGTTGACAACGAGCACAGAACCCCCTCATGTTGTCATGTTGCATTGCATTTAAATAGAAGGGGACAAACTCACAAAGTCACAAGCAGGCCGTGGACAAATTTCAAAGTCTTAAGACGATATATGTAAATGAGTTTATTTTTATTATTATTTAAATAATATTTGACTAGTGTTTAATATAATAATTTTTTTAATAAAAAAATTTTATTCTTTATTTTGTAATAAGATTTTTGGGGGGGGGGGGAATGCTAAAGTTACAATAAATTCTACTAAAAAAAACTTATAAATGATATAACAATTAATGTGATTAGTGACATTTCAACGTTATCCTGTACATGATAGCCTGCATGTCAAGGAAAGTGGAAGGGATAGACTGAATTCAGTGTTGTCTTTGTTGACAACGAGCACAGAACCCCCTCATGTTGTCATGTTGCATTGCATTTAAATAGAAGGGGACAAACTCACAAAGTCACAAGCACGTGGACAAATTTGAAGTCCTAAGACGATATATTTAAATAAGTTTTATTTTTTTTATTTTTTTTATCATTTAAATAATATTTGACTAGTGTTTAATATAATAATTTTTTTATAAAAAAATTCCATTCTTTTTATTTTGTAATATATTTTTTTTTTGGGAAAAAATGCTAAAGTTACAACAAATTCTACTACAAAAAAACTTATAAACGATGTAGCAATTAATGTGATTAGTGACATTTCAAGAAGATAATAAACAAGTATTTGAATAAATGATATTACAGATATTATAAATTTTATAACATGAGACTTACAAAAATGTATCACTAATCACAAAAAGTAATTCAAAAATGCATTTAATAGATTATTGACGTCTACAAATCATATTAATTGTCACATCAATTTTTAAAAGTTTTGAAGTGAAATTTATAGTATTTTTAGCATTTTCCTATATGAATTATTTCTTGCGATTAGTGACACATATATTTGTAACACTCATGTGCTTAAAGTTGTAATATCTTTAGTATTACTCAATTCTTTGAGACTTCTTAAAAGTGAAAAAAAAAAAATGTAATTATCTTCAAAAAAAAAAATTTATCAATTTTTTCCTCATAATTTAGAGGACTTTCTCAAGTAGGGGCCCTAGGCGAAGACCGTCCTAAGCCTAGGGCCGGCCTCACAAGGTTAATGAACACAGCATTTATCTTAATTCATGACAAAAAACAATTATTTCACAATCACTCAATCAATTGTGTGTGACATTTCCATCAAGATACATATGTGTCAAATAATTTCTGTTTTTGCAATCTAATACTGTCAAGGGTAAGGGGTCTCTTCGCCTAGGGCCGGCCTCACAAGGTTAATGAACACAGCATTTATCTTAATTCATGACAAAAAACAATTATTTCACAATCACTCAATCAATTGTGTGTGACATTTCCATCAAGATACATATGTGTCAAATAATTTCTGTTTTTGCAATCTAATACTGTCAAGGGTAAGGGGTCCCATCCCTCTTTGAAGATTCACATTTCTTTATCAATTTTTTCCTCAAAATTTTGAGGACTTTCTCAAGTAGGCCAGGGCCCTAGGCGATGACCGTCCTAAGCCTAGGGCCGGCCTCACAAGGTCAATGAGCACAGCATTTATCTTAATTCATGACAAAAAAAAAAAAAAAACTATTTCATAATCACTCAATCAATTGTGTGTGACATTTCCATCAAGATATATATGTGTCAAATAATTTCTGTTTTTGCAATCTAATACTGTCAAGGGTAAGGGGTCCCATCCCTCTTTGAAGATTCACATTTCCTGTTTTCTCAGCATTTAAAATTTTAGAGGTTGATGTTGACCTAGCTAGTTATAGAATTCATTTGCAAATGCCTTGAAACAGAAATCTATAGCATGGGAACTTGTTCGAAGTCCTACAAATTATCCAACGGATGAAATGTGTGCAATTGCATGTGACTGACAATTCCTGCTAGAAACTGAGTTCATATATAAATATTATGCATTATTAAATGCCACATACTCATTATTCATGGCTAGAAATGCAAATCATTATTTCAGAATCAAATATATTAAATTATCTGCATTTGTTTACCCATGACATTGTTTTGCAATGCATTGATTTTCAGCCCACCATTGTTCAGAATCTTCCAGATCCTCTTGAATCTTGATCTTCACTTTGTTATTGTGACCATACATCTCATTCAGACCCTTTTGTTTATCTCATTGTCTATACTACGGACAGTCGGACACTCAATACCATGCTACAGAGAGCTTTTAGTCTACTACTATATATAGAATGGTCATCTTGAATAGAACACAGAAGACATCGTGGGGGACAACAATGATGAAGACATATTGTATTACATATTCCCAAGTGAGCAATGCTTTATAAGGGTAGACATTACATGATACGAACTGGCTTCTTTAAATTTAATTAATTTTTGGTGAAAGTAATCCTACCATTGTTTCTTTAAATTTTGGGTTAGGTTCTATATTTTACTCTCTTAAATTTGTACCTTTTCTTTTAATCCAAATAAACTTTTAAATGTGTAGTCTTTCTATAATCTTGTCGTTATAACGAAACACTATATGATTTTATTGAATTTCTCCACTTAAACAAGAATTATAACAATAAGACTACCTAAAGATTAATACGTACGGTATGTTTACAATTTTTTTGAAAACTAAAAGAAAATTATCCAAATTTAAAAAACTAAAGTAAAACCTTTAAAAAAAGAAGAAGAAGTTAGGAACCAAACATATATATGCAACTATATTAGCTAGATCAGCTAAGCTGCCAAAGAAATTACAAGTCATGTTGATTAGCAAAGAATGAAAGAATTGTGGACAATTTTTTTTTTTTGAACTCTTAACTAAATGTAGAAAGCTTAAAGGGGGAGGGGGGGGGGGATACCTCTTGAATATATAAATCAAAGTATGATTTGAACCATAGATATGTCTCTATTAAAAATCCTAGAAAATACTAATTAAGTTACAAGACTCTAAACAGAAAGATTATATGATTTAAGATTAATTAGACAACTAATATTGGGTAGAACTAAACTTACATCCATTTTATATGTTAGGGACAGCCAAGCACAATATGCATGCCAGATTTGAGATATCCAAATCTAATAAATGCCCATTTGGCTTGGCTTGGCTTTATTTGGGGGTTATTTTACTCATTTGTACTTATCTACAGATTTAAAAAGTATCACTTATTCATACATGTTGAGATAGAATATTGTTATTAATTGGAGAAACATTATTTTTATATTGTCACAACTTTTACTAAGTGAGTTTTAGTTAGTTCAACCATTATAAAATTTACCAGTTGAAAAAGAAATTTGAGGTTCAATCACCGCTTACACAAAAAACTGATTGATATTGTGGTCTAATGATAAAAAACATAAATCAATTAGTGTCAAAAGCATAATAATCAGAAACGGAAGCTATAGGTTGTAAACTTTATCAATTTTTTTTTTATTAATATTAATCATAAATAAAAATAAATATAATTAAGAAAACTTTTGTGCCCACTAATTGTAAAAGACAAACAATGAAAATTTGTTCAAAGAAGTTAGCTCAACAAGAACGGTCCTTTTTCATGCATGCAATGCAAGACTTAAAGACTCTCACTTTCACACAAAGTGTAGGCTCCAAAAGCAAAGAAGAAAACGAAAAGCACTACCATTATTTGTGTTGTGGAGTGTCGACACCCAAATTTATAGTGCATTGGAAATTTTTCCCAAAATGTTTATGAACTAATAGAGTATGGACCATATCTAACATTGAGACACGTGAGCAGAATCTCACAAAACTCCAATGAGACCAGATTGCCGCCGTCGCTGAGTCGGTTGACTGGTTGGTACCTATAAATAATAACAAACAGCACCAAAAAAAAAAAAAAACTCATCAGTGAGCTGAGCCCTAATTAATTTTGTGTGTCCCCACATACTTTAGTCTTTTATTTATTCTAGCTATCAAGTTTTTTAATTTAAATAAATAAAAGAAGAAAGGAATGGTTGAAAATGAAATGATGAAATCGGCTTCATTATTTTAGGATGGCTTCTGAGCTTTGAGCTTACAGCTTTTGCAAAATTGGAATTTCAAATCAGATAATAATTAATACATTTTTCTTTTTCTTTTGAGAATAAATGAGATATAAATACTTATAAAATATAAGCATAATATCTCATGGGGAGGCCTACTAAAATTTTGGTGTAAATAATTTATTAGAAGTCAAGTGAAAAAAATACAAAATTTGTTGGAGTTAAGATGATCCAGTAGTAAGCCTAATTAGCTAGCAAGAAAAAAAATTGTAAAAATATGCATGTGTGTTGCCATTATCTTAATTCACTTACTTAAAAAAATAATAAAAATTGTAGCTATATTATTTATAATAAAAAAAATATATATATATATATATATATATGGTAGCTTATAATTGCCTTTAATGGGCTTATACTTATGAGTTATGAGAGAATGCAGGTGATATAAAATATATATGATTTATATAAGGGGTTAAGTGTAGTGTAATCAATTCAATATATAGTGTGACTTTTTTCTTGAAATATATTTGCTGTCATTTTTGATGAAGAATAATGATTGTAATTGCTGGTGTGACTTTAAGAATATGACTAAAGTAGGTTGATTGGTCTTTGTCTTCCCGAGTTGGGCTGTCCAGTGGTCAGACCGATGGTAAGTATTAGGGTGCCATGGTCTAGTTGAGCGGGGCGGATGACGTGGACCTGATGCTAATAAGTAATAACTACACCTATATCATGATTAATTCAAATTAGTTATTTGGATAGGATAATAAATTATGATTAATTTTAAGGAAATGTTAATGGATACCCTAAGACATTGGTTTATGAATTGTTTTAAGAAATTTTTTAAGGGAAAAGAAAAAAAAAATTGTTTTGATAGTTTTTTTTAGGGTAAATTGCAAATTATCTCTAAGGTTTGGAGGTGTTTGGATTTTATATCTTGAAGTTTCAAATTTTGGATTTTACCTCCTGAAGTTTGGAGTGTTTGGATTGTAAACCTTGACGTTTCAGAATTTGGATTTTACCTTTTAAAGTTAGGGAGTGATTGGATTTTACACCAAAATTCTGAAATTTTAAGGTGTAAAATCTAAATACTCCTAAACTTTAGGGGGTAAAATTCTATCATCCCAAAAATATAGAGAGTAAAATCCAAATTTTGAAACGTCATGGTGTAAAATTCAAGCACCCCTAAAGGTCAGGGGGTAAAATGCAAATTCTAAAACTTCAAGATGTAAAATCTAATTATCCCAAAACTTTAGGAATATAATTTGCAATTTACCATTTTTTTTTTTTATATTTCTTATAAAATTAGTGTCAAATTTTTCCTTAAATTATTTATTAACAATTACTGACCCCTGTTAGCAGTTATTTTATTGATAGATTGTAGAGAATTGATGTTTATCCCTATCTAGTTGAAAGTAAGTTTTGTATAGTTTCATATGGACAATAAATAATGATTTGTCGTGATTTTAAATTACAAATTGTTAGCTAGTTCGAGGGGGTATGCATTCAAATTTCAAACTACCAACTGGACGAACCCAACTCAATTAAATGTATGGATTGATTTTTTGTGGGTTGATATGTCGGTTGAGTTTTATATATAATATTTTTTGAAGCTTGGGACTTGGGTTGGGTTGACAAAATTTTTAACCCTTGTAACTTGACCCAACCTATGGTATTAATTATTGACAGTTTAACAAGTTTATGTATTTCAAATTTGTTAGTTTGTTTTATATGTGTTGGAGATCTCCACCAAATCTAATTGGAGATTTGAGAGATCTCCACTAATATGGGTGGGGATTCTATAGGTATGGGACTTTCATAAGATAAATTGGTATTGTCAGGTTATTCCCAAGTAAAAAAACCTGACACTTGACCCATTTGAGGAGGGCTTTAGACCAATCCAGATAGGTTGATACAGGTCAATCGAGTGGGTTGGTTAGGACACCTATTTGGACAACCTTAGTAATGAAATTGAAATATCACATTCAGTTGTGCATATTATAATCGTTGGGACAAAATGGGTTTTTGTCATTTTCGGGCAAATTAATTAGCTTTATACCCCATTTTCTAAACTAAGTAAGGAAATACCCCTCTTTTAAAATTCAATTTATGATAAATTGAGTTAGAAAAAAAAAAAAATTCTAAAACCCTATAATGGCGTTTTAAAGAGCCTATAGTAATGTTTTTAAGATATATAGTGACGTTTTTTAACTCGACTTCAATGAAATCGAGTTATAGGCAATTTTTTTTACCTATAACTCGATTTCATTGAAGTCGAGTTAAAAAACGTCACTATAGGCTCCTTAAAACACCACTATAGGACCTAACTCGATTTCTCATAAATCGAGTTTTAAAAGAGGGGCATTTCCCTACTTAGTTTGGGAAAGGGGATATAAAGCTAATTAATTTGCCCGAAAAGGGCAAAAGCCCATTTTGTCCTCGTTTATTTAACAATGAGCTTAAATAGTTAAATGAAAACCCAATTGTTCATTAGACTTGAAAATACCTTAAACTTGACCCAGACTTATACCCCCATACAACTTGAAGATCCAAGTCTCCCTCAACAAAGACTTACTCTTCTTATTTCTTTTAACTAATAAAGAAAAAATTAAGATGAGAATTGTCTAGATTATTTAAAAAAAAGAAGAAGATGAGAATTGTCTAGAAAATTAACTCATCACTAACATACCAACCAAATCCATCATTTAATTTAATTCGTTATGTAAGCAAGTAAGAAACTTGATCTAGAAATTATTTAATTTTTTAAAATAGTTTGAATAGAGCAGCTTTGACCTTTCGACAGGCAAAAGGAAAAAAACAAAGGGTCTGACGCAATTAATAAAAAAGAAAATCTCGACTGCTACATTCTAATGTTTGATTATCTTAATTACCCATATGTTCAAAACCCATGAAGTTAGAATATCACATGCCCAAGAACTATTATCCCCATTTGAAAACTCCACGAAATGTTTGGCAAATGTAGAGTTGTAGACACATTGATTGGGCTGTAGTAGAGGTAAATGCCAAATGATGTTTGAGAAGGGCTGAATTCGTATTGGTTCCTTTCAGTGGCAGAGCCAAGATTTTAGATTAGGGGGGTCAAGATCAAAAGAGAGTAAAATTAATTTGAAAAAATATTAATTGATATAAATAAATAAACAATTATATGCAAATGTAATTGTCATATACAATTAAAATTTGGGTTTGTAAAAAATATTTGGGTCTAAGACTGAAAAATGCTAGTGAGGAAAGAAAAAATTGCTATATGTAACAAAGGTGTTATGAGTAGTTCTAGACCATAAATTATTTCACAATATTTTTGTCAAAACTTTGATATGACAAACTGTGAGTGATTAACAAATACTAACACATAAACTCACAATTTTTTTTTTAACAATCATACTCTGCCATGCAACAATTATGATAAAAAGTTGTGAAAAATTTTGTGGTCCTCAATTTTTTTGAGGTGCTATAATGACCGGTGAGTGAGAGTAGTTTTTTTTTTTCATAATTCTGTTCAACAAAATGGTGGTGGAGAAGTAGGAAATTGTTTTCCTACAGTGAACTAATACATAGTACAAGTACAATATGTACTTAAAAAAGTTGATTGTTCTTGTGTATGCAAATAAGACCTTATACAATATATTACTTGAGAATTTTTGGGGCATCGGGGGGGGGGGGATTTGACCCCCCTCGCCCCCTTCATTTCCTCTCATTGTACGTATATAAGTTTTTGTCTTTTCTGCTGAAATTTTTAGGTCTAAGATTATGAGCCATGTGTTTACGAAGATTATTTTAGAATATTAGTTGTTCTTTATTTCAAGGAAATGTTTCACGGAAAAGTTGTTCGATTCACAAAGGAAAGGTCAAAGAAACAATAATATAATTCTCCAAGATCATATACTTGGTGTAGGAGTGTCTTGTTGTGATTTGAATTCGTAGCCAAAGTCTTATTAGGGTCCACATATTCGAATGATTTATGGTGAATATCTCTCGTATCACTATGATCAATCATACACTGATACACTATAATATTTTCTGACTGTGATTTGAGTTCGTAGCAAAAAATCATATGTTCCACATTTTGAAGGATTTATGGTGGATTTCATAGTTAAAATATGCCACTGACATTCATGTTCGGAATAATTATATGTTGTTCAAGTTTTTGGAACTTTTCTTTTTTAATCTGTTTTGGTGAGAAAGTTTTTGCTACACGATATCTACATAAGGGGTATTAGAAACCTCTCCATAGCTAACTTTAAGCTTAAGATTACGCAGAAAAATGTAAGGAAAGAAAAAAAAAAAAAGAATATTTCAAACCTTATATTGTAATTAAGGGCTATTTCAAGTTACATACTATTTTGGTTTTAAAGTTTTGAATTAAAACCCTAAATTTTAGAAAGTTATAAATTAAATCTTATAATTTTATTAGTTTCAAATTAAACTCTATAATATTAAAATCATATCAATTTAAACCTTGGACATTTCATGTCTGACTGGGTTATACGATTTTTAAAAAGTTAATTGTTCAATTTAAAACTAACGAAATTATACAGAATATATTTAATTTAAAATGATCTTAAACTTAGGGTTTAATTTAGTAACCACTCCTAAAGTAAAGGGATTAAAACGTAATTTACCCACATATATATTAGAGTATTAAGAAATAAACAGGTAGGAAACATACTTACATACATAGTTTTGTGGTTACTAACAACACCAAGTCACCAAGTATTGTAGTCTTCTTACTTGCTAACACACTAATCCAAGAGTCAAGCTACATGCCCCATGACATTGTCTAAATTGTTCTATATAAGTAATAGAAAAATGGGGCTACCTAATCCTAGAGTGCCAAATAGTTTTCCTATTCATCAGAAAGTAGACTTCGATCTCGAGAAATACATGCCATTGATTCTAAAAAAAAATGGAGTATTAGTTCATTTGTAATTTACTTCTAGACACATTAATTACCCTGCATTTTATATTAGGAAATGTGCTTTGGAACACTAAAGGCATTTACTATCACAATGAAGGACAAAAGTAATAGTTATAAAGTTATAAGGTTTCATACTGTTAAAAGTTCAATTTGTAAAAGAGATTTCAAATCAATTTCGTTTTTCACAGAGCTTGAAAAGTTTTATGAGTGGAAACTAGAAAGAGATTTACCTCCATTATATCACCAAAAAGAACCATAAAAAAAAAAAAAAAAAAAAAAGGGATCCCATAAAAGAGAGGCATACTTATTTGTGATGTGAAATAAAAATTGCAGAATATACTTTCAAACCTGTCACTATATTTGCTCATGTTAAATTTCATTAATCTAGAAGTGGGAGTTAGATTTCGTGTATGATTTATGGTCCACTAGCCTACCTAAGCATTTGTTTGCGAGTCCATTAACCTGAAAGTGACTCTTTTAGTCTTTTTGTGTGCAGTAGTCCTTCAAATTTCAAACCCCAATAAGACCAGTAAACTTGACTTTAATAGTATCTTATGAATACGAAGGTTCACACGTTTGAAATTGAAAAACTTAGGCATTGGATTTGGATGCAGGTGGCTAGAAAAGAAAGGTGTCTGCTGGCTTCATTTACACGTGATATATCATACAATCATAGGAGCACAGCCATTAATGTGTAAAGTCAGAGAACTCATTCAGCAAAAAAAGAAGAAGTCAGAGAATGCAGATCTACGGAAG
The DNA here is from genome assembly GCF_001633185.2 of Quercus lobata. Classification (NCBI taxonomy): domain Eukaryota; kingdom Viridiplantae; phylum Streptophyta; class Magnoliopsida; order Fagales; family Fagaceae; genus Quercus; species Quercus lobata. The sequence goes on along the minus strand of NC_044915.1, from coordinate 32,881,876 downwards.
TTTTAAAGGACTCATTCACGAGCTGCATAGTTATACTTGTTTCACATTCACATTATTATGCTGTTGAAAATTCTTTCTAATTTATAGAGTGGCGTCCAACTGCCTAAAACCTTTATTATTGAATAAATCATCTGAATGCTAGGACTACAACCCACTAATTTTAATTTATACTATATAAAAAAAAATCAAAACTTTTCAAAATTGATGTGCTATATAAAGCTAACATTCTTTCTTTTTTTTTCTTTTTTTATATTATTTTTTTAATTTATATATATATATATATATAATGCAAAAGTTAGAAATTTGAACTCTGAATATCTTTGTTGGAAATATTTAAAAAAAAAAAAAAAACTACCAACTAATTGAGCTACATGAATCCTAACTTTAGAGCTAACAATTTAATTTCTCATATTTTGCATCTTATTCAATATGCTGAACTATATTATTAGTGTACATATAGGCACTAGATTTTTTTTTGGGGAGAGAGTTTCAACTTATGACGTCCGTTTCTAATGATAGTTTTTTATCATCAGATCAAGACACTAATCAGTTTTTTGGTGTAAATAGAGATTGAACCCTAGATCTCTTATACAACTATCATAGACTTTACTAGTTGAGCTAACTAGAACCCACACACTAGATTTAATTTTAGAATAACGTTAAAACATGACATCCTCTTTATAATTAATAGTCATTTTGAAATATACTTTGTAATTGATTAATTTATAAGTTTTTTTTTTTTTTTTTGGTAACTTCATATTTGGGATAGGGGTATTTAAAAAATATCAAGAGGTTTCATTTGAATTATAAGATTTTAACAATTCTTAATTAAGTGTTATTAAGGCAACAAATATCTAAAATTCTTAGTCAATTTATAAAACTTTCTTAAAATTATATTAAACATATTTTTTATTTAAAAAAAAATAGTGGATTAGACCTTTTCATATCAACACTTAAACAATGACAATTACCATTTTAATATATATATATATATATATATATAGAGAGAGAGAGAGAGAGAGGTGGATTCAAGTTACACATTTTTTAAACCATTGAATTTAAGTAGATCCAACGGTTAAAAAAAGACCCTCATTAATGCTAATATTCTGATTAGGATCTCATTAATTATCCCTCATTTATTATATTTTATATCTATCTCTAAACCCAAAAAAAGTGTTATATTTGACTCTCTCTCTCTCTCTCTCTCTCTCCTCCACCGTTGTTCCACTTCCATGGATAGATTGCCGGCAGAAGAAGAAAAAAAATAAAAATAACTGTAGAACACTGACATTAGAGATTTGTGAGAAGGAAAACAAAAATGAAAACAAAGAGAAAGAGATAGAGAAGGAAAACAAGTAAATGCAAACAGAACGCAAGAACTTGCATTAATCAATAGAAAAGTTTCAACATTTGATGAGGCTGTAACTACTAGGCTTGTTCTTTCTTTTGTTGATTCCAAATGTGTCACCTGGTTTGTTGAGTCGTAATTATGAATAATCTTTCTTGCATTGTATAGATTTGCATTGGATTTAAGACTGTACAGTATACTAGCATACATACTCTCTTTTGCACAATGAAAATTTGTTTATTTTGATCGTGTAATATAACTTAATTACAAGTTACAACCCACCTCTCACTTGGGTGTTTGATTCAAATATAAGTTACAACAGCCTTTACTAAGATTAAGTAAATAGTGTTACAAATGATTGGTACATAAAAATGAGGACAGATGCTTTTTGTATCGGTGTCAAGTTGCTACCAACCCTTGGTCTTGGAAGTACGTCTTGATTATTGATTAATGCAAGTTCTTGCTTTTTGTTTGCATTTACTTGTTTTCCTTCTCTATCTCTTTCTCTTTGTTTTCATTTTTGTTTTGCTTCTCACAAACCTCTATAATGTCAGTGTTCCGCAGTTGTTTTTATTTTTTTCCTTCTTTTGCTTGCAATCTATCCATGGAGGTGGAACAACGGTGGAGGAGAAAGAGATAGAGAGAGAAACTTAGAGAGAGAGAGAGAGAGAGAGAGAGAGAGTCAAATATAACACTTTTTGTGGGTTTAAAGATAGATATAAAATATAATAAATGAGGGATAATTAATGAGATCAGAATATTAGCATTAATGAGAGTTTTTTTTTTTTTTTTTAAATCGTTGGATCTACTTAAATCCAATGGTTTAAAAAATATGTAACTTGAACCCATTTCATATATATATATGGTTGGGTTCAAGTTACACCTGATGTAACTTTAAGTAATGTTACACCACTCAATATTTTTTAATTGGATTCGAATATTGACAAATTCATCGTTAGATTACATTATTTTCATGTATTCTCTATACTTGCAAAATTTTAAGGTGATCAAAGATTAATAGCTATGTCATCAATCAATTGTTAAAATTCAAGTTTTTGTAGTTTAAAATAATGCATAAAAGATGAGTTTATGGATCAAATGGTAAATAACATTCGATTGATATGAAAATTGACATGCATGTTAAGAACATATAATTCAACGGTTAGATTTTCAAAATATTAATTCAATAACAAATTATTGGGTGGTATAACATTTCTTAGAGTTACACTAGGTATAATTTGAACCCATCTCATATATATATATATATATATATATTTGTCTTTCTCCTTATACATTAAAAATTTAGTTGAGGATCCAGTATATGAGAAATATACATTGCTTCATATAAACTTGCCTAAAAATTAAAAATCCTCATCGATATACAGAAAAATGTTAAACTTTGGATCTCCTACTTTCTCAACATGCATGTTGGTGAAGGTCAATATTAGACCTATCGTCCAAAATTTTGTGAGGATTGCAATGCACGAGTGGCGGCGGCCGGGTGTTGGATAAAATTAGAAAATGTGTAAGCACTTCGTAAAAGTCACTTAATACTTAGTGATACACTAGTACTAATACAAAACGTGTTGTTGGACTTGGTAAAATTTAAAAGAACAAGAAAAACAGTGGTCTAAAATATGTCTCTCTCTTTTTATTGGAATTAAGAAATAACTAAGTATTGAAGAATCTTCTTGTGCCTAAGTGGGACTATCTACCCGGTCTATTCCATAGGGAATAATCCAAGTTTGAACCATTGCTACCAGTCATTCAATAAAAAAAGGCAAAGCAAAGACTTTTTATAGATGAATTAATTTGCATTAGATCAATTACAAAATATCCTTGAAATACTATGCTATTGTAAAATGATATATGATACATTTAAAAGGACTATAAGATATAACAAATGTTAATAAATAAGCTCAGAAACAAGACCTGCATTTTTATCGAGTCACGTGTAACATATATATAATTTTTTTTTTTGCATGACACATGCAGATTCCTCCTACTACGCATGTCTTGTACAGAATACAAAGTAGAAACCTAAAAGGTGAGTGCACATTTAAAATACATAAACAAAACATTATACGCAGACAAATCAAAACAAAACAATCGCCACCGTTTTACGCAATTATCTTGCAATTGTTGTTCTTGTTGTTATTGTAACTATTCCCTCTTTTATGTTGTAAAAGTTCTGTCATGATCAAATCGAAGTATATATATTCCTGTATAGATGGGGTACGTACGTGATCATCATGATTATGAGTTCGGAAATCTGAGACATGAAATATAAACGTTTCTGCACGATTTCATTAGTATACACAATTTTCTATTCATCTGAAAAGAACAAAGAATCTTGCAGAGGGTAAAGTCACAGAGACACATCATCTCAAAAATTCTGCTGGGTAGAGATGGGTGGGTGATATTATTGATTTATTTCATGTGGTTCTTCGTAGGCTCGAGTACTCATAGGCACAATAAATTAAGGCAGAAATCACATTTTCGTTCCTATATTTTCAGGTGATTCCTATTTTGGTCTTTAGATTTTATTTTTATCGATTTTAGTCTTTATTCTGAAAAACGCTTCCTATTTTGGTCCCTAATTACCATTACATCAAAGACGGAAAATACACATGTGAAGAATGGCAGAATTAAAAAATATTAAAAATGTTTTATTTTATTTTAAAATAAAATAAAATTTAGTTTGGCCGGGCATAACCCTTTACAACAAGTGCACACATATCCAGTTTGGCCAGGCATCCAACCAAACAGAAACACATGGGAGTTTACAATACAAATATTAGTCCTAAACCCATATGAAAAGAAGAAAGAGACACGGCTGAAGCAGAACCTCCTTCGACGACGGGTTTATTTGTCCTGCTGTTGATCTCTCCCCCACATTCAACCACATATTATTTGGATCTGCAATTTATACTTTATATATTGATTTTCATTTTGGATTGAGAAATAAAACACTATATTATTTTGTCTCCCTCAGCTCACCCAACAAACACAGATCTTTCAAAACCACTACAAACAAAACCAAAAAATCCAATTTAAAAAAAAAAAAAAAAAAATATATATATATATATATATATATATAAAACCAAACCCAAAAGCAAAGCAAGGTAAGCTCATGAAATTGCATAATCCTGATCGTCATCAGCTACGCAAACAAAAGGGTACAAAAATTATTCATAGTGGTTTGTTTTTGGTCATAGATGCTAGAATATGAGTCAGATCTGGATGGTGGAACAGCGTGGTGGGACCAACTTGGTAACCAAGGACGGCAAGATCGACAGTGGGACAAAGAGCTACAACGCCGAAGAGAACAATTATTAAATAAAACAAAAATTAAATAATTAAAATCTTGAATTTCTTATTTTCTGGCAACCATGTTCTTGGGGAAGAACACCAAGAACAATTATTATTTAAATAATTAAATGATAACTAAAATTTTATTTTATTTTAAAATAAAATAAAATAAAATATTTTTAATATTTTTTAATTTTGGAGTTTGTTATGCATTTTCTGTCTCTAATGTAATGGCAGAGACTAAAATGAGAAGCATTTTTCAGGATAGAGATTAAAAGCGGCAAAAATAAAATTTAAGGACTAAAGTGGGAATTACCTAAAAATGTAGGGACAAAAATGTGATTTCTGCCATAAATTAATAACTAAAAAATTATTTTATGCAGTTGATATATAGGGTCTATTTGGATACAAGGCCGGCTGAATGGTGGAGTAAGAAATGTAGTCGCCTAAGGCCCCAAGTAAAAAAAAGGCCCCCAAATTTTAACTAATAGGGTTATTTATAATCAATAAATAAAATAATTTTTTTTTCACTAGATGAAAAACAAATAAAAAAATAGAGAAAAATGTAACGTCCACAATATTTTTCACAACACTTTTACAACTAATGCTAAATAGCAGGTTGTTACAGCCTATTGTTGATGGAAAAAAAATAATTATAGTGATATTTTCAAATAGAAAACAAAAAGCAATTTAAAATTTAGGATTTGTTGTAAAAAATATTGTGAATGTTGCACTTCTAAAAAAGAAAAAGAATAATAATAAGATTTTAGTTAGCAAACTTTTACTAGTTTTCATCTAAGTCTACCACTAACACCACTGTTTTACTTACCACTATTAATCTACAACATCAACAAGTATGAAAAAATTTGTCAAATTTTTTCTGTCAATAAAATTTCTAAAAAAAGAAAAATTCTACGTAGTTCATGTTAATTAGTAGTAATTTTACATCTAAAACAAGATGATCAATTTTCGCTTTAGGCCCCCAAATGCATCAAGCCGCCTCTATTTGAATACCGTTTATTGCTGAAAACTGAAAATACTATAACAAAATAATTTTTAAATGTGTGAATAGTATTGTGGGACCCAGTTTTGAAGTTGTTTTTATGAAGAAAAAAAGTATTTGTAGGTCTCGTGAATAGTGCACGGGACCCACCATTGTTTTAGCTAAACGCTGGAACGCACCATACGCACACATAATATTAGGACAATCTATTCCTTACAATTTGTGGGTCTCATAGGGGTGTTATAACTTATAATTATTGTATGAGATAATGAGAGCTTTCCCTCTTTTATCCTTTTTTTTTTTTTTTTGAACCATCCACTCTTATCATGTCACTCCGAATGTTGAATTAAAAGAGTGAACAGAGGAATAACACTAATTTTGAAAAAAATATGTGTGTCAAGATGTTAATAGAAGCTGAAAATATATAGGAACCAAAGTTGACTTATGAATCTATACTTTAAAAAAATAAAAAATAAAAATAAATAAATAAAAATGATAAGATGATTAGCATTCTCATCAGGTGTGCCAAATGCCAAATATTTGGCATTTGGCACACCAGACACTACTGTTCAAGTTTCATAAGGTGTTCTAAATGTTCTAAAATTTTGCAACATACTACAGTATCGTCTCAAATATGAGATGAGACGGTACGAACACAAATGCCAAATCAAAATACTAATTTTTTATTCAACCTTTTCTCTCTCCTCTCAATATTTAATTCAACATTTTCTCTCCATTCTCACTGATTTGTCTCTCTCCAACCCATGTTCTCTCTCTCTCTTTCTTCTTCAGATCACCCTCCCTCATCCTTAAATCAAAGGTATAGCGGCTTCACCGATCAAGCCGCCGATCACCGATCAAGTCACCGCCCTCATCGATCAAGCCGCCGCCATTGCTTCTCATTTGAAGACTCCATCATTGCCGATCTGAAGACGCCATCGTTCTACGTCTCTGTTTGGCATTCTCATCGCCCTCTCGCCACACCGATCTCGGGTTTGTGGGTTTGTGCCGGTGGTGGATGTGGATGTGGGTTGGTGCCAGTGGTGGATATGTGGGTTTGTGCCGGTGGTGGGTTTATTTGGTTTGGTGGATGTGGGTTTATGCCGATCTCTCTGGTTGTGTAATTTTTTTTTTTTTTTTTGAGGTGGTGTTAGTGGATGTGGGTTTGGTTGTGTTATTTTTTTTTTTTTTTTTGAGGTGGTGTTAGTGGATGTGGGTTTGTGCCAGTGGTGGCTGTCGGTGTTGTTGCGGCAGTGGTTGTTGGTGGCCGTTGTTGCGGTAGTAGTGGTTGTGCCGTTGTTGTTGTTGATGATGATGAGGATGATAGGGAGTAATTAATATATTATTTTAATGTATAGTAAATATTATTTTAATGTATAAAATTGAAGGATAAAATATCTGATAAATGAGATATTGTAAAATGATGTGCTAAAATGATAAAGTATGTTTTTGGTATGTCAAAATGACATTTTTTATGAGAGAGCTGATAAGAATGCTCTTAATGTTCTTTGATTTTAGACATCAAGGATACGGTAAGGTGGGCCCTTGGCCCCACCCAAAACTCCCTCCCCCTTCTTGTAATCTTTAAATAAATAAAAAAAAAAGAAGATTTTGAAATTTATTTATATAAAAATATTTTCTAATTCTCCCATATAGACATATGGTCAATTTTTTTTTCTCCCTAACTATGTGGAGCTCAGAATTATTAAATGATATACAACATCCCATTACATATCAATCTACAAATTTTATTTGTTTCTGTTTTTTTTCTTTCGAAATAACCCACCTTCTAAGTTAATTTAAAAATTAAAATCATCATTCAATCTCTTTAAAAAATCAATGCATATATATATAGAGCATTTTAAAATTTTCAAGGGTATTATCATATTTCTAATTTAATTTATTTTTCATTTTACTGTAATCAAATGACTTGTTTGATTGTCTTATAATTAGGTCAACTTTTTTTAAATTCATCTAATAATTAATATATTGATTATTTTTATTTATGCACTTTACTTATTTAAAATATATACTTATAGTGACCTTAGAACTTGAAGTATATTAAAGACAACAATAATTATACTAAGCTTCAACTCTAATAACACTAAGTACACAAAAATAAATTGAAACTAGACAAAAAAAAATATAATTTACATATATATTATATGTTAATTAACTTTTTCGGTTTGAGTAATTAATTTTTTACTAATTTTAATGAAGTATTTTAGAATTACTTTGTCCTCAACCTTTTTATTTTAATTTTGTCTCACCAAAAAAAAAATCTTGGCTCCACCAATGTTAGTAATAAACAAAAGCCAATCAAGATATGTAACATATGTACGTGTTGTATGTGCGTAGTATACAAAATGTAATAAATATAAATTAAAATCTCGACTCAGTCAATGTTAGTAATAATCAAGGGCCAACCAGGACATGTAATGTATGTGTTAAATGTGTGTAGTATAAAAAATGTGCTAAATATGAGAGAGAGAGAGAGAGAGAGAGAGAGAGAGAGAGAGAGAGAGAGAGAGAGAGAGAGAGAGAGAGAGAGAGTGGAGAAAGTCCATACCATCATGGGCCACAAATTAAAGATGTTATCCCTTTTTTTTTTTTTAATATATACTGTAAGGACACGATTCCTTTGCGGCCCACTAACATTTTTGGGCTCACGCAATAAAGGTCCCTCACAATATGATTTGTAGAGAGTGGGCTTGAAAAGCTAGCCGCTGGCCAAGTGGCGATGCCCGGTCATGGCTTTAGAGGAAGCTCTAAGGCGTCGTACCCCGTGGGATGGAGCTCCTCGGAGCTGATCCGAGGACCTTTTGAGATCTTATCCCGGTTACCCAACGGCGGGATTTTTTCCGTGAAGTCCAGTTTGGTTGAGATGTTTCCCAATGTAGTCTTTCTTTTTTCTTTGGGGCTGGGCTCCCCCCTCGTGATTTACTTACTTCCTTATTTTATACTAGCTTGCATTCGCTCTCCTTCGTCCACGTGTAGGGTCAGTCTTTACAAACACTGACATTTGTCCCATCAGTCCAATCCCGAAATTGTTGGGGATGGTTCGATAAAGCTGCAGAGTACGGCTCTGTCAGGCGCTGGGTCTTATCTGGAAGGGTAGTAAGGATAACCTCCCCAAGGTATCTTCGATCTCCTTACGAATTCGTCCCTATACCAGTTTCACCCCTTTGTTCTGGTGGGACTATGGATCTGCCGAGGACTACACTGTCCTCGGCTGCCTCCCAAAATTCTTTTGTGCTCTGCGTTGTAGAGTTTGGGCCACAGCTCTCCTCGGATTGGGCCTTCGGACTCTCCAAGGGCAAATGGGTCTGGTCCACGAATTGTTGGGCCCCACAATAGCCCCTCAAAACCCTTCTGTCCGACTTCCGGGTTGGAAAGGAGGGTTTTGGCAAACCCGGGCCCTTAATATGACCCATTTAGTTTGACCCCGCATTCATGTGAGCGGTTTCCTAGGAAGTCAGCCGGTTTTCAAGGGATTCCGTTTAATTCGCTCGTGATCTACTCCTGCCGCTTGGATGTCCCAGACGCGCCCTTAAATGAATTCCCTTTACGAGGCACATTTATGTCCGGCGGCTCATCTGATAAGGTGGGGAAACGAAACGGGCGCCTCTTTCCTCTTCAGATTCTTTTGGAAACTTTGAACGCATTTAATTCCATCCGTTTTGCCCTTCCTATAAGAAGGCAAGCAGGTGGCAGTGACTTTCGTACAGACTCCTCTCCTTCCTTCTGAAATCTGAAATCCGCATCCCCCTTTAGCGTCCACTTAGCCCGTTTGTTATACATCATATCCGCATACGCCCTCCATAACGAATGATGAAGGAAACACGCTCCTCCTCAAAACACCATATTCTGACAAAACTTGAAATGGCTTGGTCAGGGCAAGGGTGGCGCAGACTTAAGATCTGTCTCGCCTCTCTTTTAGCCAAAATCCAAAGCAGGGGCTCGTCATGTCGATTTCTCGGCGTGACTGAGTCGAGAACAACCAAGACCAGCACCACCCGGCTCCTCACGAGCGTACCTAATATGGCACCAGCGTGTTAGGAGTCAGGGCTGAGGCAGGGGTTAAGTGCTTTTGCTTCTCCCTCTTTTGCTCCCTGGTGCCCTCCCCCGCCTTCTTCTTATAGTCTTCCCAGCACCAATTCCGTTCTGGTGCTTTCTCTTTTCCCTCTTTTACTCCTTTTCTTTCTTTTTATCTCTTCTCTCTTCTTCTCCTCCTTCCTTACTCATGTCCTCCATCTTCTTCATTCATCTCCTCCATCTTCTTCATTGATTTCTTCCTTACTATTTCCTTCTTCTTCGTTTTTTTTTAAAGTGAGTTCTTCTCTTAGCATGAGCAACAATGTGGCAGAGATTGGAGAGACTTCGAAAACAAGTTTAAAAGGCGCTTGACCGTTTGCTTATCTGTACTGTGGATGTTAGTGCTGCTTCGGCAGCCCCTCTTTTGTATAGGCTTATTGAAGCCCCTTTTTGTACGTTGTAATAATTTTTCATATTAATAAAAGTTGTTTCTATTTCACTCTGCATGTTCTGTCTCTTTACTTTTATAAATTTGCAAATGCTGTTCGGCTCAATAATATCGCATTTAAATCAATGACGACTAAGACCAAAATACTTAATAATAAAAAGGTGTTGTCATAATTTCAATAGAAGTGCTCGGCATAATAAAGCAGACCAGTAAAAAGTAATACTTACCCCCTGCTAGCCGAGGAGAGAAACGAAGGCTTGATGCCGTGTGAGGAATAACCGTTTCAAAACATACCACCCACTAAATGAACAGACCTCTTAGGTCATTGTATACTGGGGCGTTCCACCATCTTCCTTGCTCCTTCGTTGGGCCTAACCCTTTAGGGTGTTTAAGCCGTGAATGAAATGACCTGACCTTTTTATCCAGTAGCCCATATTGCGAAGTCCAAACCTTTTTTCTTTTTTTTTATCCGAGCAGTCGGTTTCCCCGTAGGCTTGGGTCCGAGGAAAGTACAACGCCCTGGTTCTGTCTAGAACTTGTAATAATTAAAAATTTTGTACTTGGTTTCCCCATAGGCTTGAGTCCGAGGACCATACAAGGCCTTGGTTCTGTCCAGAACTTGTAATAATTAAAATTTTCGTACTTGGTTTCCCCATAGGCTTGAGTCCGAGGACCATACAAGGCCTTGGTTCTGTCCAGAACATGTAATAATTAAAATTTTCGTACTTGGTTTCCCCATAGGCTTGAGTCCGAGGACCATACAAGGCCTTGGTTCTGTCCAGAACATGTAATAATTAAAATTTTCGTACTTGGTTTCCCCATAGGCTTGAGTCCGAGGACCATACAAGGCCTTGGTTCTGTCCAGAACTTGTAATAATTAAAATTTTTGTACATGGTTTCCCCATAGGCTTGAGTCCGAGAACCATACAAGGCCTTGGTTCTGTCCAAAACTTTATGCTCTTTCCTCAGGTGTCTCATAAGCTGCCGAGCAGGAAGTTGTCCTCGGCAAAGGTTATTCCTTGGTGTGGGCCATAGTCCGTGGGCTTCCATACAGAACGGGCCTGGGCCGCGAATTTATTAGGCCCACGGATTTTAGAGGCATTTCCGTAGTCTTTGGTCACGCGGTACTTTTTGGCGTCCCAGTGTTCGAGGTGCGCCTTCACGAGGCTCCTTTAATCTCAGGGTTGCAAACGGCATTGGAAATCGAGCCGGAGACATTTTGTCTGTAGCGTTCCTTGGGACGCTGCGTGAATTAAATGCCATCACCTCATCTTTTAAATAAATAGGAGAGAAAGTTGCTTTGCCTTCGCACAAATTCTTCAGTCTCCTCTCCTAGTACATCATGTTTGAGGCGAGGATTGGGGCAAAGGAGCTCTCTCCACCACAAAAGCGCCGTGTCTTCCTGAGACTCCAGATAGTGAGGTACGGGCCAAGGAGGCGTAGACTCAAGAGAATATTTCAGTTCGAGAGAGGGGAAAGGATGTTTCTCCCTCTTTTAGTCAAAATCCAAAGCAGGTTCTGGTCATGCCAGATTTTTGGTATGTCCGAAGAAGGAATTTCCGCCATCAGCACCGTCTGCCTTGTAGCAGGCAAATTTCTGCGGGGGCTTCCCAACTTCTGGCTCCCTGCATCTTTTCTGTAGATGGTGTTAGCCTGAGGTCAGGTTCTTTGGCTGCCTGAGTTATGGGCATGTAGAAGTGTCGAGGAATAGTTTCCTTAGACGACATCTCGGAACAGTAGCCAACCTCTCCTCTGAGATATCTCCTCGGCATCATCCTCACTCTTTTGTACTTTTCTTTTGCTTACGCAGTTAACTCTAATGTAAGCTTGTTTCAGCTTTTATTGTACACTGTACTGTTCTTTTGTCTTAATAAAAGATGTGTTTATTTCTTTATTCATACTTTTTTGCAACAACCACTTTGGGCCTGAATATTACGTCTAAGCCTGCCTTTAACAATATTCTGGGCAGAGGAATACCTTAACACAAATCCTTATTAGTTTAAACTCGCAAATATTATCAAGTATAACAATGGTAATCCTCAATAGATTAAATTCATGGAACTAACCGAGATAGCTGTTGAGTGCTGTGCGACGCACGCTAGACCCATTCCCGAGAACGATAAACTCTAAACAATTCGTCCGAGATGATAGTTGAGTAGCGAAGGACTTTGTGCTTTTTGGGTAATATGCTGTACCGTATCGCATCATTCCCTTTGGCACGGGGGATCCAAGGGTAGACCGGGGAACCCGTGCGACTAAGGGATTGACCCAACCGTTAACGAGAAGTTCTCTTCGGATGGATCTTGAGGTTTATGATCTTTTTATGTACTTGGTTTCCCCATAGGCTTGAGTCCGTGGACCATGCAAGGCCTTGGTTCTGTCCAAAACTTGGAAGATTTTTTTTATGTACTTGGTTTCCCCATAGGCTTGAGTCCATGGACCATGCAAGGCCTTGGTTCTGTCCAAGACTTAGGATCTTTTCATGTACTTGGTTTCCCCATAGACTTGAGTCCGAGGACCATGCAAGGCCTTGGTTCTGTCCAAAACTTATGATCTTTATAATGTACTTGGTTTCCCCATAGGCTTGAGTCCGTGGACCATGCAAGGCCTTGGTTCTGTCCAAAACTTGGAAGATTTTTTTTTATGTACTTGGTTTCCCCATAGGCTTGAGTCCGAGGACCATGCAAGGCCTTGGTTCTGTCCAAAACTTGGAAGATTTTTTTTATGTACTTGGTTTCCCCATAGGCTTGAGTCCGTGGACCATGCAAGGCCTTGGTTCTGTCCAAGACTTAGGATCTTTTCATGTACTTGGTTTCCCCATAGGCTTGAGTCCGAGGACCATGCAAGGCCTTGGTTCTGTCCAAAACTTACGATCTTTTTATGTACTTGGTTTCCCCATAGGCTTGAGTCCGTGGACCATGCAAGGCCTTGGTTCTGTCCAAAACTTATGATCTTTTTAATGTACTTGGTTTCCCCATAGGCTTGAGTCCGTGGACCATGCAAGGCCTTGGTTCTGTCCAAAACTTACGATCTTTTTAATGTACTTGGTTTCCCCATAGGCTTGAGTCCGAGGATCATGCAAGGCCTTGGTTCTGTCCAAGACTTAGGATCTTTTCATGTACTTGGTTTCCCCATAGGCTTGAGTCCGAGGACCATGCAAGGCCTTGATTCTATCCAAAACTTATGATCTTTTTAATGTACTTGGTTTCCCCATAGGCTTGAGTCCGAGGACCATGCAAGGCCTTGGTTCTGTCCAAAACTTACGATCTTTTTAATGTACTTGGTTTCCCCATAGGCTTGAGTCCGAGGACCATGCAAGGCCTTGGTTCTGTCCAAAACTTACGATCTTTTTAATGTACTTGGTTTCCCCATAGGCTTGAGTCCGAGGACCATGCAAGGCCTTGGTTCTGTCCAAAACTTATGATCTTTTTAATGTACTTGGTTTCCCCATAGGCTTGAGTCCGAGGACCATGCAAGGCCTTGGTTCTGTCCAAAACTTATGATCTTTTTAATGTACTTGGTTTCCCCATAGGCTTGAGTCCGAGGACCATGCAAGGCCTTGGTTCTGTCCAAAACTTATGATCTTTTTAATGTACTTGGTTTCCCCATAGGCTTGAGTCCGAGGACCATGCAAGGCCTTGGTTCTGTCCAAAACTTACGATCTTTTTAATGTACTTGGTTTCCCCATAGGCTTGAGTCCGAGGACCATGCAAGGCCTTGGTTCTGTCCAAAACTTACGATCTTTTTAATGTACTTGGTTTCCCCATAGGCTTGAGTCCGAGGACCATGCAAGGCCTTGGTTCTGTCCAAACTTACTTATGTACTTGGTTTCCCCATAGGCTTGAGTCCGAGGACCATGCAAGGCCTTGGTTACTTGGTACTTGGTTTCCCCATAGGCTTGAGTCCGTGGACCATGCAAGGCCTTGGTTCTGTCCAAAACTTATGATCTTTTTATGTACTTGGTTTCCCCATAGGCTTGAGTCCGAGGACCATGCAAGGCCTTGGTTCTGTCCAAAACTTATGATCTTTTTATGTACTTGGTTTCCCCATAGGCTTGAGTCCGAGGACCATGCAAGGCCTTGGTTCTGTCCAAAACTTATGATCTTTTTAATGTACTTGGTTTCCCCATAGGCTTGAGTCCGAGGACCATGCAAGGCCTTGGTTCTGTCCAAAACTTGGAAGATTTTTTTTTTTATGTACTTGGTTTCCCCATAGGCTTGAGTCCGTGGACCATGCAAGGCCTTGGTTCTGTCCAAGACTTAGGATCTTTTCATGTACTTGGTTTCCCCATAGGCTTGAGTCCGAGGACCATGCAAGGCCTTGGTTCTGTCCAAAACTTACGATCTTTTTAATGTACTTGGTTTCCCCATAGGCTTGAGTCCGAGGACCATGCAAGGCCTTGGTTCTGTCCAAAACTTGGAAGATTTTTTTTTTATGTACTTGGTTTCCCCATAGGCTTGAGTCCGTGGACCATGCAAGGCCTTGGTTCTGTCCAAGACTTAGGATCTTTTCATGTACTTGGTTTCCCCATCGGCTTGAGTCCGAGGACCATGCAAGGCCTTGGTTCTGTCCAAAACTTGGAAGATTTTTTTTTATGTTTCGACCACAAGCTCCTACACCAGGACGGGGAAAGTTGGTCTGAGGCTGGAAGCCCCTAGAGACGTCCGCGCCCTCAGCACTGCGAGACGTAGCCCCTAGCAGAAGCTTACGTCGGAGCAACAACTAGATGTCGTCGGAGACGGAGGAGGTCCCAGAAACTTCTGCTTGCCCATGAGTCGATTCCACCGCCACCTGTGCCAGCGCGCAAGCTTCCCACAGACGGCGCCAATTGTAAGGACACGATTCCTTTGCGGCCCACTAATATTTTTGGGCTTACGCAATAAAGGTCCCTCACAATATGATTTGTAGAGAGTGGGCTTGAAAAGCTAGGCGCTGGCCAAGTGGCGATGCCCAGTCATGGCTTTAGAGGAAGCTCTAAGGCGTCGTACCCCGTGGGATGGAGCTCCTCGGAGCTGATCCGAGGACCTTTTGAGATCTTATCCCGGTTACCCAACGGCGGGATTTCTTCCGTGAAGTCCAGTCTGGTTGAGATGTTTCCCCACGTAGTCTTTCTTTTTTCTTTGGGGCTGGGCTCCCCCCTCGTGATTTACTTACTTCCTTATTTTATACTAGCTTGCATTCGCTCTCCTTCGTCTACGTGTAGGGTCAGTCTTTACAAACACTGACATTTGTCCCATCAGTCCAATCCAGGAATTGTTGGGGATGGTTCGATAAAGTTGCAGAGTACGGCTCTGTCAGGCGCTGGGTCTTATCTGGAAGGGTAGTAAGGATAACCTCCCCAAGGTATCTTGGATCTCCTTACGAATTCGTCCCTATACCAGTTTCACCCCTTTGTTCTGGTGGGACTATGGATCTGCCGAGGACTACACTATCATCGGCTGCCTCCCAAAATTCTTTTGTGCTCTGCGTTGTAGAGCTTGGGCCACAGCTCTCCTCAGATTGGGCCTTCGAACTCTCCAAGGACAAATGGGCCTGGTCTACGAATTGTTGGGCCCCACATATACCATAAAATAAGAAAATCACAACCGTTTATTTATTTTATATATATATTTTTAGATACATTTCAGAAGAAGGAGGGGGATTGAACCTTACACGCACGCTTCCGTTAGAAATATCAAGTAATGTCAGTATATTAGATATTATTAGCATTTAGTCTTTTTATTTTAAACAAAGTTCTTCTCATCCTTAAAAAAAAAAAAGGTTCTTCTCATCCTCTTCTTCTTCTTAAAAAAAGGAAAAAAAAAGTGTTATCTAGGTATTTGGGTCTTAAATTTCACAACTGTATTGAACACGTTGCTGCATATATGTGATATCATTCATAATATAGCCAGACCCATTAGTTTGACAACGCATGATTTCGTCCAAAAAAAAAATACAACGCATTTAATGAAACGTGTCTGGAAATTTTTGGATTCTAGGAAAAAGCCCAGAAATTGTTCAACGCGTTCAGTTGGAGATTATCGTTGTTTAGTTTTTAGTATTGTGAAAATACGTCTTTAATTATTATAAAAATACGTGTCAGAAGTGTTATTGTTGTTTAAACGTTGAAAACTATTATTTAAACACTAGTACTAAACAGCCTCTCAATTTCTTAAAAATAAAATTTTTGGACAATTGTTGCCATTGATAAGTCGTTGTTGACGATCATGCTCAGTGAATCCCCCATCCATATATATTATTGTACATGTGCAGAGCTTCTCTGTTATATGAACATCTATGAATGGATCCAGAGTTCAAATGTAGCCAACTCCATTGACATTGTTAATTTAACACTAAAGATATATTGCCATAAATGTCTGAAAACAACCACACAACCTCACGGACCTTGCCAATCCGAACTAACCCTAATTCCTTGGATTGCCTTTTCTTTTCTTTTTTTTAAACTGACGAGTTGCATGGTTTCGTTTCAAAACTACTCCATTGGGATGGTTCGTTTTTGTTATATTTTATTATTTAAATAGCTTAATATAATTGGGAAGTTGAACACTGAATTTTTTGAATTGATAATATATAAAATTTATTTTGAAAATGATTGAAATATTAGTAAGGCTTTTAAATATATATTGGGGGTCTCAAATAGTACAAAACTACAAATTATCTAAATCATTTATTCAATCATGATAGGGTTAAATATATATTCTCAAAAAAGAAAAAGAAAGACAGGGTTAAATATATAATTAATTTGGATGGAATTCTAAATGATTAATATATCCAAACATTATTTAAATTTTACTAAAGATAAATCATCCAAATGGGCTTGGCAATGCAAACCCAAACTGATCTTTAATTTTCTTCCATTATTTTTTTAAAAAGTAAAATGATTTCCAGTTTAATAATGTGTCATTGCATCATTGTCCACTGGCTTCATTCTAGGACCACTCCCATTTAAAGCACTAGGATCGTTCTTTCGCTTTTTTTCTGGCCTATCCCTACGTTGTTCCTAATTCTTAATATCCCTATATGGGTCTCAAAAGTCTCAATGTTAAAATATTATGACAACATTAGTCATATTATCGTTGAGAGAGAGAGAGAGAGAGAGAGAGAGAGAATTATCTTACAAGGCGAAGATTGGAAGAGGATGCATATTATTGATGTAGAACACTAGAACTTGCATTGTATGAGGTTTAATTTATTTTTTTATCATTTATCATTTACTATTTTTTATATTTTATATTTTTATGTAATATTAATAATTTTATGATTTAGGATTTCATTTCCTTAATTTTAGGTGTTTTAAGGGTTTTCTAATCAAATTAGAGTCCTATTGTGTTACTGTGTCCATTAGGATTATCATTACTTGTAAATTAAGTTTTTTTTTTTAGAGTTGTATAGAAAATATAAAAAAAAAAAAAAAAAAAACTCAATATTATTCATTTGTCTTATATATAAGTTTTTTTGTCCATTTATGTATTGTTGCTTATTATTATAAATTAAAATGATTTATTTTTTATTTAAAATCTGATACACCATGCATACATATAAACATGTTGTATGAGAATAAGATCTAATTATTCAAATAATGAAAAAAAAATCATATGCTAAATTACAATAACTTCCCTCAACGTTCAGTGAAATTTCAGGAACTTCCTTTGGTTTTTAGAAATGATGACAATCCACCATTTTGGATTTTGATTTATATAACAAATAATCCCTATAACCATTTATATCCATTACAATTGAGTCAATATATATATATATATATATATTTATATAAATAATATTAATCTCTCATCCAAAATTATCTTAAATTAATGCTTATAAACAACAACAACCACAGGTAGCTAAGTGTTATCTCTAAAATAGGAAAGGTTTTTTGAAATTTTTAGGGATTAGTTTAATTTACATAACATCTAAAAAGATTTTAAAAAATCAAAATTATAATAAAAACATAAAAATGTTGATGTTTAATTAATATAAACAGTTAAACATGAAACGAAAAGTACTTATTTTGATCATTTCATTATTGATAATAAAAACATAAAAATGTTGATGTTTAATTAATATAAACAGTGGAACATGAAACTAAAAATACTATTTGTAAGAACAAGGTTTGGTTCCTAAGCCCAAACAGTCAAAGGATCTAGGCCCAAAGAGCCCAATACAATGAATTTGTAAAGAGTGAGTTAGAAAACTAGGTTCTAATGAGTTGAATAACAATTATAGTGGGTTCAGATGACAAGAAAACAAAGATAAACTGGGTTTAGCCAAAGAAAATTGTCCTCTGCACAATTCGAGGAGATTAGTTCTTGTTTATATTTCATTTGAATTTGATTACAAGTCCAGTTCTTGTTGCTACAGTGTTTTTCTATCAATTCCTTGATCCCCCTAACAATGGGATTTTCCTTCTTTATATTGCCCTTCTTTGCTCCATCTCAGCCATCCATGTGTTGATTAGATGGCTAACCCTTATCCTTGTCCCATCAGCACCCTCTTGAAATTTTTAAAGATAGCTGTAAAGCTGAATATCACTGTTCAGGTATCACCTCAGTACTAAGCTTACCGCATAGGAGGCCATAGCAACATAAGCAAACAGGACTTCCTCTTTCTCGGGCTGGGACATAATAGGTGGCCGAGAAAGGTACTCCTTCAACTATTGGAAGGTTAGGACACACTCCTCAGTCCACTCTAATCTCTCCCACTTATGTAACAACTGAAAGAAAGGCTGACATCTGTCTGCTGATCGGGAGATGAATCAATTTAGAGTAGTAGTCATCCCTGTTAACTTCTAGACTTCCTTGGGATTCCGAGGAGGTTGCAAATTGTTAATTGCTTTAATCTGATCAAGGTTGACTTCAATTCCACGACGAGTGACCATATAGCCCAAAAATTTACCCGAGCCAACACCAAAAGAACACTTGGAAGCATTATGGCGCAACCTGTGCCTTCTTAATATTTCAAAAATATTCCCGAGGTCGCCCACGTACTCGAACACCACCTTACTTTTCACCACCATATCATTTATATAAACCTCTATACTTTTGCCCAGTTGTGGCTCGAACATCTTGGTCATCATCCTTTGATAGGTAGACCCTGCATTCTTCAATCTAAAGGGCATCACCTTGTAGTGGTAATTTTCAGTAAGAGTAACAAAAACTGTTTTCTCCTAGTCATCTAAAGCCAATGGTATTTGATGATACCCTTGAAAAGCATCCAAAAAGCTCATCCGAGGATGGCTTACAGTTGCATCCACTAATTGATCTATCTGAAGCATAGGGAAAGGGTCCTTTGGGCAAGCTTTATTTAAATCTATGAAGTCTACGCATACTCGCCACTTTCCTTTTTCTTCTTCACCACCACTGTATTGGCTAACCACTCGAGGTAAAACACCTCTTTAATGGCTCAAGCCCGTTTAAGCTTGACCACCTCCTCCTTGGCGGAATCAGAATAATCATTAGATGAATGCCGAGGTAGTTGCTTTTTGGGGATGACAGATGGATTGACATTCAAATGATGATAGATGAAATTTGGGTCTACCCCAGGAGCTTCATAAGCATCCTACGCAAATACATCAATATTTTCCCTAAGAAAGACTATCAACTCTTCCTTCTTCCGAGAAGGCAGCTGAACTCTGACCTGAAAAAATTTCTCCTTATCATTGCCAACAATAACTATTTCTAATTCCTCACACTTTTCCCCTTCTATCACCATACCCCTAGGTAGCATTAGCATCGTTGATTGCTATAAGTCCTGTCTGGCAGGAGCCGAGGACTCACCTCCAACCTGATATCTAATTGCAGCTACCAAGCATTGCCTAGCCATAAACTAGCTTCCAACTAGCTATTCGACCCCATCCCATGATGATACTTCACTTTTAAGTGTAGGGTGGAGAAAACGGCCCCAAGGCATGAAGCCAGGGTCTTGTTACAATGGCAGTATAGGGAGAATAAGCATCCACCACAATGAAGTTCACCTCCACTACTTCTGAACCTGCTTGCACGAGTAGTCTAATTTGGCCCATTGGAATAACAATTTTCCCATCGAAATCCACCAAGGGTGATTCATAACATGACAAGTCTTCAGGTTTTAATCTTAGTCTTTCATACAAATCAGGGTACATGATCTCTGCATCGTTGGCCTGATCTACCAACAAACTCTTCACATCATACCCTTCTATCCTGAGGGTGACCACTAGGGTATCGTCATGTGGCTATAAGCTTCCAACTTTGTCTTCATTAGAAAAACTCAATGTTGGTTGAACCTCCATTCTACCCATTTTTGGCTTAGGGCTAATGTAACACCCCGACCTAACTTTATAGTTAAATTATGTGTTTGAATGGTTAACTATTATTTTAAGCCACTTTCTTTTTATAATTAATAGAAAAGTATTTAATAAATATATTATGTTATAATGCCATTAGATAAGAATTGTAAATATTATAAATAATTGAATGGCTAATGGTATTATAAATATATACTAAGTATGTACAAAATTATATTAAGTGGTTTAAGTTATTAGATACATAGTTGGTGTTTTAATTAGGTATGATGCATGAGATGTTATAGTAGAATTTCCACTTGTACATGCAACCAATTGAAATTCAATACAAGTAATGCCAATGCATCATGCATCTTGGCACATGTTATCTTCTTAAATCCCAAAGACCAACACTTGGATGGCCATGCAATGAACAAGCTCCACCAAAATTTTCAAAGTAACTAGAACATCTAAGAAGTTCTCTCCCTCTCTATTCCCACGGGTCCAAACAAATCAGAATTTCTCACCTCACTTTGCTCTCTTTTCTCTTAAGGAAAGAGCTAGAAGCTCTCTTGATTCTCTTTTCTCAAACCCACAAGTCCACACATTAAAAGAAAAATAAAGCTCCATCTCATTTCTTCTTCATACTGTCTCAAAGAAACTAGAAGACTCAAATACTCTCTCAAGCTCTCTACCTCTCATACTTTCGGGTTTAGCCACTAGGAAAGGGAAATTCTTTCATGCAAGAGTGATTCTACTTCTATTTCTTCTTCAGAACCAGAAACTTGGTAAGGGTTTTAGCTACTCTCATCTTAGAATCCATGATTTCTTCAAGGAATTTTTAGTAATGATATTTGTGGGTTGTAAAATTAGGAAATCATGAATTTGTAAGTTTATATGTATATGTTGTTTTAAGAAGCTTTGAAACTGTGATAATAGTTTGTTGAAGGTAGATTAGAGTTTTTACTAATTAATGATTGCATATGATTAAGGAAGAAAGAAAAAGTTAGGGTGAGTACATTTGATGTTACTGCTGAGATTTTTGTTGTATTTAATTTTGCTATAAATGGTTAAATGATTGTATAGAAGTGTTTTCTAACATGTCTAATGAGTGCAATCATTTTATAATTTACAAGAAAATGTTGCAAATCTGTCACTGTGACAGATTCTGTGTTTACGCATGATAAATTATGTATTAAACTGTATACAGTGAATTTAGATGCTAGGGATATTTTCTATGAAATCTAAGATAAATATGGTTGTAATGGAAGTGGTCTCACAGCATTTGGATTAATATAAAAATAATAGTTTAATTTCTAAGTTGCATGAAATTTTGTCTGGACAGATTTGAGCATGTTGTCTTGTATGATTTTTAATAAATCATGATTTTATACTTTGACTCTAAAATTGATATGGTATTTACTAGACATTCAAAGGAGTGGCTCTGTAAAATTTCATGACCATTGAATATGTTTAGATAGCCCATTTGTATTTTACAATTGAGGCATATGCAGCTGAAATGAGCAGTAAATAGTAAATGATAACTCTGAATTTGAGGATTTAATTCTGAAATTAGGGTGAATGTTTTGAGTTATAATTAAATATGATTATCAATTGTTATGTCTGGATCATAGATAAATTTTGTATAACTTGGTTTAAGATTTAGTACTCTAACCGAGGGGTTCTAAATCATTCAACTGTGTTTTTTATGAAGCTGTTTTGTTCATGCTCTATGTTGCCTTGTGTAAGTTTATGCATACACCATTGCTTCCAATCTCAAATACATTCTGAATTGATTTTAAAGCTGTTTGACATGATCTGAATATGAACATTAAAATAATGGTTTCTCTATGATTTGTTTCATCATGTTGTTTGATGAATGTATCTTGTGTTTGTGGAACCTCGTTGAGGTGGGATTAGGATTTCCTTGATTTTAAGATATAGGTTTTGAGATGAATATGAAAGTTTATGGTAATGAATAATTGATAATAATAAGTTTTAATATTTAGTTTAGGTGTTACCAGTACCCAAGTCTAAGCTTTTTCGACTATAGGATTTCGATTCCTCTGCTTTCAGGTAAGGGATAAGTTATATGAGCATTTGGTAAGTCATGAGGTTCTTTTAAATTGTATTATGCATTAAAAGGTTTTTATTAGAGATATGGCATATAATCATATTTCAAACAAAGATATGTTCATAAGTTCTCAAAACCTTATGTATATGATTTAAGCATATTGATGCTATTACTAATTCTACGAACATGATGTTTAAAAAAAACAATAAAAATGTTTTTATTATGAAATGATATGCAAACTATGAATTTCAATATGATGTATAAGTATGAAATGTTTTCGGGTTATGTCCTCTGATGATTTGAACTTAGTCAGTAGGGGTTTAATTACTAGTTTTCCATGGAAAATGTTATCTAATTGGCCATTAAAAATGAGATTAGCTCTGTTGTACCCACCTTTGTTGGCTACGGCTAACTTGTGAAGGATGCCAACTGACCCCCATGATTGAACATATGTATTATGATATGATCCTGAGAATCCCTAGTATTATGAGGAATGCTAGATGCCTAGCACAGTAGTGCTAGAAGCCTCCCAA
Source organism: Quercus lobata (assembly GCF_001633185.2). NCBI lineage: Eukaryota > Viridiplantae > Streptophyta > Magnoliopsida > Fagales > Fagaceae > Quercus > Quercus lobata. The sequence goes on along the minus strand of NC_044915.1, from coordinate 32,858,868 downwards.
ATAAGTACAGACTTATCAAATATGGATTAACCAATATGTTATGAATAACTATATTATTTTATTGAAAATAAGAGAATGATGTTGTCTAAATGCATTATGAAAAGTTAAAAACTCTCATGAAAAGAAGTTTCTAATGAAAAGAAAAGTTGTTCTTTATAGATAAAAGTTTCTAAAGTTCTGTTATATTTTGAAAATAAAGAATTTGATAAAAAGGTTTTAGTGTTCCGTAAAGATGAAGTTTCTGATGAAAGTACAAGTTTATATTAAAAAGTTATCGGATACTTGTTCTTAATGAAAAGTTAAGTTTTATGACTATAAAAGTTATAATATTTTACGAAAAGATGTTTATGAAGAAAAGTTTTGTTATTCTTTAAGATGTTCATAGTTTAAGACAAAGTTACCAATAATCTTATTTAAGTTAAGTTGTATGTGATTTTAAATAATCAATATCATATTTGGTGATTTTGTAAGAAATGAAAGAAGTTCAATCCAAAAGGTTTTGGTAATATTATTCTGATTAAAAAAATGAGAACAATTATTTTCCTATGAAGAGCGTACAAGTTATTATTATGAATAGTATAAAATACTATGCATGAAAAGATGTTCTCCTATCTGAATATTTATAAAATGAAATGATTTGATTTACATGCATTCTTATTAAATTATTGTGTATCTTACCCTTACTGAGTTGTGTAGCTCACCCCTTCCACTCTTTTAGTTAGCAAGTTTTATTCTGGAGCAGAGGGAGCCTTAGTCGAGTTTAGGAAGGAGCTGGTTTTAGTATTAAAAGTATAAATCCAAAATTAGCATTTTGATGTTTAGCTTTATAGTTATTGTTTATTTTAGGATCTAATGAAAGTTGTGTACCTTAAAGTATTAAAAGATGTATTATGTGAAATTTAGAATTTGAATAATTGGTGGATTGTGTCATCCCTTGAAGTACAATGTAGATGCTTGGAATATCAAGTGAAAAGTTATATCAAGAAGTAAAGAAATAAGAATGAAATGAAAGAGGGAAGCTTTGCTAAAAGTTTAGTTGGTTCTTGTTAATATCAGGTTTAAGCTTGATATTAGCATACCGGTTATGGTCACAAATCCGGGTATCGGGTTTGGGACATGACAGTTAGAGTCCTAGGCAAAAGGCCAAACCATCTTGGAGGGATGAGAGCCGGTCCTTCTTGGAGCAGCGAGGATAACTTTAATTGTGCCTAATGGTGGCCTTAAAGAAGTATCTCTCCAAGATCCCGATCCTACCTGGCCCTTTTGCCCATGGGGCTGAAATAGAAATTGTTTTAATTTTCCATCTCTGACCTGCTGTTCTAGATGACTCCACAAAGTTCTGCAATCTTCTGTACTGTGTCCTTACTCCTGGTGGTATTGGCAATGAAGGTTTTGGTTGCGCTTCATAGGGTCTCCTTCCATCTTATTTGGTCATTTAAAGTATGGCTCATTCTTAATTTTTTCCAAAACTTGATGCACTAGTTCCCGGAACATTGTGCCAACCACCTGAGTAGTAGTAGACCCAGATTGTCCAGCAAAGTCTCTTCAAGGCCGATTATTGTTGTATCTGTCCGACTTGAAATCCCTCTTATCTTGAGGGATAACCTTAGCCTTCCCTTTCCCTCGTTGTTGGTCCTCTTTTACCTGTTTGTACTCATCAATACGGTCCATGAGCTAACGTATACTTCTAACAGGCTTCCTTGTTAAGGATTTTCTCAAATCATGTTCGGCAGGCAAGCTAACCTTAAAAGTCCTTATAGCTACGTCATCAAAATTCCCATCAATCCCATTGAATATCTCACAATATCTGTCAGAGTATGTTTTCAGGGTCTCCCCCTTTCGCATGGTCATTGACAACAAAAAGTCCAAAGGCCGAGGAACTCTGCTGCAAGTAACAAAACAAGATCCGAACACCCAAGTGAGTTCCTTAAAGGAACTAATAGAACCTGCTCCCAGGCCATCAAACCATTTCATTCCCACAAGCTCCAAACTGGATGGGAACACCTTGCACATCAAGGCCTCATTCTTGGAGTGAACAGTCATTCTCTAGTTGAAGTGGCTTACATGCTCCACAAGGTTTGTTCGACCATTGTACATGGTGAAAGTTGGCTGAGTAAATTGCCGAGAAAGTTTTCCTCCTTCAATTCTGCATGTGAAAGGTGATTTAGAAATTTGGTTTACCGCCCTGCTCATAGCATCATTCCCCAGGCCTTTGCAAGACGAGCTTTTATTCCTACGCTTATGATGGTAGTCCTCATCACATAAGAAAGACTCACTGGGGGGAGTCCTTGACCTAGGCCTATAACTGCCATCCCTATCATCATCAAAAGAAAAATCAGAATTGGAAGGAGTCCTTCTCTGTCGTTCACGGCGTAACCTCCTTCGCAAACGATTAATCTAAAAATTGCATGGTTCTAGTATTCTCTTCATGAGAGATGTGACTCTCATTTCGAGAATGGCTCCTACTAATGTGGGTGGTATGCACACTAACCTCTCGGTCCATTCTTTACTCAAGATTGAGAAAATGATCTTGAAGTTGGGACCCCATAGGCTCCTCTCGATTTGGCTCGGAGCCCACCATGACTGGTCGTTTATCCCACTAAAGCTCAAGTAATTTCCACAGATGTTGCCAATTGTAAGGACATGGTTTGGTTCCTAAGCCCAAACAGTCAAAGGATCTAGGCCCAAAGAGCTTAATACAATGAATTTGTAAAGAGCGGGTTAGAAAATTAGGCTCTAATGAGTTGAATAACAATATAGTGGGTCTAGATGACAAGAAAACAAAGATAAATTGGGTTTACCCAAAGAAAATTGCCCCCGCCACAATCTGAGGAGATTAGTTTTTGTTTATATTTCCTTTGAATTTGATTACAAGTTCAGTTCTTGTTGCTACAGTGTTTTTCTATCAATTCCCCGATCCCCCTAACAATGGGATTTTCCTTCTTTATATTGCCTTTCTTTGCTCCATCTCAGCCATTCACGTGTTGATCAGATGGCTAGCCCTTATCCTTGTCCCATCAGCATCCTCTTAAAGTTTTTAGAGATAGCTGTAAGGCTGAATATCACTGTTCAAATATCACCTCCATATTAATGCGATCAGAGAGTTAGTTAGAAAGCATTAAATGCGGTGGCAACAGCTTTCCCTTAGACATTTCTTACTTTCTCGTTGCCTTAACCCTTCCTGATGATTATCTTTACCAGTTGAACTGCCCAGAACGCTGCTCTTGATGGCAGGCCCGCCCTTCTAACCTCTGCTCTGACAAGTTGAGGTGTCATTTGTCCTCAGACTTCTTTCCTGAACTCTCATGACCAGACCCCTATCTTCATTCACTAATATGGACTTCCACGATGACACCTACCTGTCTTCGGACTATTAGATGTCCTTGGACAGGGCCTACAGCCCAATATATACTACTGGGCCTATCACCCCTACACTATTTTTGATCATTTCATTATCATATCCAATGGTGCTTTCATTTCTAATATTCATGGTGGACCTCATCATGAATTTAATGAGTAGATCCCATTATGAATGTGAGAGGAAGGAGCACCATTCTCCATGCTCGATGAGTAACTAAGGGTCTGTTTGAATACCGTTTATTTGCTGAAAACTGAAAATTTATTGCTGAAAACACTATAATAAAATAATTGTTAAATGTGTGAATAGTACTGTGAGACCCAAAAATGTATGGGTATGCGCATTTTGTTGAGTTTGGTGGTCCCATGAACAGTGTCGTGGGACCCCAAAAAAACGCTAAACACAATTGAGAACCACTTTCAGTGCTATCCATTCTCACACTAAGAATTACTTTCCAATGACATGCACACCTTAACAAAATAAAAATTTTATTATTGATAAATGTCTTGAAGATTTATAAAGTGGTCTCCATACACTCGTAGACTTACTTAGATACACACATGTTGTGCACGTACACAACACGCACATTATATATACACACACACACATTCAATATTCTTTAATTGAATGCGAATTTTAATAAATCAACCATTGGATTGTATTATTTTTGTACATTCTTCAAGCTTGCAAAATTTCAAGATGATTAAATATCAATAGTCATGTTATCAATTAATTGTTTAAATTCAAATTTTTGTAGTTTAAAATAATGCATAAAATATGAATATATGGTTTGAATAGTAAATAACAATTGATTGACATGAATATTAGTATGCATGCTAAGGAAATATAGAACATGTAATTCAACGGCTGAATTTTTAAAATATGAATTTAATGACAAGTTATTGGATGATGTAATATTGCCTAGAGTTATTCCAAGTGTAACTTGAACCCAACTCCATAAATAAATAAATAAATAAATAAATATGTGTATATATATATATATATATATTTAAGATGGATTTGAACGATAAAATGCTAGTCATATGACTACAACAAAAATTTTAATGTTTAACCCATAAAAAGGTAACATATCAGTTATTATTTTTAATGTGTTAAGAATTTTTTATAACATAAATAATTCATGTTATTACACTTTTGCCCCTACCCTTACAGGAAGTGTATATTTCATCTCTTTTTTTTAATTATGAAAAAGTGCAAACAAAAAAAAAAAAAAAAAACATTATTTTTCATTTTAGATTTTTAATCTTAGTCGACCACAATCAAGCTTAGCCGAGCCGGCAAATCACTTTCAATGTAATGCTAATTATTATTATTATATATTTTTTGGTTGAAAACAAATTCACTAGCTTCCAACATAATTGGTTCCCTTTCAAATTAAAAGAGGAAGCCTAGCATGGGCAACACAATTGGCTTGTTAAGAAAGTAAAAACAAGAGAAAAAGTCCAGGCAAGGAAAGAACAGACAAGAGCTCTGATGAGGGGAGCAGTCAGCAAATAAGGGGTATTAGTTGTGCTTTTGATTTGGATAGAACATAATTAATAACCCCATAAATATCAACTGCCCTGTTTTGTTGGCTGTTGCTTTAGCATTTTCCTTTATATTAACACATTCTGATTCTGAAGTACACATTTTCTTCTACTACACCGACAGTTACCAACTAAGGAGGAGTGCAAGAAGCAAAAACTGAAAGTGGAAATAAGAAAAATACTTCAAAGTTTTCATAATCAAACTAATAACTATTCTTGTTCTTTTCTTTATTATTTCTTACCACATCCCACCATTAAAGCATATAGGACGACCTTTGTCACTGTTATATATTCATGTGTATCTCACTGTTACTTTATCACTCTCTCTCTCTCTCTCTCTTATTCTCTTCCCATGTAAGTTGGATCAAAACAATATTAAGAATCTTTGTGATGCTGTTCCTTCCTGAAATTTATTTATTTATTTATATTTTCTTTTTGGGGTAGCTCTAAAACCCATGAAGGAAAATGTGATTAAAGAAGTTCCACATGTTTCTGCACGTATAATTTTCTTTTTTTTGGTTTACCCTTTTAAACCAATATTTTTGTTTTTTTTTTCTTAAAGCTACTTTACTATTTCTATCTGTTTCCCATTAAAGACTGGGTTTTTGGAGCTTGGTCTGTGATGCTTGTGGTGAAAAACAAACAACACTACTTCACATAAAGTGGTCTTAGAGGACTTGGTGTAGGACCAAGTGTTTTTATTTGATGGGGTCGGTGAAATCTAGATCTTTTTAATTGGTTCTTAACTTGGTTATTGTGTGCGTTAGCTCTAAAGCAAAGTGAAAATACAGTGTTAATGTGGAGTTGCTCCCCACCTCTTGCTACCATTAAAGGCACTGTCTTGGTTTTGGTTATCTGACTATAGCTTACAGCTTTTAGAGAAAACCCAAGTACCCTTCCCCCGTCTACAATATTGGAACTACGATACTATTTCTCCTTTATCATTGTTTTTCTCTTTTCATTAAAGTGAGTATTCTCTGATTCTGTACCAAATAAGAGAGTAATTACTACTGGTCCAGTGATAGCGGTTTGTCTCTAAGCCACTTCTTTGCACTTCTATTAATAGAAACACAATATCAGCTGTGTGTGTGTTTTCTTTTGGTGAATTTTTTAGCCTTGTCTAGCTAGACCACGATGGTTTAGAGTTATGGTTAATTGTTGGTGCAGAAACCAGGGGACACCAAGAATCTGAGCTGAACACGTGAGTTTTGTTGTTACTCAAGAGAATATTGCACAACCAAAGGAACTAGATTTGGTTCTGGTGTTGGTGGATGAAGAATCAGGAACTGTATCAAGAACCCATTTACATCTTTATCAGGTTCTTTAGAGGGGTACTTGACTTTTGAGCTTCAGAGTTATATGTTGGAACTGGTCTCCAAATGGAGGAAAGAGTGCCAGCAAACTTAAAGAGACAACTTGCTCTAGCTGTGAGAAGCATTCAGTGGAGCTACGCAATCTTCTGGTCCATTTCAGCTAGACAACCAGGGTACTATACATCTTCTTTTTTATCTGTCTGTCTTTATCTTTTCTTTTTTTTCTTTTTTTTCCCTTGCGCTTTAATAATTTTTTTAGACTTAAGGCTCATTTTCTGCTTAGAAAGAAGTCTATCTTAGCAGAGAATTCTGTTCATCTCTCTCTCTCTTTTTCTTTTTCTTTTTTTAGATCAAATATTTTTCTTGAATTCTGTATAATTTGGCATAATGTGGATACTGTGCTGATGACACGGGTGAAATTTAATTTGCTTTGTTAATTTAAGCAATTATAATTAAGATTCATTCTTTGGGTTACAATTTAGCATAAGTTAGATTATGATCTCTTTCTGTAACATTTTGTATGCAATTTCGTTGTCAAGAAGTAAATTTCATGTGATATGTCAATTGTACAAGTATTTCAATCTCTTAGATATTCTGCTTTTGTGCTTATTAAGTCCTTGGATGATTACTTTTCGCCTTGTCTGAAAGGGGAAGTGCTTGACCAAAGGCTCTAATAGTTTTCTGGAAAATGCACCCTCTCATTGTTACAGTTCTTAACATGCTGTTGTTAATATAATAGGGTCTTGAAGTGGGGTGATGGATACTACAACGGAGATATTAAGACAAGAAAAACAATTCAAGCCATGGAACTTAATGCTGACCAACTGGGTTTGCAGAGGAGTGAGCAATTGAGAGAACTTTATGAATCCCTCTCAGCTGGTGAAGCCAGTCCACAAGCTAGAAGGCCTTCAGTGGCATTATCCCCTGAAGATCTCAGTGATACAGAGTGGTATTACTTGGTTTGCATGTCATTTATGTTCGACATTGGACAAGGGTAATTCTTTTTCCCTTAGAATCACTTTGCACTGCAGATAACTATGTTGTATTCTGTCTATCTAGATCTAGTCATTAAGCCTTTACTATTATCAATTCTTGCTTCAAATGTTCTTAGGTTGCCTGGAAGAACATTAGCAAAAGGTCAATCAATATGGCTATGCAATGCCCATTTTGCAGATAGTAAGGTTTTCAGTCGCTCTCTGCTGGCAAAGGTAGAGGTTGCTGTTGCCTGTTGGGACTAATTTATTTCTAATATAGCATGCTCCAAATTGCTAAAGAAACTGAACCTATTTTTTTCTGTTTGGTTTTGATTCCATGATGGACTTGTAACAACTGTCTCCATCAGAGTGCATCTATTCAGGTACTAATGAGGTTTCCTCTGCCCTAAGTTATATGCCTTTATATTAACTTTATTACTCTAAACTCTAGAAATAAAATAATGTTCAAAAAATTCTTCCTAGTGTTAAGGAGGAAGATCATAAGAACTGTTTTGGAATTCAAAGATAAATTTTTATCAATGCTTGCTAACTGAAGAAGTATATTACTCATACTAAGTTATATGCCTTTAAATTGACTTTCTAACTGAAGAGCTATATATATTATTCATACTATCTTCTGATTTAACTTTCAGACTGTAGTATGCTTTCCATTTTTGGGAGGTGTGATCGAACTGGGCGTGACTGAGCTGGTAACATTTTGTCTCACATTCCCACTTTGACGTAATTATCTTTTAGAAATTTCTGTTTTGTACATTACATACTGATAGAAGTCCTTCTTCCTCTTTGTGATTTTTTTTGAAGGTTCTGGAGGACCCTGGTTTCATTCAGCACATTAAAACTTCTTTCTTGGAGACTCCATATCCCATAGTTTCCAAGAAATTTGTGGCTGCAGGAAACACAAGGAATCACAGGAATGTTGCTTGTGCTGTATTTGATCAGGATATTCTAGACAACAAATTAATTCATCTAGGATGTGAAGAATTAGATATTATTTCCCCCAATAACAGTTCAAACGGGTTTGAAACCAATCTACCAGCAGAGGATTCATTAATAGTTGAAGGGAAGAATGGGGGAACTTCTCAAGTACAAAGCTGGCAGTTCATGGATGATGAGTTCAGTAATTGTGTCCATCATTCCATGAATTCTAGTGACTGTATATCTCAAACTTTTGTAGATCATGAAAAGGCTGTCTCTGCTCCTAAGGGTGAACTGCTGAACAACCATAGTTTGCAAGACCTTCAAGAGTGCAATCACAAAAAAATGAATTCACTGGATCTTCTAAGTGATGATGTGCACTATCAGAGTGTTCTTTCATCCCTTTTGAAGACTTCCGACCAGTTGATACTTGGACCACAATTTCGAAATTGTCATCAGGAAACCAGTTTTGTCAGTTGGAATAAAGGAGGTTTAGCACATTGCCAGAACCCAGTAGGTGGAACCCCGCAAAAACTATTGAAGAAGGCTTTGTTTGAAGTTCCTCGGATGTATGTTGGCGACTTGCCTCAGTCTCCAGAAGATAATGGCTACAAAGATGGAGCTTGGAGACCGGAGGCAGATGAAATTGGCATGAACCATGCATTAGCTGAGAGGAGGCAAAGGGAAAAATTAAATGAAAGATTTTTAATTCTAAGATCAATGGTCCCTTCAATTCTCAAGGTAGTTGAAACTTAAAATTCCATCCCTGCTACTTAGCAGTTGACAATAATTACTAATTGGCATGTTCTTCTATCTTGTTTATGCAGGATGACAAAGTAACTATACTAGATACTGCAATAGAATATCTGAAAGAGCTTGAGAGAAGGGTTGGGGATTTGGAATCTTGCAAGGAGTTGACAGAGGTAGAAGCAAAAACAAAATTGAAACCCCAAGATACTGTAGAGAGAACATCTGATAACTATGGCAACAACAAAAGTAATAACAGCAAGAAGCCACCGATAAACAAGAGGAAGGCTTGTGACATTGATCAAATGGAGACTGAGATAAATTATGCTGTATCAAATGGTGGGTCAACTGATAATGTGATTGTCAGCATAACCAATAAGACGGTTCTAATTGAGATGAGATGTCCAGGGAGGGAGGGAGTGCTGTTAGAGATCATGGATGCAGTAAGCAAACTCCAATTAGATTGTCACTCGGTTCAATCATCCACCATTGAAGGGATTATTTCATTAACCATTAAATCAAGGGTATGAACTAAGATTCCATAAAATTTCAGTTTGTTTTGTTCTTGAAAAGAATAAACCTGTTTTACCATATAGTTTTCTTAACTATGACCATTTCTAATGAGCCTATTTTCTAGTATGACACTAAACTCTTCCGATGTTTAAATACAACTTTTATGGTTAGGTGCTATTAACAATTGACTCTTCTAACCAATGTATATTTGTTTTGTGCAGTTCAAGGGATCAGCTGTTGCATCAGCAGGGGCGATCAAACAAGCTCTTCAGAGATTCACTTTGAGGTGTTAAAGCTTGTTTTCTCCCTAGAAACTTAGGGCTGTCTTAGAATTCGCTTCAATTGTTGTATAATATGTATTGTCGAAAGGTTCTTTGCTGTCACAATCAAATCATAACTTCTAGGAATATTTCTGCAGGTAGAGAATAAACAGAAATAAACTTTCTAATATATAGTTTTTTTCATTAGTTTGTACTTAACAAAACTTGACCAACAATCTTAAATTTATGATAAGAGTAATCCATTCCCAAAGAGGTGTGTTTTTCTTTAAAGTGACATTAACCTGAGTCAAAAGCTAGAAGGAAACAAACCCAAGTAGGCAGGAAGTTAAACAAGTACCCAAACTGACAAGGGGTTAGAATCATAATGATATATATTTTGAGCATACATAGATTTTGCACATTCAACTTTAATGACCCATTTGGATTGAGGGGGAAAGAGGGGGAGTAGAGTTGGTCCAAAATTAGCTTATATTCAGCCCACCCTACTCTACTCCTCTCCACTCACCCTTCTTCCTCCTCAATCCAAACAGACCCTAATAAAGTACTTGGACAAAGCTCTCTGTTAGCCATTTCAAAATCCCCCTAGCAAGTAGCAATCAATGCCTGCATTCTTTTAGTGTATAATCTATATAAAATAATTACAAATGCATACAAATGTTTAGGACAAAAGCTCAACCATAGGAAAAGCATCACTCATAGTGAAACATATATATTATCATGAGAGATACCCCACCAAAGGATCTAATGGACAAAATGGGGTTGGCAGCGTGATTTGCACATGGTTACTATGCAAAGAGATAAGACATAAAAAACTTGGTTGGTAACAGTGTATAGCAGACACAAAAGAAAAAGAAAGAAACATATAATCTACAAAAGGTGTAAGGTTTGTTTGTTGAAGCCCTCAGCATGGAAAGTTGGGAACCAATACTTTATGACTTGTATAGAAATTTGAGATGTCCTCATTAGTCATTACCATGCCCGTTTAAAATTTCAGTATTTATGTAAAAAATTGGGAATCTGCATGTGCTTAAATAGTGAAATCGATAATGATAATCCCAAAACTAAGCAGAATATATAACTAGAAGTTGCTATGATTTGAAAAGGAAAAAAGAAAAAGAAAAAAGAACTCATTTTATAACTTCAAGGTTGCTTTAATCCCCCTACAAATATATTTAACTAGGACAAGATTAGCAACGTATAATACTGATTTCACTTTACCCGGAAAGTAAAAGTGGTCTCACTTTAAGCAAAGTAACAACTCATTTGGATAGTCAAAAAGGAATGAAATTTCAAAATAACCAATTAAATATAGTATAAATGAAGTATTTTGTGAGTTGTGTGATATTAAACCATGGTCCTCACTTCCTGTGTGTGTTAGTCTAAGTCTTTCTCAAATAAAAAGAAAAAAGTATTTTGTCTCTAACCTTTACATCTTATATTAATTTGATTTCTGACCTTTCAATTATGTTAAATTTGGTGTCTAACCTTTCGATGTTACGTCAAAATTTCAAAATAATTGATTAAATATTAGATGGAAAATGCTTACATAACTAATAGCTCAAATAAAAAATTATTTTTCTATCACGTCAATTGACATTTGTACTACCACGTCATATTACACTAAAATTAAATTTATTTAAAAAAAGAAAAAGAGCTTAGAGATCAAATTATATGCACATTGTTATAGCTTAGGGATTTGGATCAATTAATTCTATCTCTATTTTCCAATTAATTAAATATAATATTATGTGAAATTATTTTGTGCACTTGGTATCCGTTTCGAACAGTTTATTTAGCTGAAATTGAAATATTTTTACTGAAAGTGTAAAAAAAAAATGTTAAAAAAATAAGTTGAATAGTATCAAAAAATACAGTGAGACCTATGAATAGTAGCAAAAATAAACTGAAAGTGGAGAGGAGCTGAAAAATTCAGCTCATCCCAAATGCACACTTAGTGTGAGTTTGGATAGCAGTAGACCTAGCGTTTTGCGTGTCTACGTTTTTTTGGCTGGGTCCCTTACACTGTTTACGGGACCCACAAGTACAGATTTCAGCAAATATTAAGTTAAAACTAGGTCTCATGGCACTATTCATACATTTAAAAATTATTTTGCTACAATGTTTTTAGTTTTTAGTTTTCAATTTTCAGTAATAAGTACTGTAAGGACACAATTATTTAACGGCCCAAGAATGACGTTGGGCTCGTAAGTAAAGGACCCTAACAATATGATATGTAGAGAGTGGGCTTGAAAACCAGGACTTTAGTCACAGGTTAACGGTTTGACCGGGATTTCTGTGGGAGCTTCTCTATGGGTGGAGTTGGCTTGACTAGCTAAGCCTTCCATTAGTGCGAGTTGCAGGGTTTAAGTCCTCGGACAGTGTCCGAGGAACATTGTACCCCTCCCTTTTTCCCCTTTGCAGGATTTTTCCTCCTCCCGGGGGCCTCCTCCTTCTCCTTCGCTTTCTTTCCCTTTTATACTAGTGTCTGTTTCCCCTTTCAAGGTCCACGTGTAAGTTTTACTTTCTGGGGTGCAGACCTGTCCTGTCAACCCATACCTAAAGTGGTTAGGGGTCGTTGGAAAAGTTAAAGGGCATGGTTTAGAGTATGGGCTTGTCAGATACAGGGTTCTGTATCACGATGTTGGCAGCTTTCTCCCTTGTTCTGCCCCTATACTGAGTTTGCCCATTTCTTCAGGCATTTCATGAGATGTTGAGCATGAGGTCGTCCTCGGCAATATCCTCATGCTCCTTTTGGGATTTCATGATGCGTCCTCGGCAATAGCTCTCCTCGGCTTAGGCCTTGGGCCCTAATGTAGAGTGGGCCTGGGCCATGAATTCTTTGGCCCCACAAGTACTATCTAAATAGACCCTTAGTCTATTCATATTTATTCATTTCATGCAAAGGTGGATCATATTTGCGAATCTAACACATGAGATATACATTTATGTGAGAGTGAAGCATGATACATTAGATGTACAAATGATTTCTTCACACAAATGACTCAATGGGGATAGTATTTTCCTTTAGAATCCCTTACGTCCCTCATATTAAACTCATACTATTTCCTTCCTAAATAAGAATTAGTATAACTTTGCTACACGGATTGGAACTTAGGTGAGCCAATCTTAATTCTTAACTGTCCAAATTCAACAAATTCAAAATTTTGTTTTTGGTGGAGCTTGTGAGCCACATTGTATAAGTTTAATTTTAGATTAACAACAATCCATCTAAGTTTTTATTTACTTCAATGAGGATAACACAAAATGTCTCCTAAACATTTGTTTATTTATTCATTATATACTATACATAAAAGATGTTGTGCAACCACATTTTAAAAACAAAAAGATGATAATATTATGTGATAGATGCAATTAATTATGGTTTTCTGAACCCTAGATTGTTTTATTCCATAGGCTGATGCATGCGCATTTTTCTCATTCTCAAAAGCAGGACTAATCATAGGCCTGCTAAGTGCTTATTACAATTACAAGCAAAGCCATAAAGGTGAAATTATTTTTTCGGTGACATAGAGATTAGAGATAGAGCATCCTTTAACTTAATCACAAGGTCATACCCGTGTTAAAAGGGGCACTTAATTATAACCTATCAAAGTTTTTAAAAAGATGTGGAAAAGACCATTGAGAATATCAATGAATTTTTTACCTTTTCTTTTCCTATTTTTGGGGAAAAAAAATGATTTTCAAAGCAACCAAAGACGTGAAGAGGAGGGGAAAAAATTTAAAAATAATACTCCCTCCGTCCCACTTTGTTTGTCCTCTATTCTATTTTTAGATGTCCCAAAATATTGTCCTGTTTCTAAAAATAAAAGTTATTAATTTACTAATGTTCTTATTATACCCCTAAGGCTCATTAAGAATAACTATTTTTAAAAAAAGCTGATAAAATTATTTAAGGGTAGTTTTGTAAACTTATACATCTTTATAAGGCAGACAAGACAATAAATGATGTTCCCTTAAAATGTTTGACTTTTTAAACAGGACAAACAAAGTGGGACGGAGGGAGTAATAATAAGAGCAAAAGTCCAACATTAGAGTCTAGACCACCAAAGGGAGGTTTTTTGTTCTTCTTTGTGGTCTCAAAGGCAAATTCTTCTTGCCAGTCTTCTTTTTTCAAAGTTGAATCGATTGTCTTTTCACATGGATGGCCCGGAAATGAAGCCTTTTTGTTTTCTTGTAAATCATGAATTTGTCTCCATTACCTCTAATTTTCAGTCTAATCTCTATATTCATTAGAGTTAAGTGGCAATCACAGTAACAATCTTTATGCTATGTTTGGTTAGAGGAAAAAGAAGAGAGGATAAGAAAAAAGTATAAGGGAAGATAAATGAAAAATAAAGGGAAAAAATGTATTTGGATGTAAAGGAGAAGAGAAATAGAATGTATTTTACACTTTTATCCTTTTATAATTTATAAAGAAATGAGGATATAAATGTAATTTTACATAAAAAGTCAAAAAAAATTTAGGGCATAAGGGTAATTTTATAGATTCAAATGGAAAATAAAAAATAAAAAATTGGTGAAACTCAGAGAAATATTCTCTCCCCGTTTTATTTTTTCCCTCTCTTCTCTTCTAATCAAACAAATTACAATGAGTCATCTCTCTTCCCTTCTCTCCCTTTCCCTTAAACCAAATATAATCTTATGAATCATTGTGAATTTTAAGATCTTACCAAATTTTTTAATCTGTCTAACGGATACACTAATACATTTAATCTAGAAAAAGTTCATTTGCCCAATGATAAGCAAGATCCTCAAATTGGGGCCCCAATTAAGGTCCTTTCATACCATGATTTTGTGTTTTCTTCCAACAAAATGATGTAAGTTGCAATTTGTTTCTACAAAGTAGGCGTGAAAATGAGGAAAACATTTTCTCCAAATCTCCATAGTCAAAGCAATTATTCTAATGAAGTAGAGACAAGAAAACAATTGTAAAAAAGGGGATCCACTAAATAACACACAACACAAATAACACGACCGCCCACTCTTATAAACAAGAATTCATGGGTGATCCATTCACACTTTTAGCCCCACAACGTTCATGTCCTAATTGGAAATCAAAACAAGTTTAACATATATTTTATTTTTTGCTGAACATGTTGAACATAATTTCTCTCACTAAGAAATGCCATTTCTTACGACACAACCAGGTGAAATTCCAACAATTTCAATTGTTTTATATAGTTAAATCAACAAAAAGCCAAGACATTTAACATACATGCTACATAGTAAGGCTGGGTTGCACTAGAATTACAGCCTTAATCCAAGTAAAAGATTGGTAAATTTTCTGGGTTTACTACTCTCACAACTTCATCTGGGGCCAAGATCACCTTCTCATTATTAACGAACGGAACAAAGCCAGAGAGAGATGGCCTACAAAGTGCTTCAGAATAACTTAGTGCTCAGATGATCTCAATTGCCATTGCTCTGCGCATACATCGGATATCAAATGTCAATAGTCAACTATTAGATAACTCTCACATGGGTTGATCATTTGGAGACCACCCTAACTCATCCTCATGGACCATTGCTCTACTACTCAAGTCAGTGTGCTGTGCACTTTAAGCCCTTTCAGACTCCTTTTATTGCATTCTTCAGTGGCCAAAAACTTACCATCCTCAAATACAAATGATGACAATTATAGACTATTGCTATACAACTCAGAAAAGTTTAACTTAATAACCATTAACCAAGTCCATGACTCATTGATGTAACTTCCATATTTCTCTTTTATAATTCCATCACTTTGCCTCGATATTCTATACAGAAATCTGGAATCTGTACGTTATTATATGCCAAAATGCAATAGCCTGTTCGTTAGAATGTTGGCAGAGAGTGTTGAGTTTATATAAAAAGAAATAGATGGTAAATATTTGTAACAGATTATGTCGTTGCAAAATAATGCCTTAATTAGAATTGATAGAAGTAGTTTCAACTCTTACATATTAACACCAAAATATATACATTTTTTGAAAAGATGGAATCCAAAGACCAACTTGACTATATGTCAGGCAAAGAGAGAAAGTGATGGGGAAGAGACTTACGGTTGCCCAAATTTATATATATATATATATATATATATATATATATAAAAGGCATGAAAAATACCATGTTAATAATTTCTAACGGTTGTCCAAATCTAACACATTTTGTGTATGATTATAAGCTATATAATAATCAACATGCTGGTGAAACCACAGCCATAAAGGGAAGACTCAATTTATCTTACACATGTGCTTATTGGGAACTTGAGAAGCACTATTCCACATTCAGCAACAGAGAAATGAAGGTGGCAACGGGTACACAGCTCAGCCCTAGCCAACACAGTTCTTAATGTTATATATCACAACTCTAGAAAAATATCAAATAGAACCGTGCCTACGTTGTGTATAAAACCAAAATTTGCGCTCACATATGCAAATTAAGCACAAGAATGACATACTTCTAAAAGCCAACAAGATTTCAAAAACCAACACTGACTGCCAAAATGTAGAACCATAACTTATAATCATTAAGTTCCACAAAAATATTTATGTTGTCCATTACCAGGTAATATTTTCTATGAGCACAGACCTCAGACCAAATCACTTGCACCATAAATCCAGCTTGACAGATCCCTTCCAGCCAACCTTAATAATTTTGGAGGAAATAATTAAGCCTTTCTAAATGGTCAACACCTAGATCCATGTACAAACATGGGGATTATAACTCACTTCTCATTAAGCCGTAAGCATTTGACATGGCATCATTCCCACTCAATTGTTGATGGAGGCTTTGATGTAATGTCTTGAACAACTCTGTTTACCCCCCGAACACTGTTGCAGATCTTTCGCGACACATCATCAAGGAACTTGTGCTCAAAATAGTACCTGGAATTTCAAATTTTCAAAGGCGGGAGGGAAAAAATAGTGTAAAATACAACAGAGAGGAGCACTTAAAATTGCACAGATGAAAAAAAGATTACAACCTTAAATTAATTTTCTGGGAAGATTGCACAGCAACAGTGAATACAATAGTGTAAATATTTTCTTAGAAAGTAAGCATGCAAGAATATTCTTAAATTCAACATGAGGTACTTAATTGTCCACTACCATGGATGATGGTATACATTATGGCAAGAATGGAGCATAGAAGGGTAAGATAGTTGTGGGAAGAGATGGGTAGGCTACATGAGATGAGGTGACACATCTAATGTCCCGTTCATCACCTGCACCATCTCACTCTCACTTGTTGCAAATTGCAATTACCAGTCTTGAGGCAGAAGGCAAAAAAAAAAAAAATATATATATATATATATATACACACACGCCAGACCTCAGTTTCACATTTCTAGAATATATGCCAATGTGCATATATGAATACAAATCTAACAACAGTCAAGCTGCTCAATCTTGAGCTGTCTAAATGGTTGAAGACCAGACCAAAGTCTTCGTATTCTGCTAGCATTTCCAACCTATGGATTAGAAAAAAATAACAAAACCTGAGGAAAAATAGCAACCTACAATTACAATGGAGACTCCATGTATAAGCCATATATGTATATGTAAGAAATTCTCAAAAGCTTAAGTGCTTGACAGAAATGGGGCCACTCTTGGCCACTCTCAAAAGCTTAAGCTCTTTCATAATTTACAAACCTCTAGGGTACTTTCCTACACACATGCATAACTAAAGGGTGGTAGCTATGAATCCTAGAATATTCATCTATCCAACAATTGACATGAAAATATTTTCAAGCAGCCACATTCCCAACTTATACAGAAAGGGTTGCTAGAAGGTATAAAAAAAAATGCATAGCAGCAGAACATAAAAAGAACAAAAAAAGGTTTACCAATCCGCTGTCATTCCATCTTGACTGGTAACAGCTCTCAGAGCTACAACATGAGAATGTGTTCTTTGATCACCTTGAACTCCAACTGATCTTACTGGCAAAAAGACAGCAAAAGCTTGCCATATTGAATCATAAAGCCCAGCATCCTTGATTGATTGAATGAAAATCTCATCGACCTGGAGAGGAGGGACATTCGTAAGAGATGAATATCAAAAGGTAAACCAAGATAGCCAATAAGTCCATGAATGGATAAAAACCATATATACCTGGCGGAGGATATCTAAGGCATTGCCTTGAGTTACATCACCTAACACTCGTACTGCAAGGCCAGGCCCAGGGAATGGATGGCGCTTTAAAAATGGCTCAGGAACATTCAAAATCCTTCCTAGTTGGCGGACCTTTAAACATTAAAAAGTAACAGCCAAATAACATCAGATTATGACAAAAATCATGCAGATAAGTACATACAAGCAACTTGGAAGGCTGAAATGGACACCTCATCCTTAAATAGAAGTTTAAGTGGTTCAATGAGCTTCAATTTCATGTCCTTAGGAAGACCTCCAACATTATGGTGGCTCTTGATCGTATGGGAGTGGGTTCTTCCAGATCCAGGTGGTGGGCAAGATTCAATTACATCCGGATACAAAGTCCCCTGGACCAAGTAAGACGGCCTTTTTCCTAGTTTTTGCTCCAACTCTTGGGCAAAGTCATCAAATATGGAAATAAATTCCTTCCCAATAATTTTCCTTTTTGTCTCAGGATCTACCACACCTTTCAGCTTGCTAAGAAATTGATCCGTCGCATCAACACAAGTAACTGGTAAATGAAGATCACTTTCAAATGTTTCCATCACACGTTCTCTCTCCTTATACCTATAGGAAACAGAAACCATAGTCTTAAAAAAAATAAAAATAAACCTTGTGACGAAGAGACACAAGAGATATATTAAGGTCTATAACATATACATAAATGTTTGACCAGTAGTATTGTGTCCTCTATTATATAAATCTTTGAAAAGACATGGAACTATTTATCTTTTTGGTACTATAGGAAAAAGCTGCTTGCTCTGTTACCTCAATAAACCATTGTCAACAAAAATACAATGAAGCCTATCTCCAATTGCCTTATGGACAAGAGTAGCAGCAACGGTGGAATCCACACCACCTGATAAGGCACATATTACATGATCTTCAGGCCCCACTGTACCTTTGATCACTTTTATTTCTTCATCCATAACATTTTCCATCTTCCATCCAGCATTGATTCCACAAACCTCAAACAGAAAGTACCGCAGTGTCTCCATTCCTTCGGGTGAATGTGTCACCTACACAAGATTCAATAATCTCACTTTCTGATAGGAACTAGAATTATGCCAGTGCAATGCATGAGTTAGTTAAAATTTAGATGTAAAATAAAGAAAAGATCACAAATATTAGTGAAACCCATCATTTAGATAATTAGGTCAAATAAAGTAAGATCACAAATATTAGTGAAACCCATCATTTAAATAATTAGGTAGAATAAAGAAAGATCACAAACATTAGTGAAATCCATCATTTAAATAATTAATAAAAAATGAACTTAAATTATATGACAGAAGCTTATCATGTGAGAATGATTTTTTTTTTTTATCAAAACTAAAAATTATGGTAGATGAATAAAATAATAAGAATAATTTCTTTTAAAAATTTTCAAACTTCAAATGATGGAATTTTAATCAAAATATTAATTCAAACTTAATAGAGCTTCATCAAGAGTAGAATTCACTCTATACTTTTGATGTATTTATAATATCATAAGGACTCTTTTATTATGCACATAGCAAAAGAGGAGGGTAACCACTTGTCATAACCACGATTTTTAAGATCCACCTTATATATATATATATATATATAATGCCAGAAATTGTGAGGAATTCTCCACATACTAGCTCATCAGTAACAAACGTTATTTAACATATGACAGATAAAATCAATTTTCAATACATCCAGCAATTATCCTGCCAAAGTTCCTTTACTTTCATCAAGTTTTAATTGGTTGATAACAAGCAGAAAAGGCGGCAAATATTTTTTTGTCCTCACATCCATCAAGCTTTCTTGCCTAAAGCAAATCATGCCAGCTGCGTAGCTCAATTTTCAACCCAATTAAATTATATTATGGCAAGCCTTCCACTAAGAGATTTACACAAACACTATAAAATCCAAAATCCATTCTGCCACATTAAACCATGAAAGCTAGAGAAACCTACAACTCCATCCATTCCAACTAAAGTACTTACCATACATCTAAAACCCCAAAAAACCTTTTTTATTTATTTATTTATAGATATTATAAAATTTCAACCTATAGTGTCTACTCCATAATAATTGCTCTTTATCATCATTGCCAAGACAACAATTAGTTTGTGGTGTAGGCGAGGGTTCAAACCCCATATTTCTTATTCAACGACTAGAGACTTTACTAATTGAGTTAACTTGAAAAGACCCCACGACATCAAATATACTTCTTAGAAATGACAATATCCCTTTCTCAATCCATTAAAAATTAAAAATTAGTCAATACAAACAAACCAAAAATAATTTCAATAATAACTAGTAACTAATCTGAAAAAAACAAACACAACCCATGTAAGTATAAGTACTCGCAAAATTAACATGCCAAAACCCTTTTCAATCACGAAATCAAAGCAAACCCAATTACTTCCATCTTGGTATTATAGGAACTGAAAGTACTCACTACACATCTAAAACCCTCAACCCTCCACAAAACCAAACATACTTCTGTAAAAATGACAATATTCCATAGCACATTTCTTAACCCAGAAACTCAAATCTTATGAGCCACTTTTTTTCCCTAAAAAAAAAATCAAATAAGCAAATAAAACACACCGAAAACAATTTCTTCAATAACTACTTCTATGCACAGAACAAACAGAGCCCATGTATGTAAAGTAACGTGCCAAAGACTTTCAATTACCATAGCAGAGCAAACCCAACACTTAAACCTGTTCCTCCACAAACAGAAAATAACCCAAAAACACATTCAATCACAAAAGCAGAGCAAACCCAGTTACTCAAACAATGCATGCATATATCTCACAAATTCAACAAGCAAAACCCAATTACCATTTGAAATTCAATCACACAAAACCAAATTATACCTCCGGATGGTACTGAAGGCCATAAAACCTCTTAACCCGGTTCTCAACCGCAGCCACCGCACCCTGCTGGCTCCGCGCAACGACTTCGAACCCATCAGGCAACCTAGCCACCTCATCCCCATGGCTCATCCACACAAGCTGC
The DNA here is from genome assembly GCF_001633185.2 of Quercus lobata. Taxonomy (NCBI): domain Eukaryota; kingdom Viridiplantae; phylum Streptophyta; class Magnoliopsida; order Fagales; family Fagaceae; genus Quercus; species Quercus lobata. Next base: position 32,838,051 of record NC_044915.1, on the reverse strand, counting down.
CTATCCCCAACCCGCTTCGACCCGTAAAGCGCGGCGCTCTTCTCCACCCCAATCTCCATCCTCCCATACTCCTGCTTCTCTCCGGCCCTGACCTCGCCGCCGAGCCTCTGAACAATGAGCTGCAGCCCATAACAAATCCCCAAAACCACGACGCCGTTGGCCTCCGCCCATTCGGGGAACCCAGGCGGAAACGAAGGGGAATCGGGGGTGTGGACGGAGTGGGGTCCACCGGAGAGGATGACGACGCGTGGGTTGAGAGAGGTGATGGCTTCGAGCGGGGAAGTGCCGGAAATGCAGAGGGAGAAGATGGAGAGGGATCGGATTCTGCGCGTGATGAGGTGGGTGTATTGGGATCCGAAGTCTAGGATCAAAACGAGGTCGGATTTCACTGCATTGGCATCCATTGTTTTTTTTTGGGTGGCTAGGGTTTTAGAGGTAGGGTTATGGTTTAAGGAAGAGAGGCAAGGCAATGAGAATAATATTTAAAGGGATATTTTTATTTTAGTGATGGTGCATTGGCGGGAAGTGGGGCTAACAGATTCGATACTATCATCAGCCGATTTTGCTTTTTCTTATTTCTGCCAAATATGTCGAATAGCATAATTTAAGCAAAATTTTAAGGAAAAAAAGAAAAAAAAAATAAGCACCATGGCAAAAATTATGTAACATATTTTTAGAACTCGAGTTTTCAAGTAATATGGGCTTTTTCGCTTGCGAGTTGCTTGGAACCTGAATTCCAAAAATGTATTATATAATTAAATAACTTTGTTATGATGCATTTTTGCTAAAATTGTGTTATTTGGAAAATTTAGCTTCTTATTTGAGTTTATTATTGGCATCACATTTTTATCTATTACTACAAACTCAAATTTCAATTCAAACTCGAGTTTTCAAGCAATATGAGCTTTCCTACTTGCTAGTTGCTTGGAACTCGAATCTAAAAAATATGCTACATAACTAAATAACTTTGTCATGATGCGTTTTTGCTAAAATTATGCTATTTGGAAAATTTAGCTTTTTATTTGAGTTCATTACTAACATCACTATTTTACCTATCATTAACAATTTATCAAATCAACAAAACTCTTCTTTTTTTTTTTTTTTTTTTTGGTCAAGTTTGCTGTATAGGTAGACTTCTCGATTTATTATTGGTAAGTTTTTATTATTACTATTATTATTGTTAAGTGAAAGTTCATCTTTGTTCATTAACAAAATTGTGATTATATATCAATCACAATTTACCAACTCAACAAAGATTATAAATTGACTAATTGGGGTGAACTAGGATCGTTCTAGCCCTAATTCATATCATGAGTGAACCACATTCGTGCACTTGATGGTTTGAACTCAAAACGTTAGTTCACATTATTAAATCAAGATTTGTGTCAAGAGTTTTGTAACTCGATCGATTGGCATCTTTTAGAATTTGCAATGGAAACATTCAAAATTTAAATTCCTCGTCTTCCAACTATTGAATTAACAAATTTAAAAATATATATTTCAAACCGAGCCATATTATATGGGTTTAAGCATTCAAGAATTTGACCATTCTATTTGAATAATTTTTTTTTTATTATTGTTTGTGATATAACTTTTTAAAGTTTGTACCATTTTCGTAAATGTAATTTGTGACGTATTTTTAAGCAAAATAAATAAATAAAAATAATTTCATCCAAATACTTTTTTAACAAGTAATAGAAATTTTATTGATTAAAGAAAAAGTAATTCATATTTACAATGATGAAAATAAATTACTTGAATCAAATACAAGAAAATCAATAAAAAAAAAATTATAAGAGAATGTTGAAAGAAAAAAAAAAAAAAAAAAAAGGTAGTACACAGTAAAAAAACCCAAATCTAAGACCTCTCAAACAAAATCTTGATTACCAGTGACTTCAAATTGTCCAAAGTTTTCCCAAGAAGAATGTTTTCCCAACTAATTCCTCCAAGCAAAAATAAGAGATGCAACCATCTTTGGCATCACTCACTAAATCCCAAACAATAGGAAAACTTCACTCCACAACCCATGAGCAAATTCACAGTGGATCAAAGGATGACAGGCATATTAAAAGACATGTGGATTGAATGAGCAATTTTATTTTTTATGGATTTAATTATTATTAGGGTAAAGTACAAACTACTCCTTTAAAATTTAAGGTTATTTGAATTTTATACCCCAAAATTTCAAAATTTAGATTTTACTCCTTAAAATTCTATTCTATTTGCATTAGCAATCCCTCAATCTATATTTTTCATTAAGTGCTACATAAATTTGCTACTGAGTGTTCAATTTGTCAAATAAAATGATGCTACACATTTATGTAGCCTAAAAAAATTTAAATAATTAAAAATGAAATGGAATAATAAAAATGACATGGCTATTAGATCAAATAAATAAGTGCAACATGCTTATGTGGCATTTAACAAAAAATATGGATGAAGAAACTGCAAACATAAACATAATAAAACTTATGAAGTAAAATTCAAAATTTTAAATTTTAAATTTTAGAATGTAAAATTTAAATACCCACAATTTAAAGCTATAATTTACAATTTAGCCATATTATGATTTGTGGTTCGGTGGTGCAATTTACGCTGTCAAGTGTCAATGACTCATAAAAGACCCTTTTATACTTTTCCTTGGGAATGAGAATATGCTGGGGGATTTTTATTTGATTCGTTTTGCATACTTGCCAAATTGGAGGTAGTTTGTACCTTTTACTTTTTTCTATGGCTTTTTTTAACTTTTAAAGTTGGTTTTCAGGAATCACCAATTTATAAACACAAAAAATTTCACATTAGACTAATATGACAAATTATTATTAATAAATAAAAAAAGTAATGTAAATGTTGATAAAAACTAGTAAAAACTTATTGATTTAATTATTGTGAAAATTTTTATGGACATAGCATCGTTTGTTCTAGGAATGAAAATAGTTGAGGTGATGGAATTAGCTGCTTTTGAATTTGAAATTGATGGACTAGATCCAAATGGGTGACTCTGCCACTGATTTAAGGTGGTTGTCGTATCAAAGATTTTTCTAACAATAAGTCTTGTGACATAATAAATTTCATAATTATTCAAATGACAAGTTTGAATTGAAAATTGATATTAAAATCATAATCACACATGAAATGCACTCAGAGAATCTGTGAAATTTATTGCAACTATGGTATGGCATTGTTGTTTCTCTAATCTCAATAAACAAAATTGTTTATTTATTTATTATGTATTTCTATTATTTAGAAGAAAGATATAGCTATTTATTTCTTTAGGTTAAACAAGATAATGTCAATAAACAAGTTAATTGGTGAGATTTTTTTTAATGGTAAATTTGAATGCATTAAAACAGGATCAAACAATTATTATTATTTTTCATATTATTTATCAATCTTTGACAGGAGCTTGTGAATTATAGATCGGTTTTTGAGACGATATATGAGAAGCTAAATTTAATGTGAAAATGCACTATTTGATTTATATATATATATATATATATATTTATTTATTTATTTATGGGTAAGGAAATATGTGAATGGTGGGGGATTTGATAGATTTGCCTACTTCTGCCAAAAGGAATTAAAAGTTATACCTTTTGCTTTTTGAAAGTTTGTACAGCTGGGGTTCTGTTCTTCTGCGAGTGGAATGGGCTGAGAGGGCTGGCATTAGTTGTTTCTAGACTTGAATTACTTGGTTTTTCATAAATTGGAATTCCTATGTGTTGCTTATTTGAGAGTACCATGAAAAAATGGCAGTAGTTTTGTAGCTTAATTAGCGTCTCTCGATATACAAAATATACAAAATGCTTAGAGGTCTAGGATAAAAGGGTTCAAGCGCACCAAAATAAACTCAAAAGCCCAAAATCTGTGTTTTTTTCTTTTTCAGAGTTGTGGCAGAAAAATTCTGTCCTTATTATACCCATCAAAAAAAATAAATAAATAAATTTGTGTCCCTATATTTTCTCTAAAAAATTTTCAGAAATATAACTAGAAATCTTACATTTAGTAACATATCCTTATATTTTATTAGCAGATTTTTTCAGTACATTATTATCATGACTAAAAAGGCATGAAAGTTCCTCCTTCAAATCCGTGGTTCAAGAATCTCGGCACAGTGGGCATTGGTACAGTGATTCGGGACCATGCAGGAACGGTGATCGCAGCCCTCAGTCAGCATCTGCACTTGCCGGTTGGGTCCCTTGGTTGGAGGCTGAAGCAAAGGCGATGGACGTAGCGGTTTCGTTTGCATGGGATGGGATGTTGGTGTACAAGAAGTTATTTTTGAAACTGACTCCCACGTGATTTTCACTGCTCTGTCGGGCTCCACCATTCCACCAGCTATGGTGATTGACGTCCTTGAGGAGCATCCAGCAGAAGTTGCATGATTTTAGTCTTTAGACGCGTCAAAGTCCAACATGTGAGGTGACAGGGAAATAAATCCGCACATGCCTTGGCACAACATGCAAAGGGTATCCATGGTTTTGTAACTTGGTTGGAGGAAAGTCTACCAATAATTGAATCTCTATATGTACTTACCCTTTACGTAATAAAAGTTTCAGTCTTCCTATCAAAAAAAAAAAAAAAAGGCATGAAACCCAGCCCTCTCTAGAATTTACTCTACAATTCCCAGCCCTGCTTGATAAACATAATGTCCCCATTAATTATCACACATTATGGATCGCATCGTAACAATAAGGTTTGTCAACATACATTCTAAGAGCATAAACATAGGATTAACAAATAAATCTGTGTATTACTTACAACTTGAATCTGATTGATATAGGCAGACTTTCCCATGATCTTCTTGTGGAAAATGGCCATTCCTCATTGCAAGGCTCTCTTCTGTTATTGGGCTGTAAAACTCTCCCCCCCGCCCCCACCCATGACATGACCCTCAGAAAAATTTGTGAAAATTGACTATGGCTAGTAACCTACATGTTTATAATGAAATATGAACCACCAATTCCCCGTAGCAACATCCTAAGACAAAAATTACAATATATAATCAGAAAATATTTAAAAATAGTAATTCAAATGTTCTACAACATATATGAGTAAAAAGAACGGGCAATTTTTTTCACCTGGTGTAAATTGATTAGCATGTCATTTTGAGGACCATTGTAAGTAGATGGTTGAAGAGTGAGGCCAAGGGTAATGTCAGAGGTAAGTTGTATAAATCCTGGGCAAAGAACATTGAAGCAGCCAGTTTACAAAGATATCGAAAGGGACAACAACAATGGTAAGAACACATACTAGCAAAAAGAATTATTGTAAGACATATGGATCAACATGGAAAGTAACCCAAAAGAAGTCAGGAAATACTTGGTTAAAAACTTACATCCAGTAGGTATATCGCCTGCTGTTGTGCTTATCTTTAACCTGCATAAGTGTAAAGGCAATAAAAGATGATAAGCATTAAGATATTAATATCATGACATAAAATTTAAAGCAAAAGGAATGAAGAGTTGTGTCTTAAATCCAACTAGGTTTATACATGGATTACAAGCTAGTTTATAAAAATGGAGAGATTGTCAAGGATTCTCAGGAATATCTTAGGATTGTAACTCAAATTTTGAACTGAGCATTTACTCAGAAAGAGGGGGAAAAAGTATGCAGTGATTATTTACTCCTCACCCAGCCAGTGTACTGTTGATTTGCTTTTTAGGACCATTCATAATTTTCGTACTAACTATGCTAAATTGATCAGCTGTTTTTCGTATACGAGTGATGCAAACTAATTTAAGCAATGAAAGAAATAGAGAAATCAAGTCACCAATGACTCGGAAATTTTGGCGGGGGACAAGAAGTAGATCACAAGAAAATCTATTGGCTTTAGTGGAGTTGGCTTTGTCAACGAAAAGCTCAAGGTGGATTGGGCTTTCATGAATTGAGAAAGTTCAATAAAGAACTTCTTGGCAAGCAAGTATGACAACTTCTACATAACCACGAATCGTTGCTCTATAGAGTTTTAAAGGCAAAATTCTTTCCTAATCGGATTATCATGAATGCAAGTGATAAGCAAAGGGGATCTTTTGCATGGAAGAGCATTCTCCAAGCCCGTAGAGTTATTAATCATGGTGTGGTTTGGCGGGTGGGTAATGGTAGACTAATAAAGCCATGGAATCACAGCTGGCTGCCTGAGAAGTCCCATCGGCGTTTAATCTCATCTAGAAATCCTTCTTTGGAGGATATAACAAAACTCTCTTAAACCATCCGCACATAAGTTTCAAGGACCTAACAGCCAAGGTAATGGACTTTTAACAGGAATTTTAACAAGCTCATGGCTACTCAAGACCAATACCATCCATGCCAACACACTGTCAAATGGCAACCACCAGCTGTAGGCACCGACAAAGAAAATTTTGATGGAGCAATTTTTAAGGAGGAGCAGCGGGCTGGTTTAGGAGTGGTTATTTGAAACTGTAAGGGTGAAGTATTGGTGGCACTGAGTCAAAAAGTCCCTTTTCCACACAATGGGATGTCCCTTTTCCAGTGTCAAAGCAATAGAAATTCCAAGAGCCTTGTAGTTCAACTAGTTGGCACCTACTAATGTTTCTAACAGAGACACCCATGGTTCAAATCCTCCACCCCTAGTTATTGAATTATAAAAAAAAACTGTTGAAGCAGTTGAAACTTTAGCTGCAGGATGATCTCTGAGATTAGTGAAAGAACTGGGGTTGGGTGCTGTTACCATTGAAGGAGACTCTGAGATAGTAGTTTGTGCTATTCAATCATCTTTACTGAACTGGACTGCCTATGGACTTATCATTGCAAATCACAAGCTCTTGCGACCGCCGAGTTCATGTCTTTTTTCTCATGTAAAACGCCAGGAAAATGTTGTGGCTCATGCTTTGGCTAAGAAAGCTCTAGATGCTCATGACTTAACTGTCTGGATGGGTGAATTACCACCAGATTTGATCTCTGTTTCTCTTCAAGACTTTAATCAACAAAATCAGCTTACCTTTCATCTCAATTTAAAAAAAAAAAAAAAATCTATGTAAATTGAATTTATATGGTTATTTTTCTAAAATTTAAATTAGAATTATTAGATTTAGAATATGACATTCTTGCTTAAGTTTAGTTGTTTTAACAATAATTGAAACAAAAACAGCTAAAGCTAAGAAGAAAATATAATAACACATGCAATCAAGAATATAAAACATAATTTTATACATGATTTAATCAAAATAATTAAATATTTCTGAATTAATTCAAATACATTTATATCCTTTTCTTTTTATAAATTAAAAAAAAAAAATGTTACAACAAGAAAAGGGAGATTCAAACCAATAAGCTACACAAGGCTCTTGGCACGTACATATTCTTTTTTTTTTTTTTTGCTAAAAGGCATGTTCATAATCTTAATTATACAAATCTTAATAATTTACATTTCTTTTCTTTTTAATAATATGCAATATAATTGAAATTGGTTCCTAAATATTAGACCACATAATAAGTATTGTAGAATTTGCCACAAAGATAATTTCTTATAAAATATTTCAAAATGAACTCATAGTGTATTTGCACATTGTGTGGAACATTGGCTAGTGAATAACAATTAACAAGAAAAATTGACGCAAGTACAAAAGAAATAGCTGCTTCAAAGAATTAAAATAAGGATGGCACAAATTAAAAAATCCTATCCTTACCTGGAAAGTCTTGATTGCAGGTTTATTTATAAGTTTGAGCTGTCTATCCAGTTCCATATCTTCTTCCTTAGATAATCTTCCCCATCCTTGGACCGCATCTGAATCTAAAAGCAAAGCAAATTTAACTAGCAGTGGAAAGATTGTGTTCTTGAAATATTTAGCAGCCACTGTCCTGAATCCAGCATCCATTTTTCCTTATTTTACAAAACTCAGCTAGTATTTGATAAGTATACAACCTACCAAAATAACCTACGAAAAAGTAATATATTATGTTTTCATTTTTATTTTTCTGAAGAAGCAAATTAAATTCATAGAAAAGAAAATGGCACATAGCTAGTATATGATAAGCATACAAGAGAAAACCCTTTAAAAAAGTACACAAGAGAAACCAAAAAAAAAAAAAAAAAGTTTCAGCTTCTAAAGCTTGAACTTTCCAAAAGAGATCCCAAAAAGGAAAGAAAGAAAATAAAACAACTAGACTAGCATCCAAGTGAACAAATAAGAGCATGAGACCATGCACTAGATGTTTCACTTAAAATTTTCCACATAAAGCAGTCCACCTACTCCTTGCTATGACCTATATTGGCTTGCAGGAAAGTCTCTGAGCAGAATTTGAAATAAAAGTGCTACCAAGTAATGAAACATCATGTTTAGAAAAAAAAATCAAAATACAAATCAATTTGAATCATTACAGAGGATTAATCCTGGTACAAAAAAAATCAAATATTAAAATAATAGACGGTTGATATTTTGAATGCTTAACTTAAAGTAGCATATGCCATCAAGACTAGCTTACTTATTGTACAGCTACACAACAGCTCTATCAAGAATTACCAGGAAATGTACTATTGCTATACAACTAATACACAGCAAAAGAAGTCCCTACGCATTTCTGCATTACACCTACTGTATGTATGAATGAAAAGTAAATATGTGGCAGATTTAGCATATCTACTGCAACTTCAATGATGAATTGTGAAAGCAAAATAAAGAATTGAAAGCAGATTGTTAAGAGTCCATAAAGAAAATACCATAATCACTTATAAGCAACCTCACTCAAAAGCTTAGAACACTTTTTTAACAATTAATGCATAAGTTTCTTTCCATACAAACAACAGTAAATTAAGACTTAAAAACTGATCATATCATAGCAATGTTTAGAACAGGTCAGAAGTCAGAACTTCTATGATCAGTATTAAAAAAATGGAAAAATTTTACATACTAGTATATTGATGAAAAGTATTACATCTCGTAACAATGCTTTTAGAGTACGAAAAAGGAAACGGTTGATGAAATCCCATCAGAACCCTATAATTGATAGATTTTGGAGATTGAGTGTAAACTATACAGTATACACAAAGCTTGAGCATACTCTCACCAAGCTGTGTAATCTCACTGATGTAATATGGACAAATATATGATGCTTCAAAGAACCAATTCAAATACAATTTCCACTAGTAATTCTTCTAAAACACCTTCTGCCGTTTCAATAGCAGTATCTTCATTTTCATTTCGGATATCCAACCATGTTCTAGACCTTGTGAGGTCTTGCTCAAAAATCTGATTCAATGTCTGCAGTGGTGATTGTGAGAGAAGATACCAATCAACACGTTTTATCACTTCATGAATAATAGTTTTACCTACTGGAACTGGTCCAATTATTGGTTTGATACATGACACCCAAGGGGAGCATCCAGAATTATACTGACAAATCTCTGCTAGGACTTCATTAATAAAGTCAAATAGGAGCATCCAATCACCACAAAATTGACTATCTGGCATCTTCAATTTGTCAAATAAGGATCGATCAAGCAGTTGATCTGATGAATGGCACTTCATTGACAATTCATCCCAATTCAAGCCAGAAGTTCCAAACAGTGCACTTATGTACTCAGAGAAGGATACATGCCCATCCTTAGCAGTATTTATATTGATTTTGGGGCCCAAAAGGGGACTATCTAGTGTAGCAGAATAGTGGTCTTCAGCATTAACTAGTAGTGCTTCAATGGGCAACTGAGCTGCAGAAGTTTAACTCAGTTATCTCAGATGCAGAATTAAGGAAGTAGAGAACTAATAACAATTCTTGATATGAAAGCCTACCAGGTTGACTTATGTTGCTTTCTATGAAATTCTGCTCAAGAACAGATACTGGACTAGGCTGCTCCACTTGATCTTTCAGGTTTTCAGAATCTTCCACTCTCTGCAGGCTTGAAGGACTAGACAAAGAAAATTCTCCTGGTACAAATTTTGGTGGTTGATTCTCAGAAGGTGAATGCTGAAAAAGGCCAAAGTTAATTAAGCACATTAATGAGGACTGAGAAGTGTAAAACAAAAGGCAACAAACTATAGGTGACAGATAGAAGCACTAGTAAGAAATTTAATGAGAAGGAAAATTACTAAGAGCAAATTACCTCTCTTGGGGACTCCAAAGATCCAATTTTCTCACAATCATTGGCTCTGTCAGTGCTTTGATTTGGGCCAGCCTGGTGTGTGCTTAGTGATTCAAAGGGCATCTCCAAAGCATTAGTTTCACCTGGTTATGGAGTATCATTAGCAGGTAAGAAGAGAGAATATATGACCAAATTCAAGGTAAAAAGTTAGCAGTATCATACCTGTAGGGCTCAAATCATCTTTAATTTTCATGCCAGAAAAATTATTCTCTGAGATATTTGGCTTTGTGTCAAAAATTTGCAATGGATCATTGGGCTTCTCAGTATCAGCAAATGATAGAGGTTCTATGTTTTGCTTTAATGAACTTAAGCATCTTTTGTTCTTTTCTTTTTGAAACTTGTACTTGTTCTTGTAGACCATTTGATGATTGCTATAGGGGGAAAAGCTCATATGTCTAGTAGCAAAACTGAGTTCCCAGTCCCTTCCAGGATTGAGTGTAGGCAGAAGACCATGCTCAGGGAAAGATGACATCCTCCCACAGGCTTTTGGCACCTGCTTTCTTAAAAGATCCACATCCTCATTTCCATTGTTTAATATCCCAGAGAGATGTTCCCACTCCATGGCAGATATGTCAGATTCATGTTGCATTGGATGGCCAACAATTGAAAAGTTTGAGTTTCTACAACCACTTCCACTGGTTGCAGCGGCTTCATGTCCACTACATTCACAGTCTTTAGCCTTTCCTATCTTGTTTGTTGTCTTGACGCCCAGAGAAGATTTCACCTTATGGCCAATATCAAGGTCAGTTCTTGGTGAATTACTTCCATCTATCTCTACACTTATCCCCCTATCACCAGCATCTGAGCCCTGGCAATCATAGGGATATTTTTCTAATTTACTATTGCTTGACATCCAGTGCTGCTCTTTTCTGTTAACACCCATAGCATCTTTCAACTTCCTCTTTATATGATCAAAGGAAAAAGGTGTAGGCCTATCACTCTGTTCTTTAACCCTCAAGTAATAAGAAGATTGCAAAGAAGAGTAGGGGGGGCTGAGTCTGTCTGAAGAATTTTGCAAGCTTCTTAGGCCAGACTTTAAGACTACTATTCTGTCTGAAGATTGAGGATCACCATTGCCTTTAGAAAGGTATTGATCGGAAGATTCCAACCTTTTGGGACAGGTAGGCTGTTCATGTTGTCTTGCAACACTTGTCTGGTATTCTGACAATTTGGCTCCAGAGAAAGATTTAGTCTGCTGTCCTTTTGCCTGAGAATTCCTTAAGTCTTGGATATGTTTTACTAACAGGGAATTTGGGTCTTGCAGAAGTTCTATGAATAATTCCTTATTCGAATTTAAAATCTCCAATGCACCCAACAATTGTTTAGACTGGTGGCCCACCCCATTTCTGCTGAGACATTTTCCATCTGTGAACTTCTGATTTCCAGTTTCCTCTGCCTCATTCATCTGCACTAGCTGGAGATTAATCTCCTTTAGCTGGTCATGCTCCACACAATTGATATTTTTACAACCACAAGATCTTCTATCTCTGGGGTGCACTTCTTTGAAGAAAACCTTTTTTGATGCTGATGGGTTATGCTTGTTTAAAGATCTATCCACAACATTCTGATGTGATGGTTGATGATGCTCATTATTCTCTGTATCTTTCCAGCCATGAACAGGCATTTGACATTGCCTGTGACAACTTTTGCTTGCCTTTCCATGATTTATTGTTAATTCATCAACAAGTTTAGGATTAGATTGTGAATGGTTCACTTTATCAGTGGCAATTTTCTTATTTGAATGCTGCTCGGAGGGTATCTCTTCTTCCATAAGTCTCTTTAAACTTGCCTTATCAGTATTAATAGTCTGAGTTTCGCTGTCTTTACTATCCTGGATAAATTAAAAGTTGCTAATCAGCATCTATACTTTCTTGCACTCAATCATAAGAAAATCTGATTTTACAAAATCAAAATGTAAGAAGAGGAAAAAACAGGACTAGTAAGTTTATTTTAACAGAAGCCTAATTAAATACTCACTCCAACATTCTTTAATAAATAAAAACTAACAATATCGAAATTTTCTTAACTCTTTACTTCTTGTTGCCTTGAGAAAATTGGAACAAATGGTTAAACAGAAATATTTGAAAGGTTTGATAAAAAAATAGTAGGTTGCTGGAACTTACATCAACGGCTTGGCACTTCTCATTAAATTTGGTATGCGTGTCAAGCTTGCTCCTTAAATTCACATCGCCTGCAGATAAATATTAAAATTTGATGATTTGATGATTTCAAAAGGAAATGTAACACCAAAATGATAGAGTTACTTAAAAGATGCACAGAAAATTCAACGAATACTTCTCCTATACATTTCAGCATTTTTTTTTTCTCTCACTAGCAGCATGTTGCAAAATGACCAATTAAAAAGAGAAATGTCCTCCAGTAATTATTCCATCTATTCCTCAATACTGGAAAATATTAATACAGTTCTTCCTGATTATTGAACGCAGTATGTAAGTGACTAGAAAACAATTCATATATGCTTGCTTGGGTTGTTGTGAAGAAGTTAGATATGATATGCTACTTGTAGGAAAAAATAACACATATATAATTTTCATATGATGCCCCATGGTAAAACACAAAAACTTATACATCAAATTATTCTTTGTACAATTTGATGAAAGAATTCTTACCGATTTGATGACGGCTCAAATGCCTCCTATTTGATAGCAGCTTCCTCTTGGAATGACCTTGGCGAAATTCAAAGAGTCTATATAAACCCCATTTATACATGCATCCTGAATGATTTTTTTCACATACCACTGGCACAGGGCTCTTTGGTGATTTCCTTGCCATATGATTGGGAGTGAATGACATGCTTAGCTGTGATGCGTTTTTTCGTCCAATTACATACCAAAGTGTTATGATGGCATCAAATCTCTAGAATGAAAAGCAATAATGAGAAACTAGAGGATCGCCTAAAGAGCATACCAATTGTCTCTACAAAATAGTTTATCCAAAATAGATAGGCACAAAGAGGTATGCGAGCTCTTAAACAAACACAAACACACACACACACACTCTTGTATGTATACCTAATTCTTTAACAACAAAAAAATATAAAGGAGACTTACAATGTGATAATATTAAAGAATAGGTTGGCCTCTGCAAACGACAAACATTTCTGTTGAGCAAATTTTGAAAGTGGTACCAAACACATGAAAACAAGGGAGAGTAGTGGACATGATATTCAAAATCTTAAATTGTAAGCTACTTCAATACCCAATAAGATTTCTTCAACTTATAAATTACAAGAAACCCAAAAAACAAAGACAAAGACAAAACAAAACAAAAAACAACAATAATTAATAAATGTGTTTGCCTGTCTCTTATCCGAACACATCATGATTTCTTTTTTATTGAAGTGAGCCTAAAGTTTCCAAAAAAGAAGAAAAAAGAAAAAGAAAAATTAGAATATCTTTCTATGAAATATTCCAACCTTAAAATTAAACATCTTGAACAATTTCTTTGGTTTTTAACAAAATTTTAGTGTTTTGTCATTTGTGTAAGCCATGCCAAGTATCCCAGGTACCACTATCATTATATTGTACCTAAAAGTAAAAAAGATACAAGCTTGAGTGCTGTGAAAACAAGACCACTATAGTGAGAGAGAGAGTGTGAGTGAGTTACCTCGTGTAATAAAAAACCTCTATTTTGATTTTTGAGGTTGAGCAAAGGTTAATGCTTGGGACTGAAAACACAGAAAATGAAGAAAAATAAAGTGACCCTTTTAGTCAGAGTAAAAATCCCAAGAGTTTAATCTTCTGTACGTCCATAATCTTCAGGAACCAAGTGACAAAAGCAGAGTATATAAAACGCTCAACCAAGAAAGAACAAGAATATGAAGAGGCCTAGGAGTTAAAAATGGAAGAGATATAGAGAGAGAGAGAGTGAGAAAGGAAGAAAACTTAGAAAAGTAAGGCAAGAGAAGCCCAACAAATGAAAAACAAAAAGAGAGAGAGAGAATACGAGTGTGATGTGATAAGGAGTTATTGTGACATTGACCAGTGAATTACAAAGCAATGACTACTATTGGAAAAGCTTTCAACACAAAGGAAAGTCTCTTTGATTCCCCATTTCTCTCTATCTCTCTCTCTCTCAGACACACACACAGACTCTCTCTCTCTCTTACAGCAATTCTCACCTTCCTTTCCTGCATGTCCAAGTCCAACTCTTATCATCTGTGTTCGTTTTGGTGTTTGACAGTTGGAACCGTGTCGTTTAGTTGCTTACACTTTTTTTTGATAAAAGAAACATGATAGGCCTATGTCCATTTTGTTTTCATTTCACCAATGTCGTTTTTAAGTGTGATATAAGATTTTTCCTTTTCTAGGATTTTGCAGAAACGTTGTCGTCTTAGGTAATCCAAATTCCAAAACGGGTTAGAATGAATTAACACCTTAAAGCCTGTATCGTTTTGAAAAGAACATTTGTCCTTACACTAGATTTTTGACAAACTTCAAATTTGCCTTTTTTTGAATTTTCAATTTTCAATGTGAGTTAAAAACCAAAAAAAAAAAAAATAGGTGCAGTGGTAATTTACCATATTTATGACTCTACTGGTTTCTAGTCTGTAATTTGGACCCATGTTTGAACCTAATAATTAATGCTCAATTCAAAAATGGGCCATTGACAATGCTAGTCACCGTCACAATTTTGGGTAATAAATTCATTCACAATTCTGTGTTTATGGGACAATGATGATTTCTCATCATTTTTCAGAAGATGGATGGTATTGCTTTCAGGTTAAGTTGTAATCAAAATTAATGATGAATTCCCATCAAAAAAAAAAAAAATTAATGATGAATTAATGACTTCTAGTACCATATACAAATATTGAGCTGTTTCAGTGGGGAAATCCAAGGATATATAGTTAAGGAAAATAATTGGGTTCAGCCAGAACTGATGGCTATAATGAATACAACAATGATGATGACCTCTTATAGAACGAGTGATTTGATAGGTGAGAACAATTAACACGATTAGTTTGAAAAGATTAGTTAGAAAATTTTGAAAATCATAAATCCATGCCTTTTATGTGTTATAATAGTTAAACTGTTAAAACGATCTTCTTTCAATCACAATCTTGCACTGTAGGGTCTAAAGTTTTGGAAAATGGCCGACTGCAAATATGAAAAAATATAACTAATACAATATTTTTTTTCTTAGGACCAGGGAGGTGGGGCCTTCTTGGGTCAATCCTTGTGCACGCCAAAGTGTAATGATCACTCTACAATAATCAATAACAATTTACCATTTAAAATTTGTTATAAATATATTATAAAAATATTCTAAACATAATATTTCTCGTCAAGGACGGAGGGAGACTTGGACTAGGCCATTGCCCCCCTAATTTTTTTTTTAATTAATATATACATAGTCACTAATTTTAGTAATTTTGTTCTATAAAATTACACTTTGCCCCCCTTAATATTATCATTGATTCTTTTAGGAGTACTAGAGAGCCACAAAATTTTCTATAACATTTTTACAAACTGTTTTGGTAGTAAACTTTTATTGGTTTGCATATGAGCTCATCACTTACATCGCATTTTTACTTACTAATAACCACTTACTACATTAATAATTTGTAAAAAAAAAGTTTGTAATTCTAGCATTTTTCTCCTTTTAAATGCCAAATCTAAAATCTAAAGCAAAATAAACAAGCCCAAAAAAATTATTCAACAACAAAAATTACCAATATTAAAGCTAATTTTATCTAAAACAAACAACTTGACCCTTTAAAAAATTTTAAACAAAATAATTTTGTCCATATCTGGATGCACACATAAAAAACACACAAAAAAATACTCATTAGCTGTTAAGCAATTGACCTAAAAGCTAGAGCTATCACACACAACTAACAATAAAATTGTCCCATAACTTTGAGTTCTGGCTCCATCCGTATTTCTTGTTATTAAAGTTAATGGTATCATGGTAAGCAGTTTATTGTGTCGTGTTGGGAAATGAAGCAATTTGTAAACAGTAGATCTAAAAGCTGAACTGGGCTCTTTTTTGCATCTAGACTCGACTGCTCCCTTCCCTCTACTTCGATCTTTTTGCAGGTCTCTTGGTTTTTGTAGTTCTTTCCTTCAATAAAGAGGCATTATTCAGAAATAAATCAAACAATGCATCTAAATTCTAATTGTTTTGGAAATTCCACTTGCTTTTGTGCGAGCACCGAATTAACAAAATATGCGATGATGAACTGTGATTTTAATTAGGAAATTTCTCTTAAATCTCCATCATATGAAGTCGTGAATAAATATATTTATGATTCATATAAGAACATCATTTCTGCTTGAATAAAAAAATTTCTAGCATTTTTTTTCTCTAAACTCCAAGCAATTTCTATATGAGGAGGAGCCAAAGGTACTAAGGCTCTTATCTATTCTGTCTATTAATGCACTCTAGTACTTAGTACATTACTGGTCTTTAATTTGAGGCTTAGATGAGACCATGTAAGAGAATTGAGGTTGTGAATGGTATTGTATTGTATGTCGCTATTTTTCAACAAAAATTTATCAATATGACGATTACGTTGATGATGGACATGGACAGTCGCAAAACACAGTACTCACACAGCGCATATTGTACAAATTGAAAACAATGTAACAGAGGAACAGGAATATTGACCGACATGTTCTATTAGGATGGACTTAAATGAAATATTTATTTCTCCTTTTAAGTGGAGGCTTATTTATTTGCATTAGAACATATTTAGTGCCTGTTTAGATTAGGATTAAAAATAAAAATTATTTTACTATTCAGCTTACTTTTACTTATATTTATGGTCTTACTGCACTTTTTTGCACTATTTATGGGCTCCACTGTACTATTTCAACTAACTTTTACCTTTATTTACGGTACTTTCAGCAATAATTTTTCAGTTTCAGCAAAATAAGCGGTATTCAAACATATCCTTAATAAATTCATAAGTCCTTCCGCGAAATAGACTAATGATTTGATACTTTTAGATCAAATTTGTGTGCGTGTGGATAGTTGGGGTGGAGAGTTGAATTATGGATATCTCGTTTGAAACATTATAAAGTGCCGGTTAAGTGACAAGGTTCTGTTAAATCAATTTAATTAAAAAACTAGATTGTTTAAGCATATAATCAGGTCAAATTTACTCAAATCCAGTGGGTTCTTTATGCCTTGTTCAACCCAAATTGATTCTTTAAAACAATTCAAGTTTTTTAATGTACTCCAAATCATTTACCTATATAATTTTAAGAGTGTTTATATATATATATATATATATAGTTTGTTAATTTGGTCTTTTGAAAAAACGAAAAATGTCGTGTGAAGGAAAGAACTCAATGAATACATTAAAACATCTTCCATGATTAATTTGCAAATATTTTCATAATTTTATCTCTTAGTTTGTATAGATTTTTTTTTTTGTCTTCATAATATTCTTCTTTAACTGGATTATTCTTACTTCCATTTGTATTTACTTTCTACAAAATTACCCTCCCTAAAAGTGCGGTTAGCAAACTACTCATCAAAATAATTTTTCTTACTTCCATTTGTATTTACTTTCTACAAAATTTTTTTTCTTTAGAGAGTTTCAACCTATGATGTCCACTCCTAATAATAACTCTTTATTATTAGACCAAGAAACTAATCAATTTTTAGTGTAGGCAGGGGGATTGAACCCTAGATTTCTTATATAACCATAAAAAAATTTACCAGTTGAGCTAACTGTAAATCCATTACTTTCTACAAAATTAACCTCCCTAAAAGTGTGGCTAGCAAACTACTCATCAAAATAATTCAATACTGACAAAGTTCCATCTATATTATAATATGCTGAATAGCGCAATGACGAGCGGAAGTAAATTTTTGTAGCAGAAAAATCATGTGTGAAAGATTCTCCTCCACATATCACATGGTCGAACCCCATTTCCGTTGCTTTTTTGCTTCAAGTTTGGCTTATACTTTTGGATGGTTTTGGTATTGAATCATCTTGGTACAAGCAAAGATAAGTGTTTTTTTTTTTTTTGGGGGGGGGGGGGGGGGGTTGGGGTTGTGATTTTGTCCACTGCTACTATGCAAAACTCTATCCTCACTAATGGCTGCATCAAAACTCACTTTGACAAAAGGGGGTGCGAGGGTCTTTGCTAGGAACTACTTTTTTTTGTTCCTAAGAACAATAATTAACAAATAAATAATCTTCAAAATATCAACTAAATAATCACATATCGTATAAATTATAATTTACCATAAAATTAGAGAACAATGAGAGATATTACTTTGATGATGCTTCAAAGTAGTCTCATAACATTAGAAGCAAATTACTGTAAATTCATATATATTTTTAGATGGCAAGATTGAGGAGTGGACCAAGTCACTATCTTGAGATGATACACGCATCTACGGGGTTTTCAGTGTAGTAGACTAAACATTTGCGTGCCACTACCAAGATACAATAGTCTAGCCACCTTCGTTGATTATCCTTACAAGCTTATACTGCTTGTAAGATATGAAACTCTTAATAGTACTTTCTTTACCCATAAATATAGCATAGTAGGGATATATATTTTCCATTAAAACAAGAGGAAAAACTCCATGCAAGTGTTTTAGAAATATGTTGTTGCATGTAAAAATGACAAAACAAAATTAGAGGTGTATATGAAATCAATAATTTCCCTTATTAAAAGGTCAAAACTTTTGAGAGTAAACGTTTTATTAGGAAATGTATTTGGTGAAATCATATAATATATAATAAAAGTTGGGCTTAGACGCCGTGGTTGCGCCAAGTGGCTTTACCAAATTGCAGATTTTTTTTTTTAGATTTTTAGATTTAAAAAATATATATAATTTTTCTTCTCCTATAATCCCTAAGTTGATAAAAATCTTAATTTGATTACAATCCAAATTCTTCATCTTATCCATGTAATCCTTATTTTTTTACCTGTAGAATGTATTACTAATAAAAGTCTAATCAATATTGTAGAATTTTTTTCATATTTAAATGATAAGACACGTATTAAAAATAAAATAAATAAATAAATAAATAAAATAAAAAACCTTAGAAACATGGATAAGATAACTAATTTACTTAGAATTTACTTAGATTAGGATAGTATAACCATTAGTATTTTATTTAAAATTTAAAATTATAGATAAAAAATAATTTTAGAAAAAATTACATACTTTTTTTTTTTTTTTGATAAACACATTTTTTAACAATATATAATTGAAGTTATATGAACAAAAAGCCTCCACGTTGAAGAAATTGATATGAACAAAAATTTGTGTCGTGTGATGAGAGGAAATAGCAAAATCTAAACTAACATCTGTTGAGGACCATTTTTGAGGCCCATGTGGCATTACTTCATTAGCAACCCATGTCACATCAACATATTATTGATTTTTTGGGTAAATATATTTAAAACCCAAAATAAGCTCATATCTCATTCAACTACATGGATTGGGCTCATATGGCCCACGAGATCCTTACTTCAAGAGGCAGATTCATGGTCCACATTTCCTCTTCGTCAATTGGGATCATAACCCCACGACATCATCAACATCAACATATGGATTGGGTTTAAGCAATGAATTAAAACTCATGGCCCATATTACCTCTTTTACACTCATGGCAAGCGGCTTCTTCAATAAGAGCCCATATTTACACAAAATAACAACAAAACTCGAGGTATGTCATCTCATCTTCAGCTTATGACCCAAGCTCATAAGTCTCTTTGGGGAAACTTTGGGAGTCGTGGTTTGGAGGGCCAAGAGATATGTTCAGTAAAGCTCCAACAATTTAAAGTTGATAAAAGAAACATGTTGCTTGGTGTGTCTTCTCCAACTCCCTAAACTCTGACGAGTTCGTGTATAACGAGTAACATATGGTAAACATCTCTTATCACATAGCACTTTAAATGATAAAATTCTCCATTGCACTTTTCCTAAAACTTAATATTCATCATGTGACAAATACTCAATATCTCCAGCCATCTAACTGCTGGGTAACTATTCATTCAATCCTCAGTTGTTGCTATACAAATTTAGAAATTCCATTATATTATTCTACATAAATCTCATTACTTCTTTCAGCTAAAATCCAACTTAAACACATGACCTAATCTAATTGGCTATCTTTAATCTCCAACTATATACAAAATATTCATGATATCTCTAATACCCAGCTGCTGTCTGCCACAATCAGACCATATATGTCTTTGCCAGCTGCTAAAGCAGAGCATTAAATATTCTTCTTGCTCACCAAGATTATGTCACAACACAATGAGACCTTGACTAAATCTCTAAAGCTTCCTTAGCCTTCAACCAATCCTTCTATTACTTGTTAGAAATGTGCTGTAATGGAACCTTGGACCAAAAACACAAACACCTGAAAGGAAACATTTCCAGCTGAACCCCACCAGTGCATTCAACACTTGACACCTAACTGGAAGTGATATCATCAGTCATTTAATGCTGAAATCCCAGCAACCAACTACTATACCCAAAATAGCAAGATACCCTTAAAAGAGATTGTTGAGGATCATTTGTGAGAATCCAAGTAGAAAGAAGAAAGCCCAACGACAAGGGTAGCAAAGAATTGGCAAACAAATGGCAAAATCATTAGGCCCAAGCAACAGGAATAATGGATCATAGGCCAATGAAATAAACAAATGGGCCTTGAAGAGGCAAGTAGGCTTAAAGAAGCCCCGAAAGAGAGAAATAGCATACCCATAGGCAGTATATGATGTAAAAAAGTGAGAAAGGGTCACCGCAAGCCCAAAGTGATGCAAACAAAGAAAGTAAGGGGTTAATGGCAGGCCCATGAACCCCAAGGATGAGAATAAGGTAATTAGGCCAGAGAAGTCTAATAAAGTTAGTAAAAATCCATGGGAATGTAGAGTTAGTAAAAGGACCAAGGAAGCCCAAAAAAAGCAAGTGGGCCAAGGATGCCCAAGAGGAAGACAAAAGGGACACAAGAGCCCATAAGTAAGAAAACCAATGGTCATACCAAACCAATGGCCATACCAAGCCACTAGGGGAAAAAGTAAACGGCTGGCCTAAAGAGGCCCAGCAGGATCGAGTCATTACAACATGAGTGACAGAGTAATATGGCAGGAAATGAGGGTAATCAAGAAATAGGTCGAAAGAAATGTAAGACCTAGTATCAAATAAAGCCTAGCTCCTCAGGGGAGCGGGAAATCAAAAAGTAGCTCACATAAAAGGTCAAAAGGAACAGACGACAAGCTATGCAGACAAGCCTCCAGGCCATGGCAAGCGAATGACCAGCAAGCAGATTTTGGACACACATGGAAGGGAGACACGCGCAAGGTCTAGGCACCACCAGCCTGTACTCAGCCAATACAGGGCATGGTGAGGTCGTGGGTTAGAGATTCAAAGGGCATGGTTTGGTGGTGGGGAGAGGGAAAAATCTATTTTTAAGGTTTCGGCTCAAGTTCTTTCGGGGAAGTGTCTTGTTGGGATGACTTACTACTCAAAAGAAGTAAGCTGAGTTGGAACCACTGGGTGCATGCCATGAAGGATAGGGAGAGAGAATGAACTCAGACCGTAGCAAGAAAGGGTGCTACAGTAAACAAACAAACAAAATACCCTTTTTTTTTTTTTTTGGGTGATGAGGGGTGGCACACAGACGAACCAGTGGTGGTCGGCTAGTACACCTAGACCAAACAAAGGAGGTTAAGGGCTAAAACAATAAAATTCGGTCACGGCAGGCACTATAAAGAGCAAATCTTGCCATGAACAGAAAACGGAGTAACAACGGGAACCATAACTAAGAAATAGGAATTCGAAAAGAGATCCCAGAAAATAGAAAAGAAACGAGTGGGAGGAAAAGAGAGAAAACAACTAGAAAGAAAATAGAGGGAGAATTAGAATGGTAGGCATGCACCGGTAGATTGATTCCCCCTCTCCCTCACGAAATCCTGCTCTCTGTTAAAAAACCAAAAGGAACCCTTGTGTATCAACCATTCAGGTCCGTTTCCCTCAGGGTAGTTAATCTCCACGGCAGGATTTTCTTGAGAGATTAATTGCGTTGAGAAGGAACGTTCTTTCCTCTCTGGTTTTGCTTCTGCAGACTAGATTTAAGTTGATTTCTTCATCTTCTGATTAACCCATACATATTACTATTTGCTCCCTTTTATTCTTTTCTTTTTTGTAAAAGTGATTATTATTACTGTGATTGTATTTGGGGATCATTTGGTCATTTCCTACTAAGTAGTCAGATATTTTATTTTTTGTTATTATGTCTGTCTGCCACAATTTATCTGAAACAGTTCTGCCTGCCGCAAGCATGTTCCTGACAAACCAGACATAGTTTTGCGCACAAGCCGAACCAAATTGAGTTGCAGTTGGACCGGTCCCAACTCCCTTATCCAGAAAACTTGGGCCTAAGTGCAGCAGGAAGCAGCCCAACACTACTAGCACAGCCCACCACTTTACAGAGATCTTACATTGTTTCAGCTAAATCCAGGAAATGACCTCCCCAGCGGTCAGAAATCACCCATCTGACCTCATTGGCTTCTACCCAAAGCAAACAGCTATCTTATGACAGCTGTCTCATGATAGTTGTCACAGCTTTTCCTGACAGCTGGGACAGTTTTTTCATCATAGTTATCACAGCTTTTCCTGACAGCTGGGACAGCCTTTTTCAGAACAGCTGTGACAGCTGACCCAACAGCCTGAACATTACTGATTTTTTCACATTTGGCTAAAACCAAAACCAACTATTGAAACTATCTTTCTCTTGCTAAAATACCTTCCTTTTTTGTTGCTCTTTCCCCAGCAGCTCTTACCCGAAACAACAAGAATGCCTTAAAGCTAAACATACATTTTTTGGCCAAATCTTAAGATGGATTCTCTAAAGATTTATTACTATTTGAGACAGATTTTGGCTGATATTATTTGCTAAAATACATCTTTAAACTCAGTTAAATGGAACCCTTCATCAACACCTAAAAGGGGACACCAATGGAGGAGAACTCTCGAAAAAACTTCTCTATTCTCTCTCCCTCTAAGGATCTTCTTAAGCTCTTAATGAAGTTCTAAGCTTCTGAGTTTTTTAGTTTCTAAATTAGGAAGTAAACTCTTCAGCTCTTAGCTCATAAATGCCATTCATAAGCCTTCATACAATCCCAATAGAAAATCCCAGCAACATTGCTAAACACACTACAATACTATTACTCTCTTACACTCATTATCCCACTCTCCATATTCTGAAAATATATATATCTTATTGCCCATATTTCTAAACATCTCTTTCTTCACCTCTCTTACACAATCTTATACACACTTACTACACCATTACGTATAACACACCACAACTCTTCTAAACTCCACTCTCATTCTCTCTCACTCTGAAATTTTATTGTTTTGCTACCCATAAACACATCTCAATACTCTTCTACATCTATCTTACTGCTCCTATCTCCAAATACCTAAACACATCTCCATACTCTTCTCTTACAAAATCTTTCCTCTTGGAAAGCAATCTCTACAACTTTTCCAGCGGTTATAATCTCATATTTTTACTGTCTTTAACCTCCACATCTCTCATACTTCCATATATCATACATATCACAAATACTACATCCCACAAAATATCTATATCTTTTACCATTTCTACACTTCTCAAGAGATATCAAACACTCATACTAAAAGCCCTTCTTGTGGAAGGCATGAACTTCTACTACTAAAGCCCTTCTCCTAGAAGGTATCAAGATCTCATATCAAAACCCTTCTCTTAGAAGGCATAACTGCTTCTTACAAAAGCCCTTCTCTTAGAAGGCACAAATTACATCTTACAAAAGTCCTTCTCACGAAAAGTAACACTATTCATAACTTCACAACAACTAAAAGAGCATTGTTAAAGGGGAAAACTCATTTAAGTGCATGATAAGAGGGGCAAGCTCAGCCGGCCCCTACACACAGCTGGACATACTCTCTCTCTCTCCAGTTGCACCCATTTTTCCCCCTCAATCTTGAAGTTATCATGGCAAACTGCCTCTCTACCACCGGGGTCACTCTGCTGGGATATTATCAACTCACTGATGCTATACAGCTGGACTGCAAACCATCAGAGATAAGTGACTTTGCTTCCATATCTTTAAATTTACATCATTAAGTATATAATTATTTCACATTTAAATACATATTACTTTACTCCAACTACTATTACAACTATTAACTAAGGCTTAAACTCATTTAAATGCATGATAAGAGGGGCAAACTTAACTAGCTTCTGCCGCTAGCATTCTGCTGGAATCCCATCAGCTCACTGATGCTACACAGCTAGGCTGCAAACCATCAGAGATAAGTAACTTTGCTTCCATATCTTTAAATTTACATCATTAAGTACATGATTACTTTACTTCTGAATAAATACTATATTTCAACTACTGTTACAACTACTAATCAAAGCTATTATATCAAATACATATTATATATTTATTCGACCATTATCATGATTCTTAGACTTTGGCTTTAATGGTCTTGTAGGCTTAAAAGTACGTCGGTAGCCATTGGACCATGTGGCCCAATGTTGAGTTCCGGAGGCAACTCCCCAAAATGAACCCGGGCTTAGTAAGGTCATCCCTCTAACGGACCACACGTGGCCGAGGAACCGAAAAAGGCCCCCGAACAACGTCTAACATAAAATTTATAGATAAAAAAAATATATATATATATATATATATATTTTAGACACCTAATCCGAAAAGTTTTAGTTGAAATGCCCTATATCAATTAAGGCAAACCTCATGTATATCAATTGAGAAATACTACGTCCACAACATTTTCACAACAAATCATATGTGGTTAGTTATTATTGATTCGAATTGAACCTAACATCAACAATAACAACCACTAACAACTTGCCACTTAAGATTTGTTGTGAAATTGTTGTGGACATATCATTTCTCATATCAATTAATCAGAACTCTTTTGTAGATAAAAACAAAATAATTGTATTTTAGGCACTTAATCCGAAAAATCTTAGATTAAAAAGCCTCATGTTTATCAATTAACTTATGCCTCATGTATTTAGAAATCTATATCTATATTAACATTAATCATAATTCTATATTAAATTTTGAAGTTTATCCAAAGAATAAAAAAGTAGAGAAAAAAAAAATAGTTTGATATGACCAAAAAAAAAATTGCTTTTTTTGTTAAAACACCAAGGAGAAAATGATAAGTTTGAAGGAACTTATCAACTACCAATATGTAAAATTTGAGATAGGAAAATTACCCTATAAACATGCAATGCAAAAAGCACCTTCTTTTTGGGATTAGCAGACACATCCCAAGTACAAATCTTGCAGTCATTGGAGCCATTCAAAAGGTATCCCTCCTTAGTTGGACTCCAAGACAACCCGTATCCTTCCTTTTCTAGACCCTTTTAAAAAAAAATCCATGAGACGTTAAATTAAAAAAGATATAGATAAATAGTTTTAGTTTTTGTTATTCAAACTAGTTTGGTCTCTCTTAGATATAGTAGTTGTATGCCACCAACTAACTAAATTTAGGAAAAAAAAAATACACGTTTATATATGTATATTATATAATTTTTTTTTTTTTTGGATAGAAACATTTTTAACAATATATAATTGATTAGAATTTCATATAGGATGGGTGTTTCTTTAATTCCAAACCATCTAATAATTTCTCTTATAATTTAACTTCAATATAATTTGAATTCTATGTCTATTAGAACTCTCCCAAATCCTAACTTCCAAGTATTTTGGATAAACATGCATCCTGAGTGATGAATTTAGTGTTTACGTTTTGTGTTTTGTTTTGTTTTTTGTTTTGTTTTTTTTTTTTTTTTTTTTTAACGTTAATTGTGATAATTTTTTTAATACATATATATTTTTCCTAATAATTCTATTTCTCTTATAATTCCTAAATTGATTAGAAATCTAATATCTTCACAATTGAAAATTCTCTATATATACGGTTTTTTTAGTGTATTCTTATGTATTTACATGCACAACTTCTTCATTAACGGCTTCTTTCTTTCTTTTTTTTATTTTTTTATTTTTTTAATTTGATTTTTTTGGAGGTAGAAACACTACTTATTGTTCTCATCAATTTTTTTCTCTCCCCATTATTAATAATAAGTTTGTATGTCTCTTTTTGTTTGCAGCAGACTGTAGAATACTTTATTAAAACCACAATATTACAAGTATGTTTTTATTCTTTGTTTTTGTTTCTATGGTTTTGCTTATGAGTCATAAGTGCAATTTTAAATTTATGAAATCAATTATATGAACCTCTATAATATTTCACCTTTATGATTTGTCAGGCATCAATTATTATTTGAGTTTGTTTTGTTTGTAGTAGAATATTTTATCAAAGCCACCATCCACACTATTAAAGGTATGTTTCTTATCTTTGTTTTTGTTATCTATGGTTTTGTTTGAGTCATAAAGTCAATTTTAAATCCATGAAATTCATATATAAGCCTATATACAGATTTCACATTCATGATCTGTCCGTCATTAGTTATTATTTGAGTTGGTTTTGTTTGTAGTAGAATGTTTTATCAAGGCCACCATCCATATTATTACAGGTATGCTTCTCTTCTTCTTTGTTATTTTTGAGTGTGTGTGTGTGTGTGTGTGTGTGTTTTTTTTTTTTATTATGGTTTTGCTTATGAGTCATTAAAAGGTAATTTAAATCCATGAAATCTACTATATAAATCTCTATAAATATTTCACCTTCTTTTATAAATATTTCAGTTTCATGATTTGTCCGCATCAATTATTATTTGAGTTAAACTTAAAGATATGGAGATTTATCCTTCTATCTCTATAATATTCTTCATTTTTATCCTACAAAAATATATTTAGTTTTTTTCTTCTTCTTTTGTTTGGTTTTGCATTTATGAATTATTTGTACTCATCTTTTATATATATATATATAGGCTTTATCTATTTATTATTTAAGAATTATCAAATTTTGTATTTCCTCCTACAACAAGGGTTTCATCTTCTTTTTTTTAATTATTATTTCTAGGTTGTATTTGAGTTATGCTTATATGTACATTATTAGATTAAATTAATTTTCTTGAATAGTAAAATTTTTATGTTACTATATCTCATTTTTATTTTCGTTGTTAGTAATATTAAATGTGTGCGCTACAAAAATATCATTATAAGACAACTGATAAGTTAGAAGAGAATTATGTTAATTTTTTTTGGAAATGAAATACCTTTGGTTAAGTTTCCATGGGTTTTTAATTATTAAATTTAGGAATTTTTTCATATAAATATGTTGTGTCATTGCTTGATACTTTTAAGAACAATAATTTTTATGCAATTTATATAATCTAGATTTAAGTGATTATTGATTTATTATTTCTCAGTAAAATTATACTAAAAGTTTATAACTAAAACCGTGCAACACACGGGCATAATATTATATAATAAAAGTTGGGTTTAGACGTGGTGGTTGCGCCAAGTGGCTTCACCAAATTGCATAATTTTTTGTTAGATTTTTTTATTTTATTTTAAAAATATATATAATTATTTTCCCTATAATTCTTGTAAAGACGTGTTTTGGACACTAGACCCAAAGTATGATTGGATCCAAGCCTAATAAGCCTAATACAATGAATTTGTAGAGAGTGAGTTGAAAAATTAGGTTCTAATAAATGGGATAACAGTTAGAATAAATTTTAAAAGATAATCAAACAGAAATGGACTGGAGTTATCTAAGTAAATTTGTCCTCGGCACAATCCGAGGAGGTCTATTCTAGTATATATTGATTGAAAATGGTTATAGATATAGTTCAAGCTGCTACAGTGCTTTCTCTTACAAATTTCCGATCTCTTCTCTCATTACTTCCTTCTTCTTTTATACCCTTTTCTCTTTTCATCTCCACCCTCCACGTGTTGGCTAAATGATTAGTTTTGATACTTGTCCCATCAGCACCTTCCTAAAATCTTTAGGTAGTAGCTGTAAGGTAGAAAGTCATTGTTCAGGTATCACCTCCACATTAATGTGGCTAGAGAGTTAGCTACAAAACAATTAATGCGGTGGTAGTAGCTTTCTCCTTATATATTTTAAGACTCCCCTTTGTACTTTGTTTTTGTAATACTTATCCGTGCCAGCAGAACTTCTTGGAACATCCCCCTGGATGGCAAACCACCTATTCGGACTTTGGCTTTGGTTATCCAAGGTGACATTTGTCCTCGGCCTACTCTCTTGTGCCATTGTAACCAAAACTGACCTCGTCATCTACTAACACAGA
This sequence comes from Quercus lobata, assembly GCF_001633185.2. Classification (NCBI taxonomy): domain Eukaryota; kingdom Viridiplantae; phylum Streptophyta; class Magnoliopsida; order Fagales; family Fagaceae; genus Quercus; species Quercus lobata. Next base: position 32,809,708 of record NC_044915.1, on the reverse strand, counting down.
CTCCCTCGATAATGTTTACTCATTCTCAGACGATCTCTAGTCTTTGGCTTGGACTTTAGGCCCAATCCATACATGGATAATGAGCTCCTGAGCCCAATACCCCTATAATTCTAAATTGATAAAAATCTTAATTTGATTACAATTCAAATTCTTCATATAATCCATCTAATCCTTATTTAATCTTAATTTGATTACAATCTAAATTCTTTATCTAATCTTTATTTTTTTACATGTAGTGTATTATAAAAAAAAAGCAACAACTTTCTTCTTTTTTTTTAATTACTACACTACATGCTTTAATGCATCTTTAATTATAGAATTTTTTTTAGATTTTTAGATTAAAATATATATATATAATTTTTCTTCTCCTATAATTTCCAAGTTGATAAAATTTTAATTTGATTATTGATGGGAATGACGAGATTACGTCTCCTAGACGAAGCCAACAATCATGACGAAATCATCTTGAATGACGAAGAAACTGACCACCACTGACGAGGATAGGGAAATCATTCAATATAGTCAATCAATGACTTGGGCAATTACAAAACCAGCCATGTAGATCGTTGGGAGCCTATTAAAAGCCCCATTATTAGGCAGGAGGCGTTACTGAGAAAGGCATTAACGACCACAACGGCTAGTAGCCAAAGCCACATATATAAAGCCCTCACATTATCAACAGAAGGTACATATACACACTCTAAGTAACACTCATTATTATCCTGCTAATCTGTTTCATTTCACAAAGTGCTTTCCTACTCTAACTTTGGCATCGGAAACATTGTGGCAGGCACCACACCGGTGACCATCTTTGAGGATACATTCATGCAGACTGGAGGTTGGTTCCATCTGCCTATTTTGACTGGCGAACTCACGCTTCATCAGTTTGGCGCTGTCTGTGGGAACGACATTTTTAGATTTATATTTGAAAACGTAGTTTCCATCAACTTCTATATTCAGATGGAACCCAATCCAGATTCTGCAGCCTTGGCTCAACAAGTTTAAGCTCTTGCGGCCACCATTGAAGAACTCATCAAACAAAATTAGGAAATGAAGCTACAGCTTCAACAGGTTCAACAGGCTCCACAAGAGGAGAATCGGTCCAAGGATAACATGGAGGGAGAAGGGGATAGCCATAGGAGGAGTATTCATCAAAGACCAACTACTTCAGACGAGCAGAATTCAGATCTCCTTTGAGAGATGAGGAAGGAGATGGATGAACTGAGGAACGCCATTAAGGAGAAGACAGATCGAAGCGTAGACAGAATGATAAGGGCCACGGATTCGCCCTTCACCGTGGTGATACTTGAATGCCCCGTGCCGTTAAAGTTTCATTTACCTCAACTTGAGCCATTCGACGGACTCAGAGACCCTCAGGATCACCTTAATACCTTCAAGACGATGCTAGGTCTTCAACAGCCACCTGACCAGATACTGTGTCATTCCTTTCCCACCACTCTCAAAGGAGCTGCAAGTGAATGGTTCACAAAGTTGCCGACATCGTCCGTTGACAACTTCGAGCAGTTGAGCAATGCCTTCCTGCGTCACTTCATAGGGGGGCAACATCCAAAGAGGCTGGCGGACCACTTACTCACCATTAGACAGGGAAAGAAGGAAACCTTGAGGTCGTACGTGAAACGCTTTACTCCGGAGACTCTGGAGGTGGACGAAGCTAATGACAAGGTATAGTTAACGACCTTCAAAGCGGGACTGAGATCCAGAGATCTTGTGGCTTTACTTGCGAAGAATCCTCCAAAGACGATGGCAGAGATGCTCCTGAAAGTACAAAAGTATATGAATGCTGAAGATGCCTTGGCAGCCATAAAGGATGTAGAGAAGCCAGGAGACAAAGGAAAGAAGGAAGACGAGCGTAGGGGTCAAAAGAGGGAGTGCCCAAATCGTCGGAACAATGACGAGAATAGAAGAAAGGATGATAAAGGTCCTCGGACGGTAAGATTTACTCCTCTAGTTATGTCTGTTGACAAAATTTTAACGCAAATTAAGGACGAGCACTATCTCAAATGGCTGAGACCATTACACTCATCCCCTAACGTCCGTGATAAGAACAAGTATTGCCGATTCCATAAGGATCATGGCCACAACACAGAAGATTGTAGGGACTTAAAGGAGCAAATAGAGGAGTTGATACGGAAAGGAAAATTACAGAAATATGTGAAGAAGGGGGAATATAGTAAGTTCAGAGACGGCAATAAGAGCCAGCATGAGTCCTCTTCCAGGAGTGACAATCGCCCGTCCCAACCTCCACAGGATGTGATCGGGGAGATAAAGACGATTACAGGAGGGCCCTTCTTAGGAAGGTCATTTAAATCCCTCAAGAAAGCATACCAGAGGCAGGTGAATAGCGTCCACATGATACCTTCGTTCAAGCAGTAACGAACGGACCAGGACATGTCCTTCAGTGAAGTGGACGCCAGGGGAATGAAGCAGCCCCACAATGACCCTTTGGTTATAATGCTGAATATAGAGGGATTCAATGCCAAAAGGATCCTCGTGGACAACGGTAGCTCCGCAGGCATCATCTACCTCCCTGCTTTCCAGCAGCTGAAGCTAGATCCAAGGAGACTGCGCTCATTTAACTCTCCCCTCGTCAGCTTCAGCAGAGACAGGGTATATCCCAGGGGCATAGTGACGTTGACAGTAACAGTGGGGACCTACTCGATGCAGTTGACCCGTCAATTAGACTTCTTAGTGGTAGACTGCCCCTCATCTTACAATGTCATCATTGAGAGGCCCACGCTCAACAAATGGAAAGCAGCCACGTCCACCTACTGTTTGAAGGTGAAATTCCCAACAGATAACGGTGTCGGTGAAGTAAAAGGAGATCAAGTCTTAGCCAGAGAGTGTTATCAGGCCGTCCTAGCTGCAAAGGAGAACCATACATGGATTATTGAAGAGTAGGAAGAAGGCAAAATGGAAGCTCTGGAAACAGTGGAACTGGTTGAAGGAGAAGCAAACAAGACGATGAAGATAGGGACGACGCTAAGCCCTGAGATGAGAACAAGACTCATCCAGTTCCTCAAAGAAAATCTAGATGTCTTTGCATGGAGCCACGAGGACATGCCGGGCATAGCTCCAGAAGTTATCTAGCATAAGTTGAATGTGAACCCAGAAAGGAAACCCGTCCAGCAAAGACGAAGAGTCTTCGCCCCAGAACGAGACCAAGCAGTCACAGATGAAGTTACCAAGCTGTAAACGGCAGGCTTCATCCGGGAAGTGTACTATCCTGAATGGCTCGCAAACGTTGTCCTAGTGAAGAAAGCAAATGGAAAATAGAGATGTGCGTAGACTTCACAGACCTGAACAAGGCATGCCTGAAGGACAGTTTCCCTCTACCAAGAATAGACCAGCTTGTGGACTCTACAGCCGGATACAAGTTACTGACGTTCATGGACGCTTTCTCGGGATATAACCAGATAAGGATGGCTGAAGAAGATCAGGAGAAGACTGCTTTCATCACGAGTCAAGGACTCTATTATTACAAGGTAATGCCTTTTGGATTAAAGAATGCCGGAGCTACGTATCAGAGACTAGTGAACAAAATGTTCAGCCAACAGATTGGCAGAAATATGGAAGTATACGTGGATGATATGCTCGTCAAGAGTAAGGAAGAACTCACACATCTGGATGACCTAAAGGAGACGTTTGCCACCCTCAAAAAATACCAGATGAGGTTGAATCCTAGTAAGTGTGTTTTTGGTGTAGCTTTAAGGAAATTCTTGGGATTCATGGTGTCCCAAAGAGGAATAGAAGTAAACCCGGAGAAAGTGCAAGCCATAATCAACATGACATCGCCCAGGACCGTCAAGGAAGTCCAGAAGCTCACAGGAAGGATTGCAGCTTTAAACAGGTTCGTCTCTAAAGCTATGGACAAGTACCTACCCTTCTTCAAGACCTTGAAACAGGCTTTCGCCTGGACCGACAAATGTGAAGCAGCATTCCAAGAACTCAAACGTTACCTGAGTAGTCCACCCCTCTTAAGCCCGTCCAAGGAAGGGGAAGACCTATATTTGTACCTGGCAGTATCAGCTTTAGCAGTGAGTGCAGCCCTAATTAGAGAAGAAGGCAAGAAACAGCTCCCAGTTTACTACGTCAGTTAAGCTTTCCAAGGGACTGAGTCCAGGTATCCAAGGATTGAAAAGATCGCGTTTGCATTAATAGTAGCCTTACGCAAGTTAAGGCAATACTTTCAGGCGAATCCCATCCTGGTGATGACGGACCAACCAATCAAAAAATCCATGAACAAACCTGAGGCAGCCGGAAGAATGATCCAGTGGACAATTGAACTCAGTCAATTCGACATTGAGTACCATCCCAGAATAGCCATCAAGGCGCAAGCTTTGGCAGACTTCATCACAGAGTTCACCTTTCCGGATGAGGACAGTCTCACCGACGAAGTAGAGCGATGGACGATATAGACTGATGGTTCGTCAGCCCAAAGGAGGGGGGGGGGGGAGTAGGGGTCGTCATAACCACCCCTGACAGAGAGATACTCAAGTATGGAGTTCAACTAAAATTTCCGGCTACCAACAACAAAGCTGAATACGAATGGATACTGACGGGATTGAGGCTCGGAAAGGCACTTGGAGCTAAGAACCTATTAGTCCAAAATGATTCAAAACTAGTGATCGGGCAGATCAGGGGGGAGTACGAAGTAAAGGAAGAGAGAATGCAGAAATACCTCAAGCTAACGAAACATCTGACTCAGGAGTTTGATAAGGTGAAATTCGTACAGATCCCAAGAAGTCAGAATATGGGGGCAGACGAAGTCTCGAAGCTAGTATCGTCAGAAGAAGGGGAGATTGGCATGGGTTTGGCGATGGAAGTCCAGAAACACCCCATCATTGAAGAAGTTCCAACATTCACAATTCAGAGCGCAAACAGCTGGATGACACCAATAATATCTTTCCTTCAGGATGGGCACCTCCCTCAGAATATAGAAGAAGCTAAAAAGAACAAGAAGAGGACGACCAGATTTACGATCCTCAATGACACCTTATACAAGAGAGGCTTCTCTATGCCTTAATTGAAGTGTGTCGACGAAAAAGAAGCCAGGTACATACTAGAAGAAATCCACGAAGGGATTTGTGGTGACCATGTCGGCCCTAGGTCCCTGGTAAACAAAGTCATTCAAACAGGCTATTTCTGGCCTACTACGTAGGTGGATGCAGTGGAGCTCGTAAAGAAGTGTGACAAGTGCCAACGATATGGGAATGTCCAGCGACTTCTGGCAGAGAGACTGACGACGATAGCCTCCTCGTGGCCATTTGCACAATGGGGAATTGATATCGTCGATCCACTACCCCAAGGTAAAGGTCAGGTAAAATTTTTACTAGTTGCTATTGACTACTTCACAAAATAGGTCGAAGTAGAGGCTCTAGCAACAATCATTGAAGCAAAAATTCGGAGCTTTGTGTGGAAGAATATAATTTACAGGTTCGGGATTCCCTTGACGATCATATCAGATAACGGGCGGCAGTTTGACAGCTAAGACTTTAGGGACTTCTATTCGAGCCTGGGCATCAGGAACTAATTTTCATCCCTCGGGCATCCCCAGGCGAATGGACAGACGGAAGTAACGAATCAAACACTGCTCAAAATTATCAAAGCCAAGTTGGATGACACAAAAGGCGCCTGGCCAGAAGAGTTGCCCAATGTCCTATGGGCTTACAGGACTATAGCAAGAACGCCGACTGGAGAAACCCCCTTCAGGCTCACCAATGGCACTGAGGCAGTGATCCCGATCGAAGTAGGAGTAACTAGCATCAGGCGAGAGGTATTCAACGAAGAAGGTAATGACGATCAACTGCGACTCAACCTGGATTGTCTGGACGAAATAAGAGACAAGGCTTCTAGCAGAATGACGAGGTACCAACAGAAGATGGCCGAATACTACAATAGGAGGGTGAAACTCAGACGACTTGATATAGGTGACCTCGTCCTGCACAAGGTTACCACAGCAACAAAAGATCCTGCCCAAGGAAAGCTTGGCCCCAATTAGGAAGGACCTTATTGAGTCGTCCACTACTCTAGGCAAGCCAGTTATCACTTGGAAACCATAGACGAATAGAGGTTCCCCCGGCCATGGAACATTGAGCACTTGAAGAAGTACCATCAATAGATGTATCAAATGAATATATTCATTCCTGAAATTAATAAAAGAATCATTCACCCACTGTCTTCGTGCAAACAGATTTAGCCAGCAGTAAAACTAAGAAGGGTTAAGTAACAAGATTCCGCCTTGACGGATGTAAGTTACTGACGATATCCCTTAAATGGGTTTAAGACAAATGGCCAAGTAACAAGATTCCGCCTTAACGGATGTAAGTTACTGATGATATCCCATAAATGGGTTAAGTTAAACGGCCAAGTAACAAGATTCCGCTTTGACGGATGTAAGTTACTGACGATATCCCTTAAATGGGTTTAAGACAAACAGTCAAATAACAAGATTCCGCCTTGAGGGATGTAAGTTACTGACAATATCCCATAAATGGGTTTAAGTTAAACGGCCAAGTAACAAGATTCCGCTTTGACGGATGTAAGTTACCGACGATATCCCTTAAATGGGTTTAAGTCAAACGGCCAAGTAACAAGATTCCGTTTTGACAGATGTAAGTTACTGACGAGGCCAAAACAAGATAGAATCCCTTAATGGGTGTAAGTCAAGCAACGAAATGACTAAGTAACAAGATTCTGCTTTGACGAATGTAAGTTACTGATGAGGCCAAAACAAGACAGAATCCCTTAATGGGTGTAAGTCAAGCAACGAAAGGACTAAGTAGCAAGGTTTCGCCCGACGGATGTGGGTTACTGACGAGGTCATTTAAAAAAAAAAAAAAGGACAAGAACCTCGCAACAAATCAAAACAAAGCTCAGGCAGTATCAAAAGGCTGTCAATTGCAGATCGGGTAATGGAATAGTGATGAAGGAAGAGGAAAACATACAACTAAAGTTTTGCTAAGTGCAAGGTATGGACGAGCGCAAAACACCACAAGCATATCAAGTGCCAACAAAGTGTACAATCACATAAACAAGTAAGTACGTAATCATAAAATTAATTAAAGCCCAAAAACAACGGGCAATTACCATTGTTCTTTCTAAAGACCTATAAATGCTGGGTCGAAAAACATGGTTCTCAAAACAGATTAAAAAGAAACTACTGTGAAATCAGATGTACAAAAAGCCCAAAACATAATGGGCACACACACAACATAAATTTTTTTATAAGTGTCAGGTCCGGGCATCAGTAGGGGTGTCATCGACAGGGTCGTTAACGGCAGGGGCGTCACTAGAAGGGGCATCATTACCAGGAGTCTTTTTAGGGGCATCACCCTCAGGAGCCGAAGACTAGGCAGCCTCATCCATCGTCATCTCCTGATCCACCACTTCGAGATCCAGGTTCGGCAGGTCAACTCCAGTGGGATGCTTGACGAGGTACCTCCGCAGAAGCTCGAAGCCCTTGAAATACCAACTAAAGAGCACTGTGACGTACTCCTCAATTTGCTGGAAAGCCTTAACGGACCTGGTAGTGATAGTTTTGAGCTTTTCCTTGGCCGCTTGAAGTTGGTCGTCCTTCTCCAAGTTTAGCTAACGCTCAACTCTAAGATCAGCATTCAAGGCCTTGACGTTTTCCTTTAAAGTGGCTGCTTAGTCCATAGAATCGATGAGCTTCTTCTTCAGCGTGGAGTTCTCCTTCTCCAAAGCCTCCATCTTGGATGCCAGAGACACCACCTTGGCCTCTTGGGTAAGGCATTCAGAAGCAATGTGGAGACTCTCTCCCAACACCTAGGGAAGGAAACTGAGCTCGTTAGTCAAAAAAAAAAAAAAAAGGACATTGAAAGTGCAGAAGTATTTTACTTGGACGATCTTGTGTATGTGTTGACTCGCAACCATGTTAAGTGGCACCCCGGAAAAGACCTTGAGATCCTCAGCATTCACAACCCCATGTGCCCGTTCCACGGCCATACCCTCGTCATCCCAGACTGTGGGTGGGCAAGAACCAACTTTTTCCTTTTCCTTTTCCTTACCTGAAAATCGCTGCCTTTTCGAGGAAGGGGTAGGGATCTCTTAAACCGACATAGCCAGAGAAGCTGTCCTTACATTCTCAACCCCAGAGACGATGGGAGTGGCGTCTGTAACTGGAGTAACGAACAGACCCTTCCTCGTGACACGAACCCCCTTCTTCTCCATATTCGACAAAGGTTCGTCCTTCTTGGACCTCATCTTTGCATACATATCCTTATTGAATCTGGATGTCATTTCTACAAGAAGAAAACACTTAAAAAAAGGGGGGGGGAGAAAAAAGAAGGATCCAAGCACACACGAGAAAATTAATATTGACGAAGTCAATACTTACTCTTTTTTCCCTCGATGTCGATGTTGCGCAAGACATAGGGAGATGGGTTTGGGCCTAGGCAATAGAATGCAAGCGTCCACGGATCTACAAGGTCCTCCCAACTTTCAATCGTCCTGGCATACTCTATCGCCGTTTCAACACAATCCTGGTATTTACTTTTTAACTTGGATCGTCTCTTAACTGCCAAAGAAACAACTAAAAGAGTTAGAGACGGCCACATAAGTAGAATGAAAATTAATAGACAAGGAGAAACATTGACGCACCTAAGTTCGAGGTTCTCCATCGACGGAGCAAACTTGGGATATCACCCCAAGCCTCGCTAGAGGGGGTCTCAAAATCGTCCCCGGACACGAAAAAGAAACGAGATTTCCAATACCTGAATGATGAAGGTAAACCCTTGACGATCCTAGTCCTCCTCGCCCAAGGTACTAACTCATAATATCCTTACTCTTTTGACTCCTTTAAACGATAAAGATAGACGAGCTCACTCACCTTGATCATATCCCTGTTAGCGGCCAACCATATTTCCATACAGTTGATCACTATCCTCCATGAATTGGGCATAAGTTGCCCGGGAGCAATACCAAAGTAACCTAAAAGCTCCATCACAAACGGATGGACAGGAAGCCTAAGCCCACAAGTGAAAGCAGCCTCGTAGAAGCATACCTCACCAGGGAAGAAGTGGCCCGGTCCTCATTACTAGGCCAACGAACACGAACCCGTTCAGGAAATTGAAATCTATCTTTGAACCTAGCCACAGTATCAGCGTCCAGCCCGCACACTTCCTCGAGGGCATAAAAAGCCCTAACTGAATGAGGGGCAGAGACGGCCGTATCGCCCTCCACTGGGCCATCGCTAGACGATAACCCAGTTTTGAGTTCACTAGATCTCACCTCTGACATCCTCTTCGTTTCACCCTCAAACCAAGCAAGCGATTGCCCTAATATTGGAGATAGCTCCCTTAAAACCACACTTAACCCACAACCTTCAAAAATAAAATCCCTAACTAAGGGAAAAAAGTCACCAGAAACACCTAAAGCTGCCCCTAAGCGAGCGAAAAAGAAAGAGACCGAAGCGCAAGCTACCCTAACTTCAGAGGAACTAACCATGAAAAGGGAATAAAATCCTAAAAACCCGAAAATCAAAAACAACCACAACAAAGCAAAGGGCAAAGAAAAAATCAGGAACTCGTAATAGATTATGAAGGAAAGGGGAATAGAAGAAGAAGAAAAGAGGAACGTACCTTGAAGAATGAACGATTGAATCAAGAAAAATCTGAAGGATATCGCTGGAGCAGAGTCGGAACGGTCGTAAGAATGAACGGAAAAAATAAACTCAGAGCAAATGATTAAAGTGAAGGAGAGGAAAGTTTGAAACCAAGGCCCAAGAAAACTAAAAAATAGCGGGAAACCCAAGGGTCATGCCATTAACTCCATTGATCAGCACGCGCCACGTGGCCACATTGCGTGTAGCGCTGCCACTATGCATTAAATTCGGAGCAAAACCCCAAGAGTCATGGACAGCTCAGGAAAACTTTTCATTTTCTATGGTCCTCATGACACGTCATAATGACCACAGAACCTGGGGGGGCAACTAATGAGAATGACGAGATTACGTCTCCTAGACAAAGCCAACAATCATGACGAAGTCATCTTGAATGACGAAGAAACCGATCACCATTGACGAAGATAGGAAAATCATTCAATATAGTCAATCAATGACTTGGGCAGTTACAAAACCAGCCATGCAGACCGTTGGGAGCCTATTAAAAGCCCCATTATTAGGCAGGAGGCGTTACTGAGAAAGGCATTAACGACCACAACGGCTAACAGTCAAAGCCACATATATAAAGCCCTCACATTATCAACAGAAGGTACATATACACACTCTAAGAAACACTCATTATTATCCTGCTAATCTGTTTCATTTCACAAAGTGCTTTCCTACTCTAACTTTGGTATCGGAGACGTTGTGGCAGGCACCACACCGGTGACCATCTTTGAGGATACATTCACGCAGACTGGAGGTTGGTTCCATCTGCCTATTTCGACTGACGAACTCACGCTTCATCAATTACAATCCAAATTCTTCGTCTAATCCATCTAATTCTTTTTCAATTTTAATTTGATTACAATCCAAATTCTTCATCTAATCCATTTAATAAACAAGTTTAAATTTAAGTAAGACTCTTATTTTATTTGTTCTTATCGACTTATTTGGATAAAGTAACAATAAGTATTGTATCAATTTTTCATAAAGTAACAATTTTACTTTTAGCCTATTTTAAATGTTAATTGTTGTTTTTTGTGTTTGTGGATAAAGTATCAAATGATAGCTAATATGTATTAACATAACAAGTTTAAGTAAGACCTTTATTTTATGAGATGAGTTTAAGTTACACCTGGTATAACTCTTTAGAGTTACATCTTTTTTAAATCATTGGATTTAAATAGATCCAACGGTTAAAAAAAAAATACTCATTAATGCTAATATTCTTATTGATCTCATTTATTATCCCTTATTTATGTCATTCTATACTTATCTCTAAACCCAAAAAAGGTATACGTATTCTCCTTCACTACAATACATTTCTCTCTCTCTCTCTCTCTCTCTCTCTCTCTCTCTCTCTCTCTCTAGGGTTCCACCTCTATGGATAGGTCGCCAGCTACAAAAAAAGCCACAGCCGCCAGTTGCATTTCATTCTTATTAGATCATTTTGCACTTGTTTTTTTTTTTTTTTTTTTTTTTTTTTTTTTTTTTGACATGTGTATTTTATCTTTGGATGAAAATACAATTTTGTTGATCGATTTCTATAAGCAAAAGGGTCCTGAATCAAGATAATAGGTAGTCTGCGAATGCATTATAAAACAACATGTTGACAATGTTTAATTGAAAGCCATCCTTGGAGACATTAACACGTTTTGGCAAAATTGTTAATAGACTTCCTCCAAAACATTTTCATCATTCTTCTAACAGACCGCTTCTCCAATATAAAATTTTATCCAATTTCCATGCCATTTAAATACTGCAATTTGAATCACAAAATTTATATAAATAAATAAAAGCACTTTAAAAATTGGATTCTAAAATGAGAATAATTATTATTTTGAATGGCAATAAGTATGAGAGTATCGGACATCTTGCGTTTTACATGGTGGGATGCGTGTGTGTATTTAAATTGTATAAGTCTAAGCATTTGAGTACAAGTAATAGGTACTTTATCACATGATGTTTTACTAGTGAAAACCTCAATAAAGTTGAAGGAAAACCATTCATGATTGGATATGATGTCCTTGTTATAGGAACGAAAAAAAAAAAAAAAAAACTATATACTTAAACCATATTTTGAGAGAGTATGCTTACTATCAAACCTTACGAGCATCGATTTCTTATGACTTAAGAGGTTATTTTGAGAGAGTGTGTTTACTGCTAAAGCTTTCAAGGCATTCATACTTCTTGGATCAGTTAGGACTTAGGAGAGGTTATTTTGAGAGCAGGGCCGGCTCAATAAATTTAAGGGCCTTAGGCGAAATCTTTAAATGGGGCCTTTTATTATATTTAATTATAAATTCATATATATTTTTCAATTAAAATTTATTTTTCTTGCTTTTTGAGAGGCAAAATTACTAATTAAATTTTTGCATTCAAGTTTCGCTAACATTTCCTTTTTAATTGGTAATATGGTTAATCCACTTAATCTTTCTTGTGACATAGTTGATCTTAAATAGGATTTTATTAATTTTAATTTTGAAAAACTTATTTATGCGGAAGCAACTGTAACAGGTGTAGTTAGTAATATTCTGAAAGCAATACATGCATTTGGAAAAGATTCTAGCCTCTTTATATAATTTAGTACATAAATTAGAGAGTTTTCATTTATTTGCAAAACTTCTTTTAAAACTTTTAGTTCTGAAAATAAATCTAAGCCATCAATATCGGAATAAGTTTAATGTGTGAGAAAATATTCAAGATTAAGAATTTTTTTTTTCAAATTATACAATTTTTTGATGGGATATTATATAATATTATATAATATATTATTACTATTTGGGGCCTATTTATTAGTGGGGGCCTTAGGCCACTGCCTAAGTGGCCTATAGCTTCAGCCGGCCCTGTTTGAGAGAATATGTTTACGGCTGAATCTTATGAGCCATTCACACTTATTGGATTTGTTAGGACTTCTTGGCTAATCGGTAAAAGAATTGTTTTTTTTTTTTTTTTTTTTTTTTGCATTTTTTTAATAAAAAAGTTACCACCAGACTTAGCATCTATTGTGTATCTCTGTTTCCGTTTATTTTTAATAAAAAAAAATTGCAGATTATCATTTAAATTTATCCATGATTGTCTCCAATTTGGATTGATTGGTAGAGTAGTGTTGTCTCTACTCATCTTTCAATTGATGGAATATAAAATCATCACATCAGCATATCACTTGGTAGAGTATACATATTTTGCTATTGACAATTTGGCCATGGAGGTGGAACCCTAGAGAAAAGGAGGAGAGAGAGAGAGAGACGTATTGCAGTGGAGAGAGAGAGAGAGAGAGAGAGAGAGAAGGAAATACATACACCTTTTTTTGGGTTTAGAGATAAGTATGGAATGACATAAATAAGGGATAATAAATGAGATCAATAAGAATATTAGCATTAATGAGTATCTTTTTTTAACCGTTGGATCTACTTAAATCTAATGGTTTAGAAAATGTGTAACTCTTTAGAGTTACACCAGGTGTAACTTGAACCCATCTCTACTTTTATATATATATATATATATATATGCATTTCATAATACCTTAGTTTTACACAATATGAATTTATTATATAACTTAAAAGTAAAATATTTAATTATTTTTTATTATCTATTCTATAATCTAATTTTAAGTAAATTAATAAATAAAAAACTATTTACATATGAATTTTGATTAAGCCGTGCATCACACAGGCATAATACTAGTATTACTATATACATTTAGCCAGTAAATGTTTATATATTAAAATCAAATAATTATGATGACATTATACATCAACGGTCATCTAATAGACTAATAAGCATATAGTTTTTTTTTTTTTTTTGAAAAACAAACACACACACACACAAAAGAAGAGGGAAAAATGTTCTAACACAAAGACACACCACAACTCTACTCAAAAGCCTATAACTGTATATGAAATCAATGAATTAAAATTACAGCTATTAACCCATGACATTTGCTAAGTTTCTGAAATAGGTTAGTAAAATAAAATCGAAACATTGAAAGATATTATATTTTGACTTGAAATATATAATTTTTATGAAAATATCCAACACTCTTGCTAGTCTCATTACCTGTAAAATACCTGTGGGGACACGTTTTGGAGCATAAATCCAAAATGTAAAGGGATATTGGCCCAGTGAGCCCAGTACTATAAATTTATAGAGAGTGGGTTAGAGAACTAGGTCCTAATGAGTTGGACAACGGATAAAATGGGTTTGAAAGATAATCAAACAAAAACAAGAATGATTGATCCAAATAAATTCACTCTCGACATAGTCTGAGGAGGTAAGTTCTAATATAAATCAATTGAACAGATTACTAATACAATTTTGATTGCTACAATCCTTTCTCTCCTTATTTTTCGATCCCTTTCCTTTGGGGTCTCCACTCTCATTTATACTACGTCTTTTCTTTCATCTTTACCCTACACGTGGACAGCTGATGGCTTATGCTGATCCTTGTCCCATCAGCCTCCTCTAGAAGTCTTTGGGGATGGTTGTAAGGTTGAAAAAGTATTGTTCAGAGATCACTTCCTCATTAATACGACCAGGGAGTTAGTTATAGAGCATTCAATGTGGTGGTAGCAGCTTTCCCTTAGATATTTTTGAGTTCCCATCCTTCTTGTACGATTATGAGGCAGGTCCCTATCACTGGAGCTTCTTGGAAGGTCACCTTGATTATTAGGATACACATTTGAGCTATGCTTAGCTTATACGAGGAGATATTCCTCTTCGGACCACCTTCCCATTCGTACCTCACTCATGAGATTCTAAACTTGACCCAGCCACTACCATTTATTTGTCCTCGAATCACCATGCTTTCGGCCAGAGCCTAAGGCCCAATATATGAGTTAGGCCTTTAACCCTACAATACCAATACATCATATGTTTAGTACATATTTTATTAATTTTTCTACTTTGGAGTAAAGGATCAAGCACTTTCCTTTAAGTTTGTCTTATAAGTAAGGGTGACCACGGGTCGGGTTTATGCCCAACCCATGACCGACCTGACCAAGTTGGGTTAAAAATTTTCAAATTCACCGCTGACCAGTCAGAGAATAGGGTCGGATCGGACAGTTCTTTACTGGAAGGTGGTTGAGTCTTGGTTGGGGTCAGATCTGGTCGAAACTCGTCGGATCTGGTTGAAAATGGGGCCGATCTGGCAAATTTAGCTCAAAATTGGACTTTTATGGTAACATCTCGCCGGATCTAAGTGAATCTTGAAGAGATATCGTGGGATCTCGATGATATCACGTCGGATCTCAACGAGATCTTGCCAGATCTAGCAAGAATCGACTGAGAAAATGTATAGGCGGTGGAGTTCGATGGCCTTTTTGGTGGTAGAATCGGTTGTGTCGGTTGAAATCGGGTTTAAATGCAAGGACCCACCAACCGACCTGCCAGAATCGGGTTGGGTATCTCAGAAACCGTCACCGACCCGTCACCAGAGTCGGATCGGGCGGTTTCCGGATTAGGTTGGTCGGAATTTTGGGTGGGTTGGGTTACTAGGTTGTCTTGGATAGGCCTACTTATAAGGTAGTTTCTCGTCATCCATATTATATTATTGCAACATATGGCTGCAAATTAATGAAATTATATGAAGCTTTTGTTGCCTTTTCTTAACACTTGTAGGTTAGATTATGATAATAACACAATTTTGCCCCAATAAGTTATAGATGTTTAAAATGCATTAAAAAAATAAACTAATGAGCTAGCCTAAGGAAATTAGTTCACACTTTTTTTGGCTACTGGACGATCTATATATGAATAGATGAATTGGGGATGCTTCCTCATCCTCACATAACATGCAACCATTATCATCTATATTCATCATTTTTTAAATCACTTCTCCACTTGTTATTTTCCATATGCTCTCTGCCAATTAAAGAGTTTTAAGTCTCTCTCAGATTTTTAATTCCATAAGTTTTTTCCATTCCTTACTTTCAATTGGGATGTTCTCTAAATCTCTTGATGGTTGTGAATTGTGATTACTAATAGACCAACTTTGTTGGGACATAGATCCATTTAACGATCAAGAATTAAATTTCACCACATAGAAAATCTAAAACTATATAATATGACATCATTTATAAATTTTTTTTTAAAATTTCTAAAAACTAAGCATTGCCCATAAAATATTCAAAGATGGGCTTTTTTTCATTTTGGATGAAAAGGTTAGAATCAAGGATGGGCTTTTAGCCCTTTAGGCTTTATTAGATGGTAGCTGTTGTGTTTACTTTCTATCAAGAAGAGGAGGTAGCCATCACGGTGTCGTGGTGTAGTTGGTTATCACGTCAGTCTAACACACTGAAGGTCTCCGGTTCGAACCCGGGCGACGCCATTTTTTTTTTTTTTTGAATTTTAAGCATAAACCAAAAGCATATTAATAAACTCTGTGTTTTAAAGTTTTTAACTGTAATAACTGAAAAACCCAATCCCTATTTTTCTCACAAAACCCCTATCCATTTCTCCCTCCAATGTTCCTAAAACCCTGTCTGTCTCTCACTTTCTCTTTCACACACTCTCTCTCAAATGGCTTTCACTTTCCTCTCTATCCCACACTTTCTCTCTCCTCCTCCACCCCACTTTCTCTCTCTAAAACCCCATCAAGTTTCTCCTTCTAAATCTTCTATGCCTTTGCTTACTCTTCGAGTCCCAAATGCTATCGGACCCGACGGCAAGTACTACCCGAACCCATCAGACGACGACCCACCCGAAGCTCCGGAGGACTCAGCCCATGGAGTCTCCAAATTCCAGCAAATCCACCGCCAAGCCTCCAGAGCCCGCAAGCTCCAAGAGGAAGACTTCCTCAACAACCGCTCTACCTACCTCTCCGCCATTGCTGACGTCGAAGACGCCGACGAAAACGATGACCCGTCTCAGATTTCCGACTCCGGTGACGATATGTTCGGTGATATCGACAAGGCCATCGCTATGCAGCGCAAGGAGTTCGTGAAGCAAGGTCTCTTGAAGCCCAACCCCAAGAAGAAAAAGAAGGAAGAGAGCGAGGACGAGGTTGAAGGTGAAGGGCTTGATGAGTTGGAGCCAGAGGAGGTTGTGGATTTGGAAGAGATTGATGAGCTTCAAGGGCTTCGAGTGGTTTCTGAGGACTCGGACACTGATGGGTCCGAGAGGTTTGACGATGATGAGGTTAGTAAATTCGCGAATAGCAATCGTGGGTCGATGTCAAATTCAAATTCAAATTTAAATTTTGATTTGGACTTTGATAGTTATGGCAAAGTTAAGAGTAGGATAGTGGAACCCAAGTTTAAGATGAGCTTAGCTGAGCTTTTGGACGAGAGTAAGGTCGTGCCCGTGTCGGTTTACGGTGATTTGGAGGTTGAGATTACTGGGATTCAACATGATTCTAGGTTGGTTTGCTCAGGGGAGTTGTTTGTGTGCTGTGTTGGGAGGAAAACCGATGGGCATTTGTATTTGAGTGAGGCTGATAAGAGAGGTGCAGTGGCAGTTGTGGCCAGTAAGGAGATTGATATAGAGGAGACCTTGGCGTGTAAGGCTTTGGTGATTGTAGAGGACACCAATGCCGTTCTTCCTGTGTTGGCTGCGTCTTTTTATAGGTACCCGTCGAAGAATATGGCAGTGATAGCCGTTACTGGGACGAATGGGAAGACGACCACTACGTATTTGATAAAAGGTTTGTATGAAGCGATGGGATTGAGAACCGGGATGTTGAGCACAGTTGCTTATTATGTGCATGGGGATAACAAGTTGGAGTCGCCTAACACGACCCCAGATGCTGTTTTGGTTCAGAATTTGATGGCGAAGATGCTCCATAATGGGACTGAAGCGGTTGTCATGGAGGCTTCTTCTCATGGACTAGCACTAGGGAGGTGTGATGAAGTGGATTTTGATATTGCAGTTTTCACAAATTTGACCAGGGAACATTTGGATTTTCATGGGACTGAGGAGGAGTATAGGGACGCCAAGGCTAAGCTATTTGCTAGGATGGTGGACCCAGAAAGACATAGGAAAGTTGTCAACATTGACGACCCAAATGCACCTCATTTTATAGCACAAGGGAACCCAGACGTGCCTGTTGTGACGTTTGCAATGGAGAATAAAAATGCGGATGTTCACCCGCTGAAGTTTGAGCTCTCCCTGTTTGAGACACAGGTTTTGGTCAATACGCCTCATGGTATACTGGAGATTTCATCAGGGTTACTTGGAAGGCATAATATTTATAATATTCTTGCAGCTGTGGCAGTTGGGATTGCGGTTGGGGCACCTCTAGAGGACATTGTTAGAGGGATTGAAGAGGTTGATGCAGTTCCAGGGCGCTGTGAGTTGATAGACGAGGAACAGGCATTTGGAGTGATTGTGGACTATGCTCATACTCCTGATGCCCTGTCTAGACTACTGGATTTTGTAAGGGAGCTTGGACCGAGGAGGATCATCACCGGTATATTTGTATTTCCTTTTAATTCGTACAGGCAAAGAAACCCAGGTGCAGATGCATACACACACACACACACAAATCTACTTCCACGCTGATTCATCTACTAAGCATGTTGTAGCAAGGGGCATCTACATTGTGCATTAAGATTCACAAGATAGGAAGGTGATTAATCTTGTTGCATTTGTCATGCAAAATGCCTAACCAAATCTTTTGTACTTAAATGGTTGGAAGGGTCTTAAGTTTCTAGTCTAGCATTGATAGTTCTTGATTTGCAGTAAATGTTGTATATAATGGAATCATCTTGCCTTTTCTGATTAACTTTCATACTTTATGTGAAGTTGTTGGTTGTGGTGGTGAGCGTGATAGGGGGAATCGACCCATGATGGCAAAGATTGCAACAGATAAAAGTGATGTGACAATTCTGACATCTGACAATCCAAGGAATGAAGATCCATGTATGTACAATGAGTCATACTTTGTAAAGGATGTATGCTGTCAATAGCCATGAACCAGACAATGTTTTGTTACATGTCTTTTCTAGATTTTAATGTTTTCTAAATATATGGAAGGTTTTTCAGTTTTCCTCACTGAAAACTGTTTCATATTTGAGAAACGATTAGTTGTGGCATTGTGTGTGTGTGTGTGTGTGTGTGGTCATTCTTCCTTGTGACTGTTTTCTCTGTGTGTAGTGTGTGTGCTTCTTCATGTATAGCACTGGATGCTAAGGAAAGTTAAGTTGTAGGATCAAATTCCTGAAGCCTAATGCTAATGCATGTGTGTTTCACTTCATCAGTGGACATTTTGGATGATATGCTGGCCGGTGTAGGATGGACAATGCAAGATTATCTGAAATATGGAGAGAATGATTACTATCCACCTCTTCCAAATGGTCATAGGCTTTTCCTGCATGATATTAGAAGGGTGGCTGTACGTTGTGCTGTTGCCATGGGTGAGGAGGGTGATATGGTTGTAAGTACTTGAAGCTCCATTTTTTTTTCTTTCTTTAATACTCTAAGATATAAGCAGAAACGTTTCAAAATGGGAAGTAAAAAGGTAGCTCACTTCAATCTAAAGGAATGTTTGGAAGTCTTAAAAGATTAGTGTGTGTGTGTCTTTTTTTTTTTTTTTTTTTTTTCACATCATTCCTGTGAACAAATCATCATGTAAAGCAAACTAAAGATTTTGGGAAAGAACTAAATTTAAAAATCCATTTGAAGGCTATGAAAGCCATCCAAAGAAAAAGATGAAATAGAAATCATTTGAAAACAAATAATTTATACAAAATTTTAATAATGAAAAGGTATGGTAATTATTTTCACAATTGAAATATTTTAGTAATTCAATGTGGCTTTCAAATTACCCTTATGGTTTGAAAACTAGATGTAAAGAAAAGATCTTTATTCTCTCGGGAGATTAGTCTTATCTATACCATCCCTAACACACTCCAGTTATCTAATAGTTTGCAGCTGAACTCTTTTTTTTTTTTTTTTCTTGAGACCCAAAAAAAAAAGTAGTTGTTATATGCTACTTTTTGGCTGCAGGTGGTTGCTGGCAAAGGTCATGAAACGTATCAGATAGAAGGTGATAAGAATGAATTTTTTGATGACCGGGAAGAGTGCCGTGAGGCATTGCAGTATGTTGATGAGCTTCACCGAGCTGGAATAGATACTAGTGAATTCCCATGGCGGTAATTTAATTGGCTACCATTACCTTCCTAGAATATATTCTTAAACTTCTTTTCAAGTATCTTGTTAAGAATCACTATCTCCTAGGAAGCAACGTATAGAGTAAATTGAAGGGGGAAAGAGAGTGATTACCGATTACTTGTTTTGATCATATAAGGATGCCACTTCCATTAATGTCGGGATCTATTTATTCGCTCGGTTTAGTGTCCTTTCACTTATTAATAATCATTGGCTTATCTGAAAAACATCCTCAACGGTATCTGTTCATCATTTAAACATCACGCCACAAGAGAGTTAGGCAACAACAGAAAGTATATATGCAGTTATTAACAACATCATCAACAACAAAAATAATTGAGTATATGCACCTTTCTTTATCATTAATTGCTGCCAGTGACTGGAGAGTGATTGATTTACTGTGAAAAAGTGTAAAGATGTAGTTTGTTGATCATGATTAGATAATTATGCGTTTCTCTGGCCTATGCTGCTGCAGGTTGCCTGAGAGTCATTGATGTAGTTAAAAGGAGTACAGAGATCTTCAGATTAGTCTAAGACAGATCACTTGCTGCTGATTTGGCTGATTGTACGTGTAAGAACTGAGTAGCATATCACCTTCTCTTCCTTCAAAGAATTCAGACAGTGGAGGGCTATTTGGGTATTTGCTTGATGGACACATTACCCTATAATTATAGGCAGTTGACTGGCTCCTTGCTTGAAAACAGCAGTGACAATATTGCAACATGATACGTTAATCTTGGTTTACTTTCTGAAGTGATGTTGGATACTTAAAAAGGCAAGTGCTTCTTTTGATATGTAAAGTTTACGAATTTAACTCAATGTACCCTTGGCTAAGACTGCAACCTGGTGATTTTATTTTTTAGGTCTTTGGCATGTAAGCTCGACAATCTTGATTAAAAAAAAAAAAAAAAAAAAAAACAATATGGGAACTAAAATTTCATTGAAAAAATTTTACTATATGAAGCCCAAAAAAGAAAAAAAGAAAAAAAGAAAATATGGTGATAAATTGTTCCAGTATTCAAGAACCAGTGTTCATTATATATGTTAATTTCTGTAGTATAAAAATTTATTAGAGAACTTATGTGGCTGATTGAAAATTTTCTTGGTTAAGGTAGCACAATTTAGTTAAAAAGTATTCCTCCCACTAAAAATAGTGTTGTCTTTTGGCATCTATAACGCAATACAATAAAAGCTCTAGTGGACACAATGATAAGAATTTTAATGGAGTGGCAAAATCAACAGCAATGGTTAGTATGTCTAGATATAAGTATGTAGTTTGGTAATAATTTTAGTGATAGTATCCTGTTACCTGGCCCAGTAGGTTATTTTGGCACTTTGTTCTCTGAGGATATGGGACAAAAATTCATTTCCTTTTTGAAGGTGGATTGATTGGAGAAGATGGAGGGGGAGGATGATTATTCCTGCTGCTTGAATGTGACCCTAACAAAGGATTTGTTTGAATATTTTCTGTATATTTAGCCCTGTAAATGGTTTGTTTTATTGCTTGGTTCTGATTTAATGTGAGCAGCTACTGCTTAGAGACAGACATGATTCGTGCATGACTGACTTTAGCTATATCTCCTAGTTTTATCTAATTTTTCAATACTAAAGAATTATTTTTGGAGGGAGATACACATTTTTTTTAACTTTTGATTCTCTGCAGGTTGCTGGACCTTTGTGATTCTTAAATTCCAGCATGTTCAAAAGGTTTGGCCCCAAGAAGGAATTGAAGGTAAAATTTTGTAAGCAATATGTATGTAACATGTAGCTGTATTGCTATGTAAATTGATTGTTCGGACCATGAACATTTGGAACATTTTAATGATCTCACTTAGTTCGGCAAATTACTGAATCAGCCTATTTATGGGTCTTTGAAGTGCGGCCCGATATCAAAATGACACAGTTTGTCATTTGGTCTATATTCTCTTCTTGGTGCTATTGACAAGAAACTCCATTAGAGTTTCCTAAAGATTTAAGTTGGCCTCTTTTATGCCTCTCTAGGTGATTCCATATTCCCACAAGATCTCCAAAAGCCTTGTAACTCAATTGGTTAGCATCTCTTAGTGTATCGATGACATTCAGGATCCCCCTTCCCCATTGTAATTATCAAATTATCAACCAAAAAAAAAAAAAAAAATGAAGAAGAAGAAGAAGAATTTTACCAAAACTGAAACAAAACACTCCCCTCCCCTCCTTTCCCTCCCACTCAAGTGCAAAAGCAGGTGGGCCTAGATGTAAAAGTGTGGATGAGGTGGGCTTAGGGCTTACATCTTTTTTTATTTGGGCTGAATTATATCTATCGTCTTTAATCTTTATCATGCGCAAACGAAAGCATCTTAAATCTTAGGAGGATAAAAATATCAAGAGTTGTAATTTGGTGAAATCCTTTATTCTTTTCATGAGGAAAATTTTAGAGAACATCTCATTTCCTCACTTCTTGTAAGGGGAAAAAAATGCTAAATTACAAAGTACAAATTACACGCTCTAACTTTGTCTAAAATTCAATTTAATCATGTAACTTATGATTTATTTATATCAAATCCTATGACTTCAATTCAGCACAATGTGAGAGAATTAAACAAAAGGAATATATTTTGAGGTAGTTTCAACCTATGGTATTCGCTCTTGATAATAGCTCTTTATCATCAGATCAAGGCATCAATTGGTTTTTGTTGTAGGCAATGATTAAACCCTAGATCTCTTATTCAACTATCAGAAATTTTACCAGTTGAGCTAATTAGAACTCACAACAAAAGGAATATATTGAATAAAAGTAAAAGGTACAGGACTAATGAACAAAAAAAAATTTATGTGACTGAATTAAATTTTAGGTAAAATTAGATGGTATTTTTTGTAATATAAAAAAAAATACAAAGGGAAGTGTCTTGTGGAATGCAGATTATTATTATTATTATGATGCTAGAGATACAAACATTTTTTCAATTTTTTTTTTTGCAAATTACTGATGTGGTGAGTGATTATTGGTAAATGAAAAAGTGATGTTAATGGTAAGTTTAGATGAAAACTAATAAAAAGTTGGTCACATTGACAGTTTGTAAAAATATTATAAAATAATTTGTATCTGTAGCATTATTCTATTTATTTTAGCAAAGTCTTGTGGATTATTTATGCATGGCGCAATTAAGTCAATAGGATATTTTAGGAAAACGAAGAAGATTAATTGGAATAAAGTGGTTGCCTTAAGTTTTAAAGCCCTGTTCCCTTTTCTTACCTTCTCAATTCGTATGTAACGCATTATATTGAATACAACTATGGATGGAAAAACCACCTGTAAACAGTGATGACAGGGATATTCTAATCTATATCTATATATTACTAAAAGTTGAAGCGTGATATTTATTGCTGCTGAGCTCCTGTTGCACCACTTCATCGCCACGTCATTAACCACATAATTATTATTTATTCCTATTTTTTTTACAAATAAATAAATAAATAAATATATAAATAAATGATTAACTTTACATATTCATTTTTGTTGGTTTTAACATCTATATATATTTCTTTTTTATTTCCAATTTTCCTATAATTTTTTTTACATTCACTTATTTTTTAAATATTTACACTTTCTTCAACCTTTTTTCTTCTCTTACATTTTCATCTCTCCACTACCCTTTACTTTAATATTGCTATTCATCTTTTCCTTCATCTTCTTTTATTTGTCTCTTTTTATCCCTTCTCTCTTACTATAAATTTGTCACTCTTTTCCATTTTTTACATAGTTTTCTCTCACAAAAAGTCTCTCTCTCTCTCTCTCTCTCTCTCTCTCTCTCTCTCTCTCTCTCTCTCTCTTAATGTTTTGGTGGATTTTTATTTTTTTATTGCATCTCCACTTTGGATTGATAAATTTTTGTGTTTTTAAGAACTCTAATTTAGGTTGATACGATTTAGTTTTGTGTTTTAAGTTATTATTATTATTATTATTTTGCTATTTGATTGTTAAATTTTATCCGATTACATTATAAAAAATTAAAGATAGTAGATAAAAATAAAATAATATTCCATTACATACTATAATTTGGATAATTTAGTGTTTGTTGTTATATCTTTTAATTTTTCTTATTTTTTTTCTTCTCTTTTATTTTACTCAATATTGAAATTAAATCACATCCTCCTTATCATTAAATTATTTATATTTTCTCTCTCTTTTTGTTTTAAAAAATAAAAAATGTAATTTTTTATTGTGCTCATCAAATTGTACTAATTTTTTTTAACATTTATACTTTCTCCATCCTTTCTCCTTCTATTTACCTTTTCATCTCTCCAAACATTCTACCTTGATATCACTTTTCCTCTTTTCTTTTATCTTCCTTTATTTTGTTTTTTTTTATTATCATCCTCTTAGTATAAATTTGTTATTCACTCTTCCATTCTTTACATAATTTTCTCTCACAAAAAGGTGGTTATTTCCTACTCTTTCTCCCTCAATTTTTGGTGGATTTTTATTTTTATTTTCCTTGCATCTCTATTTTAGCTTGATAAAGTTTTGTATTCTTTAGAACTCTATTTTGGTTGATGAGATTTAGTTTTGTGTTATAAGTTTTTTTTATTTTTATTTTTATTTTATGACTTTGTTTGTAATATATTATCATATTGTATTATAAATAATTAAAAATAGTATATAAGAATGTACTATTATTATATTACATAGAATTATTTGGATAAGTTAGTGTTTATTGTTATGTATTTTATTTTTATTTTTTTTTCTCATATCATTTTATTTAACATTTAAATTCAACCACATCCCCCATTTAAAAAAAAAAAAAAAAAAACCTTTGACATACCACTAACATAACTACATTTATAACTATTTAAGCCATCCATGATATCTATTTCTTATTAATAACCATAAAATTTACAACTAGCAAGGGAACACACAAAGTAATAAAGAATAAATGAAGGAAGAAAAAAAGAAATGAAATCAAATGTCAATTAATAACTGTTATTTGGAAAATAAAATGGTGGTAAAGAGGAGTAAGAAATAAAATAGAAATGGCTATACAGAGGACATTAAAAACTTTATAGTGCAATTAGATCAACAATTAAATATAATAATACAAAAAAAAAAAAACTCTTTATAAAGTCTAGGGACTAAAATAGTATTTTATTTAAAAAATTATCACGTGCAACGCGCGGGTTTGTGACTAGTTTAATAACAAAAAATGAAGAGAGGTCCTTTTGTGGTATATCATATATTTCAGGAGATTTTTTTGTTTTTTTATTTTATTTTAGGTTGCTGTAATAGAAAATATAACATCTGAATAGTATGCATGTTCATTACCAAGAAATTATCCAGTTATTGTTAAAGAAAAATGATTGTTACAACAAATGGAGAGAAAGATTTGAATTTGAATTTTACTTATAAAGAAGATTAGGCATTGTCACTAAACTAATTTGAAATTAGTTACATGTAGCTATCAATACAACGGATGTGTACATGATCTAAGTTCAAATCATTATAGTGTAAAATCTGAGTATTATATATATAAATCTATTCACTTAAAATTTTAGGTTACGTTTGGTAACAATTTTTGTTTTCTATTTTCAAAAATTTGTTTTTGGAAATATTAAAAAAAAAAAATTCTTGTATTTTGGAAATAAAAAACATGTTTGGTTAGTTGAAATTGAAAGATAGTTTTTTGAAGAAAAAAAATAGAAAATAGTAAAATATGTTGTTATTAAGATTTGAACTCTAATTCTAACTTATTAAATGAGACAAGTTCATTAAATTAAATTCTTGTTTTCATTGACTTTTGAAAATTAGAAACTAAAAACAGCATTTTGCATGTTTTCAGTTTCTTTCATGTACTTAGTTTTGAGAACAGTTTTTGTTTTCTGTTCATTTTGAGTGGCTAAAAAAGTTTTTTATTCTCAAAAATAGAAAATTGTTTTTGGAAACAAAAAAAAAAAAAAAAAAAAAAAAAAAGTTACCAAACATACCCTTAAATCTCAAGAGTATAAATTTTCAGAGTTAAATTCACAATAACTAAAATTTTTAAGAATTGACATTTATTTTGGTTGGATATTATGACTCAAAGGGGTTTGACTTACTTCCAGTACTTTTTTAAAAGAATCTAATTTTGTTTTAATAAGAGATTGTCACATCACACACTAACTAAATAAAATGTTGAGATTAAAACTTATTACCATTTGCTATTGTATATTTAAAACAAAAAGACATGTCCAGTTAAAAAAGTACCGGAGGTAAGCTAAACCTATGAAAAAATTACCTTTAACATTAATAAACATCTTATTTGGATAAATAATAAAAAAAAAAAATTCTAAAACTAACTCTATTTATTTAATTTTAACTTTTTAAGAAAGAAAAAAAGAAGAAGATGAATTTAAGTATCACATTAATAACTTTCTCATATATAAGATATTTGAGAATTAATTATTTTTACCTAAAAGATGTGAGTTAAAATTCAAATATTTCATTAGAATTGAGATATAACTAAATACCTATATTAAATTTTAAGGCAACGAACACACTCCCATTTTAAATACAAGTTTTAATCGTTTAGTTGAACTTCAAAAAAATTGAAAAAGAAAAAAAAAGTTTATTTGAACATTATTTCTTTATATGTATATAATTTGATATTTAGGGAGGTGTAATTGAATCCTCTATGTTCTAAAATATACCATGAAACAGGATGAGTTACAAAACTCTGCGCTTTCTTTATCTAACTTCTATACCATGATTTTTTTTAAAATTATATATTTACACACACTCTTGGGCATGGGATGCATCAACATGGGTTTTGGATCAGCTAAAAATTCATACTTATTAGGGAACCAATATCATACTTGGTGATTTTAACCCAGGGGGTTGGCCGAGTTGGTTGGGTACTCGGTCTCAGGGTGCTTGTACTAGGTTCAATTGGATGTGCTTCCTAGTTTGAGTTCGGCTACTTGTACTTTGAAAAAATTTCTTGAGCGAGCGATTTACCCCACTATGGGCCCATCCATCATGAACAGTGATTAGTCTTTGTTTGAAAGTTTTGAGGATATACTGTGTGAAAGAAAAAAAAAATACTCGGTGATTTTGACCATTTTTTTGGTCAAATACCTGAAAAGAGAACCAAAAATGGAAGTAAAAGATTCCAACAGGGATTGTTCAAAACAAGAAAAGCAAGAACATAAAAGACGAGAGAGAAGAGGGATCCTAATAAGGCAAGGCAGGAAGAGAACTATATGGCAAGGCAAACTTTGTTTCCCAACATGGACAGCAGGCTTTGGTTGGTACAGATAAGAAACGTTGGGGTTGTGAATCTGAGTGGAAAAAAAGAGAAACATACTAAATAAAACTGCTTTTTTTCCCAAACAATAATTAAAAGGAAACCATTGATGATTATCTTAGCAATCATCCATCCACCAGACCAACTTATTGGAAAGAGAGAAATCCCCATAACTCTCTCTGCCACTCTCTACCCAACTCACTGTCTCACCAAATACAGCAAAACTGCACACATGGAAATAACAATTACACAGACAGCAAAAAAGCTTTAAAAAAAAAAAAACACTTATTTCCATTAGTGAAGAGGGCCAGTGTAAGACATAAGTGCAAAGGAAAATAAGGGGGAGTTCCAGTGAGACATGGAGGTTTTGATCATGGGGATGGGAATTTCTTGCTTTGCACCAATATTCATCTGCTGACAAAATGGTTAGGAATATATCTATCTCCAAATAAAACCCCATTAATTTTGTTCTTATTTGGTTCACTTTGTAATGGTATCTTTTTTTCTTAATATGTTGTTCATTGTTTGATGTGTATTTTGATCATGTTTCTGGGTATGTGAGATAATATTCGGAATTTCATTGTTTGGTGTCTTTTGTTCCAGTGCCTGTTTGTTACTTTTTGTTATATTCTTGTGGAGTTGTACAAGGTTCTTCTTATATATATTTTTGGGTTTATGAAGTTTTGATTTTAAATGAAAAGGTAGTCTTTTTATGCAAGCTTAGGTCTTTATTGGGATTTGAATTTGCTTCATGAGAAGCTTTGACTTTTGAGAATTCATAATTTGGAAAAAAAAAAAAAATTTACTTGATTGTTTGCATTGTTAGGTAAAAAATTGGGTTTTTGAACTTGTAAAAGTAGGCATTCTTTTTTTCCCAATTGGGCTTTTGTTTTTACATTTGGATTTTCAATGTATGCTGTTAATTTCTGGTTGTTGATGGTCTGCCTGTTGATTTTCTATCGTATAGTATGTTTGTAAAACCACTTGCTTTATTTTCTTATTTTTTTTGGTGGCTCTAAGATCAAAATGTGAAAACTTTGAAAAGAAGTCTTATCTTGCTTTAAGTACTTTTCCCCTTCTGGGTTCATTTACATGTTTTGTATTTTTTTTATGAGAAACTTTTGATATCTGCTATATCTCTGTCCCCTTGAATCATTCTGATTAGTTTTGATTGTTCTTTCTTTGCAAGATAGAAGAACGGAGAAGCCAGATTTGATATTCTTTCAGGCACTTCGCTGAACTTTGTTCATTGGAAGGTGTTGTGCCAGCATAACTCATATGATCTTGACATGAGTTCAAGCTTCAATTTGGGTGGAAGACTGAAGTACTTGTATCCAACAGCTTTCATTCTTCAAAAAACTCATTGTAGCATTCTTAAGTGGGAGCTTCTCTTGCAGTAGATATTCGATTATTTCACTTTTTGCATAGTCCCAACACTGTAAAGCTCTGATTTTGATAATGCCCCCCACCTCAAATATGGGAGAGGAACCGAAATTTCAGCAGCGGTGGGAGTTTAGGAGGGGAGACACTGAGTTTGATTCTTCAAGTGAAGAGTCCAAATCAAGTTCAAGTAGCCAGCCAGTTCTTAAGAAGCATAAACTAGTTTCCAGCTTTATTTCTGATGAACATAATGAGGCCATGGACACCAATAGAGTTCAGCAAAAGGGCAAGCGCACTCCTGGCAATGGGGGTCAAATTAAAATTGGGAAGGCTAAGAAAAAGGATGCCAGAAGGAGTAGAAAGGAAAATTTAGCTAATAATGCAATGGGGAGGAATTCTCCCGAAGAGCTTAATAGAAATAAGAATGGAGCTAGTGCTTATGACCCTGCGGCCCTGGATGATGTTAAAATCTTCATGGATTCTCTATTACAGGATCTTAAAGATACGAGAGAAAATTTGTTTAGATGGATGAAGGAGGAAATGCAAAAATTGGTGGCAGATGATACTGCTCAGAAATCAAAAAATAGAAAAGGCAGTTGTGGAAGGGAGAATATCCAAGTGCAGCACGAGAACTTTGAGAAGAACAACGTGCAGAATCAAAACAACTTTGAGGAGAATGCTCAAGTGCACCCTCAATACAATTTTGAGGATTATGTCCTAGTGCAGCGTCAAAACAACTTCAAGGACATTGTCCAACTGGAGCACCAAAAAAAAATTGAGGACACCCTCCATGTGCAGCATCAAAACCACTTCAAGGAGTCGATTCAAGTGCAGTGTCAAAACAACTTTAAAGAGAACATCCAAGAACAGCATCAAAACAACCATGACACAAACATTGTGCAGCATCATGACAATTTGAAGTCTGGCATGGGAGCTCAAAATTGCAATGATGGATCTTTAAAGAGGCCTTTTAATAGCAATAAGGCCACTGGTCATCATAATCGCTATCGAGCGGTTGAAAATCAAGTTGATTATGGCCAATCTACTGGACCTAGTGCATCTACAAGAAAGGAGAAAGGCAAAACAAGGTTGGTCTCATCTGTTATGCGAAATCTTCAATCTAGTCCTTCCATCCAAGTGCAACATCAGAAGAACTTTGTATTAGGCTTGAGGGCTCAAAACTGCAATAACGGCACTTCAGAAAGATCTGTAAAAGGCAAAAGGATAGCTGATTCCAGTAAATGCTCAAAAGTACTTGAAGATCAAGTTGATCACAGGCAAGCCATTGGATCCATGCCATCAACTGAAAATGACAAAAGAGAAAGGTTGGCAACAACTGCTAATCCAAAATTTCCATCCAATTCCTCAGGTCAGGTTGCTTCTTCCATGTATTTGACATTACCTACTATTCTAACAGAAGCCGGTATTGAGAATTACAGGCTTGAGACATCTCCATGCAATTATGCCAGCCCAAGATCTTCTGGGAATAAAAGGGATGTGAATTTATCAAATGCAAATGTGATGCTCAATTCAAGTTCTTATTGCGGGTACTTTCATGACATGCGGCAAGAAGAAAGACTTGGAAGCTTTACTCAAACAAGTTCCAATATTGTAGGTTGCCTCAACCAAAACAGCACTCCAACCACAAGCATTGGAACTGGTTTCCCAGTCCCACTTCATCAGGGTATGGGTGAAGCCTATTGCATTCCAAGCCAGCGTGGTTTGAAAAATCTACCCCAAGACAATTACAACATAATGGGTCTAAGGATGAATGGAGGAGCCATAACATTTTCTGGTGGAAGCTATGCATTATCAGAACAATATGTTGCCAACAACTTCCACAGGAATTCCAATTAAATAGTTGATGGTGGACTCACGGGGTTTCAAATCCCAGAACTTAAATATGATCGTTTATTTCCAAAGTAATCGGTGGGGATGAACACTAAACAAAAGCTTTTCTAAAATTTTCCATGCATGAACCTAGCTATGACGTCTAGTCTAGTCATTCTTTTCAATATCTTGTTGACTCAAAACTTCCCAGGCAAAATATGTTATTCCTTAATTTGCTTCAATTTAGATTGACTATCTCTATCATTGTTTTTTACTGTGATTTTTATTTAACCATTGTAGAGAGAGAGGTTTGGGGTCTTCCACCAGCTCTTTTATTAGGAGGGAATGTTAAAAGAGGTTTTATTTGCCTAGGAAACTGGCTTTGCAATTGGATTTCTCTCTTTCCATCATGATATGATTGTACACAGAATAGTGTGGGGTTAAAATGTTCACTCCATTATCTAGTATCCGCTTTAATCCATAGTGGGAGTATTTGAATCTAAATTTTACTGGTATGCTTTTCAGGCCTAGTTCATGTATGTGCCTAGATACCTTCCCATTAAAGCTCGCATGGGAATGTAATAAAATCTTTTTTCGCACGTCTAGAGCAGCCCTTTTCCCCCCTATCTTGATCATAAATGAGAAAGCTTTTTCAGCTGGATATATGCTTCAGCTTTGTTACAGAAATTGGTTTAGTGGGAATATTTGTTTCTTGTTGATCTGTTGTTGACTCATGGTTGACAGTAACTTTGAATGCTAATAATTCATGTGGTCGAATGTGAAAGGAATAAGTCTTGGATCTTAGTGTTCTCCTTTGAAGCTTTTGAAACTATATGATGCCTATGGTCGGAAAAAAACAAAAAGTAAGAGAACCTAGAAAGAACAAGAAATAATCCACCTTATTCTTCTCTGCAAAGCAAATTTTTACTTGCCTGCCACTAATGGAGATGTGACAAATGAAAGATTAGCTTGAACCTTTGCCAAATTGCCCTTTTAAGATCGAATTCAAGGCTTTCATGACCACTCAACCTAGGCGAGCTTTCATGATACATTGCTTAAGAAATTATATTTAAATTTTATCCATAAACATTAATAAAACTAGATGATGTTTCGCGCTATGCGCGGAGTACTTTACAATTTAATTTGAAATCATTTTTATATATATTAAGACCTACATATAATAGTAAATTTGTTATATAATATTTATGTTTGCCCACAATATTGTTGAATACTTTGAAACTTGATTTTTTTTTTAATTCATATTTTATTAAAAAATATTATACAACACTATAAGACTATAACATATTATAATATTTACCATTAAAAATAGATTTAATTTTTTATACTGATTAAATGATTTTGAAATATATAAATAAGAATTTAAAGCATAAAATACTTGTACATCCTAAAATTACATAAATTTAAGCAATCTTTCAAACATTTCCTCAACCACTCTATTCTCACAACCAAATATGGGGACCTCAAACGCAAACACCCAATTCATTATCTCAATGAAATTAAAGTAATTATTTGTAAGTATTAATATAAAGGGAACATGATTAAATAAAGAGAAATTGGTTAAAAACACATCCATTTATCATTGATTTTTATTTTTATTACTATGGCTGTAAGAACCAAGTATAAGACCTATGGGCCTTGGATTACTTTGGGCTCACAATCTATTTGTAGTGGGTTTGAAGATTTCCTACTATGGGTCGTTCTCGGCAGAGAGACTCAAAGCAACGCCCAGTTGATATTCACTCCTTCACTCTTTTCCCTTAAATTTTCTGAACCCTTTCTTCTCCCAACTTTCTTCTATTTATAGCCAAGGTTAGTGGGAAGATTATGATTACAGCCACCGTTTGTGCTTTTGAAGGTCCAATATTATTTGATTTAAGTGGATGTTTAGGTGAGGGGGCGGTGCTGCATTTATGATCTTGGAACTTGATTTCAGCTGGATCGATTATGCTCGGCAACTCAGTCTCCCGTGCATACCACATTTTCCCGGGAAAGATTCATATACTTGTCCGGGAACGTTTGACCGATCACCTCTTGGAACTTAATGCCCAACACTTGTCTGTGTATTTATGGAAACACCAGGGAGGGCGCAGGATGACTGGACCTTTCTACTGGGCCTGCGCCCAAAGCCGGTATGGGACTAGGCCCAGGGCCTGTATGGGCCTGGGATCCCCGCGCTGTACGATTGGGACTGGGCCTTTTGACCTCGAGAGTCTTTTAGCCTGGGACCTATGACTGTTACTTCTTATTAATGTTCATCTCAAAAGACGCGCCGTTTCACGGCGCCAGACGCAGTCGTCATTATTGTCTGACGGCTCGTGAACCGAAGCGGCACGCGGATTGGTTACGCTTGGCATTCGCTGGGTCGCTCGTAAACTGTGCCCATTTACTGCTTGATTAAGCGCTTCTTCTTCCCCCATTTCTTTTTGGCTCTATAAATAGTCTCCCTTTGAACACCATTCTATTTTTCCTTCGCCTCTGATCTTTAGAGCTTTTTCTCTGCCGATCACATTTCTGTGCGCTTGCTTACCCAGTGTTCTTTTCCTCCTTAGAACCCAAAGTAAGTTTTTCTTCCCCTTCCTGTTCCTTCAGCTTTTATTTCTTTGAGTTTACTTCTGTAGTTCTAGGCGTTATAGATGGGTTACTCTTACCTTCTAGAATCCCCGGCTGCTTTGGCCACCTTTAGGAATAAATTTAACATTCCCGATGACGTGGATGTGGCTTACTGCCACGAGAGTGATATTGAACTCCACCGAGGGCAGGGTACAGCCTTCTTTCCTTTGATGTCCATTTTAGAAGGTGGGGTCAGGTTCCCCGTAGATCCCCTCTTGATAAACACACTCACTTACTATGGGCTGTGCCCCGACCAGCTTCCCCCCAACTTTTACCGGGTAGTTAGTTGTGTCAGTAAGTTGAACCGCACCTTTAACTTACAGCTAGATCACCATGACATTAACCAAATGTATAGGCTCTGTGGGAGCAAAGCCACCGGTTATTACCTAAAGACAAGAGATGCACGGGTACGACTGATATCATGCCTACCCGATTCAAACAGGAACTCCGCCGGGGAGTTCGTTAGGGTGCGCGGCAAATGGTTTGCTGGGGAGATCCCTTGCCCCCTTACGCAGCGTGAAGTGGGTTCGTACCATCCCCTTCATATAACTGCTTCCCTCCACCTCTCCTTTTCTTCTTATTGGAGTAAAAAGAACTTTATTATTGTAGACTAATGTGTCACCTGATCTTTTGCAGACGGCAAAGTGTTTGGGCAGGACCTCAGAGCCGTCCATGCCAAAGACTTAAACTTCGTCCTCCGTTCTGAGATATACGTGCATTGGGACGGACAACTCTGGGCCTCGCACTTGATCCTCGGAGTGGATCCGGTTTATTCTACTTGGCAGCCTTTCAAGCAGGCGCTGATAGTTGACAGCCCCCTGCTATCGTATATAGACGTCCGGTACGTAAATTTTTTGCCGCCGAATCTTACAACCGGGGAAGTAAGGGAATTTGGTCGGCGGTTTACTTGCGCGGACGAGCTAGCTCCTTTGCGAGACGAATCCGCGGAGCAAGCATCCCGGCGCCTCAGGGAGATAGCCCACGAAGCCATACAGCAAGAAGGCCAAGCGCAAGAGCAGCCCATTCCCGAGAATCCAGCCGCCGTGCCTCAACAACAAGTGATAGAAGCGGCTGCCCTGCTAGCTGAAGCTATCCAGCCTAGGGGAAGGATGGTATCCAGGAAGGTGATGTCAATAGAACGGTTCGTGCCCAGTACCCGGCAATCCAATCAGCCACCGCCTTCCCAGAGCCGGGGTCAAGCGCCTCAGCCTTCACCCTCCACGCAGGCCGGACGTGCCCGAAAGAAGCAAAAAGTTACCGATCAACCTTCCACGGGCCCGGGAGATGCTGCTGCCCAGACTCCTCCCCGTCCAACAGGTGGCATTGTTATCCGCGAGCCGCCAACCGAAGCTGGCACGGGGGGCGCGTCCTCCTCCCAAGTGGCTCCAGCGTGGGAGCCAAAGATCCTTCTGGACGGCAAGCCATTGCCCTCAACCGCCTGCATTCGGATGTGGGATAAAGGCGAGGGCGGCCGTATTGCCCAATCTTTGGCCGAAGCTCTCCAGCTTCCCGAGGACGTGCATGCTTTCGAGGAAGGATCCGAGGAGTCCGTAGGGCGCCGGTTAGAGTGGCACGCCATTGCGGTAATTCTTTTGTCTATCTAGTCCTTCATACAGATTTCCTTTTGCTTCTTTTCTAACCTTTGTGCTTGCTAGGCTGCTCAAATGGCCCACATTGTGGCTACTCGGGCACGAGAGCTTGCCGAGGAGAACGAGCGCGAGAAGGATGCGCGGGAGGCGGCGGTGAAAACGGCTAAGGAAAAGCTGAAGGCCGCTGAGTCTGCTGAGAAAAAGGCTGCAACTGCAGAGAAGAATCGGTCCCTGGCCGAGAAAAGGTGCGCGGAGCTCCTAACTCAGCAGAATGAGACGGAGGTTAAGCTAGCCCAAGCCATCAGCCTTAACACCTCCAACGCCGAACGAGATTACCGACCTCAGGGCAGGCTTGGCTGCCGCGGAGCAGAAATGGTACGATGTCGTCTTTGCTGATGCCGAAAACTCCGTAGAGCCGGTGGTTGCTCGGGCTCGGAATATGGGTTTTGAGGCCGGGTGGTTTGCCGCTCTCCAAGCAATGGGAGTTCCTGAGGATTCGCATCTAAGAGACCCCGGCCAAATTCCATTCCCGAGCCCCGCTCCTGCTGCTCAGGATGCCCCGGTGGCTATTGACGAGGAGGAGACGGCCAGTATGAGGGAGCTGGTTGAGCAAATCGATGCCCACGCCGAGCCCGAGGAAATGGAAGCCACCAGTATCCCGACTGTGCAGGAGCTTCTCGGTGAGGATCCGCCTTTTCCCTTGACCGTCCAGCAGGGAGCGACACCGCCGACCCAACCTCCCAGCTAATTTTACTTTTATTTGCTTGCTTATTTTTATTTTATTAGTTTTATTTGCTTATGTCACCGGGATGTGGTGACCGAACAATTGCTTTATTTTGTTGGTTTTATTTGCCCACGTCACCGGGATGTGGTGATTGCACAATTGCTTTATTTAATTAGTACTCCGTTTTCTTTTTCCGTTTCAATTTGTCGAGTGAGTTTATATCTATTTATGTGTTTTGCTTGAATCACGCCAGTGCTATGGCTGCTTAATAGAATGGTACCCCCGAGAACCTGTTGTGCGGCGCTTTGTGTAATTTGAGAGCGCTATTTGACTTAGTATTTGTAAAAGGGTTAGGTTTTCATCAGGCTTTGGTGAACCGGGAATCGTGCTTTCGTCTTAAGAGTATTCGCTTGTTAGGTTTACGCCTGTTCGGAAATTTGAGTTTAACCGAGAACCAGGTTTCTGTCCTAAGGGATTTGTTTGTAGGTTTCCACCTGCTCGGCGATATTGACCGAGCCGAGGGTCAGGTTTCTGTCCTTAGAGATTTATTTGTAAGGTTTCCACCTGCTCGGCAATATTGATTGAACCGAGGGTCAGGTTTCTGTCCTTAGAGATTTATTTGTAAGGTTTCCACCTGCTCGGCAATATTGATCGAGCCGAGGGTCAGGTTTCTGTCCTTAGAGATTTATTTGTAGGTTTCCACCTGCTCGGCGATATTGATTGAGCCGAGGGTCAGGTTTCTGTCCTTAGAGATTTATTTGTAAGGTTTCCACCTGCTCGGCAATATTGATTGAACCCGAGGGTCAGGTTTCTGTCCTTAGAGATTTATTTGTAAGGTTTCCACCTGCTCGGCGATATTGATCGAGCCGAGGGTCAGGTTTCTGTCCTTATAGATTTGATGGTGATTCTCTCGGCGTGCGGTCAAGGAGTAAAAAACAGCATATACAAAAGGATTCATCATGCTTTTAATTTCAATGGAATACAAGTTCTGGCTTACACCGATGATTATGCGTAGAATTTCTTCAAGTTGTTGGCGTTCCATGGTCGGGGGAGCGGCCTCTCGTCAAGGTCTTCCAAGTAATAAGCCCCTGCACCCGCAATGGCTGTGACTCTGTATGGTCCTTCCCAACTCTGAGCGAGCTTCCCTGCAGCCATGTCCCGCATGTTCCCTACTACCCGTCTTAAAACTAGTTCCCCGGCACTGAATTCCCTGCTTTTCACGTTTCGGTTGTACCTTTGGGCCAGCTTCTGCTGATACTCGGCAAGACGTACGGTCGCGGCCTCCCTGCATTCTTCTAGCCAATCCAAGTGTTCCATTATCAGGTCGGCGTTCTGTACGGGGTCAAACCCGGCAACCCGTGCACTGCATAAGCTCACCTCGGTTGGTATTACTGCTTCTGAGCCGTATGTCAGGGAAAATGGGGTTTCACCCGTGGATCTCCTGGGGGTCATACGGTAGGCCCACAATACACTGGGTAGCTCTTCCGCCCATCTTCCCTTCGCTCCGTCCAACCTTTTCTTGAGCCCGTTCAAAATAGTCTTGTTTACCGCTTCAACTTGGCCGTTGCTTTGTGGGTACGCCGGAGTTGAATACTTGTTCTTGATGCCAAGCTTACTACAAAAGCTCCGGAAAGCATTGCTGTCGAACTGCAGCCCATTGTCCGTCACTAGCGAATTCGGCACCCCAAACCGTGTAACTATGTTTTTCCATACAAACTTTTTCACGTCAGAATCCCGGATATTAGCCAAGGCTTCAGCTTCAGCCCACTTTGTGAAGTAATCTACAGCCACCAATACAAAACGGCGGTTCCCCGTTGCCCGGGGGAAAGGCCCAAGGATGTCAAGCCCCCATTGTGCAAATGGCCACGGGCTGCTGACAGGATTTAGCTGTCCTGCAGGCTGATGGATCATTGGGGCGTGCTTTTGACACTGTTCGCAACTCCGAACGTATTCGGCGGCATCCTTCTGCATCTGTGGCCACCAAAATCCCTGTGTCATTGCCCTGTGTGCTAAAGATCGTCCCCCGGCATGCCCGCCGCACACTCCCTCATGCAGCTCGGTTAGAAGTTCTTTGACTCTTTCTGGATGTAGGCACAAAAGGTAAGGGCCTGCGAAGGATCTTCGGTACAGTTTTCGGTCTGAAGACAGCCAGTATCTGGGAGCCATTCGTCGAATCTTGTTGGCCTCGGCCTCATTCTCCGGAACCGTATCTTCGGCAAGGAAGTCTATGATCGGGCTCATCCAACTTGGACCAGCCACTGCCACTTGCGCAATCTCTACTCCGGCTTGGTCGGGAACATTCTTCACATGGATGCTTGGCTCCCTTACAAGTTCTACCGTGATGAGCCTCGGCGTATCCTCGGTAGCCGATGAGGCTAACGTGGCAAGAGAGTCAGCGTGCTTGTTTTGTGACCGGGCTACCTGGGATATCTTTACCGTTCCAAACCGACTGATAATTTGCTTTGCCGTACTGAGATAAGCTTTCATTCTGGGGTCCCGAGCTTCGAAGTCCCCAGTGATCTGATAAACAACCAGTCGAGAGTCAGAGTAGATCTCTACGTCCTTCGCGCCCAGATGTAATACTGCCCTTAACCCGGCCAGCATGGCTTCGTATTCGGCTTCATTGTTCGAGGCTTTGAACCCCAATCTGAGGGAGTGTTCCAGTCGTATACCCTCAGGCGTGACTATGACTATACCAGCCCCGGCCCCCATAGCATTCGATGCGCCATCTACAAATAACCTCTACGGGCGAATCTCCGTACTACAGATTATCTTGCCTTCATCCTTGGGTGTAAACTCTGCGATGAAGTCAGCCAGAACCTGTCCCTTCACTGAGCTTCTAGGTCGGTATCTTATGTCAAACGATCCCAACCGAGTCCCCCATTTGGCAATCCGCCCTGTGAAGTCTGATCTCTTCAATAGTGACTGCAACGGATACTCGGTGAGGACGAACACTGTGTGTGCCTGGAAGTAATGTGGCAACTTTCTCGTGGCGTGCACCAGGGCCAAAACTAACTTCTCGAGAGGTAGGTACCTTGTCTCGGCATCGACCAAGGTTTTTCTCACGTAATACACCGGCATCTGCACTCCCCGGTCTCTTAGCAACACATCACTTACTGCATGGTCGGTGACAGCGAGATACATAAACAGATCCTCCCCGGGCTCCGGGGCCGTCAACCTCGGCGCCTTTGCCAAATACTCCTTTAGCTCTCGAAAGGCTTCATCGCAGCTCTCGTCCCATCGAAACCCCTTCCACTTTTTCAAAAGCTGATAAAAAGGCCGGCAACGGTCGGCAGACTTGGAGATGAATCTGTTCAGGGCCGCTAACATTCCAGTGAGCACTTGCACCTCTTTGGGATTGCTTGGTGGTTTGAGGCGGTTCACGGCTTCTATCTGGTCGGGGTTAGCTTCTATTCCCCGAGTAGAGATCAGATATCCCAGGAACTTACCAGCCCCCACTCCGAAAGTGCACTTCTCGGCATTCAAGCGCAATTTGTGCCGACGTAGTATCTCAAACACTTCCCAGAGATCTTCGGTATGCTGCGACTCAATTCTGCTTTTCACCACCATATCATCAATATAAACTTCAACCGTGCATCCAATTTTCTCTCGGAACATTCTCGTCATCATTCGCTGATACGTAGCCCCGGCGTTCTTTAATCCGAACGTCATGACCTCGTAGTGATAATTTGCATTCGGGAAGATAAATGCTGTCTTTTCTCGGTCTTCGGGCGCTAAGGCAATCTGGTGGTAGCCCTGGAAGGCATCTAGGAAGCTCATCCTCGGATGCCCGTACGTCGCATCTACTAGCTGGTCAATCTTGGGCATCGGGAATGGGTCCTTGGGACATGCCTTGTTCAAGTCTGTGAAATCCACACAAACTCTCCATTTCCCGTTCTTCTTCTTCACCACGACAGTGTTTGCCAACCACTTCGGGAAGAATATCTCCTTTATGGCTCTGGCATCCTTCAGCCGCTGTACCTCCAGGTTTACTGCATCGACGTGTTCCTTCGACGCTCTTCTCGGTTTCTGCTTCTTTGGGGGGAATAACGGATCCACGTTGAGTCTGTGGACAATGAACTCGGGATCTACGCCGGGCACTTCGTACGGGCTCCATGCGAAAACATCCACGTTCTGCAATAGGAACAGCAACATATCTACCCTTTCCCGGTCGTTCATGCTTGTACCTATCTGGAAATACTTGTCAGCATCTGGGAGAATTCTTACCTTCAGCACCTCCTCGGCAACGTCCGCCCCAGCTTCCCCCTGGGGTTTCTGTAATTGCTATGAATTTTCTTTCTCGTTCTCCTCAGTTCGACCGAGCTGTTCCTTCTCCCACCGGACCACGGTGACAAGGCACTGCCTCGCCACCTGTTGATTCCCCCTTACCACGGCAACTCCATTCTCAGTAGGAAATTTCACTTTTACGTGAAGGGTGGACGGGACAGCCCCCATGGCGTGAATCCACGGCCTTCCCAGGATTGCGGTGTACGGTGCGAATGATCGGATTACTATAAATGTAACTATAACTGCCTTGCCTTCCATGTCCATTGGGAGAGAGATTTGCCCCTCGGGAATTACAACCCTCCCATCAAACGAGACCAACGGCGTGTCGTACTTTGCCAAATCCTGGGTCTTTAACCCTAGCCCTTCAAAGAGATCCGGGTACATGACATCAGCTCCGCTTCCTTGATCAATCATTACCCTCTTCACCAGGAATCCGCCTATCCGGGCTGTCACCACCAAAGCATCGTCGTGGGGTTGGACCGTCCCCTCGAAATCGTCTTCTCCGAACGAGATGGTCAGCCGTCCAACTTTCTTTTTCTTCTTGGATGATTCTCCTTCCGCGCAGGCCACTGTCAGTATCCTTTTTGCCGCTGCTGCCCTTCTTGGTGCGGCATGGATGACTTCGATTACCCCCAGGGGTGGTGGAAGGGGATTCCTTTTCTGTTGGGCGCCCTGCCCGGTTTCTCGGTCAATGGACTCTGCTACAAACTCTTTCAGGTACCCGGCCCTTGCTAGCTGTCCGAGATGATCTTTTAATACCCGGCACTGTTCGGTTGTGTGCCCCCTGTCTCTGTGATAGGTGCAGTATAGGTTTTGGTTCCTCCGAGATGGGTCGCCCCCCATTTTGTTCGGCCACCTGAAGAATGGCTCGTTTTTGATCCGTTCCAGGATCTTGTGCACTGGCTCTTTAAACACCACATTGACCCCGTCGATCTGCACCTCTAGTCCCTGCATTCTGAAGTCTCGTTTTGGTTTTGCCGGCAAAACGCTTTGCAGAGATCTCCCCACTAAAGGAGCTTTCCCCCTGCTTTGCAGCCGGTCATCTTCCAGGCGTTTGTACTCCTCTATGCGTCTCATCAGTTGCCTCATATCCTCGGGGGGTCTTCTCGTCAGTGACTCCCGTAATTCAGAATCCTCAGGGAGCCCCATTCTGAAGGTGCTTGTCGCAATTTTCTCGTTTCCTCCACCAATCTCGTTGTAGAGTTCCCAGTATCGGCTGGCATAACTCCGAAGGGTTTCCCCGACCCTCATCTTCATGGAAAGTAGTGCGTCGACCGGCTGTTGCACCCGGCTACATGTCACGAACCTGCTGCCGAATTCTTGAATCAGCTCGGCAAAGCTGTGTATGGAACCCTTCCGCAACCCATTGAACCATCTCAGTGCAGTGGAACCGAGACTAGAGGGGAAAACTTTACACATCAATGCATCGTTGTGCGCGTGCAGAGACATCATGTGGATGTAATGGCTAACATGCTCCACGGGGTCTGTCCTTCCCTCATACGAATTGAATGGTGGCCGTGTGAATCTGCTCGGCATCGGGGCCCGTTCAATTTCATCGGAGAATGGTGACCGGGCCGCCATCCGTAAAGCCCGGCTCATTGCGTCCATGGAGGCATTGTAGAGCAGTCGTTTCTCCGGTGATTCTGATCCTTGGTGATCATAACCGTGCGACCGCGAACGGTTTCGCCGATGGCGTGGTTCACGTGATTTCCGGTGCGACTCTTGGGAGCGCGACCGGTCTTGGGATCGATGCGTATTAGACCGGCTGGAGGCCTCGCCCTGGTTTCTCCTTTGCTGAGAGTTGCGATTCCTTTCATCTCGCCGACCCCTTGCTTCCAGTTCTAAGTCCATTACCAGTCTGCGTAACCGTTCCAACTCTCGGTCCCTCTCGTCATGCTGCCGATGCGCCGAGACGTCCGAAACCGTCCAGTGTGTCTGAGTCGACCCTTCTCCTTGTCCGGACCCTTCCTCCCTTCTTGAGTGCTCCCTATCTTCCCGCCGTTTTTGCCTTCTCTCCCTCCATGTTGACCCCCGAGAAGATCCCATGGAGCCGCTTGGTGCATGCTCTCCTGAACGCTCCTCAGACATTCTTGTCGTTTGAGTCTTAGTCGAACCACAGCTTTGTAGGAGGGCCCCACGGTGGGCGCCAATTGTAAGAACCAAGTATAAGACCTATGGGCCTTGGATTACTTTGGGCTCACAATCTATTTGTAGTGGGTTTGAAGATTTCCTACTATGGGTCGTTCTCGGCAGAGAGACTCAAAGCAACGCCCAGTTGATATTCACTCCTTTACTCTTTTCCCTCAAATTTTCTGAACCCTTTCTTCTCCTAACTTTCTTCTATTTATAACCAAGGTTAGTGGGAAGATTATGATTACAGCCACCGTTTGTGCTTTTGAAGGTCCAATATTATTTGATTTAAGTGGATGTTTAGGTGAGGGGGCGGTGCTGCATTTATGATCTTGGAACTTGATTTCAGCTGGATCGATTATGCTTGGCAACTCAGTCTCCCGTGCATACCACATTTTCCCGGGAAAGATTCATATACTTGTCCGGGAACGTTTGACCGATCACCTCTTGGAACTTAATGCCCAACACTTGTCTGTGTATTTATGGAAACACCAGGGAGGGCGCAGGATGACTGGACCTTTCTACTGGGCCTGCGCCCAAAGCCGGTATGGGACTAGGCCCAGGGCCTGTATGGGCCTGGGATCCTCGTGCTGTACGATTGGGACTGGGCCCGGGGCCTGTATGGGCCTGAGATCTTGGTGCCGTACAATGGCTTATATCGAACAAAATAGGAGTAAAAAAACTTACAAAGAAACCTACGAATTATGAGTTCTAACACAAAATAAATATAAAAAAAAAAAAAAAAAAAAAAAAAAAAAAACTAACTTCATCAATAATCAATCAGAATGTTTCCTTTTCTTTTTCTTTAATTCTAAAACAAAATACATTTATGACATTCCCAAACCAAAATCCTAAATACCTAAAGACTAAAAGCGAATTAGAACCTTCACAAAATCCACAACGTTCAACTTCAACATCAAAACCGTAAGGTACCGTCATTGAATAAAAAATGCAAGTCCCCTTCCTTGGTCATAATCTACTCATACGGGTTAGGATCAAATAGTATTACAATGTTGAGTTATGTAGGTGTCATTGAAAGGTTGAAGGTAATTGACATTTTTTTTTTTTTTTTTTTTTTTTTTTTTTTTTTTTTTTTTTTTTTTTTTTTTTTTTTTTCCTGATGATTGTATTTAAGATGGAATGTCAAGAAGGGCTGTAGGCATATGTATATAAAAGAGTAAAAGTGAAAATGGTAGATGGAAATGCAAAGAGTTTTTTGTGTGTGGGGGAGAGAAGAAGTTCTGAAACATTGAACCAAATTAAATAAATAATAGTCTTAAAATATTGAATAACAAATTTAAACAAAAGTAGTTTTGAAACATTGAACCAAAGGAAATAAAGAGCCCATATTTTTGAATTTGTTCTTATCTTTAATGTAACTTAAGAGTATTTCAATTCTCTTCATAGAATGCACCACATGACAGAACCTTATGCTCTCCCACGTGAGTTCTTTGCTTTTTTATATATATATATATATATATTGAAGTCAAGGTTGATAGGAATTACATCACGGAGAGAGAGAGAGAGAGAGAGAGAGAGAGAGAGAGAGAGAGAGAGAGAGAGTTGCAATTGTTATTGTTATTGCTAATGCCAATGTTGTGATGATTTGCTGGGCTCAAATAACAATATGAGATTGAATGCCATAACTGTTATTTATATTTTACTATGTTAGAACATATTCTTTTCATGTCGAAGACACTGGTTCTTAATTGTAATCTGACTGACAAAACTCATTCAAGCCAATGGTTAATTTTGATGGACAGACTTAAAGATGCAACATTGAAATTTAATTAAATTTAAATTCAACTATATGATCTTGAAAGCTCTAACTACACACAAGAAAATTCATTGATGAATAAACCAATTTTTTTTTTTTTTAGATCGATAAATAAACCAATAAATCACATGGTTGTGTTGCATCGACCAATAAGTCATTGAATTTAATTGGAAAATATAAGGTATAATACATAAAGAACTGTATTTAAGTTTAGACAGATTTCCTGGTCCATTCCAACTCACAATATAATTTTTCTGCAATTTGAGCACGTGTCCTAACTCCTAATGCAACTG
The DNA here is from genome assembly GCF_001633185.2 of Quercus lobata. Taxonomy (NCBI): domain Eukaryota; kingdom Viridiplantae; phylum Streptophyta; class Magnoliopsida; order Fagales; family Fagaceae; genus Quercus; species Quercus lobata. Next base: position 32,766,061 of record NC_044915.1, on the reverse strand, counting down.
GAGATTTATTTGGACTCAAGTCTGTTTTACATTTTAATTGCTGCTTCAATACTAACCTATGGACCTTAACCTGAATTAAACTAAGATAAGCTTTTGGAAGTTCCTAGAGACAAGCACTATCAAAAGTCAACATAAAATAAAATATCATAACCCTTATCTGCTTAAGGCTAACTGCTAATGCCTGATGGTGATGGATACTCATAAACCAGTTTTCAATAATGTGTCTGGATGGTTTTTTGAATTGTTTAAACTTTATCCCAATGCATTATTGGCCATTATGAGTTTAGACATAGTACCATGTACAGAGGGTCATGATTGTACAAATATTTTCAATCATTTAAAGTCACCAAGTGGTTTGACATTTGGTACTGGGTAGGATTATATCATATGTCCCAGGAAAAGGATTAATTATTAGAAAATGAGTTTTTATTTTATTTTATTTAGAATACTAAGTATTTTTAAAGTTTGTATCATATATTTAAGAGTTAAATTCTTTTGATTATATACCACTGTCAATTACTATTATAAAATGAACTAGATGTGATTATGTGAGTCATTTGAGTATTCATCATTGTAGATAAAATTCTCTTCAGAGACAAGTGGTGCTATTCGAACTTTCTGCTTTCTTTTTTCTCCTATTGGCATAACTCAAAAGAAAACCTGATGTATTATTGGAGTCTATTAGCTTTATTTCCTGCCACCCAAATTGGTAATTCAAAGATAATTTTCTTTTCAGAAATGGAGGTATGTATTAGGGCCTTTTGTATTCTTAAAAAAAAAAAAAAAAAAAAAGTATAGAACAACTTTAGGAAAAAGAATAAACAAGGTTAATATAATGGAATAAAAAAAAAATCCAAGTGCAACCTTCACGCTAAATTACTAATAAACTATAGCTCAGTTTTTTTTTTTAATAAAACAAAACTTCATTAGACGGAACAGAATGGCATCATTTTTCCAAAAATCCCAGAATTGTGGAAAGATGCAAATTAAGCCATAATAAATTTATACGGAGTTAAACTATAATTACAGTTTGATTGGCAACTGTATCATATGAAAACTATGTGAATTTTGGTGTGTTCTTACTTCTTAATGCTTTTTTTTTTTCGGAGAAGCAGTGTGATTAATGAATTTGTTTGTACTCACGGAGTCATAGTCACATGCTTTGGTCTAACAACAACAACACAACGTTCCGTCTCGAACGTTCTATGTCGAGGACTCCAATCATGGCCAAAAAAAACAAAAACAAAAACAAAATAACATTTACAAACATTTAATTTTATTTTTGTTTGAAAATTGAAATACACATTATCTTTTGCTATATCTTGTACCATATCTTTCGATATGTAGTGAAACATTGTCAGTGAGAGGTTGCATTTATAGAAAACATATGTACTTTTTTTTTGGGTAAGTGGGGTTCGAGACTAGCACAATTCAAGACAAGACTAGTAGGTTTTGAGATAGGAGGCATGCTCATGTACATTCCTTTAGCTTTTAATTCATCCATCATATTCATCCTTTATAGCTAGTCTTTCTGTATCTACATGTGATTATTGTTATTGAAAAATAACAAGGAAAATCAAAACCCACCCTTCCTACTTTTGGGAGGTGAATTTTCTGACCAGGATGATTTTTGTCTTTAAGTTGAAAGGTATGTGTTGAAAGTAGGATAAGACATTTCACCGGTTCTTTGCCTTTCTATGAGTTGTCTTCTATGAACTAAATTTCACTCAACACATTGTGTGTCTATATATATATATATATATATATATATGATAATTTGATAGTTAGGAAGTTGGGGATTTGAACCTTAAACATTATGAGATGCTAGTTAAGTTACAAGATTCTTGGTTAACATATTGTATATTTATATTCATACATATTTTATTTTTATATTCATACATATTTGGAGAATAAATTTACTTATGGATGAGTGTTAAAAATATTGTTATTGTCTACAAATATAAGCAATAAATAAATAGAAAGAAAATTAAAACCATCTTTAGCGACAAAGTACTTCATTATTTTCCATTTCATCACTCAATAAGATGGATGATAATGTAACCATCTTTAGCCCTCTTTTTTTGTAGTGCTTCCCTACTTAGAATTGACCTTAATTTCAGCCACTTAGGCCATCACTTAAGGTGCCTACTATGTAAAGGCCTCTAAATGTGAGGGGAATAAGTTTTTATTTTATTTTATTTAAAAATATGTGAATTGTATGTTTTCCCCTCCACTCATAAGAAGTTCTAAAAAGTTATTGATCGATTGATAGAAATCCAATCTATTCGCCAGTAAGTGAACTAGCTTATAGCCTTATGCATACGTATAGATACATTTAAAAATAAACATAATTAGATGCATATTTAAATCCTTACAAAAGTTAAATACTATTAATGAACATTTTTAAAAAATATTTTGTTGAACTCTTAAAAAAAACCTTGTAAGAAAATTATTTGATAAAACATGCAAATTGCTCATTTTTGTTTATTTTTTAATTTTTTTTTGGTTACTTCTTAACTTAATTTATTTCATGTGTGCATTTTGCAACAAAATATAAACAACCAATTTTTAGAATAAGGTATACTTTTACAAATAAAGTCATTTGACACAAAATGAGAGAGGGAATGACACTTGGCACCAATTGAAGCCCATTTGAAATATAAAGACACTTGGCATCACATTAGGACAATTAAAAAGGCACTTAGCACAAAATTGAAGATTAATTCCAATCTAAATTGGATTATTGATTTAATTTTTTTTCTCAATTTTCACTTAAATATATATATATATATATGATATATGAATAGTCATATTAAAAATTATGAATAATAGATTTTGAATAAAAATTTGTAATGTAGAACATTAATTAAAACCATTTAAGTGATATTTAAATATTAAAAAAAAAATCCATTTAAGGTTGTTGCCTTAGGCCTCAAATTGTAGTAGACCAACTTTATCTCTCCCTACTTAATCATAACCATAGCAATATCCTACTAGCAAAGCATTGGGCCATAGCTAATGCAACCCCACCAAGGTATCAATGATTCATTTCTAAAAGATATGGTCATCATATTTTCTAAATTGGATATTAGATTTTGAATGTCATTATTTTTTCTGTGCCATATATACGAAGTATTAGATACTGAATTTTGTTACTATTATCTTTTAACATAAACTTTAATATAAGTGAGTAGTGACTTTTCAAAAAGGGTAGTAGTAAAGTTATTATAAATTTTATTATAAAAGGTTTATAATCTTACAAAAAAAGGTTTTTTTTTTTTTTTTTTTTTTTTTTTTTGAGAAAGTACAAAAAAGGTTAAATTGATATTACAACGTGAAACTAATTAAGCAAGTGACAAATAATTTTTTTATTCATATATATTATAATTGTTGACGTAATCGTGATTAGTGTGCTATAGAAATAGAAGTATCATAAAAAAAAAAAAAAAAGTGCTATAAAAGTGACACCAATGATACCTCAAAGGAAAAATGGTATTGTTTTAATCATACGTTAACAACTTACCATCTTATCAAGTCTTGAGAAAAGACTGGAAAAAAAAAAAAAAAAACTTGTATTTCTCAAGTTGAAAATGTCAAAAACTAGAGGTGAGATTAGAAAAAAAATAAAGAAACGTAAAAATAAAGAAAGAGAAAAAAAAAAAAAAATTTTGAGACTTTAAAAGGTATTATACTTTAAAAGGTATTATAAAGTCACAAGTTACGATGACATTAACCATAATTTTCCCGCGGTATTCAACTATCCGGAAGTACGGAGAGTCAAAAATCAATACTTAACATATACTAATAAATCAATATAAAAAATGAAAAAAAATATTACTATTAAAAAAAACAATCTGAACCCTTCAAAACGATGGCCCTTTAAGTTAATCTCGTTTTTTGTTTTTTATGTTTTGAGAAATATTTAATTTCGTATTCGGTGACCGTAATTACCGGCAACAGTACTAAATTACTATACAAATCCCAGTAGATCCAAGAAAGCGTTTTCTTTGAAACATACCAAGTTTTTTTTGTTGTCACTACCAATAAAATATATAAAAGGAAAAACCAAACCCACAAGACCTTTCTCTTTCTCTCTATCCCTGTGTTTTTGTTTGTCTGTTGTGCTATTGAGCTTGTGATGCAGAGGTAGAGGACCTAAAAGCAAAAGGGCTGCTAAATCTGGTGGAGGAGGTAGAGAATCCATGGATTCACGGAGGCTAAGCTGGGTTTTAGCTGTGATTTCATTGGTCTGTCATGTTTGTACTGTCAGAGCTGGGGACATAGTTCACGGTGACGATACGGCTCCCAAGAAGCCTGGCTGTGCCAACGACTTCGTTCTGGTAAATCTAGTGCTGCTTTTCCTTTTTTCTTAGATACCCATTTCTTATTTCAGTGATTTATCAGCTGGGTCTTGCTCAATTTGTTTTGTTTTTTTTTTTTTTTTTCTCTGGGTTTTGTGTTTTATGGGTTAATGATATGGAAGAATATAATTATAGTAATTAGTAAGTAATTTTTTGTTGTTGTTTAATTTGGAGCTAATTGTTTGTCCACATGCAGATGATGCTGAGCTTGCAATTTATTTATTTATTTGTTTCCTTTTTTCCTCTATTATATCTAAGACTCGAATTAGTATGGAATATGGACCTATTTATAGTTTAATTTACTTAGTAAAAGTAGATTTCTCATTTCTACATATATGCCTCTGAAATTTGTGCTAATTCTAATCTTTCCTGTTATTTTCCTCTTCATTAGGTTGGATGTGGGCTTCTTCTTCTTCTTTTTATTTTTTTAATGTTTAAAATAATTTTTTTATTCTATGCATTTTGCAGTCAGTGATGTTTTTGGGGGTTGTTAGCCTTAAATTATCTTATAGTGGGTATTAAGCTTTTGAATTGGTATGACAATAATGCTATTCAGGTAATTTAGCTGTGTGAATCTTATGAAGTGGAAGTGAGAATTATGACAAAATTTGTCATAGGTTTTTTGGGTCATAATTGAGTGCCTTCTCCATTTCTTTATATCCTTTTTGCTTTCTAGATTGACATAAAATGTATCTGCTTTGGGGAAGCTATAATGGGAAGCTCATTTAGTAATGATTTGATGTATTATACCTTCTTTTTTGTGGTTTGGCCTATTTTCTCATACATTAAACAAATGTGGCTTTATGTCAGGTAAAAATTCAAACTTGGGTTGATGGCATAGAGAACGCTGAATTTGTTGGTGTGGGTGCTAGGTTTGGCACTACCATCGTGTCAAAGGAGAAAAATGCAAACCAAACTCTCCTTAAACTTTCGGACCCTCTAGATTGTTGTACTACGCCAAAGAATAAGGTTTTTCTTTTTTTCCATTCCATACATTCTAGACATCTAAACATAGCCATGCTGATTGGGAAAAATGCATTTGTTGATATTAATGTTTGTGGTACTGTGATTTTGATTGTGTTAGGTTGCTGGAGATGTTTTAATGGTGGAAAGAGGCAACTGCAAATTCACAACCAAGACAAATGCTGCAGAAGCTGCTGGTGCTTCAGCTGTACTCATTATAAATAACCAGAAAGGTAATCTACATATCTGTTTTTGCCTTTTGATGTGTGTATTAACACAATTGAAGCTGTGTAAGGGGCACACCAAATAAATGTGTTATACTACTCTGAAAATTGATATTTATATTACGATCCAATTTTTCATGAACATGCATAGTGTTCTTCTATTGATAATCTGTGATAGGGGAAAAAGGTTTTATTCTTATTACTTATCAAAAAAAAAAAAAAGTCTATGATAGGGTGAGATATATAGATACTGGTCCAAAATTAGATACTGAAGCAGCAGGGGAGAGAGGTGATACAAAGCTAAAGGTCAATACTGTTACCATTACTAACTTGGTATTGAGCTTGTTTTTTTCTTCCTGCAGAACTTTACAAGATGGTTTGTGAAAAGGATGAAACTGATCTAGATATAAAGATTCCTGCTGTAATGCTTCCGCAGGATGCTGGTGTAAGCTTGGAAAAAATGCTAAAGAATAGTTCATCAGGTAAGCATTTCCATGTTCTACATAACTACAAAGCAAAACTAAAACCTGTTGTCTACAAGTGATCTATTATTCATCATAGCTTTTTTGTTACTTCAAAAAGTGATTATGTATTTAGTCATCTCTCTTGAGTGAGTAAATGTGCACCATCTTTTCAGGCAAATATAATTATCCCACTGTTACTTTTATACAGCTTACTTAGAATTTATAGGCTTCCTGCAGTGTCTGTGCAGCTATACTCTCCACGCCGACCAATAGTCGACATAGCGGAAGTATTTTTGTGGTTGATGGCGGTCGGTACTATCTTGTGTGCATCTTATTGGTCTGCATGGAGTGCTAGAGAAGCGGCTATTGAACAGGACAAGCTACTTAAGGTCATCAATTGTTGTTCTTAGATAAATATGTTTATCCTTTCTAAACTAGTGTTCTTCTCTTTGCAGCTATAAATGCCGTCTGAGTTACAAAATTATCTTGTTCTTGTAGGATGCAGCAGATGAAATCCCGATTGCTGAAGCCATGGGCAATACTGGTGTTGTAGACATTAACACAACATCTGCTGTCCTGTTTGTTGTTATTGCTTCATGTTTCTTGGTTGTACTATATGAACTCATGTCATACTGGTTCCTTGAGCTTTTGGTGGTTCTTTTCTGCATTGGTGGTGTAGAGGTATAATATCTCCCTACTTCATAATGATCATATTTGCCAGCCTGCTCATGTAAATACTTGTATATATGCATATATCTGCATTTTCTTTTAATTCAAGCACCACAAAAGAATTGCAGACATGCGCATGTGCACATGCGCATGTAATATGCACCTTGAGTTAAAGGTTCACCATGTTGTGATTATAGTACCAGAACCTGAACATATTTTACTTTGTCTTTGTTGTGTTATCCTTTTCTTAGTTTACCTTTTTATTTTCTTCTATTTCTTGGTCAATTCTAACTATGTAGTTCCTTGTATATGCAGGGCTTGCAAACTTGCTTGGTGGCTTTATTGTCAAGGTACAAATAATATCTCTTACTGAGAAATGAGTCAAAAGGGTTTCAGCATGTTAAACAAATCTGTATTTGAGAAACTAACCAGCCACATAGGCACTTGCTGCCTGGTGGTAACAATTTTTGCATCTTTGCCTTGGTGGCTCAGATTAGGTATTGGCATCTGTTAGTAGGTTGCTATGATTTTTTTTTTTGGATAGATAGGATAGAAATTCAACCTATGGTGTACACTCCATGATGATTGCTCTTTGTCATCAGGTCAAGACACCAATTGTTTTCTAGTGTAGGCAGGGTTTGAACTTTGAACCCCCAGGTCTGTTGTTCAACGATAAGAGACTTACCATTTGAACTAATTGGAATCCACTATAAGTTTCCATGATTGAAAATCCCCAAATTGGAAATGTCTACAATATCATGTTCTCCTTCCCTGAATACTATTACATTACATAATCATAAACGCTTTAATATTCTAGCAAAAAATGATGCCCCTTTGCTGTGAATGTAGAAATTATGTCCATTTAAAAATCTTCTAAATATATGAAAAATCATAAGTATTCAAGCATTTGAAATCTTGACTCAGAGAAAATGCGGTAGAAAATTTTCTAGCTTTGACACCCCCCTCCCCTAAAAAAAGAAAAAAACTCAGTTGGCCTTTGTGCTTATGCATGTGTAGGCAGGGTTTGAACTTTGAACCCCCAGGTCTCTTGTTCAACGATAAGAGACTTACTATTTGAACTAATTGGAACCCACTATAAGTTTCCATGATTGAAAATCCCCAAATTGGAAATGTCTACAATATCATGTTCTCCTTCCCTGAATACTGTTACATTACATAATCATAAATGCTTTAATATTCTAGCAAAAAATGATGCCCCTTTGCTGTGAATGTAGAAATTATGTCCATTTAAAAATCTTCTAAATATATGAAAAATCATAAGTATTCAAGCTTTTGAAATCTTGACTCAGAGAAAATGCGGTAGAAAATTTTCTAGCTTTGACCGTGCCCCCCCCCCCCCCCCCCTCCCCTAAAAAAAGAAAAAAACTCAGTTGGCCTTTGTGCTTATGCATGTGTTTGTATATCATTTCTTACTAGTTTACTTGTGCCCATTTAGGTGAAGGATTTTGTTTCTTAACTATTAAAAGGGATAGAACTAAATCTACGCATGCTTGTGCAGGTGGTTCAAACGTACTGCAGAATCATATGTTAAAGTACCTTTCTTTGGAGCTGTTTCATTCCTAACTTTGGCGGTTTCTCCATTATGCATAGCATTTGCTGTTGTTTGGGCAGTTAAACGAGATGTCTCCTTCGCCTGGATAGGTCAAGATATACTTGTAAGTTTAAACTTCACTATATGCTGTTTTTCCTTTTCCTTTTCTTTTTTATGATTAAAAGTATTAGTACTAGCAACAACAGACTATTGGCCAGTATACATTAGGATCTCTAAATATTACTGAGTAATCAATGTCTATTCACTGTTGATGGTACACCTGCATAATTTAGTTCGCATTATTGCCATGAGCCAAAAGAGTTCACCCAATCTGTAGGATTGGTATTGCTTGTCAAGTAATGCTCTATTGAATTTTCGTCTGCTTTCTTCTATAGTAATTTCATATATATATATATAGATGAGATGCTAATGATTGAAAATTTAAACAGATCTTAAACATGGGGCATGAGACCTATTCCAAGTTATCTGATTGATTCTTAGGAAAATGCAAGTACTTATAGGATGAAATTCAACTAATACTTGCTTATCTTTTCCTTTTTCTTCAATCAGGGAATTGCGCTGATTATTACTGTTCTTCAAATTGTCCATGTACCCAATCTCAAGGTAATGATTCAAACTTTTTGTTTTATTGGAAGGGAATGACTCTACACTAGGCTATATTTATAAAAATATATAATTAAAAAAAAAAATTTATAATCAGTAGTGTGAAACAATATCAATGCTATGAAGCAGTTAAGCTGAACTAAAAATTTATGGTTTTTATATTTGTTTTATTTTATTTTGTTTTTATTTTTACAGATATTCATTGATAAATGTTTGGGAGAATTACATAAAAAGGTTTAAAGTTTATACCCTATTTCAGATTAGTCCCAGGATTTTAATAGACAAAATTAAAACCTAAATTTTAAAAAATGTTTCAATTTGAAGCCTCTCTGCATCTTTCTTAGTCATTTCTTTTATTCTAGACAGGAATGGAACAGAGAGAAGTTGGAAACCATTGATTAAATTATGTATTTCACCTAGGGCTTGTTTCTAAATCAATTTGGTAGCCACTGAACAGAAGGTGGAGAGAGAGAGAGAGCTTCTCTCTGTCCATCTCTGTAAATTCTCCGCCAATAACTTTCTCACTCTCTGTTTAGTGGCCACCAAATTGATTTAGAAATAAGCCCGAGGTGAAATACAGGATTTAGTCAATGATTTCCAATTTCTGTGTTCCGTTACTGCCTAGAATAACTGACATGAATAATATAGATGGACAGTGGCTTCAAATCGAAACAATTTCATAAGTCTAGGGCTTTAATTGACGAAATTAAAAACTTGGGATCTAATCTGAAATATGGTATAAACATTGGGCCTTTTTATGAAGTTTCCCCTAAACGTTTTATGATGCCAAAAATGTAAATGTGAAGGTAAGCTGGCATCAAGCATTTTGATGTGTTTAATTAATAAGAAGCATGTGATTGTTTATGTGTAAATCCAAATTTATCAATTTGAAACTTCTACAGAAATTTGAGTAGGGAGAGGCTCAAGTTTGGCACATTTGAGAGCATGTTGAAATTTTTAAATATGTTCGGCTCTTACGGTTACTTGGAGAGTTGCTTGTGGCTGAATTCTTTTATGGCATTGTATATAATTATCATGAGCGTAATGTTGGTTTAGTTTACAAATTTAAGTAATATAGCTGCTACACATAGGGGTGTCAATCTGTGCAATCAGTCAGTTTTTTTGCCTATTTTTGCATTGCACAGATGAGGCTGGTGTCCCAAATTTGTAAACTGCACCGCACTGTGGAATGGGCTGGACCGGCCGCATCATAGGGAGGTTTTCCATGTGGTGCAGTTGGCTAGATCAGTACACATTTCTCTATATTTCCAATTCAAAACTCGTTTCAAACTTTTGAAGTTGAATGTATGCATTTCTTAATATCAGTAGCCCCAAACAAAGTCAATTAATGAATTTGTTACAAGTATTCAGTAACCCCAAACAAAACTAAACATTTAAAAAAAAAAAAAAAAAAAAAAAAAACAGAAACCCCAAACAAAACTAATCATTAAAAAATAAAAAATCAGAAACCCCAAACAAAATCTTGTCATTCACTTCCGCAAGGGAGGGGGAAAAAAAGAAGACCTTGACTCTGGAGGGATATTGTTAGTTTTCAGTGAAATATCACCTGCAAAATAACAAAACCCTGTAGCTTTCAGGGAAATTTCACAGAGAGAGAGAGAGAGAATGAAATTTTGAGAAGAGGATGATTTCTTGGTTATCAGCCTCCAAAACAATGTTGTTTTGTGCTGCTATTGCTTTATATATATATATATATATATATATATATATATATATAAATGGGTTGGTTAGTGTGGTTTTGGATAGCTTTTAAAATCTGCATGCCAGGTCAGCCCCATCAGTGTTTCCCTTTTCCATTTCAACCACCATGGCCGATGCCTTTGGCGGTCGGTTGTGGTCAGTTCTGGCCAGTTTTGTCAGCTTGAATAACACCTCTAGCTTCACGCCTTACATGTGATGCTTGAAAGTTACTGAAAAAGGTAAGGTATCTAGAGATTGGAAAGATCTATTAGAGATATTTTGATATAGTAGGGTTTTTTGAAATATGAAATAGATAAGGTGGCTTTCCTGTTGAAGATTAAACAATGTAATACCCAAGCAAAGCTTCTAGAGAAAGAAATAGTCTTAATTATGTTACTTTATGTTGTTGTAGTTTTTGTGCATGATGCTAATAGCTAAAGTGGGCGATCAAGCAAACTGCTTTTGAACAGCTTAAGATATTTTGTTTGCCAGCTCAACTGAGCTCATCTCTATCCTGAACAAGCTTGATTTCAAGTTTAGCTACAATACAAGCCAGCTAACAGAACACTAGGGTTGGATTTATTATGTGTCACATGTGATACTTAAAAAATAAAAAGCATGTAATACTGACAAAAGCATGTGAGCACTTAGCTTCTGTGCTGCTGTATGTCATGAAACACTTGAAATTTTGCTTAACAGTGCACAGTGACAAAAGTGAGGTTATTAAGTTTGAGAGCTGCTGTACCTGTTACCTAGGTGGCTGAAGTTGGGAAAAGGATATAGTGAATTCATTTCTGTTTTGCACATTATTTCTCATTATCAATCTTTATATATAAGTTTCTTTTCCTACCTTTGATTTTCATATATGGTTCATGAGCTGGTTTAACTGGATTGGATTGATCAAATGGGTTTAATGGTGGCCCAAGCTAAGTTCAAAGCCATGACTATGACTTATGTTGTATTTTTGTTTTGTGTCATATTGGAAGTTTCATAATTGCTTAATTTTAGATATGTGCAGTTCTAGAAGTGTATTATAATATTAGTTAATCTTTTACAATTAATATTTTGTAAGTTTTTTTATTCATTAGTTTTACTTCATGTCAAGAGTTTTATGTGGAATAAATATGTATATATATATATATATATATATATATGTGAAAAACAGAATATGCCGCTATGCAATTGAATGACTATTCTTCTGACATGATTCTGAATGATTTGTTATCAGGTGGGTACAGTTCTTCTCAGTTGTGCCTTCTTGTATGATATCTTTTGGGTGTTTATTTCTACGAAGTTTTTCAGTGAAAGTGTGATGATTGTGGTAAGTAATCAATATAGTGTTACTCTTTATGATAGATCATGACAATGGTTTAGACTACTTGGGGTTTCAAATGCTGAAGAGTACATCCAATCATTTATATCTTTTCAACAGGTAGCTCGTGGTGATAAAAGTGGAGAGGATGGTATCCCGATGCTACTAAAGATCCCACGCATGTTTGATCCATGGGGTGGTTACAGCATCATAGGATTTGGTGACATCCTTTTACCAGGACTGCTAATAGCATTCTCTCTTAGGTTAAAGCTCCTTTTCATCTTTGCAAGAGTTTTGTTCTTACAATTGCTTGAGCTTGCAAGAGTTTTATTTTTACCAGTGCTGCCAATCCTTGGATGGTTTTCTGTTTTTCTGGATATGGTCAGCATGTTCATTTTCCTGATTTGACAGCTTTAATCAAATTCTTTGAATTGCCTAGTATTTTTGGAGTTCTAGTCATAATAATTCATTCAAAAAGATATTGATTTGAGTAATAAATTTGGTTAATTTTAAGAGAATTGGAACCGGTATAAGAAGATAAGAAACTGCCATTACCTTCTTCATTTATAGAAAGACCTTGTGCTTGCTTGGAGTTCTGATTTTCTTTTGTTTCTCTCTGTTTTGAATGCTCAAAATTCTTCCTCTGACCTAGAAGATGCAAGAAAATAAGGAAATTTGGGTTCTTGCAACAGTCATCCCAAGTTTATATAGTCCTTATTACAGCCTTTTTTCTGCTTGTGATAATTTTCCAATACTTGGGGTTCTGTATTTAATCAATACTTTTTATATAATAAAATATATGTAATCAGTACCTTGGAATGTCCTTGCAGGTATGATTGGCTGGCAAATAAGAGTATACGAGCTGGATACTTCTTATGGGCAATGATTGCTTATGGATTAGGTAATCAATAGTTAAGGAATCTCCTTTCTTTTGTTATCTGATATTAAGACTTAACATTTTTCATAAAATTGTTAGATATAAGAAGTGTTATATTCTTTTCCATTGTCTATAATCATGTCTTTATATAGCAGGAACTTTTTCCCTTTCTTAAGATTGTCATACATACTTTTTTTTCTTGACATCTATGACAGGTCTTCTCATTACATATGTGGCATTAAACTTGATGGATGGACATGGCCAACCAGCGCTGCTTTATATCGTCCCATTTACACTTGGTAAGCAAGTATATTGCAAATGGATGGACATGTTAGATTGCAAAATGGCTTAATATGTTACTGTTACCTTATCAATTTATACGTATGTTGCAGGGACCTTCCTAACATTGGGAAGGAAGCGAGGTGATCTCAAGGTCCTTTGGACTAGAGGAGAACCAGAAAGACCCTGCCCACATATCCATCTTCGACACTGTGATGAATCCCATGAAGAAAAATAACTTGATTTTCTATTAAATTGTAGTGTATTGCTGATCATTAGGAATCTGGTAAATAACCCACCAGCTTAGCATAACATAGTGTTGTATTATGTTGAACCCCTTTAAATAAACCAGGGGCTTGTTATCAATCAATTAAGAATACTAAGCGTTCAACATTTTGAGGGTTTTGACGTTTTGCATGTGGATGGAAGTTCACTTTTTCTGCTGTAATACCAACAGAAAGAATGTTGAGTATCATAGCTTGGATATAGCTTCTTATAGCTTAGGTTCTCTAGTAGAATTCAACCATGTTGATGCCTTGACTAATCACGCATGGTTGAATTTAAATGTTTTTGGAAAAGGATAATGATAGTTTTATTGCATTGATCAATACCTCCATGTGGTTGAATCCAAATGAAGAACATAAGGTGTTGCACCTATTTATATCTTAGGAATCACGGACACAGTACATGTATGGGTACAGGTACGATATGGTGACACGAGCAATTTTTGAAAAATTATAACATGACACAATAGTTATGACATTGGTGTGACAGATACGACATTGGTATAGGACTTCAAATAAAGTGTCCCTACTTCCTAGATTATATCTAATTTTATCATTAAGTTTAACTTAGACATTGCCTATATTATAACTTCAAGCTAAACTTGTCATGTGTAAAATACTCTTCAGTCCCCTTTCTTTTGCACTTTAGCAATTTTTTTTTTTAAACTTTTATATTCACTACTATTGAGATAGTATGTTGTAATTTGTACATGATAAAAAAAAAAAAAAAAAGAAGAAGAGTTAGTTGTAGATTCAGGTAGAAGTGTTGCGATTTGGGACGGGATATTTTTGGTTGAATTTACAACTGTTGAAAGTTATTTCCCATTGGTGAAACTCATATGAGCCATAGTTAGAGAAAATCCCAGAAACAAAAGTTTGGCGTCAACTCAATCGAAGATGAAAAGATTTGGACAGCCTAAATTGTGAAAGGTCATCTAACCTTCAATCACCTGATCATAAAATAGATATTCAAATCAATTTATGTATTGATATTGTCCATTTTAGTAACTTGAGTCCACTAGAATATGCCCGAATATTTTGTACAAACAAGAATATTTCGCGCATAAACTAGTCATAAAAGATAATAAACACTAGCTCAGTATAAAAGATAATAAACACATTGATGTAATGTACAACAACAGACGTACCTCAATTTCGTGGTTCAAGATTAGAATGTGTCATTATTAAGTGGAATATATCAGTAATATATTGTTGCTTGTAATTTTATTTTATTTGATACATATTGTTGCTTGTAATAGAAGTTAATAGTGTCGGTGTTTTTTCTAGCAAATTTAAAATTATGCTGACATATATTGTAAATCCATCATAAGACGTGATTAACCTTCCCAAAAATCACATGATTATGCCATCAAACTAATGATTTTAAAGCAAGAAGCGAGCTAGTTCATAATCTTCCCAATGCAAATGCTCCTAATTCCTTATCCTTGTCTAGTATGAAAGGGATGATAAAATTAGCGAATAGTGACTACTGCTTCCTGCTAATTAAAGGGGTGCACTTTTTAATGCAGTTCTTTTTTTTTTTTTTTTTTTTTTTTTTGTAATATGTATCACAATTTGTTAAGTTGATAGGTTGTAATAATGTCACTTTGATATAAATTTTTCATTAATATTATTTTTATTTATGTATCAATTATAACATTTTTTTGAGAAAATTTAAAGTTTCAACTTATGGCAAACATCAATAATAATTGTGAAATTTTTTATATTTTTATATTGTCATGTATCAAGTAATAATTGGATTACTTTTTACCTAATATCAATTATAGACCCATAAGAGATGTACAGTTCAATGTTGTTTGTATTTTTTAGAAATACGTTTGAATGAAAAAATATATAAAAATACGTGTAATATTATTTAAAAATTAAAAACATGTATTTAAATACATGTACCAAACGCCACTTATAATCTCATTACAAGCTCACATATGCACAAGTTGCCACAAAGTATACAATCTTAGAAGAATAGATAACTTTTTAAATAAGAGTAGACATTTTGAATGAAAGAGAGTGGCTGCTTTTTCACCAAAAAAAGAAAAAGAAAAAAAAAGAGAGTGGCTGCTATAATCTGCTGGCTCCCATGACCAGTTCTATGTTTAGGTGAATTTGTCATGATGCAGAATTGTATAACAATTAACTAGCCTGTGACAGTTCCAGTCCAAATATTATTAAAAAGTAAAAGAAAAAAAAAGGCTGTGACAGAACATAATCCAAAATAAATTGCAGCAAAGTAACTTGCACATTGTACAAAACAAAAATCAGCAAATAAATGATAAAAGATGAGCATCATTAAACAGTGAGAGCATATTCTAGTTGAAGGAACTTGTTCCCGTGATAAATCATCTTTGTCTTGACAATATATGTACCAGTTGCGTCTTGGTCTGTTGGTCATTGCCTTGAGAATTACTTGGCAAATATTCTTAATGGTTAAGTTGGGCCAGTGGTGGGCCATGATGATGACATAGCAAAGTATAAAATTCAAGGAACTGAGATCAAATCGATAGCCACGTGGCCTCTGGTTAGAGGTTTTGGCATTGTGCCTTTGAGCAATGAGTAGGAGCTCTTGATTTTTGTTTTGTTTTGGGTGTAAAAAAAAAAAAAAAAAACTCAAAATTGTTTTGTTGCTTTTAATGTGAAGAAATGGTTGGCATTGGGGCTAAGTTTAAGCACACTCTAGCATGTGGGGCTGAGCCGTTGGGTGGCTGCATGTGAGGTTTGGGGGCACAAAACCCAGAAAGGTATATCCTTCATGAGTGTGAGTTGTCTAGCACAACAAGCTCTTTAAAAAAAAAAATTGTAAAGCTGAAAAAGATGATTGCAATGAAGAGGATAAAAGGCCCACAAAACTCAGTTAAATAAAGAGAACATAGAAATACATAAGAAGGGGATGTGTGGTCCAAGACTTGCACCTATTCCTTGTCAACCATGTTTGTTAATGAAAATGATACATAAATGAATAAAATAACTTTAAGGATAACATTGAGTATGGACTATCATGCTTAGCATCCAACATCAATCAATTTTGAGACAAAATATTTTTTAAAATTATTTTAATAATTATTGACTTTACATATAAATGGTATTGTCAATAATAAATCCAAATAAAAATAATATTACTTTAATTATAATAAATCATATTAATAATTAAAAAATATATAGTATATATCCCGAAACACAAGTTAGAAAATGGGCCTACCACTACATTTATTCTTTTTTTTTTTCTTCTTTTTTTGACACAAAACAACTTAGAATAAATTACACATCTGAGAAGGTAGTAAGTTGTTATCAATAGATAACAAAATGATTTAGCGAATCAGTATAAGAATTAATAATAATCTTTTTTTTTGAAAGGGAATTAATAATAATCTAACAATTCAACCATTTGTGAAATTTATCTAGAAAAAGTCTGTATGTGCTGAAATATTCCTAGTATGAATGGACATGGGCGAAAGCAAAAGGGGAAAAGAAAAGAAAATCATGGGCCAAACTGCTTTGGAAATGGACCCCTTTGTGAGTACTGAGCACGGTAATATGACGTTGCAAACAGTAATTAGTAATTACTCTTCATAATGTCGCGCATACTTGTTGCCACGTGCTCGCACAAAAGGCAGTTACTTTCCTAACGGTCACATAACGGTCAGTTTCTCTCAGCCATTAGATTTGGTTTTCATTGCACACCATTTTTGTCGTTGTGATTGTATGCCCCAAGTCCTACGTCAGAAGCTTAAATAAGCAATTAAGAGCATTAGCATTGGTTTACACCCCCCAGTTTGGGTAATTTGTAGAGTAACATGAGTTTGTCACACTATATTCTTAGTTAGCAGAAAGTGGAAAGAAGTTTAAAGGATAACATCTTGAGTTTTTGAGGCTCGAGTTCAGTGAAGAAATCGAGTCTCGAAACCTCGAGATCGATTGCTGACATGGAGATATTTTTGCCACATGGAACTCGAGTCTTAAAGACTCGAGTTCCATAGAAGAAGAAAAAGAAGAATCTAAAGAACACGATGAAGATCTGAGATTCTAAGAAATTAAAGATGAAGAGACCCACAGAAGATCTGAAGAAAGAACACGATGAAGATCTGAAGAAATTGAAGAAAGGAACCCATGGAACCCAAAGAAGAACACGATGAAGAACCCAAGCACAAAGAAGAAAGGATTCCACGAAAGAAGAACCAAGAAGAACAACAAAGAAGGAAGTACTCGATTTCCACATGGATTTTTTTCCACATTAGATTGCCATCACATGCAACTCGAGTTTTAGAAATTCGAATTCCACTTTTGAACTCAAGTTTTAGAATCTTGAGATGCTAGTTTGCTACATAGTTTTGTAAAATGACAACTAACTAAAATATTTCAAAAATAATGTTAAATGCAAAAAAAATTCCCCTCTAGTTACTATTATACACACTAAACCCATAAAAATGAGCTCCATTCGGGTATGGAAACCTAAAAGTTTTTTGCAACTTGCTATGGTAAGTATGGGTATATACAACCTATCGTAGCAGAGGATGAATAAATAAAATATTATTTTTTCTTTCCTCTCTCTTCTCTTTCTTCTCAATCTCTGAGTGTCTCTCTCCTCTCTCTCTCTCTCTTCTTCTTTTCTTTTTCAATCACTCTCACTCTCTGTCTCCGATCCCTATCTTTCCTTCTCCAACTCTTCTCTCTTCTCTGTTCTTTTTTCATCTTTCTCTCTCTTGATTTGGAGGTTTTTTTTCTTGGTTGTGGGTTATGGGTCTGGTGGGGTTGTGGTAGAGACGTGGGCTATGGGTTGTGGGTTAGATGGGGCTATGGTGGAGACGAGATCTGTGGGTTTTTGGTGGTCGTGGGTGATGTGATGGTGGCGGCGTGGGGATTGTGGGTCAGATGGGCTGTAGGTTTTGGTGGATCTTGGTGGGCGTGGGATGGGCTGTGGGTTGGTATTTAGGTGGCCGAATCGGTGTTGGTATGGTGATTGGGTGGCCGGATTAGTGGTTTTGGTTTTTGGGTGGTTGTGCTTGGTGATTTTTTTTTTTTTTTTTTTTTTTTTTTTTTTTTTTTTTTCCTTCTTCTGTTTTATTGGTGGTTTCTGCCTTGGTGGGGGTTGTTGCCTTGCTAGGGTGTGTGGTGGTGGTGGTTGCTACCTTGCTGGGCATGTGTGGTGGTGCAGTGGTGGTTGTGATTGGTTTGCTTGGGAGATAGAGACAAATCGAAGAGATAAAGACAGAGAAAGAGAGGAAAGAAAGGAATGGAAGAGATATAATTTTTTTTTTTTTTTTTAATTTGTATGGTTTATATTACTTTAATCAATTGGATGTAAAAATAGAAATTGGGATGTTGGAGAAATTGTAAAATGAGATGGTAAAATAGATAAAGTAGGTTTTTGAGGATGCAAAATAGAACTTTTTGGCATCCCCGGCTGCTAATGCTAACGGGGCAAGCAAGATTGAAAGAAAAAAATTAAAAATAAATAAAAAATTCACATTATGGGTTTTACTAACAATAGTAAATTATTCTAGAAAAGATAAATGCTATGTTAACAATATTTTCACAATACTTTTACAACAAATCATAGATGGTAAGTTATTATTGATTGTTATAAGTGGGTAAAAAAGTAATTTAAGTAGTAAATTTAAATTATATCTAATAATAACTTACCACTTGTCTTATAAAAAATAAAAAAAATAAAAAAAAAAAACAAAAACTTACCACTTGTGAAAATATTGCAAATGTAACAATTTTCTTTAAAATTTTTTTTATGAAAAAGTAAAAAAGTCATTAAATTTTTTTTTATTATATAGTTTATTCAATTTTATTTTTCCATAAAGGTTTTCTAAATTGGATTTTTTTTTTTTGGAGGGCATATATTAACCAGCCACTTTGCCTTTTTTAATTCAATCATTTATACTTTAAAAAAAAAAAAAAATTCAGTCATCCATAAAAATATTATCATTTTTCACAATTGTTGATATAATTTATACTAATTGATATATAGTAAGGGTCAGATTAACGGGTGTTCTTGAGGCATTTGTAAATAGATTATTTAAAAAAAAGTTTTAATACCACCTTATGAAAAATATAAAAAGAAAAAAAAATCAATTACTTTTTTTTCTTTTCATGAAACGTTTATAAAAATAGTTCCTAAACAATGCCCTTAGACCATTTGCTAACTTTTCCCATACAGTAATATTGATGATAAAGTAAATTTGATCCAACACTATTCCAATATATGTTTTAAATTGATTGTGTCTTTATTAAAATTATTAAAAAAAAAAGAGCGTCATTTTTCATTTAAGTTTTTCATATTAATCCGTTAGTTATTATTATTATTTTTAAGATAAGATTGAGATTGTATTGAGTCTAAACAATATAAGAAGATTGAAAAAGTAGACATACTTAAACACTGAAAACATTCGTAGAGTAATTACATACAACCCACATTTTACATTTGGCTTTAATCTTATAAGCTTAGTTTTTAGTTCTCAGTTTTTATAGACTTGAACATGTTCAATCTCTAACTCTAAATCTTTTTTTAAGTCCAAGTCCAACTGAAATAAACTTAAATATGATTTCCTTAACAATTTATTCTTGCAAATAAAGTTACAATTATTAAAAATTTTGATTGACTGTGAGTAGAGTGGCTAAATTTGAACGTGTTTTTAATTTGTTATTTGTTAAGTGGGGATTGGGGCATGGACCATTCAGTCAATCAATAGTTAGTAAATGTTAACACCAAAAGACAATTAGACAAGGGATGATTCTTAAAAAAAAAAAAAAAAAAAAAAAGACAAGGGGCATGGGACGGGTAGTGATCGAGTGAAGATAAAAACAAATGTTAATACAAAAAATTTTTCCTTAATAGAATTACTAAGACTAATAGTTGTCAAAGTTGAGTTGAATTGTTAAATAAAAGAATTGTACAGAGTAAAGACATAAACTAATTGATAAAAATATTCTAAATAATAATAATTGAAGTTCATTTAACAGCAATAATTAATATGTTTATCAAATTTTTTTTTTTTTTTTTTTTTTTTAAATTTGAGATAGAAATCTAACTCTATCTTAATCTAAGTACATATATGTGTGAATCTCCCTTCTAAAGCCTTGAGTCACAGCCCTTACCCTCTCACCCCACAAGAACTTGTACTTATGAAATGACCATCACTCCAAGGATGCGTAGTGGTGTTGTATTTAGAAATAGTAGATTATTTTCAATATTTAATCTTAGCAATCATAATTATTATGTTCATTATATGAAGAAAAAATATACCAAATGAACTTATAGTTTATCTTTTATTATCTTCTTAGTACTATGGACAAATTTATAATAAAATCATGTAGACTACAAAATTCATCTCCTACTCAAGATTCATCTTCTTATTGACCCCTTCTAGAAAAAAAAAAAAAATCTTGAAGTCGCCACTATTTAAACCTTACTTTTTTAAAGTATAAATATACTTTAACACATTTTTAAGTTTTAATACCAAAATTTCAACAAAAAGTTAGATAAGCTTTCCAAACTCTATATAATTTGGTTAGGACTTAGGAGGGCAAACATATTTTACTATTGCAAGGCTTCCTATTGGTAGGGGCTGAACTACAAGTTTGGGATTGGGGGCCAAAGCAATAACAATTATGAAAATATAACCTAGTTTATTACCCTTTTCATAAATTTTTATACTTGTTTTCAAAGTACCCTTATCTCTCTTTTATTATCATGGGTTTACTAACATATACCTTAAGTTAAGTATAAATTAGTAAATTATTTTAAGGAACTTTTTATAAAAAAATGAAAAAGTTATTAATTTTTAGAGTATACATTAATCGGATCCTATTATTATTATTATGTTAGGTTTTTTCTTTTTGCTAGGTTATCTTTCTTCTTCTTCTTTTTATTTTTTTTATTTTTTATTTATTTTTTACCCCCCTACCTATTATTCGACCTTACATCATCTTAGGAAGGGTTTGGATACAGCGTTTCAGCTTCTACGTTTTCAAGTTGTGCGTTTCAGCTTCTTTTTTTTTTTTTTTTCCCTGGACGCGCCTCTGTCACTGTTCATTGTCCATGAACAGTGATTTTAGGTTTATGAACAGTAAAAAATAGAGTGAACAGTAATTTTTCACACATTAAAAAATTATTTTGTTACAGTATTTTCAGTTTTCAGTTTTCAGTTTTAGTAAAAATAAGTTGTATTCAAACGGACCCTTAGTGCACTTTACAGTCAGAAAGTGCTGAAAACTGAAATTCATTGAGCTAGACCACATGTGATCATGGCACCTTCAATTTCCACAAAAAATTTCACATTAAGGCTGTGTTTGGTTGAATGTAAAATATTTTCCGAGTGTAAAATATTTTCAGGTGAAAATATTTTCTAGTGTTTGGTTGAATTCCAAAAAATGCTTTGGAAAATATTTTTTAGTATTTGGTTGTGTTGCTAAAAATACTCTAGAAAACCCATTTTTATCATGTTTCTCACATTTTCTTAGGATCCAAACAAATATTATTACAGAGAATCAAAATATATAAACAACACAAGAAACAAAAATCGAAATAGAAAAATCAAAATCACAAGACCAATCGTGAGAGAGGGACAGAGAGAGATTAGTTCGTGGGTGCGACTCGCCAGTGGATGAGGTGGGTCGATCTGAAGGTGGTGGGCCGATCTAGGAGTGCGTCACTCACTGGGTGGGTCAATCGGTTCGTGGCGCGATCTCGCCAGTGGACAAGGTGGGTCGATCGGTGGGTGGGTTTGTGGCGCGATCTTGCTGGTGCTGGGGTGCGACTCGCTGGTGCTAGGATGTGCGATCGGAGCTCTCGTCGATGCTTGGATGTGCGATTGAAGAGGAGTGTGTGTGAGAGACGATGGAGAGTACCGTCGGACTGTGTGAGGAGTGCGTGATCTGTGAGGAGCTTAGAGTGTTGTGTGAGGAGTGTGAATGGTTTAAAGTGAAAATAAAACCGGAAATGCTTTTACAGGAGTGAGCGCTTATTTTACAGTTAACACAGAAATGATTTTCAGTTTGACCTAATTTTCGGTACCTACCAAACATACATATTTACAGAAAACCATTTCTGGAGGTGGTTTGAACCCAAAACAATCGCACCTTACGATTGGGTAAATGAATCAGGTGGCCCAGAACAGCTAATCTAGTGGATCAAAAATATTCAAAAACTCATCATAGACAAAAATTATGATAATAATAAAAAGAATGACACTCTGTAGAGGATAAGAACAAAACCAAGGCACCAACCAGAACCTGTCAACATCCCTCTGCTCTTTCCAGAACCCTAAAAAATACCATCCTTAATCATGATAACTTGATAAGATTAAATATAAAAAACCCTTAAAAAAAAAAAAAGCACATTAATTATAACTGATTACCAAGAATTTAATTTTTTTTAAAGTAAAATAAAAAATAAAAAAAGACAACCCATTTTTGCTTCAGCCAAATAATGGACTTCCCATCTATAAAACCACCTGACCTTCTAACTTTCCTCCACTTCACTGCCTTTTACTTGAGTGCGTTCTGAGAGAGAAAAAATAGCATCTTTTTGAGCTAAGAGAAACAGAGGGAGAGAGAGAAAGAGAGAGTGAACTATGGAGGGTAAGGAAGAAGATGTTAAGGTTGGAGCAAACAAGTACTCAGAGAGGCAACCCTTGGGCACATCAGCTCAGACAGACAAGGACTACAAAGAGCCACCCCCAGCTCCTTTGTTTGAGCCAGGGGAGCTTTCCTCATGGTCCTTCTACAGGGCTGGGATTGCTGAGTTCATAGCCACCTTTTTGTTCCTCTACATCACCATCTTAACTGTGATGGGTTATAACAAGTCTACAAATAAGTGTACAACTGTGGGTATCCAAGGAATTGCTTGGGCCTTTGGTGGTATGATCTTTGCACTTGTTTACTGCACTGCTGGTATCTCAGGTTAGCTAACTTTTTTTTTTTTTTAAAAACCTTCCTTTTTCTTGTTATTCTTGCTCTCTCTCTCTTTTTTTTTTTTTTTTAACCTTTGTGTACTGATCAAATATATGTGTATATATTGTTTACAATAGGTGGACACATAAACCCAGCTGTGACCTTTGGGCTCCTTTTGGCAAGGAAGCTGTCCCTTACAAGAGCAGTGTTTTACATAATCATGCAGTGCCTGGGAGCTATCTGTGGAGCTGGGGTTGTGAAGGGTTTTGGACCAACCTTTTATGAGGGCAATGGTGGTGGAGCCAACGTTGTGAACCATGGCTACACCAAGGGTGATGGCCTTGGAGCTGAGATTGTTGGCACTTTTGTCCTTGTCTACACTGTCTTCTCTGCTACTGATGCCAAGAGAAACGCCAGAGACTCTCACGTCCCTGTATGTATTATTATTTCTCTCTTTCTTTCTTTCTTTCTTAATTTTAACTTTACTATGTTTATATATATATATATATATATATATAAATAATTTCTCCATGGGATTATTTTTCATGACCCTTGCAAGTGATTTTCTGAGTTGATTTTGCGTGGACTATTTAGCTTTGATTGCTTTGCTAGTGCTTTTGGTCTCTTCTTTGTGCCATTTATTACTTTATTAGCCGTTTTACAAAGTAATGTTTTTTATTTTATTTTATTGTTTTCCTCTTGGTTTTTTGCTTGCAAATTTTGGTCTATGGTTCTTTTGTATTTATCTTAAAAGTGGGGTTTCCGCCTGGTTATGTTTGGAACTCTTAGAGAAAGTTGATCCCCTAACTTTACCTTGCTTTTCGAAATAAGTTGGTTTATTTTCCAAAAAAAAAGAAGTTTTTTTTTTTTTTTTTTTTTTTTAACAAAGTAAAATTGACTGTTATAATTTGCAAAGCTGGTTGGTACCGGTAGGTCATAGGTGTAGGTTGTCTTTTCTTTATAATTTTTTATTTTTTTATTTTTATTTTTTTTATGCTTTTTATGGTTAGATTTATATTGTTAAGTTCTTGCATGTGCCATTGATTTGTGTGTCCTCCGGGTAAGAGAGAGGGAGAGAGACTTGTGGGGGTGCTTTCTGGGTGCTGTGACCATGTGTATATTTGTAAAATTTAAGTAGGAAATAAAAAGTTAAACTTGTTGCCCAAAACTGTTTTATACAAATCCTAAAAAGCTTATTTGAAGTTTACAATTTTAGTTATTTTTTGAGTATGTGTAAAATAGTTTTTTTGATGAAAAAAATGGGGTAGGGGGTGACCAACGTGGCGATCTATGTGACTAAAGTATCACCTTACTTGCTGGGTCTGTAGTCCTGTTGGGGTGTAAGGAAACTACAGTGAGTCATAGCTTTCTAACCTCATGAGGGACACTGGTGAACCTTGAGCTGCTGAGGGAAGCAATCCAAGTGAGTCTATATTCGGATTCAAACCTTGGACTAGACACTTAACGCATCTTGTGCATCACCGAAGACTACTAGACTACACCCCTTGGTGGTTAGTATGTGTAAAATAGTTTGTATGCAATAAACACTGCTCATAAATAAATTAAGTAGCACATTAGATTTATAAAATTTAATAAATGTATCTTAGGACCTACTTCATATCTATTAAATCTATTCCATGGGGAAAGATCGTGGTGTGACACTGTGACCCACCACCACATGCAAAGGTAGCGTAACACAAATTGTCTTGGATTCCTTGGGGTTTTTCTTTCTTATCCTTTGGTTCTCTCCCACTTTAGATTCGAAAATTATTGGTATCAATTATCAACTACAAGTGACCATCTTAATCCATTGTCTACCATATCAATTATCAGCTTGGTTTGGGCATTTAACCAGAACAAAATTCACAACAATTTTACAACAAATCTCAATTTCCTATTAAAAGATACTACCTTATTTGGGGAAAAAAAAAGTTACAGGAAAATTGACATGTCACAAGGCCAATAATGTGTTCGAATTCTTGTTCATGCTGATGTGGCATGAGTTTTAGAGCAAACTTGACATGATGTTATTTTCGTAGCTTTTCGTAGTACCTAATTTTTGCCACGTCAGTTTGAAAAAAGATTGGCATTTCACTAATACAATCCAGTATGCAAAATGTTCAGTCAGATTGTGTTTATCTCATGAATTCATATATTACTTTTATTTTTTAAAAGAAAACAGAGAAGTAATTAAGTCTTACCAGTTACGATGTTCAAATGATTAAATCAAGTGTAGTTTAGATAGCTTATTTTTTGCCAATTTATTTTATTATTTAGCTTATTTTTGCTACTATTTATGTATCCTACTGCACTTTTTGGTACTATTTATGAGTTTTACTGTACTATTTCAGATAACTTTTACTTTTACTTACAGTACTTTCAATAAAAAGTTTTCAGTTTCAGCAAAATAAGTGGATTCCAAACAGACCCCGAGTCTCTTTTTTTTCCCCTACAAATTAAATGTTGTGACAAACATCAATTGACTTTGATAGTAATCTAAGATATATGAAAAGCACAATGTTAAATGTGAAAGCAGAAATCAATTGACTAGATTAGTAATTTATGCATTAAACACAATATTCTAACCTAGTGTATTATCATTTTTGCAGATTTTGGCTCCACTTCCCATAGGGTTTGCTGTGTTCTTGGTTCACTTGGCTACTATCCCCATTACAGGAACTGGTATTAACCCTGCCAGGAGTCTTGGAGCTGCCATTATCTACAACAAAGACCATGCATGGGATGACCACGTAAGCCTTGATATATAAATCATGTATAACCTACAGTACATTATTATTGACTCTTTGACATGAGGTTAAGATTAACAATATATCTCCCTTTGATTAAAACAGTGGATCTTCTGGGTTGGACCCTTCATTGGAGCTGCTCTAGCTGCTGTGTACCACCAGATAGTTATCAGAGCTATTCCTTTCAAGGCCAGGGATTAAGAATCTTCCCACTTTGAAGCTTCTCCTCACATCATCTCTTTTTATTTTTATTTTCTTCTACTCTTTTCTTTGATGTGCATTTTTCTCTCTCCCCCTAATGTGCATTTGGTGTTAATGTATTAATTGTGTGTAAATTATGCTGTATTAAGTTTGTGACGGCTTTTAATGGAGAGTTCTTTAATGTTTATGCAACATTACCTAATTTGCTACTTTGCTTGCTGTAATATACATTACGTTTTGTTCTTTCTCATTTTATTTTGTTGAAAATCCAGTCAAATTTTATATTGAAACTGACTAAGAAGGAAATATCACGAAATACAAGAGGAACTACATCAGAGGCCTTCTTATAACTCAAATCAGCTCTTCATGGGCATAAATTCTTCTTTAACCCATTTATTTTCTTTTGCATCTATTAGAGCACTTACAGTAGCGATTTCTCAAAAAAGAAAAAAAAAAAGAAAAAAAATGCACTTACAGTAGCATCCTTCGGAATATCCTGTTAGTCTCATAGCATGGAAAGCAAGCAAAGCTTTTATGCAACCAGGATTAACCAAGAATCAAAGTGGTTGAAAGGGCTTTGTCCTTATCATAGGAAGGAATCCTGCATCTTATGGGTAGAGCTTGGTTACCCAAAACTTGAATTAAAATCTCTCCCCCATTTTTTTTTTTGGATAGGTCTTCTCCCCCCATTTTATTTTAAGCAAAAAAGAATGAAAATACTTTGTAAGTTGTAAGGATTGAAACTCTTTTTTTTTTGGGAAGGGAAGCATTATATTTTGGAAACAGTCCAGATAAAAGTAAACAAAATTTGAATGGTTGGTCCAATGAGTCTGAAATTTCATGTGATTCATGAGATTTCGGATTTATTGTCTTCTTGTTAATACTTTGACAGAATACTCAGGAGTTTTGAAAGGATTTTTTTGGGTAATTAAATTTTTTTCCTTGGCTGAAATGTTGTAAGTGAAAGGTGTGCCATACTCCCTCATCGAAAGGGACACCTTGCCAAGTGCCCACTCAGGTGATGACCAACATAATGAATGAGGCATGCTATGACCAAAGAGATTCCTTTTGATGCAAAGGGCATTTCCATCCCCCACATAAGATAGTGGGTGAGTTCCTTTAAATATATGAATAAAATTACCAAGAAAAAGACTTCAAAGATCATGCTTGCTAGTCAATTTTTTAATGCATATATTCTTTATTTAGTTTTCTACTTCTTGAAAATTAAGTTACACTACTACACAAGAAAGATCTTTAAGTCTTAACCCAAAAAAAAAAAAAAAAGTTTCTAAAGGCTAAAATGATAATAGAACAAAAAGTAACAAAATATTCCAAAATTTAAAAATATTTCCTTGACTAATCCCTAACCATCATTAGTGAAAGGTTTTTTTTGGTTATTGTTCCTTTGTCACCAAACCGTGGTTAGGGTTTGGTCAAGAAAATCTTTTCAAATTTGAGACATTCTTTTACTATTATTAATAGAATAACTAATGTGTTGATTTCCTTAAATCTCAAGGGAGGGGAGTAATTTTTTTTTTTTTTTTTTAAGTTTAAGATGAAGTGTTATTATTTCAAATTTCAAGAGAGGGGAGTATAATTTATGCCCACAAAAAAAAAAAGGAATTTTGACAAAAATCTAGAGATGTTGGAGATTCTCTTTGCAAACCTAGAATATCACCCCCCCCCCCCCCCCCTAAAAAAACTATTCGTGGACATAATTTTTTTTTTTTTCTTTTTACCATATGTTGAGAGATACAGCATTTAATTGTTGAGATGCCCAGTAGGTTTTTTTTTTTTGGTTGAGAAACAAGACAGTTCTTTATTCTAAATTAACAGAAATTTCTGTCAGCCAATACAAGATGTTGAACATCAAAGGGAATGTCATCATACCAATTTATCAGCCACAACATTCCCACTCCTCTTAACATGTATAAAAGTAGTATTAATAATGAGTCTGGTTAAAAGTGATATTTTTCCAATCACGATATATCATATTAACAATTATAAAAGAATATCATTACTTTTACCTTCAAAAATTATCATTTAGCATGAAATCAAAAAAATAGTATATGTATACTGAATTTTTTTTTTTTTGCTGAATATTATATGTATACTGAATTTATAAACAATAAAAACATCCAATTTTTGGTTGGTTTGAAGAGCTCTAATTAAAAAAAAAGTGTTTTTTTTTTTTTTTTTTTTTTTTTTTTTTTTTTTTTTGAGGTGAATAACCACGGGAAGTAGAGGTTGGCTCATAAAAACTAAATTACTTACTATAAGGAAAAAAAAAAAAAACAAACAAAATTATATACAGGTATTTTTTTTTTTTTTTGGAGAATCAATATAGAGGTGGAATTAATTCAGTGATCACACGCAATTGCCAAGCACTAAATTGAAGAAAATGACGTCTTGGGAACTATTATTATTTTTTTTACTTTGGGGCGAAAAAGAATTACGTTTTTTTATTTTTTATTTTTTTATTTTATAATATTATGAATAAGAATTAATTAATTAATTCAGTAATCACTAAGTTGTGGGTCATTTTGGATGACTGTAGGCAGTTGATTACCCGGTTCCATCAAGTCCGTATCAAGCACTGCTTTCGGCAAGCCAATCAATGTACTGATGGTTTAGTTAGGATGAGCTGTAGGATGAATGCTGATTTCCTTATTTATGAGAGTTCGCCTGTGAACATATTAGATGTTTTTGAGGGAGATTTCAATGGGATGTATTTTAACAAGATATATCTGGAACCTTATATTGTTGCTTAGTTTTTAATGATATCGTCTTTTCATCCCAAAAAAAAGAAAAAAGTTGTGGGCATGATGATCCTTCTTACCTCAATAATAGTTTCTTCCTCTATTCCAACGAATAAATAGCACCAATGATTTCGATTTCATAATTGTCTTTAGCCTCCCTCTCTCTCTCTTTTTTTTTTTTTTTTTTTTTTTTTTTAAAAGAAACTTTAGTGCAAAGATGCCTGTTTAAATAAGAGTATTAAGAAAAATCACTGACAACAACTGAGCCGTTATCTTTAGCACCCAAAAAGAAAAGAAAAGAAGAAGTTATTTTGTTTTTATTTTGGGCCCGAGATATGTCTAGTTCAACTCCCATTGCCGAAATTGGACACCAGGCCCAAAATATGAAAATATGCTCTATCAAAATATATCAACAATAAAAATGAGGTTGAAGTTAATTCCATTGATAAATTCTCAAAAATTGGTAAATTTCTAAGTTCAAAAAAAAAAAAAAGAAAAAAAAAGAAGGTAAATTCTCTTGTCATTAAATGAAAATTTTGGGATCAAACTCTGCCTACACTAAAAATTAATTTGTGTCTTGGTTAATTTGAAAAACAAAAAATAATCATAAAAAAAAAAAATACAGACAACTCAATTTTGCAACTTCGACTTGTTGCTTTCTTTTTCCCTTCCATTGGAAAAAATATTATAGAAAAAAAAAAGACAATTATTTAGTAGTTGAGGAATTAAAACTGAATACAAGGGAAAGAATATGCAATTGAATATAGTATGGGTGTGGACTTGGGTTTTGGGGTTGACCAAGGTCATTAAAGATCTTTTGGCAATTTGAGGGGTATGAGAAAATGGGTCTGTACATATATATACAAAAGAAAAGACCCAAATCAACTTTGTAACTAACTTAACAGATTGATGCATGTGTGAACAGAGACTAACAAACATAACAAACTCTTACACGTGCTTGACTACTAAACTAACTATATTTACATACAAAGCTACACATCGTTTACTGTACAAACATCAACTAAACTACACTGTCATTTAGATAGACTTGTACATTCCTTGAGTTGCTTCAAGTCTGTAGCACGAGACATGGTCCCTTGATGATTATCTAATCCTTCGATAGACTTGTACATTCCTTGAGCTGCTTCAACTTTGTAGCACAAGCCATGATCCCTTGATGATTATCTAATCCTTCAATCTTTGTATCATCTGCTCCTGTACTAGCTATTACATTATGTGATTGTCTGGCCTGCTTTGGTACTTGTCTGGGCTGCTCTGGTGCACTAGCTGCTGCACTATGTGACAGTTTGAGCTACTTGGTGTGGCAGCTGCTGCACTATGTGGCAGTCTAAGTTGCTCTGGTGTGGCAGCTGATGCTGCACCATCATGCCTTTAATACGCCCGCTCAAGATGGACTGAGGAAGAGTATATATTGATCAGTCCCATCTTGGACACCAATTCAGAAAATTGCTTGCAACCCAAAGCTTTAGTAATAAGTCTGCTAATTGACAATATTGGGTTCTCACATGATTCAACTTAATCACTTTAGCTAACACTTTGTCCCTCACAATGTGACAATCAATCTCTATATGCTTGGTCCTTTCATGAAATACTGGATTGGATCCTATGTGCAAAGTTGATTGGCTATCACAAAACAACAATGCTTCTCTATCATGCCTAATCTGCAAGTCCTTTAACAAATAAAGAATCTACACAATCTCACAAGTTAACATAGCCATGGCCCTGTATTCTACCTCAGCTGAAGACCTCGATACAGTGGCTTGCTTCTTTGATTTCCAAGAGATTAATGAGTCTCCAATAAAGACGCAATACCCTATTACAGACCTCTTTGTATCTGGACAAGATGCGTAATCTGCATCACTAAACCCTTTGGCATGGAGTTCTAAACTAGCAGAGAAGAAGACTCCTTTCCCTGGTTCATTCTTAAGATAATGCAAGACCTTAAGAGTAGCTGCATAATGAAGCTTTCTTGGCTTTGCCATAAATTGACTTAGCTTGTGGACTACAAAGGTGATATCAGGCCTGGTGATGGTCAAGTACAACAGTCTCTCTACCAGCCTTCTGTATTGACTTGGATCATCAAGCAACTCACCCTCATACTTGCTAAGTTTCAATGTATGATCCATAGGAACTTTGGAGGGTTTGCATCCTAGTAAACCAACATCCTCTAATATCTTTAAAGCATATTTCCTTTGACACAATCCCTTTTCTGTTCTAGCCACCTCCAAACCAAGAAAGTATCTCAATTCCCCTAAATCCTTCAACTTAAACTTCTAGCCTAACAAGACCTTAAACTCCTCAACCCCTTTTTGATTATTATTGGCAATTAGGACATCATCAACATAAACTAGCAACACAATGAAAGACTCACCTTGTTGTCTAGTGAATAAGGAGTAATCTGCCTTAGACTGAACAAAGCCAAAATCAATTAAAGTAGTAGAAAATTTGGAGAACCACGTTCTAGATACTTATTTAAGACAATAAAGTGATTTATTGAGCTTGCAAACCATTTGTGACTGCTCCCCCTTGCTATGAAAGTTTGGTGGAAGAGACATATGAACTTCCTCATGCAAATCTCCATGGAGAAATGCATTGTGTACATCAAGTTGACTGAGAAACCAACCTTTCATAGTAGCAACTGCAAGCACACATTTGACAGACACCATCTTAGCAACAAGAGAAAAAGTGTCAATATAACCCAGCCCCTCCTTTTGGGTGAAACCCTTAGCAACCAATATGGCCTTATACCTTTCAATTGAGCCATCTGACTTGTACTTCACTCTATACACCCACTTACAACCTATGGGCTTCTTACCAAGTGGCAATGAAGTAAGTGTCCAAGTTTTGTTAGCTTCCAGTGCCTTAATCTCAGCATCCATGGCTTCTTGCCACTTGGAGTTGCCTACTGCTTGATGATAGAAAGTAGGTTCTATGATGGAAGAAATGGCACAACAGAAGGATTTGTAGGTAGAAGAAAGGTTAGCATAAGGCAGATAAGAATGAAGGGGATGAGATGTGCCTAAAGTGGAATTTGAGGAAATTGGAATGAGAGCTGATGTGACTTGGTTACAATGATAAGCCTTAAGGTAGGAAGGTGGCTTGGTAGGTCTTGTTGATCTCCTAAGAACAGCAGGTGGCTGATTAGATGCATCATGTGCATCAGGAAAGTCCTGAATATCCTCATCAAAATCATGATGAATTTGGACAATAGTGTCATCAGAAAGAGGCAAAGAAGAGGAAGGAGGAGTAGAGAAAGGAAAATCAAGAAAATTAGAAGAAGGGGTAGTAGGAAGGATAGGTAAAGGTATGAGATTAGTACACTTAGGAGATGTACCTGAGGAAAAAGGGAAGATTGATTCATAAAACACTATATCCCTAGAAAGAAAAATAGTATGAGAATCAAGGTCAAAAGTTTATAACCTTTGACATTGAAGGGATAGCCTAGAAAAATGCATTTTCTTGTTCTAGGAGTGAATTTGTGCTTATGAGGAGTGAGATTGGTGGCATAACATAAGCAGCCAAAGGTTCTAAGATGTGAATAGGAAAGAGTTTTATGAAAAAGAAGTTCAAAAGGTGTCTTGTGATTAAGAAGTGGAGAGGGAAGCCTATTGATCAAATAGATTGCAGTGAGAACACAATCTCCCTAAAAGGATAAATGAACATTAGATTGTATCTGCAATGCCCTAACAGTAGCAAGTAAATGTTGATGTTTCCTTTCCACTACTGAATTTTGTTGTGGAGTGTAAACACAACTTAATTGACGAACAATTCCATTGGAACTGTAAAATTCAAGAATGCTAAACTCTAAGGCATTATCAGATCTAATGGACTTAATTTTGGTTCCAAATTGGGTGAGAATCATGTTCTAGAAAGACACAATTAGAGGTCTAACATCAGATTTAGCTTTTAACAAGAAAACCCAAGTTGCTTTAGAAGCATCATCAACTATGGTAAGAAAATATTTGTAACCATCAGATGTTAAAATAGAAAATGGACCCCAAACATCCATATGAACAAGATCAAAAGGATGAGAACACTTATTATTATTGAAAGGAAAATGAATTCTCTTCTATTTTGCCAAAGGACAAACAGTACAAGTCTTATTACAACAATTCTTAAGAAAAGGTAAAACATGGCTCAAAGACTAAACCTTTACATCAGAGGGGTGCCCAAGCCTTGAATGCCAAAGTGAAAATAGATTGTTGGAAAGGGAGGAAGAACAAACAGCAGTGAAAGTCTTGAAATTTTGCTTGGAAAGGAAATCAGTAAGAAAGGCAGTAGCTTGAGATAAGCTTGAATCTTGAAACAAGTATAAGCCATCATGCATTTGGCCCATTCCAATCGTGCTCCAACATGTAAGGTCCTGTATAAAACAGAATTTTGACAAGAAAACAAAGCATATAGGTTGAGATTTAGTTAAAGCACTGACTGACAGGAGATTGAAAGTGAAAGAAGGTACACAAAGGATATTGGTAAGAGTGAGAGGAGAGTTGTATGGTTCCAATATGTGTAACAATAGCAGCTTCCCCATTAGGCAATTTAACCATAGTATGTGAGATTTTAGTAAAAGAAGTCAACAATTGCATTGAACACACTATATGATCACTAGCACCAATATCAATAACCCATTTATTAAGACCATAAGCTCTCCTATTAACTATTTTAGTAGAAAATACAGAATGCTTGAAGTTAATAGGATTACCTACAACTACATTAGATGGACAAGCTATAATATTGGCCACATGGGATTCTTGACCTTTTGTGGATTGCTGAGTAGAGGAAGAACCAATTAAGGTCAGAAGCTGTTGGTATTGATCATGAGTGAAGGCTGGAGCTTGAGATGCAGGCATAGCGGAGGCAAAATTAGTGACTCCAATAGATACATTGCCTTGAATCAATTCAAGATTGGAAGAAACATGATGAGCAGTTGCATTTTTGTTGTTCTTGAACTTGAAACCTGGTGGGAAACCATGCAGCTTATAACACTTGTCCACAGTGTGGCCCAACTTTCCACAATGAGTACATAAATGTCTTTCTTTCCCTTAAAAATTGTTTCTTGAACTCTTGGTTGCCAAGACAGTAGATTCAACTCTAACAGCATTAGTGACAGACCTTTGCATTTCTTCTTGAATAAACAAAGAGTGAGCCTTATTGACAGAAGGCAATGGATCCATTAACAGTATTTGTGTTCTCACTTGAGAAAATGAATCATTCACTCCCATGAGAAACTTCATTATGGACTCTTTAGCTTGAAGATTCTTCAACCTCTGATTAATGCTACACATACATTTTCCACAAGTGCATTGGGGAAATGGACTAAGATTCTGAAGCTGATCCCACAAGACCTTAAGTTGAGTAAAGTAATCAGTGAGTGATTGTTCTCCTTGATGAATCTTAGCAATTTGATTCTGAATATTGAAGACCTTAGTTCCATTCCTTTGGCTAAATGTGTCCCTGAGATCAGTCCAAATCTCAAGTGTTGTATCTCTGTATATGATACTTGCTTGGAGTTTTGGTGAAACAAAATTGATGATCCAAGTGCCAACCATGTTGTTAGCAGGAATCCATGCTTGAGCAGCTGTTGGTGAATTCACCAATGGAGAAGAAATGGTTAAAGAACCATTGATGAACCCAAGCTTGTTCTTGGCAATCAAG
This sequence comes from Quercus lobata, assembly GCF_001633185.2. Lineage (NCBI taxonomy): Eukaryota > Viridiplantae > Streptophyta > Magnoliopsida > Fagales > Fagaceae > Quercus > Quercus lobata. The sequence goes on along the minus strand of NC_044915.1, from coordinate 32,731,453 downwards.
GATTTTCTCACTGATCTCGCCCAAGCAGGATAATTTTCTCCCCCAATCAATGGTTGAGAGGTGAGAACAGCTCCTAGATTCTCTCCACGATGTAAAAATAGAAGGTCATTGAGATTGTATGAATCTTGTGAAGAAGATAAAGATTTAGTGGTGAAAGCATTAGCAACTGTTGTGTCTACCATTAAAGAAACTGAAAAAAGAAAGCTTGAAGAAAGCAACAATGGTGGATGAGAAATTGAAAAATTCCCAAATTTGATCTGTAGAAATAGAAGTGTCTTGAAGTTTGCTCTAATACCATATGAGAAAATTGGTTTGATGAAAACTAATTTGCTCATCTCATTCATTGAATCAAAAGCTGTACATATATATACAAAAGAAAACACCCAAATCAACTCTGTAACTAACTTAACAGATTGATGCGTGTGTGAACAGAGTAACAAACATAACAAACTCTTACACATGCTTGACTACTAAACTAACTATATTTACATACAAAGCTATACATCGTTTACTGTACAAACATCAACTAAACTACACTGTCGTTTAGATAGGCTTGTACATTCCTTGAGCTACTTCAACTCTATAGCATGAGACATGATCCCTTGATGATTATCTAATCCTTCGACAGACTTGTACATTCCTTGAGCTGCTTTGACTTTGTAGCATGAGACATGATCCTTTGATCATTATCTAATCCTTCAATCTTTGTATAATTTGCTCCTGTACTAGCTATTACATTATGTGATAGTCTGGCCTGCTCTGGTGCCTGTTTGGGTTGCTCTGGCGCACTAGTTGCTGCACTATGTGGCAGTTTAAGTTGCTCTGGTGTGGTAACTGATGTTGCACCATCATGCCTTTGATAAGGGGCTTGATCTTGATCATGACGTTTTAGCTTAGAAAATACCAGAGGACCCATACCCAACAATGTGAAGATAGAGGAATATAATGCAGGTGGGTCATCCTAGTACTACATCCTAGTCAGCCCACTTATGATTATGGACCTTGTTAGGCCCAAATCAACACAATCCGAAATTAGTAAAACTATTTACTTTCTCTATTATAGTACTAGCCTCGTCACATGTGGTTGTGTAAGGATATTTTATTACACAAAATGATGGTCACACGCAATTATATGAGAATATTTTAGTACACAAAATGATGGTCACATGCAATTGTGTGAGGATATTTTAGTATACAAAATGATGACATCGAAACAAGGAATCCTGTTATTAGTAAAACTATTTAATTTCTCTATTATAGTACTAGCCTTGTCACACACGATTGTGTAAGGATATTTTAGTACACAAAATTATGGTCACACACAATTGTATGAGAATATTTTAATACACAAAATGATGGCTACATGCGATTGTGTGAGGATATTTTAGTACACAAAATGATAAAATCCAAATAGGAAATCTTGTTATTAGTAAAACTTGCTAAAGGCCCGTGCGTTGCACGGTTTTATGATAAAATTTATAAAATATATGTAAAAATAATTATTATATTTTAATAATTAATTATTATAATAAAATAAATAATTCTTATGAATAAATAAATAATTCTTATTTGTTGTGTTATAATATTATTTTTAGTTACATGTATCAAACTATTTCATATGAATTTTGCATTTAATGAATCTACATATGATTACAAACCTTTCTTAGGATATGCTTGGAATCTTTTATGAAAAACCTTAAAAAAAAAAAAATCAAGAAGAAAATTAAATTATTCTAAAAAAAAAAAAGAAGAAAATTAAATTGAATTAAATTAAAAAATAGAACCACATAGATTGTAAGTTGCATATGAGTCTATGACCGCTTTAAAATAAAATTTTAAAAAGTAGCTATCATTTCAACTTTGATTTTACTATTTTAGTCAAATAAGTTCGATTGCATAGGAAAAAAAACCCCTATTTTCTAGTGATGGCTCAAGAGTAAAACTAATCAATGCACAAAAAAATTGATATTGGAAGAATGATGACTTTTTAAAGATTATGAAATTCAGGAATTAAAGTTCCAAAATTTTGCAATTAAAAACCAGAATAAAAATGATTAATGAAAATTTTTTGGGAATAAAAAATTATACTAATAATTAGCAAAAAATATTAATTAATGTTGCAAACCAATACATAATACTATGCATACTTTACATAAATAAGTATTAAGTGATAATATTCAAAAGATAAATATAAAAAAAGAAAAGAAAAAGGGAACAACATGAATAACTCCAATTTGAAAAAATAAAATTCATTTTGTTTAAAAAAATTATATAAAAAATCCTATTAACTTAATAGTGGTGTATTTAAATGATCCAAAAAAATAATAAAGCATATACTTTGGTGCCTAATCACATCTAGCAAATAATAAAGCATTCAAAATATTGAAAAGCAATTTAAATTCATGTATGCTTGCATGAGATACGTACTTGTCCACCATTGTTGGAAAAAAAAACACCAAAACAAAGAAGAGAAATACATAGTTGTAATACTTTGGATGGTAGGTTTGATAAAAACTTGTACTATGGATTTCATAGACATCAAATTGCCTAAGGAAAAAAAAAAAAAAAAACACAAGAAAGGAGAGTTAGATTTCTAAACAACATAGAAATTATAAAAGAATGAGAATTATTAATAATAATGGGGGAGAGAAAATAAGAAGAAGTTGTTATGCCTAAGAATATATAAGAATACACCGAAAAATAGAATATATATAGAAAATTTTCAGTTGTAAGGAAGTTAGATTTCTAATCACTCTAGGAATTATAAGAGAGAAAAAAATGTTGACAACAATGACATGAATGTAAGTAATAATATTAAAAAAAAAAAAAATGAAGAAGAAGAAGAAGAAGAAGTAAGTAAACGTGAATGATGCTAATAAGGAAATAGGATAGATTTATATATATATATATATATATATATATATATTAAGTTATAACCAGTTTAGAATTTTAAAGTTATCTAAAGAAGAAGTAAAACTCAATGTAACTTATTTTTTAAAGTTATCTAAAGATGATTTATTTACAATTTTAAAAAAAAAAAATTTAGTCACCTAATCTGAAATTTTTTAAATAAAAAAGTGTCATTTGTACCAATTATCGTAGGCCTGGGCCTCATGTGTATCAATTAGTTAGAACTCTACATTAACGTTAATCATAATTCTATATTAAATTTTAGTGTTTATCCAAAGAATAAAAAAGTGAAGGAAGGGATTGGATGAAAAGTTTGGATTGTAATCAAATTAAAGTTTTTAACCAACTTAGAAATTATAGGAGAAGAAGATAACAACAAAAAAATTTATATTTATTAGCTAGATTGATATTACATTTTTTTTTTAGGTTAAAATTAATATAAAAAAATATAAATATATATATATATATATATATATTCTTACGTGAAGCACTATTTTTTTTTTAGAGATAAAAATGAATTAGAGTTCTGATTTTTTGAATTAGAGATAAGAATGAATTGGAGTCCTGATTAATCTAATATTAATCTGCAGTTTTTTTTAGACATGAATTTTAGTTCTGGTAGTATACTATTCATTTTTAGTTCGTTAAAAATCTAAAAATTTAATAAAATTTCTATAATTTGGTGAAGTCACGTGGCACAACCACGTCTTCTGAACCCAACTTTTATTATATATAATATGATAAGATAAGATATGATATGATTTAATTTCTCTATTATAATACTAGTCTCGTCACACGTTGTTGTGTAAGGATATTTTAGTACACAAAATGATAGTCACACATGGTTGTATGAGATTATTTTAGTACACAAAATGATGGTCACACGCGATTATATGAGGATATTTTAATTAGTACACAAAATGATAAAATCCCAATAGAGAATCCTGTTATTAGTATTTTACAACTTGAATGATGCTGGCCATGACTATATGAGTAGTGTGGACTACAGAGAGAGGAGGGGGGGGGGGGGGGGGGGGGTGAGTTTGTGAGTTTGTTTGTTTTTGGCAAAGCAAAAGATGTGGATTTTTAGCAGGAAAGGGCCATCTGGGTTCTCAGCCTCTTCCACAGCTGAGGAAGTTACCAAAGGAATTGATGGAACTGGTCTTACTGCTATTGTCACAGGTCTTTTTCTTTTTAATTTTTCATTATCCGGGTGTTCTTTGATTTGCCTTTATTCTAATTCAGCACATTTTAACATATTTCAGTTCTCACATTGATTTGAATTCAGGAGCATCAAGTGGTCTTGGTGCAGAGACAACACGTGTTCTTACGTTGCGTGGCGTCCATGTTATTATGGCTGTAAGGAACACTGATGCTGGTAAGAATGTCAAAGAACAAATACTAAAGGAAAACCCCAATGCTAAAATTGATGTCATGGAGTTAGATCTTACCTCAATGGGATCCGTGAGGAAATTTGCATCAGATTATAATGCTTCAGGTCTTCCACTGAATCTCCTCATGTAAGCACACTAAGCTGGAGCCATTGTAACCATGCAATCGTGTGTGCTGCATGCTTGCATAAATTTTTTATCATAGTTGTTTTGCTTATTCCTTTTTTGTTGTGGTCTTTCATTGAACTTGCTATAATGGAAATCCCTGCTCCCTATAAGAATTGAAAAAAAAAAAAAAAATCATGTTTGAGTCCTGTTTTTTGATTAAATAGTTCATTGATAAGGAGTGATATAATTGTCTATTGTTTGTTTGAAAGTAACAATGCAGGGGTGATGGCAACTCCATTCAAGCTTTCCCAGGACAACATAGAATTGCAGTTTGCAACCAACCATTTAGGTATGTAACTCATAAGTTCCATTGATCTGTCTTTAAGCGGGCAATAATCTGTTTCATGGCGAGTAGGGTTGACAATTTCAGAACAAGGGGGAAATTTTAGTCACAGAATTTTCCCTTCTTCATTTATTATTTTGGGAAATCATCACAAATAGTTTAATATTCAAATCAGAAATAAAGCTTGTCCTCAGATCCAAAAAGCTATTTCTATTAGTTGGGTTATTCCTTTAAATTATCGATAGGATTCAACACTTGTCTTTTGTAAATAAAGAAAAAGTTGTTGTAAAACTTAAAATATGCACTCTCAACTGCATCTTTGTAGAAAGATTTTCTGAAAGGTATACTTTCTATTTACCCTTCATACGAGTGGAATGGAGTGCTTGAGGTTTCAATACCATTTCTCAGGCCATTTTCTTCTGACAAACCATCTATTGGAGACCATGAAAAAAACGGCTCGTGACAGCAACAAGGAGGGAAGAATTGTTAATTTATCATCGATGGCTCACCAATATGCGTATCGTGAAGGGATTCGTTTTGATAAGATCAATGATGAATCAGGGTAAAAGTTTTATTGGACAATTTGAGGACTCTTGTCTCTTTCTAATTTATATTTTAGGGCTTGAGGTGCTCATAAATAGCTTATATTTTACTTGATAATTAACAGATACAACAGTATCAATGCATATGGACAATCAAAGCTCGCCAACATTTTGCACGCTAATGAGCTTGCAAAGCGCTTGAAGGTACTCAATGCTTAAAAGCCATCAACTATAAATTATAGAATAGTCTAGGCTTTGCAAAAAATTTGTTCAATTCCTGGATTAGCTGACAACGAGATGCTTATGCACGCCACATGCACATTGTTCATGTTTATTGTAAAAAAAAAAAAAAAATTGCTTCCAATGACCGTAGATATGTCATTATAGATGGTTGGGAGTCAACTGAATTATTTTCTTTAAAGACACGTCTGCTCCCAGGTGAGGTGATGCATAAGTGGTGCCCATGAAATCATCTAAAGATTTAATATTACTGTAGTTTAAAATTTTCATTTGTTTGCATCATGATCAATTTGATTACACTTTCAAAAGTATAGTAGTAGAGGTAAACAAGATTAAGTGTTGAAAATATTCTTACCCAGAGACAATAAGGGAATGTAACTTAAGTTCTTGTAATCATAACATGCCAAATACTGGACTTTTATCTTTTAAGTCTTCCCATGCTGTTCTTTTCCCTTTTCTCTCATCTTTATCTGATAAGCACTAAACTTCTCTCTTATGCAGTCTGTTATACTTTCTTTTTGACTTAATTGATTGGTCACTTCATTTAAGATTATTAGTAAGTCAACTAGAAAACATCCTATGTATAGCATAATGTTATATATTTGAATACTCTCTATTTTTAAATAAAAATATTTTACTTAATAAAAAGTCTATAGTATAATGTTGTGTCTTAATTTGTAGAAACAGTGAATTGTTAGTTTAGTCTATAAGTGATAAGAGTGTTGTACTTTGTGACTCTGGCCTGGCATATAATCTTCAGTATGCATAAATCACCTAGGTATAACTTTTTTTTGATAAATGTCACCTAGGCATAACTAAAATAACTAAAACAATCCATTTAATAAAATGATTTTAATAGGTCCACATAGATGATAAGTAATAACTTGATATGGTGTGTGACAGGGACTTGATTTAGTGGAAAACTATAAATTATAATTATTTTGGGTAGCATCAGAAATAAATTCTGGAGCCACTTGAGTTCCTCTTTGCTGATAGCTGCTGGTTGAATTAAGGTCAATTTATTTTCCTTCAGGGCGGGAATGGTAATAACAGCCATTTGAAGTTCTTTTAACCAGTCTTTCAGTTCATAATTCCATGCTAGTCATATTGTCATGTGAGGCGGAATATAATCTGCAATTGTTGGTTTATTTCCTCTTTTAAACAGGAAGAAGGGGTAGACATAACTGCTAATTCCCTTCATCCAGGAATGATTGCTACAAATCTTCTGCGTTACCACAGTATCATGAATGGTAAACTTCTGAGCCATTTGACTTATATTTAATTATATGTCTAAATATGTAATTTCATATCGACACTAAGTGAATTCCTGATATTCCTATACTCTTCTAGAATCATGTTTCAGGTACAAAATCTGTATTAATATGCTTGTGTCACACATCTAGTTGTGGAACTTTGTGGGCTCTTTTTGGTTATTAATTATAAGGATGACATCTAAGTTATTCCACTGTATCACCAGGAAACGATCCTCTTCATGATGTATTTAATTAATCTGTTTCACCATGATAATCTTACTGTATTGGTTCATTGCAGTTCTTACTCAAGCGCTTGGTAAATTTATGTTGAAAAGTGTTCAACAGGTATGTATCATGGTATTTAATTCATATCATATGTGCTACTACTTTGAGTGTACCTGCAAATCCTATCAAAATCCACTTAAACAGCTTCACTTGAATTCAGTTGCCCCCTTGCAGTATGGTTGCTTATTGAATTCATTTGCATATGGTTGCTGCAGGGAGCCGCAACTCAATGCTATGTGGCATTGCATCCACAAGTTAAACGAATAAGTGGTGAATATTTCGCGGATTGTAATAAAGCAAAAGCAAGCGCTCTCTCGCAAGATGCAGAATTGGCAAGGAAATTATGGGACTTCAGCTTCAGCATGACCAATCAAAACTAGTTGGGATATTTAAGGCGTTGTTAATTTGTTGGCTTACTCTGTCCTTACATAAAATTAAAACATATAGAAAATAATAAAGTTGAACTAGTAGTTCACAGTGGTACAATTTTCACGTTCTAAAAACAGTTTGAATAGAATAAGAGTTGATTGACATTTCTTCTTAAAAAGAATAAGAGTTGATTGAGGGACCGATTCGTTTTTTCTTTCTTAATCATGTGACTTTTCACAAATCAAAGTAATGAGTCTTGACATGCAAATATGTTGCTTTATACATTATATATAGCGCTGTAGTAAAAGAGGCAACATCAATTTCATTCAATTAAAGAGGCTGAATCGGCCTGAACAATATGAAGAATGTCCAATGGCATATCTTTCATCTAAATAAGCAATTATTGTACACTATTTGGAATAAGGAATGCAATACGCTATTTGGAATAAGGAGAGCAGTGAGAGAATTTACAACAAAAACAAATAAACAAAAAAACAAAACAAAAGATTTCTTCTATTAATGAAACATTACATTGGGGATAACAAAGATTGGCCAAAAATTTGAGGAAAGAAAAAGATTAATCTAATAGGAGTATATTTTTCCCTAGCAAGATTAATTCACATAAAAGATCATGTAGGCCTAAAAACTATCAAAGAGCAGACTAATTAATACATCTGAGGAGCCCTTTGCAGAACACAAAAATTGAACTTTGAATGGCGTGGATCCCAGTAAAGCCCAATGATATCTCCTACCTTCAATTCCCTCCTAGCCACAAAATTCTCGTGCCATTTTCCATTAAAAACATAGCTCTTAGATGAAGGCCACTTCTTGAAAACCAACTCATAATCGGAGTTTGAATCTTGATCGAAAGCTGTTACACTCAATCCGTTACTCTCGATCTTTGCAACCGAGTCTGTACCAAAGAATGGCAGAATATGTTGGCGGACAAGACTTTGTTGCACCAAGAGCCGGCTCAAACTACCAATATCACTCGCCGTGAGCTTCTTAATGATTGTCCAGGGAGAAAAATTAGTGCTCAGCGTCATGGACGTACTCTCTTCTTGTGTGTTGGAGGCCACTGTGGAATAATTGTGAGAGATGGAAGTAGTAGGAGGAGTAGTATATTGATCTTTTTGCATGGTTTTTCTCTCATTGGAAGAAAACCATGATTCATCAAACAGCGTCAGTGCTGTTGAAACCTCTTTTTGTTGGCTAGCGTTGCACTTGTTGGGAAACACACAAGAAAGCGTTAAGTCGGTGGAAACTAGGGTGTTTTGGCATTCGAGGGCTTGTAGCAGATTCTGAGTGATGGCTACCATGGCTTGTTCTTTGTTGCACTTGTTGGTGTGAAACCCAGAATAAAGCGCTAAGTCGGTGGAAACTTGGCTGTTTTGGTTTTGAAGGGTTTGTAGCAGATTTTGAGTGATGGGTATCATGGCTGTTTCTTCTTCTACAGGTCGTGGGTTTAGAGAAAAAACCCAATGAATGAATGAAAGATGATCCAAATAACTGGAGAAGATAGAAGAAAATCAAAACAGAAAACAAAGTGCTCTTAATTAGTGTGTTGGGTACAGAAGAAAAAAAAAGGGAAAGATTATATACATAGAGAAATAGAATTCTAATCCCAACTCAGAGTCGGACTCGGAATACAATATTAGAGCTAAGACCTGGTGATAATTGTAGCAAATAAAGTACTTTCTTTTTCCCAATCACTCCTAGAGTCGGTTTAGTTTTATTTTATTTCTACGTAAATCGTGATTTTAGAAAGTAATCCGAATTGCAAAAGAAAACACAACCAACCTCAACCTTCTTTCTCAACAATTAATTCCAATTCCAAAACCAAAACTAACTAGGAATTGGAGTTTTCGACCGTTATTAGATCCCAAATCTTTTTTTTTAATGTCAATATCCACCGCCTTAAGGCTTAGAGAAATGACAGTGTAACGCATCTGCGCTGTGGAGCGTAGTACGGTGCTGTTCTGGGCAAGGAGAGATTGGGTTGGGAATTTTGTGGGCCTGGGCTCGCGGCCTAAGTTCAATGGCGGACCATTGGTTTTGGACTGAAAATATAGTTGATTCAAACCGTAGTGAGACAATTTAAACTTTGACTAAACTACAAGGTAAATTGTAATTTGCCTTATATTTAATTATATGTCTAAATATACGTATCCACTAAAAAATGGTGGGTAATATAGAATGACTCGTTCAGAGATACAACAATTTTTACAATTGTTAAGGTGCTCAATTGTGATTGGTGTATAATAAACGTAGTATTAATAATTGTTCAAGTTAAAAGTGATATTATTCCAATCACAATATAGAGATGGGGTCAGAACTTTGAGTTAGGGAGGAAGCTTTACTGTTAACTGTGTGCACCGATTTCAACCTCTAATTTTGTTGCTACTTAGTTGTTGAGATTATTTATTTATTTATTTATTTTTATGTGTGTGGGTATGAACAAAATTATTTTATTTAGAATTTTTAAAGGGCAGAGATGTTTATTTTGGATAAAATTGTTTAATTGAGTTTAATTTTTTTTAGTTTTATTATTAGTAATTTTTGTTGTTAAGTTTTTTTTTTTTGGCTTGTATATTTTGTTTTAGATTTTAGATTTATAAATTTTTTTTATGGTCACTAAAATGAGAAAAATTATAGAGTTACAAACTTTTTATTATTATTATAAATTACTGATATAATAAGTGTTACTGGTATGTAAAAGAATGATGTGAGTGGTGGGCCAATTACGCGAACTAATAAAAATTTGCTACCAAAATAGTTTGTAAAAATGTTATAAAAAAAGTTTGTGAGTATAGCATTATGCTTAAAAGAATCAATGATATTGTTTAATGGAAACAAAATGTAATTTTATAGAACAAAACTGATAAAATTAGTACACATATATATAATAGTATTTTTAAAAAAAAAAATTGGGGGAGTCATTGCCCCCCTTGTTCAATGATAGCTCCATCCATGGATATACCATATCAACAATTATAAAAGAATATTGTTCCCTATCATTACTATTCTTTTTAAATATTCTTGTATTGCCAATGAGTCATAGTAAAGGTCTTTTAAATATTCCCTCATTTGTATTTGGTTGGAAGAAGGAAAAGTGGAGGGATGGAAAATGTAGTTTATATAAATTTACTCACATGTCCCTATTAGATAAAGAAAGTAATAAACTATATTTTTATTAAAAAATTGTGTATGGAATTGTGGATCGACATTCCATTGCTCACCTCCAAAATTTATCATTTAGCATCAAATCTAAAAATGACAAAATTTAGTTACAAAATTGGTTGTAATCTCAAGTTACAACCTTAATATTTTTTTAATGGAGGTGAATTTTGACAAATCCACCGTTAGATTATATTTTCTTTTTATATCATCCATGCTTGCAAAATTTCTATAAAATTAAAGATTAATAACTATATCATCAATAAATTGTTTAAATTGCAAGTTTTTGTAGTTTAAAATTATGCATAAAATGTAAGTTTATAGATAATATAGTAAATAATATCCATTTGGCACAAAATTTGATATGTATATTAAGAACATAAAAAACATGCAGTTTAGTAGTTAGATTTTCAAAATATGTAGTAATATAAATGATATTGAGTAAAATTGTAGCCTTAGGTTACAACCAATTTTGTAACTAAATTTTATCCATCTAAAAATAGTATATGTATACGGATAAAAATGTCCAAGTTTTAGTTGGTTTGAAGAGCTCATATCCATTTACTGATTATAAAAATGGTTTTTTTTTTTTTTTTTTTAATAGCCATAGAAAATAGAGGCACAAAAACTAAATTGCCACAAGAACAAAAAAGAAAAGGAAAAAGAAGACAAACTAAATTATATAGATGTGGTTTTTTTTTTTTTTTTTTTTTAAATCAATATGAGGTGGAATTAATTGAGCAACATTCATGATCACACATTCACACACAATTGCCAAGCACTAAACAAAAGCAAATGACGTCTTGGGAATTATTAATACTAGTATTATGCTTGCATGATTTTAGTTATAAACTTTTAGGAAAATTTTATTGAGAAATAATAAATTAATAATCGCTTGAATCTAGATTATATAAATTATATATAAATTATTGTTCTTAAAAGTATCAAGCAATCACACAACATATTTATATGAAAAAATTCCTAAATTTAATAATTAAAAACCTATGGAAACTTAACCAAAGGTATTTCATTTGTCAAAAAAATAAACATAATTCTCTTCCAAATATTAAAAAATAAAATTAAAGGTTGATCAAACGATTTTTGTTCGGGAAATCATATTATTACAGGTATGTTTGGGAAATACTATTCTTCGTTTGGGAAATCATAAATATTTTAATTTTCAAATTAGAAATAAAGCTTGTCCAAAGATCCAAAAAGCTATTTCTATTAGTTGGATTATTCCTTTAAATGATCAATAGGATTCAACACTTTTCTTTGGTAAATAAAGAAAAAATTGTTATAAAACTTAAAATATGCACTCCCAACTGCATCTTTGTGGAAATATTTCCTGAATGGTATACTTTCTATTTACCCTTCAAACGAGTGGAATATGGTGTGCTTGAGGTTTTAATACCATTTCTTAGGTCATTTTCTTTTGACAAACCTTCTATTGGAGACTATGAAAAAAACGGCTCGCGAAAGCAACAAGGAGGGAAGGATTGTTAATTTTTCATTGGAGGGTCATCAATTTGCGTATCGTGAAGGGATACGTTTTGATAAGATCAATGATGAATCGGGGTAAAAGTTTTACTGGACAATTTGATGACTCTTGCCTCCTAGTAATTTATGTTTTAGGGCTTGAGGTGCTCATAAATAGCTTATATTTTTACCTCAATTTTTACTTTTACTTGATAATTAACAGATACAACAGTATCTATGCTAGCTTATGGACAATCAAAGCTTTCCAACATCTTGCATGCTAATGAGCTTGCGAGGCGCTTAAAGGTACTCAATGCTTATAAACCATCAACTATATATAGTAGAATAGTCTAGGCTTTGCAAAAAAATTGTTCAATTCCTGGATTAGCTGACAACGAAAATGCTTATGCAAGCTGCACATTGTTCATGTTTATTGTCAAATATATATATATATATATATATATATATTTATAAAAGCTTCCAATGACCAATTATATGGCACTATAGATGGTTGGGAGTCAACTGAATTATTTTCTTTTAAGACATTTCTGCTTGAGTATGTGTGTTTGGCTATTTGATGCTGTCATTACAATGTCTCAGGAATACCAGCTGCTTCCAGGTGAGGTGATGCATAAGTGGTGCACATGAAATTATCTGAAGAGATACTAATACTGCAATTTAAATTTTTTTTATTTGTTTGCATCATGATCAATTTGATTACACTTTCAAAGTATAGTAGTAGAGGTAAACAAGATAAAGTGTTGAAAATATTCATACCTAGAGATAGTACAGGAATGTAACTTAAGTTCTCTTAATCATAACATGCCAAAGATACTGGACTTTATCTTTTAAGTCCTCCCTTGTTGTTCTCTTCCCTTTCTTCATCTTTAGCAGCTAAGCACTAAACTTCTCTGTTAGGTTATAAAGACTTAGGATTTTATGTATTTAGAACTCTAATTTGTATTGTTGGCAAACCATGATCAAAACAATGTGTTTAGAAGTGTTTAAGTCTAGTTCAAAGTTGTGCATCTATGTAAAGTTGGAATCGAGTTAAAGCAGGAAAGGATTGTGCCTTTCGGCCTGGCTCGATTGATTGAAGCTTTGGTAGAATGTTTTTCTGCAAATTTTTCCAACTCAGCCCTAAGTGTTTTAGAATGTTTTTAGGGTTTCCTATTTGTCCTATGTATAAAAGGCAAATCTTAGCCACGTTTTAGTGTTGCTCATAATTGCGGTTTGTGTAAATCTCTTGTGAGATCTAGAAGAGCTTTTCTTTACACAAACTTAGGGTTTTCAAGGAGAAGATTTATCTACGCCTTGATGATCAATTCAGTTGCTGTCATTGAAGTTTAAAGAAAATATAAGCAGGTGTGCTTGTATCTGGTGGTGAATCCAAGAAAGAAGGAGTCCGTGGATTCGGAGCTTGCACGTGGTCGTGTCAGTAAGTTCTACTGGTTGGTAGCAATAAGAAGTCGAGCGTGGGGGCTTGTAAGTCTTATTGTATGAACTTCGATTCTTTCAAGACAGTGGATTCAAGTTTACCTTGAGGATAGTTAGGTCAAATCCTCCCCAGGTTTTTACCGGTTTGGTTTCCTGGGTGATCATATCTTGCGTTATTTATTTTCCGCTGCTTTGCATGATTTGATCTTATTATTGTGATAACCTAGACTTATTTAATTGGACTAAGTAACAACTTGGCTAATTACCTAGGTTAAATCAATTGTTTAAGGGGTCTAAAAACTATCAAGTGGTATTAGAGCGGGTAGCTCTTCTGTTGTTGATCTTTTGATCACTGAGCTGATCCTTGACCCCTTTGTTATGGACTCTTGGAAATTCTTTTTGCTTATTCATCAACTTGTTCACTTTGTGTATTTGTCTCTTGTAGAGTTTGTTAAATCTTTCCTTGAACATCTTGGTCTTATCATATGTGGTAATAATTATTTGTGTTATACTGTCTTAACCACCTTAAAAGCACGTGATTCTTGTCTTTGGTATTTGGATAGTAGTTGTTCCAGGCATATGACAGGAAATAAAGGATTATTCAAGACCCTCTTTGAAGGAAAGATTGGGACAGTCACTTTTGGAGATGGAAGCAAATCTGTCATCAGAGGCATTGAAACTGTGGACATCTCAGGGTTACCGGTCTTTGAAGATGTCTGGTATGTTGATGGACTGAAGGCAAATTTACTCAGCGTCAGTTAGATTTGCGACAATGGACTAAATGCTCTCTTCACTAAGTATGAATGTGAGATACTTGATGGAGGAGGTGATTGTACGTGTGTTGGTGTAAGGACAGCGGACAACTGTTATGGATTGACACCAAGCATAAGCAACAAGTGTTTTAGTACAAAGATTGATCAAGTTGATTTGTGGCACCAACAGTTGGGGCATGCAAGTCATAAGCAATTAGAAAAGATTTCAAAATGTGATGCTGTTATTGGTTTACCTAAGTTTGAGAAGATAGATAAGTGTATATGTGGACCATGTCAGATAGGTAAACAGATAAAATCTAAACATCCTTCTGTGGCTAGTGTTCAAACTTCAAGACCTCTGGAGTTACTGTACATTGATCTTATGGGTCCTGCTCGAGTTCAGAGTTTAGGAGGAAAGAAGTATATTCTAGTGGTTGTGGATGACTTTACCAGATATACTTGGGTTGTGCTTTTGAAAGATAAAGCTGAGGCTCCTGAGAAGATGATACATCTGTGTAAGAAATTGGAGGTTGAAAAAGATACTGTGGTAGCCAGAATCAGAAGTGACCATGGAAGAGAATTTGAGAATACCAAGCTAGCTACCTTCTGCAATGAACAGGGCACACATCAAGAATTCTCATCACCCAAGACACTGCAACAAAATGGAATAGTTGAACGGAAAAATAGGATCGTTTAAGAGATGGTAGGTGTCATGTTACACAATAAAAAATTGCCAAAATCTTTCTGGGGAAAAGCAGTTAACACTGCTTGCCATACACTCAACCGGGTGTATTTCAGACCTGATTCCAAGAAGACTCCTTATGAACTCTGGAGAGGAAAGAAGCCGGTCATTAAGTATTTCAGGATATATGGTAGTGATTGTTACATTCTACGTGATAGAGAGCACCTAGAGAAATTTGATGCAAACAGTGACAATGGATATTTTCTAGGGTACTCCTCTACTAGTAGAGCATATAGAGTGTATAATCTGAGAATCAAAACTGTCATGGAATCGTCAAATGTTGTAATCAATGATGAAGTATGTCCAGAAGCACATTCAGAAAGTACTACTCAGGTTCAAGATAAGCCTATGGAGGTTAATGACTCTCTTCCTGTTGATTATATTGGGAGACATAGTGATGAGGAGCTAATGGTGTTGAATGATGCAATTTCTGTGCCATCAAGTCCTGAACCATCCACTCCAGTTCATGAGACTCAACAGGTTCAATATGAGTTAGTCCTTCATCAGAACAGAAAGGTACATCCACATCTCTAGTTAAAGGTCCTTCCTCTAGAGTAAAGCTTAATCATCCCTCCTCAAATATATTGGGAAGTCTGAATGACAACATGAGACTAAGATCAAAAGCCTTAAGTGTAATTACACACTCATGCTATCTGTCCCAATTCGAACCGAAAAAGGTAGATGAGGCACTTCAAGATGCTGATTGGGTAAACTCTATGCATGAAGAACTTCATCAATTTGTTCGGAATGATGTGTGGGAATTAGTTCCTAGACCAAAGGGTGTAAATGTAATTGGAACTAAATGGATCTTTAAGAACAAGTCAGATGAACATACACTGTCATCAGAAATAAATCAAGACTTATTGCTCAAGGCTACACACAAATAGAATGGATTGACTTTGATGAGACCTTTGCTCCGGTGGCAAGATTGGAATCCATTAGGATATTGTTGGCTATAGCTAGTCATCTGAACTTCAAGCTATATCAAATGGATGTCAAAAGTGTTTTCTTGAATGGAATGCTGCAAGAAGAAGTATATGTTGAACAACCTAAAGGATTTGTTGACCCTCATATACCGGATGATGTGTATAAGTTGAAGAGAGCATTGTATGGTTTGAAATAAGCTCCACGGGCTTGGTATGATAGATTGACTGCATATCTCACTGAGCATGGCTTCAAAAGGGGATTTGCAGACACTACTCTCTTCATAAGAAAGGATAAGAACAGTTTTGTTGTAACTCAAATTTATGTAGATGATATTGTTTTTGGTGCTACTAATGACTCTCTTGCTCATTCTTTTGCAGATGAAATGAAGGCAATGTTTAAAATGAGTATGGTTGGTGAACTAACTTATTTCTTGGGATTACAGGTGAAGCAAACGGATTCAGGGATCTACATCAACCAAGCAAAATATGCAAAGAATCTAGTCAAGAGATTTGGACTGGACAATGCTGCCCATGCTAGAACACCAATGGCCACCAACGCAAAATTAACAAATGATCCATCAGGTGAGTCTGTTGATGTTACATTATACAGAAGTATGATTGGATGTCTTTTATATTTGACTGCTAGTCAGCCTGATATTGCATTTAGTGTTGGTGTTTGTTTTAGATTTCAATCTAATCCTAAAGTTTTACACTTAAATGCTGTCAAAAGAATAATTAAATATGTTGCTGGAACTTGTGATTATGGGTTATTTTATAGTAAAGAGTCTAATCTGTCTCTTGCTAGTTTTTCTGATTCTAATTGGGCTGGTAATGCTGATGATAGAAAAAGCACCACTGGTGGGTGTTTTTATGTTGGTGCTAATCTTGTTGCTTGGATGAGTTAAAAGCAAAATTTTGTGTCCTTGTCTACTGCCGAGGCAGAATATATTGCTGCTGGAAGTTATTGCTCACAACTTCTTTGGATGAAAAAAGTTTTAATTGATTATGGGATATGTCAAGATACCATGGTGGTTTACTGTGATAACTCTAGTGCTATCGACATATCTAAGAATCCTATTCAACATTCTAAGACTAAGCACATAGAGATTAGGTATCACTTCATTAGGGATCTTGTTGAAAGAAAGATTGTGTGTCTGGAGTATATTTCTACTGAACGTCAGAATGCCAACATTTTCACCAAACCTCTAGATAGAAGTAAGTTTGAGACTCTTCGTCAAGTGATTGGTGTGATTCTGTGTCCCTGATCTGTCTTTGTCTTTTTGGTCCTTGTACTTCATTGCTCTACTCTTTGTGACCATTGTTCTTTGGTTTTGTTTTTTTTTTTTTTTTTGTTTTTTTTTTTCTAGGATTTGCATTGCATAACATTCATGCATTTCATTCTAGGTGTTTTTTTTAATAAAAAAAAAATTTAAAAAAAGGAGAAAAATGAAGCAAATTTTGTTTTGTACTATTCTTTTTGATTTTTGAGAACAAAGTTGGTCAATTTATTTTCACAAAACATGTCTTTTGTATCTTGTTTAACTTTGATGAGCTTACTTATTGCACTTTACTAGTTAAAACTTTGTAGTGCATGTTGTGTGGGAAAAATGTTTATGGTTTTTGATTATTTTGTTTTAATCTTGAAGTCACATGTTTTTAAATGTTTGACGCGAAATTTTAGAGAAAGACATAAATAACCATCTCACCACTGTTCACTAGCCAATCATAAACACCTTAGTGCATATCATAAGATTTTGTACTCGAGAAAGTGTAGAACATGCACAAAAAGAATATAAGGTGAAACCTCGGTTTAAATTACTTAATACTTAAAATTGGTGTGTACTGTTAGGCTTGCTGTCAAACTCACATGATTTAAAATTGGTATGTATATTATGAGGCATAAATACAAGAAACTTACATGATTGCAAGCTTATGATTTAGGAGATGTGGGAGTTATATGATGTAACTCTTTAGGTGAGAGTCTCTTTTAAATTCTTTGGGATGAATTTTGTAGACTTTGTGATTAATTGCTATTCACATATCACCTTACATTTATCTCAAGTTTTTGCTAATTGCACACACTACACAAATTAGTCTTTGCTAAACTTTGTACATGTTATTGTGTGTGTTTATGGCCTGACCAACCAAGTTTTGCAAATTCTTTGAATTTTGTGCAAAATTAATTTGTTGCTTGAAAATTTGTGGAGAATGCAAAATTTTTTATTTTGGGGAATTTGAGCTTAAAATTCTTGTTTTGAAAATCATATCATCACATACTCATGCATTTTGTTCTTAAATTTCAATGCTTTGAGTTGATTCTAAATGTTTTTAAAAAAACTGTGTTTTTCCTCAAATTTGGTGAGCCTCTGCCCATTTCGATCGATCCATTCTGTTTTTCGATCGATCGAAAATTTTTAAATTTGATAGAGAGAGCCTCTGTCTGTTTCGATTGATCGAACTTGTTTCAATTTTTTTAAATAGAGTCTCTGTCTGTTTCGATCAATCGAGACTGTTTTTTAAAAGGTCAGATTGTCTTTTTCAAAAGGACTTTTTCAAAAAGTTTTTCAACTTTTCTCTCTCTCCGACTTGGCTAAAGGCTCCATCATCGATTTTTTGTCGTTTTCCTCCAAGATTTTTGCAAGGTTTTTGTCCTTGAAGGCTGGTAAGTCTCTTTTGCCCTTCCTTTTGCATTTTATTTCTTGTTTTCATGCATTTTTCATGCATTGTTGTGGGTATTTTCGGCACTTTCAATATATTGGGATTTTTGATGTTTCGAACTTGTTTTGGTGAAATTGATCAATGGGTTTTTGTTCTAGGATGCTATAATGATGATTCTTGTAGTTTAATTTGATAAATTTTGTGACTTTTGAAAATTTGGAAATTCTAGGGTCTGAAATTGATCCGAATTGGGGATTTTGTCTAATTGGGTTAAATTGATGAAATTGGCTTATCAAATTGATGTATTTGTTCATTATTTTTTGAATTCTATCATGTGTAATAATCAATTCGTCAATATTTTTCAAATTGATCAAGTGGTTTTCCAAATTTTGGGGTTTTTGTATTAATACCTCAATGTTCAAGCCAATTTTGTGAATAATTTGAGCTTTTTGGATTCAATTCACTACATTAGAACATGCATCATACCATTTAAATTTGTCATGCATCATATAGATTTTAATTCTATATTTTTTTGTGTGCTAACTTGCAGTCTGCCCTTGGTTTTGTGTTTTGTTCTTTTGCTTTGTGTTTTGGTCCTTATCTTAGCACCATGCCTAGGAAAACTAGAGCCAATAGGACCCCTTCCACTTCCTCTGTGTCTCCCTCTAGGGTTGAGTTGTTTAGGAATGATAAGTGTAGAGAGGCCTTTGAGAATTTGAACCGTAAGCGTAAGATCTGAGCTGAGCAAGCTGTTGTCTTAGATGAGCTTGATCCGGCCATTAGGGTCAATTTTGAGTGTAGAGGTTGGTTGCCTCTCTTAGAGATAGATCATCCACCCCCGACCGCCCTGATTAGAGAGTTCTTCTTGAACTTCTCTTGCCACGTCTATGATTCCAACACCCTTGTTAGGAGTTGGATACGAGGTGTAGAGTTCACCATTACCCCTCGGGTAGTGGCTGAGGTTCTTGGGGTGCCAGTTGTTTGGGAGCCTGTCTATCCCTATGATGAGTCACCCTCTTTAGATGTAGTCATGTCATCTATCTAGTGGGGTTCTGATCCTCGGATCACGTCCGCTGAGCTTACCGAGACTGCTTACCTTTTTTTTAGGATAGCATGTCATTCGTTGTGACCTATTTCTCACTTCCACACCATCCCTCTAGGGCGATGTGTGTTTTTGTATGCTTTTGCTTCTGGTGCTTCGATTAGTTTTCCTCATTTGTTCCTTCGTTCTTTGAACGAGGTTCATAGGAGTTCTGCCATAGGGCATGCACTTATTCATCCTATTTTTATTCATAGGATTTTGCTCTTTTTAGGTTTAGATGGTTTTCTGTTTGGTGAGCATGTGCATGTGATTGCTCCTATAGGTGCCACTTTCCTTCGACAGAGGGCTACTCACTTGAGAGTTGCTCATTCCCGTCCTAGGGGTGCATCATCTAGTGCTGTTCCCCCTCCTCCCTCTTCTACAGGTGTTGATGCTGCTGAGACATTGGGTGCTGCTGCTGCTGCTGATGATGATGTTCCTCCACCGACTGCTTCGGATGATTTCGACATTCGTTGCACGTTGGATCATGTTTTGACTGTTCAGGCGGCTCATGGACAGATTTTGGTGGACATGCTCGATGAGATCCGTGCTTTGCGTGCGGAGTTGGCATAGTTTCAACCACCTCCCTTTTGATGATGGATATCTTATTTGCCCTTTGGCATTCCGTCACAAAAATGGGGAGTACTTTGTAGAGTTTTTGCTTTCAGGGAGAGTATATTTTTTTTGGTTGGAGCTTGTGGAGTTTAGATTGTATCTAAGTGCTTCACTTTGTACTTTACATTTTTAGCTCTTGCCATGTTTTTGATGGGATATTCATGTTAGGGGGAGTTTTATGTTTTGTTGGTACTTTATATGTTTCTTGTTTCAAACTGCTTATTGATTTATATTTATGAGTTATTCATTGATATATGTCTTTATTTGTGTGTTGTTTGAAATCAAGAAGTTAATTTGTTTACTTGTATTGTTTCCACACATGCAGTTATGCATTTTGTTTAGTGTTTCAAGAAATATACAGGTTGATTCAATTGAGTTGCTGTCTACACTTGCAACTAATGAATAGTAGTTAGGATTGAATTTGTTTTATGAGTATTATTTTGTAAAGGGCTTTTTATTTTGTAAACTTTGAGTTTCTAGTTGTGTTTTGTCACGGATTGCCAAAGGGGGAGTTTGTTAGGTTCTAAAGACCTAGGATTTTATATATTTAGAACTCTAATTTGTATTGTTGGCAAACCATGATCAAAACAATGTGTTTAGAAGTGTTTAAATCTAGCTCAAAGTTGTGCATCTATGTAAAGTTGGAATCGAGTTAAAGTAGGAAAGGATTGTGCCTTTCGGCCTGGCTCGATCGATTGAAAGACAGGCTTGATCGATCAAAGCTCGGGCAGAATGTTTTTCTGCAGATTTTTCCAACTCAGCCCTAAGTGTTTTAAAACGTTTTTAGGGTTTCTTATTTGTCCTAAGTATAAAAGGCAAACCCTAGCCACGTTTTAGTGTTGCTCATAATTGCGGTTTGTGTAAATCTCTTGTGAGATCTAGAGGAGCTTTCCTTTATACAAACTTAGAGTTTTCAAGAAGAATATTTATCTATGCCTTGATGATCAATTCAATTGCTGCCATTGAAGCTTAAAGAAAAAACAAGTGGGTGTGCTTGTATCTGGTGGTGAATCCAAGAAAGAAGGAGTCCGTGGATTCAGAACTTGCACGTGGTCGTGTCAGTAAGTTCTACTGGTTAGTAGCAATAAGAAGTTGAGCGTGGAGGTTTGTAAGTCTTATTGTATGAATTTCGATTCTTTCAAGATAGTGGATTCAAGTTTACCTTGAAGATAGCTAGGTCAAATCCTCCCCAGGTTTTTACCGGTTTGGTTTCCTAGGTGATCATATCTTGCGTTATTTATTTTCCGTTACTTTACATGATTTGATCTTGTTATTGTGATAACCTAGACTTGTTTAATTGGACTAAGTAACAACTTGGCTAATTACCTAGGTTAAATCAATTATTTAAGAGGTCTAAAAACTATCATTCTCTCTTATGCAATCTCTTATACTTTCTTTTT
This sequence comes from Quercus lobata, assembly GCF_001633185.2. NCBI lineage: Eukaryota > Viridiplantae > Streptophyta > Magnoliopsida > Fagales > Fagaceae > Quercus > Quercus lobata. Next base: position 32,709,745 of record NC_044915.1, on the reverse strand, counting down.
GGCGTAATTGATTGGTCACTTCATTTAAGATTATTAGTAAGTCAATTGAAAATATCCTATGTATAGCATAACGTTATTTATTTGAATTCTCTCTATTTTTGAATAAAAATATTTTACTTAATAAAAAGTCTATAGTATAATGTTATGTCTTAATTCGTAGAAACAGTGAATTGTTAATCTATAAGTGATAAGATTGTTGTACTTTGTGACTCTGGCCTGGCATAAAATCCTTGGTGTGCTAGATATCCTTTGCCTGCCATAAACGTGATAAAGGTATCAGGGAGTCAGGCTAGGGAAACTGTCACCTAGGCATAACTTGATAAGTGTCACCTAGGCATAGCTTTTTATTTTTTATTTTTATTTTTATAAATGCCACCTAGGCATAACTAAAATTACTAGAATAATCCATTTTTAATAAAATGTTTTTAATAGGTCCACATAGATGATACTCAGAAATAAAGTAATTGCTTGATATGTTGTGTACCTGGGACTTGATATGGTGGAAAAATATAAATTATTCTTATTTTAGGTAGCATCAAAAATAAATTCTAGAGTAACTTGAGTTCCCCTTCGCCGATAGCTGCTGGTTGAATTAAATAACTTAGGGTCATTTACCAAGTTTGAATAATTACATGTACTATTAGGACAAAGTGATTATATATAGTGTCTGTTTGAGAATAATTTATTTAGTTAAAATTGAAATTTTTTTATTAAAAGTTCTATAGATGCAGAATTGGCAAAGAAATTATGGGACTTCAGCTTGAGCATGACCAATCAAAACTAGTTGGGATTTAAGGCGTTGTTAAGTTGTTGGTTTACTCTGTCCTTACATAAAATTAAAGCACAAGACCTTGTAAAAAGCTGTGTTCATTGACATTTGATGGGTATTTGGATGAACTATTCAGAATTCCAAACCTAATGTAGCAGTACTATTTTGATTTTCATCTGTTTTGGATTTCATAATATCTGCTTTATAAGTGATCATTTCATTTTCTCATGAAAAATAGTATCGCAAAATTAAACCAAAATACTGTTTCACTTATTCCGGAAAATATTTGTTTGGATTTATATTTTGCATGCATATCTCATGTCTAAATTTATATATTTCTAAAAGTTAAAGTGTAGCATTTATTGTTGCAACGTCCTAGTTGAGCCACATCAGCATCTACGTCATTATCTTCTTCTTCTTTTTTCCCATTTTCCTATAATTATTTTTAACATTTATTTTTATAATATTTACACTTCTCCAACCTTTCTCCCTCCCTTACCTTTTCATCTCCCCACTACTTCTCCAACCTTTCTTCCTTCCTTACCTTACCTTTTCATCTCCCACTATCCTCTAAATTAATATCATTTTTCCTCTTTCCCCTCATCTTCCTTTATTTTTGTCTTTTCTTATTAACACCCTCTTACTATAAATTTGTTGCTATCTCTTCTGTTCTATGCATAGTTTTCCCTCACAACAAAAATGTTCTCTCTCTCTCTCTCTCTCTCTCTCAAATTTTTGGTGGATTTTTTTTTTCTTGCATATTTGCTTTAAGTTGATAATTTTTTATATACTTTAAAACTCTATTAGGGTTAATGCGATTTAGTTTTGTTTTTCAAATTTTTTTTTTCTTTTTTTGGTACTCTTTGATTGTTAAATGTTATCCTATTGCATTATAAAGAATTAAATATAGCATTTAAAAATATAATATTATTCTATTACATAGCATGATTTGGATAATTTGTTATTTATTGTAAATTGATGTTTCTTCTATTACATAGCATGATTTTTTATAGTGCTCAATTTTTATGTTAAACTATAAGACTTTACAAATTTTTGTTTATTCTTTAATCCTTTATGGTGGACAAAGCACTCTTAATAGTTGTATTAGAAGTACATTATAATACCATTTATTTAAAGAAAAGCAAAGGTTGACCAAATGAAAATAATCGGATGGGTGACAAATTTTAGCTTTTGCAATTTTATTTTTATTATTATTATTATTATTATTATTATTTTATAACAATGCATATATAGAAATTTAACTCTTAGATTTTGCTAATAATTTTTTATTTGATAATATGTTTTGGGTGGATGAAATTACAACAAATTGTTTTCCTAATTGGTCTAATTAATCATTGTTAAGTTTTATTAATATTCTTAGTTACATTTTTTAGTGTTTTGGATTGTAGGCGGAAAAAATAAGGTTTGAGAAAATTTGTTTAAAACTAAAAGAATAATTTTCAAATTTTATATTCTTTTTAATGATTCACAAAATGTTATAAATAACTTTTGTATAGCATAAGGGTCCCTAGGCCCACTTAGGCCCTAAACTTCGACCTAACGATATGGCCCATGACCCCAACCTCTTTGTCTGACTCCAGGCCCTAAGCCCTCTAGGGCCATAGGTCTAGGCCTCATGCTAGCTTAGAACCCATTGGGCAAATAGTCTTAATCTGTACACATCATGTTTCATCACCTGGGCCTTGCCCGGTCAATTATATCCCGAACAAGACAACGCCTACTCAGGGTATCGCCTTTCGACTACTCGGCAATACCTTGGGGAGTATCAATGTCGAGCGGCTTTTCTGAGGTGGGAAGCAATTCCAATGCCACTCCTCCCACTCCCACCTAAACACCCACTTTGAAACAATGAAATTGGACCCCTATGCCCACTAATGACCTAGAGTAATTATAACCCCTCCACTAATCTTGGGCTATAAATAAGAGGTGAGAATGAGGAATGGGGTTGGAAGGATTCTGAAGAGAATATAGAACAGAGAGAATAAGGAGAGCAACAAGAGAGAAATGGGGGAATCTATGGGAATAGAGTGTTCTGTTGGGTCTCTGAACTCAGAACTACCCAAGTTAGGAAATTCAAAGCCCACATCACAAATAGATTGTGAGCCCAAATGAGGACCAGCCCATCAGCATCATTTTTGGCCTGCACAATTGGCGCCATCTGTGGGGATCTCCTACAAAGCTATGGTTTGACTGAGACTCACGACCAGGAATTATCCGAAAACGTTCGGGGATTTATACTGAGAGTGCTTCTGGGGGGTCTTTGAGGGGATCTACCTGGCGAGAGAAGAGGCATAAAAGGTGTGAAGATAGGGATTGCGAGCAAGAGGAAGAATGATCTAGCCTCAAAGAAGGGTAGTATCAAACACACCAGACGATGTCGGGAGCTTCAAGGCATGGAAAATTTGACGAGCGAGATGACAAACTTGAGTAGTTGCGTAGGCTGGTGAGAGATTTAGAGTTGGAGGCAAGAGGTAAATGCCGGAGAAGGGACCAAGAAGAAGGATCTGCTAGTGGGGGAGGTCGTTACAGAGCTGGCTCACATCAGTTTGGTTCCCATTGACACTGGGAACGTTCACGATCATGGGAGTACATAGACCAAGACTCGGTATCCCCGGAAGGGTGATGGCCTAGGAATTCAGTCATGGACGCTATGAGCCGAGCCTTGTGTAGAGCTGCTCGGTCGCCATTTTCAAATGACATTGAATGGGTCCTAATGCCGAGCAGATTTACACATGCACCATTCAACTTTTACGATGGGAAGACGGACCCGATAGAGCACGTCAGCCATTATATCCAGATGATGTCCTTGCACACTTACAATAACGCGTTGATGCATAAGGTATTTCCTTCAAGTCTCGGGCCTACTGCTTTGTGATGGTTTAATGGGTTACGGAAAGGCTCTATTCATAGTTTCACCGAGTTGATCTAAGAGTTCGATGTTCGATTTGTAACCTGTAGCCGGGTCCCGTAACCAGTAGACGCATTACTATCTATAAAGATGAGAGTAGGGGAAACCCTTCGCAGCTATGCCAGTCGATATTGGGAACTCTACAATGAGATCGGTGGGGGTAACAAGAAAATTGCGGCGAGCATCTTTAGAATGGGGTTGCCCGAGGACTCTGAACTACGTGAGTCGCTGACAAGGATGCCTCCCAAGGATATGAGGCAACTTATGAGCCGCATTAAGGAGTACAAACGCATAGAGGATGACCGGCTGCAGAGCAAAGGAAAAGCCCCAGTGATGAGTTGTCCTCAGTAGGGCAGCATTCAATCAAGGCCCCGAAGGGATTTAAGGATTCCAGAACCAGAAGCATAAATGGGGGAAGTAAACACAACATTCAAGGAGCCGGTGCACAGGATCGTAGATCGAATTAAGAATGAGCCATACTTTCGGTGGCTAAACAAGATGAGGGGTAACTCGTCCAGGAGGAACCAGAACTTGTACTGTACTTGCCATAGAGATAGGGGCACACCACCGAGCACTGCCGGATATTGAAAGATCATCTTGGGCAATTAGTGAAAGCGGGGTATTTGAAGGAGTTTATGGTGGATTCTAAGAATCGAGGTGTCGGGCAAGGTGCACAGCAGAGGAGGAATCCCTTTCCACCCCCATTAAGAGTGATTGAGGTCATCCACGTTGCCCTAAGGGGCACTGTCGTGACTAGGAGGAAAGGTGTGTTGGTTGTAGTGCCAGTAGAAAACTGCTCGATATGTTGGCTGTCCTTATCCGGTTTATTTCCAAATTTGCCGATCGATACCGTCCATTTTACTAGCTTCTAAAGAAATGGAAGGGATTTCAATTGAAAGAGTACTTAACGTGGGCCCCTATGCTAACAGCCCCCAAGCCTAGAGAAGACTTATACATGTACCTCTTAATGTCCAAGTATACTGTGAGTGCCGTGTTGCTGAGAGATTAAGGTGTGCAACAGCCTATATACTATATTAGAAAAACCTTGGTCGATGCCGAGACGAGGTATCTACCCTTGGAGAAGTTGGTGTTAGCGCTAGTTCACGCCATGAGGAAGTTATCGCACTACTTCCAAGCTCATACCATTTACGTACTAACCGAGTATCCTTTACAGTCGCTACTAAAGAGATCCGATTTCACAGGAAGAATAGCTAAATGGGGAACAAGGGTAGAAGCTCGGTGAAGGGTCAGATCCTCATCGATTTTGTTGCCGAGTTTTCCCTGAGGATTGGAGATGAGATGGTTTGCTCCGTTAAGGTTGTCCTGTGGAAGGTGTTTGTGGACGGTGCATCCAACGTGTCAGGAGCCGGGGCTGGAATCGTAGTTATCATACTAGAAGGGGTAAAACTAAAGCACCCCTTTAGATTGGGTTTTAAGGCCTTCAATAATGAAGCCGAATATGAAGCCTTGCTTGTTGGACTGAGAGTCATTTCTAATTTAGACACTAAAGAAATGGAGATTTACTCGGACTCTCGACTGGTAGTCAATCAGGTGTAGGGAAGCTTTGAGGCCAAGGACCCCCGGATGATGGAGTATTTACAGTTGGTGAAACAAACTATGAACCACTTTCAAAAAGTTAGAGTGATTCAGGTTGCCTGAAGGCAGAACCGACACGCTAACTCCTTGGCCACCTTAGTGTCATTATTAGCCAAGGAAATCCCTCGACTAATAAAGGTGGAAGTGGTAGCAGAACTGGGCATCAATGTGGGGGTTAATTTTTCAATGGTAACAACGGTTGGGCCGTGTTGGATGGACCTAATCATCGATTTTCTAGCCGAAGAGTGCCAACAGATGAAAGAGAAGCGTAAAAAGTACGCCAGGCAGCATCTCGGTATTAGCTATCAACCGAACGGAAGTTGTATCAAAGATCTTTTGACGGGCCCTACCTACATTATTCGCACCCCAACAAGGTTGAAGAACTCCTTGTCGAGTTGCATGAGGGAGTGTGTGGCATCCACATGGGGGGACGTTCGTTAGCCCACAGAGCAATGACTCAGGGATTTTAGTGGCCATGAATGCAAAGGGATGCTACCGAGTATGCGCGGAAGTGTGAGCAGTGTCAGAAGCACGCCTTGATGAGCTACCAACTGGTAGGAAGCTTAAACCCCATTAGAAGCCCTTGGCCCTTTGCGTAATGAGGGCTGGATATCGTTGGTCCATTTCCCCCGGCTATGGGAAACCGAAGATTTGTCTTAGTAGCTGTGGATTATTTCACCAAGTGGGTGGAGGCGGAGGCGTTGGCAAACATCCGTGATGTGGATGTTAAAAAATTTGTATGGAGGAACATAGTGACGAGGTTCGGAGTCCCACAATCACTAGTGTCAGAGAACAAGTTGCAGTTTGATAGCAGGGCTTTCTGTGAGTATTGTAGCGATTTTGGCATTGTAAATTGGTATTCCACCTCGGTGTATCCACAGAGCAATGGCCAAGCTAAGGCTACCAATAAAACTATTGTAAATGGGTTAAAAAGGTGGTTAGAAGGTTCTAAGGGCAGGTGGGCAGAGGAGTTGCCTAACGTTCTGTGGGCATACCGAACAACCCCTAGGAGGTCCACAAGGGAAACCCCTTTTTCACTAACATATGGAGTGGAAGCAGTTATACCAGCGGAGATCAACTTGTGCAGTGCCCGGATTACAAGATTCGACCCCGCCAAGAACTCGGAATTGATGCTAAAACAATTGAACCTATTGGAAGAATGCCAGGAATCAACGACTATATGACTGGCAGAGTATCAGCAAAAACTTGCTCAAAGGTACAACAGAGACGTAAGGAGAAGGGAGTTTGGAGCAGGAGACCTGGTACTCCGGAAGGTGGTAGGGAACACATGAGATATCAGCGCTGGGAAGCTAGCACCAACCTGGGAGGGACCGTATAGAGTTACTACCATTGCGGGAGTAGGGGCATACTATTTGGAAGATTTAGATGAAAAGCCACTTCTCCGGCCATGGAATGCCCACAATTTGAAGAAATTTTATCACTAATCACCCTTACATAGGGGTACAAGTTGAATGTAATCTTGAATGTACGGTTTATTGATTAGTACGATGATGATATTTATCCATGTTGGTGTACTTAATTCCATCACTGTTAATTCGTTAACTTCGGCCAACAAACATGAGGAAAGTTAGAACTAGGCATACTATTCTAAGGACAGAAACCTGTCCCCAGTGTGATCATCATCCCCGAGCAGGTGGAAACTTTATGGTAAATTATTCTAAGGACAGAAACCTGTCCCTGGTGTGACCATCATCCCCGGGCAGGTGGAAACCTTATGGTAAATTATTCCAAGGATAGAAACATGTCCCTAGTGCGATCCTCATCCCCAGGCTACAATTTATTGATTAATACGAAGGTGATATTTATCCATGTTGGTGTACTTAATTCCATCACTATTAATTCGTTAACTTCGGCCAACAAACATGAGGAAAGTTAGAACTAGGCATACTATTCTAAGGACAGAAACATGTCCTCGATGCAATCATCATCCCCGGGCAGGTGGAAACCTTATGGTAAATTATTCCAAGGACAAAAACCTGTCCCCGGTGCGATCATCATCCTCGGGTAGGTGGAAACCTTATGGTAAATTATTCCTAGGACAGAAACTTGTCCCCAGTGTGATCATCATCCCCGGGCAAGTGGAAACTTTATAGTAAATTATTCCAAGGACAGAAACCTGTCCCCAGTGTGATCATCATCCCCGAGTAGGTGGAAACCTTATGGTAAATTAGTGTGATCATTATCCTTGGGCAGGTAGAAACCTTATGGTAAATTATTCCAAGGACAGAAACCTGTCCCCGGTGCGATCATTATCCCAGGGCAGGTGCAAACCTTATGGTAAATTATTCTAAGGATAGAAACATGTTCCCGGTGCGATCATCATCCCCGAGCAAATGGAAACCTTATGGTAAATTTTTCTAAGGATAGAAACTTGTCCCCGGTTCGATCATCATCCCCGGGCAGGTGGAAACCTTATGGTAAATTAGTGCGATCATTATCCCTGGGTAGGTAGAAACCTTATGGTAAATTATTCCAAGGACAGAAACCTGTCCTCGGTGCGATCATCATCCCCGGGCAAATGAAAACCTTATGGTAAATTATTCTAAGGATAGAAACCTGTCGCCGGTTTGATCATTATCCTTGGGCAGGTGGAAATCTTATGGTAAATTATTCTAAAGGTAGTAGGAAACCTTACGCTAGAAGCTATCCAAGGACAGAAATTGCTTCCCGGTTTGGTCTCTACCACCGACCAAATGAAGACCTACATTGAGCCATTCCAAGAATAGGAACAGGCTCTTTAGCACTATTCTAGCCACCAGGCACACAGAGAATGCATCCAATTATTCAGGGGGCAGAAAAGTAAACATATATCAAATTTAGTTTTTATCGCCGAGGAGCCAATTCTTTCTAGATAAAGATGATCCCTTCCAGACCGATCCTAGTCATCATACATGCCCAGATACAACCTTTACATTTGAAGATAAACGAGTAAGAAATTTCAATCATTGTTCAGAAGCAAACCGTGATTAAACCACCCGGTCACTAGAAGTATATATGATAAGGAGGAAATAAAAGAACGTGATGAAAGGAACAACTTCGTATCAAACATTCATAGATATAGCAAATGTTTGGCAACAGTACCATAATCAAATAAAGCCAACACATAAAAACTAAACCAATGTTTTGTCACCACCACCTGGTGACTATAGGAAAATTAAACCCAGAAAAATAATTGTTCTGTCACCACAACCCAGTGGCATAGGCAAACTGAATGAAAATAAATAAATTACTTAAGCCAAAGAAAAGCAAAAGCAGAAACTTAGTTCGGGAATCAAGCTAAAGGGTCTGCAGGCTGAAATTGGGCAACGTCCTCGGGCGGCTACTAAGTTGCTAAAGGCGGCTGAAGCTAAACATTCTCACTGGGTTGATCACCAGCACGGAGGTTACTGGTGACTTCCAAGTCAACTGACTCCACGTGGGAGTCAATTGCCTCCACCAACTCCCTCATGCTAGGAGTCTCTTCCTCATCAATAGCACCAAGAGGGTTTTGTATGGCAGTAGGAGGATCCAAGAAGGGGATTTGATTGGGGTTCCTTAAAAGAGAATCCTCAGGGACCCCCATAGCTTGTAGGGAAGCCAACCACCCTTCCTCAAACCTGAGCTTCAAAGTTTCGTGAACCACTAGCTCCGTGGAGTTTTCCGCGTCAACAAAGCCTTCATTATACCATTTAGTTTCACAAGCCTCCAAAGCCGCTTTCAGGTTAGCTGACTCCTCAGCCTAAGTAAGGTTAAGGCTCTCGGCTTTCGCTAGTTTGAGCTCTTTCTCTCCAACCTTCACCTCCAACTCCGAGAACCTTTCTTCCGCCAACGCCTTAGCCTTCTCGGACATGGCAACCTTCTTTTCCGCGATCTCAACATCCTGGGCCTTCTCCTTTGCAGTCACCGCAGCAACCTCCTTAAGGGCCTTTTCCCACTCGGCCTCCTCAGAGAGCTCCTTCAACCTCCCGTCAAGGGTGTGGATTAGTTGTGTGGCCTGATAAAGAAATAACGATAAGTACTTAAAAGCAAAAAGGATGTACATGTATTGAAACAAATAGGAAGCAAAGGGACGAAAGTTTACTGCTATGGTATGCCACATTAACCACCTGGCCAGTGACTCGTCAGTCCTGTCCTCGAAAACATGAATGTCTTCAGGTAGGAGAAGGTCGTGCACTAAACTTTGGGCAATGCGCCCCCCTTCACCTTGGGCCCATACCCTTACACTAGCTAACGTGGGAAAGGGCTTGCCATCGAATTGAAATGTGGGCTGCCAGTTGTAGTGGGCCTTTTGTGGTTAAAGTGGGTTGGGCGGCCTCCTGCGGTACTGGGCCTAAGTATTCTGAGTAAGGGAGTTGAAACCGGTCCAACTACAACTCAACTTGGTCCAGCTTGTGCGCAAACTATACCTCGTTTGCTAGGAGCATGCTTACGGCGGGCAGAATTGTTTCAAATGGATTACGGTAGACAGATATGACAATAACAAGATAAGATAAAGTACTTTGACATTTTTATTAAGGTAAACAGATAATTCCTACTTAAGAAAAAGATAATCACAGTTTAACAACAATTATTTTTATAAAAAAAAGTAAGGAAAACGGGGGTAGTATATGAGTTGATTAAGAGAGGAAATAAATTAGATCAAGTCTGATCCGCAGGACCAAAACCCAAGAGGGAAGAACGCCTCTTCTCAAAGTGGATAATCTCTTAGGGAGATCCTGTCGTAGAAATTAATCACTTTGAGGGAAGCGGACTTGAATGGTTGGTGCACAAGAACACCCTTTGTTTCCGATAGAGAGCAAGATTTTGAGAGGAAGAGAGGGAATCAACCTATTGGTGCATGCCTTCCATTCTAACTCTCTATGTTTTTCTTTCCTTCTTTTCTAATATTGCCCTTTTCTTATCTTTTTTTCTTTCTTAATCCTTGTTTTCTATTTCTTGGCTTTCAAGTTTCCAATACTGTGGTGTTTGTTGTTGTTCCTATACAAGGCAAGGGTCTCTTTATAGTGCCTATCATGATCGGATTTTACTATTTTAGCCCTTAACCACCTTTTTCTGGTCTGGGTGTACCTGTCGACCACCACTGGTCCGTCTGTATGCCACTCCCCATCGCCAGACAAAAGAAAGCTATTTTGTTTTTTTGTCTTTCGTGGCACCCTTTCCTGCTACGGTGTGGGTGACTTCTCTCTTCCTATCCCTCATGGCATGCACCTAGTGGTTCCAACTTAGTTTTGCCCTTTTGGGTGGTATGTCATCCCAGCAGGACACTTCCCCCAAAAGGGCCCTAGTAGGAACCTTAAAATAGGTTTTCTCTTCTCCCCATCGTCAAACCATGCCCTCTTACCTCTGACCCATGACCTCACCGTGTCCTGTATTGGCTGGGTACAGGCTGGTGAGATCTGGGCCTTGCGTGTGCCTCTCTTCCATGTATGTCCAAAATCTGCCTACTGCTCATGCGTCTGTCGTGGTTGGCCTGCACAGTCTGCCATCCGTTCTTGACCATTTTCTGGTTTCCCTTTCTTTTATGGCTTGCCCTATTCGGGGCTGGGCCTTGCTTGATGGTGGGCTTTGCTTTTTCTTCAACCCACCCTTTTTCCTACTATCATCTCCTGTCATACTACTCTATCATTCCTGCTGCGAAATTGTTTTGCCTCAATCTGGCTGGGCCTCTTTGGGCTTGCCATTCATTCTTTCCCTAATGGCCTAGCAAGGCCATTGGTTCTTTTGTTACATCATTGGCGAGCTCCTGTGTCCCATTTGTTTTCCCTTGGGCGTCCCGAGCCCGTTTGCTTCCCTTGGGCTTCCTCTGCCCTTTTCTTAACTTTGCATTACCATGGGTTTTTACTAAATTCTTTGGGCTTCCTTGGCTCAATTACATTATTCCTCATCCTTAGGGTCCATGGGCTTGCCATCGACCCCTTACTTTCTTTGTTTTCATTACTTTGGGCCTATTGTGACCCATTCTCACTTTTCCACATCACATACTGCCCATGATTTGTTTTTTCTCTCTTTCTGGGCTCTTTTAAGCCCATTTACTTCCTTCAGGCCCATATGTTTATCTCATGGGCCTATGATCCATTATTCCTACCGCTTGGACTTAATGAGTTTTCTATCCGTTTGCCAACTCTTTTTCGTCCGTGTTGCTGGGCTTCTCCCTTCCACTTGGGCTTCCGAAATGGCCATCAACATTTAGGCCCCTGAACATATGAAGCATTCCTGCGGTTCATATGTGAATAAAAACTCCTCTGCCCTTTCTGTCTTTCCATCTTCTTTTCTTTCGTGGGCTTTTTAAACAGTGGTCCCTACCTTACACATACATATACATTCATATATATATATATATATATATATTCCTACCGTGAACAGTGTGTCTCTTTGGATTTCCCAACTTGGAAATTATTTTCAAACACAGCCGTCGGTTAATTAATTTCATCCTCTTTCTGATGGCTGACTCGTCGTCTCCTTTCGTGCCAACATTAATGACCTAGGTATTTAAGGAGTCCCTCTGTAATCCAAACAAAAACTCCTTCCTTCTTTCCAGAACTCTCTTTTAGTTCTCCCTTTCTTCTCCATTTCCTCTTCCTCAAACACCTCATACATCTTCTTCGATCAAATTCCTGCACAATGACACCGGCAAAAAGCCAAAGCTCCTCCCACAGTAAAGAAAAAGAAGTTATCTCCGATCCTCCCACAGTATGTGGTGTAGACGAGGAGGCGGTGTACTCCGAGTCGGACCACTCCGATGAGGAAGAAACGGAGTGTGACCCAGACAGTGAGTGTGCTCCACTCATTGATCCCTAGTACGATGTTCTTCCCTATTTCCCAAAGATTCCCGACGATTATGCTCCGCTGCCGCCGAGTCATGTATGGCTCGCTCTTTGCCAGTGAAATACGGACATTTCTTGGGCTCCGTTGGCCTCTTCGATCCCTGATCTAGTCATTCGCCAAGGTACTTCACTCCCTGTACCCATCCATTTCGAGTTCGGGTTGGGTATCGCCTTGGGTTGGAGAGAGTGGGTGGACAATGAGTTATCTGACACTGACTTCATGGGGTTGTTGCAACGAGCTGGTGTTTTGAAAGCCATAGTTTCATCTCTCTGCTTGTCCAACTTCCGGGACCTCTTTAACCTTCGTCACTTGGTTCGCCGGTGGTGTACCACCACCTATACCTTTTTCTTTTCCTGTGGTGAGGTCACCGTGACCTTAGAAGATGTGGCCAACCAGTTACTCCTGCCCATCCTTGGAGACGTTGATCCTGCCACCTTAGAGCTTTCCCTAGAAGAAGAGGCCGTGAAAGCTGAGTTGAAGAAAATGATGAGCGGGAACACCAAGTTGTCTTACTGAGTTAGTTCTTCTTCTAAATTTTCTGAGTTTGCCCACCGTGCGGCCTTTGTTGTGTTTTGGCTTTGCAAGTTTGTTTTTAGGTCCCACCCTTATTACGCCGTGAAACCTTTATATTTTCGTTTGGCCATTAAGATTTCTGCTGGGGTTAGTCTCTCGTTGGCTCCCATGTTCTTAGGGCATCTGTATGCTCAACTGGACATCCTGCGGAATGATGTGAGCCAGGCAGGCTCCTGCCATATAGTCACCTCCTCTGTTCATAGTACTATTTTGCAACACCTGCTGTATGAGCATTGTGCTAAGCATTTGCTGAAGTGTAGGCCCTCTCGTTTTGCTAAAGACAAGTATCAGTCGTGTCCGCAGGCCATTACTGATTTTTGTGGCAGATTTGGGTCAGACTTTCCATTGGCCTTTCGTTGGGTTGGCTTGAAACCAATTGACCATTCTGTTGTTGAATCCTTTGATCAAGGTGTAGGATTTTCTTGGAGAGCTTATAGAAAATTGGGTGCTAGTTATACATGTGTAGATTCTGCTATAGGTTTGTTCGTTGATATCGCCGACACTACCACTCCCTTGATCGGTTTTGATGAGACCGGAATCACATACTTGGCAGCCACAAATGCTGGGTGGTTGCCTTATTTGGCCGACAAATGGATCAAGTTTGTTCATTATCCTGCCAATCGAGTGAGAAGGCAGTTCGGATTAGATCAGGACATTCCTAATGACCATTCTTTTCTTTTGGAGTCAACGTTTTACTGTAGTCATCGTTCCGGGCTCACTAAGGGAAGGTCTTTGTACCCCTACCATGCATGGATATTGGCAGGCCATGATGACTTCGTTTGAAAAAGAGTTGATAGGTAGTTGTGGCTTCTTCCTTGTTCCTCCTGATGGGCTTAGCACAATTATCTCGGTTAATCCTCAGTTGCTTTTTCCTTCCAAGTCTGTGTTAGCATATGCCAGGAAGCAGAATTAGTCTGGTATCTTTGAGTGGGATGAGGAGAAAAGAGGGTGGCATTGGCACGCTGGTGATTATCCTCCGAGCTAGGAGAAGAAAGTTAAAGTGACAAATATTTCTGTGTCAAGTAAGAAAACTCTTGCCAAGCTTAAGTCTGCAAGCAAGCCCAAGCCTGCCACTCCACGACCATCTACAAATGCTCCCCCTTCTAGTAGAACATGAGACAGCAAGAGAAAGACAGCCTCTCACCCTATGTTTACTGCCGAGCAGAGAGTAAGTTACTTCTAATTCTGCTTTGTCTTTTATATACTTTTGACTTTCCTACAGCTACTCTTGACACGTGTGCTGACTTTTCTTTTTAACTTTATCTTTTGTTTTCTTTTCCCTTTGCAGTCTAAACATAAGGAGGATGCATCAGCCACCCGACCCATTTTGCTTGATGAACTTGAGTTTGAGGTACATCTCTTTTTCTTTTCTTCTTCTTCCTTTTTTTTTTCTTTGCAGCATTTCATTTGCCACATGCTCTTGTTTGACTCATTTGCTTAAAAGTCCCTTTGATCATCACATCCTTTTCCTTTCGTCTTCTAGGATGAGCTTGAGCCTTTTTCTATATACCACCCTACGGCTGAGGAGCTTTCTGCCTCCATGGGTGCGCCCATGGGAGGTTTTTTTGATGGGGCCGACGTAGTATTTGCAATACTTGTCCCTTCTACTGCTGCACCCGGAGTTCCTATTGAGGCTCCTAGCCTTCCCACTGAGCCGGTACCCATAGACGAGGGTACTCATACTAGGAAGGTTAGTGAGGCCACTCCCGTTCCTGTCGAGACACACTCTCCCCAAGAGGTGGCCACTCCTCCTACTATTGTTCAGACCCAGGCTGCCTCTCCTGCCACACCCCTTGTCATCTCCACCAGTGACCCCTTTGCAACTCTATCCCAGGCTATGAAGGATGGTTCTTCACTGGTAGTTACTCCTTCTTCCATTCCCAGTTTTGCCACACGTGGTCCTGATGTGGACTTGTCCTCCGAGGGGTTTGAGGACGTCGTTGAGGATCCGGATGACGAACTTGTTTTGAAGAAGAGGATTTCTGACTCTGACAATGAGGAGGATCCTCCCCCTTTTTTGTTATCTCTTCCTTAGGTGTAGGTATTTGCGTCTCCCCTTTACTGCAATTCCCTTTAATTTGTATGTCTATTTCCATGTTTTACAGAGACTTTTGAGGGGCCAGAGGTCGTAGCAGACATAGATATGCGTTCAGCCATTGCTCCTGCCACACCTATAGCACCTGTTTCTGCTATTCCTACAGTGCCTGTTTCTGCCGTACCTTCTGTACCTATTTCTGCCGTTCCTACAACTTCCATTTTCACAGGTCCTGGTGAGTTTTTCAGCTCCTCCCTTATTTTCTTTCTTGCAAGTTTATTGCTCCTAACTTGTGGTTTCTCATCTCATGCTCCTTGTTAGGTCCGTTGCCTACTGTCCTTTCTCAGTTTGAGGTGGCAGTAGTTCTGCCACGGTTCCAAACCCCGTGGGTGAGGCCACAGCCTTTTTTGTACATTTTGATTAGCCTGAGATTAACGACCTCAATCCTGCAGACTTTTGGGGTTCCGACCCTTCTTACGTGGACTTCCATGGCTTCAGGATTTCCCAGGATTGCGTTTCTTACATAGAGGCAGTTTTCAGTAGCCGGGGGGACTTCATGCAGGGATTCCGCCTTGGTCATTCTGCTAGGGAGCATTTCTTGAAATTGCTGGGAAGCGTAATGAATGATATTGAACATAACTTTGTTGATACTGTCTCTTTCAAGAGGATCCTGCAGTGGAGGGTTGCAGTTCAGGAGCTAATCAGTGTGGGTTTTGCTGTGGAGTTCATCCTAGACCATCTCCGTGAGATTGCCTAAGCCTCTTTCATGAAAAAGGTTCAGCCTGCTGTGGATGCTATTGACACACGGATTGAGACTTTGAAGAAGGAGGTGGCAGATTTAGAGGGTCGTCGTGAGCGTCTTCTTGTTAGCATTGGTGGGTCCAGTCTCTTTGGAGACCAGCCTTTTATCTCTAGACTTCGTTGATGTAGTTTCCCCCCCTTTTTTTTGTTCTTTTCCTTCTTTTACTACCCCACCTTAGTACACTTCATTTACATACTTCCTTTTTACAGCACTTATTTGGATACTTTGGCATAATTGCCAGAGTTTGGGTTTGTAACTCTTAAAATGCTACACTTGTTTGCTATTTATGCTACTACTTATGACATGGAATGTTTTTTATAATACTTCATGTCCTTTTCATTGTGTACTCATAAAAGCATGTTACAAAACTTGTCCGTGACATGGTCACTTGAAAAAAAAAAAAAAAAAAAAAAAAAGGGTAAACCTTGAACTCTTTGAATGAAAGGGACAACTACATAACCTTAACTTAGGCATAATAACACTTCAACCATTTCCCATTGATGGGATCCATTAGGTACTTGCCATCCATCTGGGCGAGATGATAATACCCACTCGAGTGTGTCTCTCTTATCACGAAGGGTCCCTCCCATTTTGGTGTAAACTTAGATGGTCCTGCCATACCTCGCCTGACATAGTCTGCCACTTTCTGCACAAGTTGTCCTTCCACGAACACCCTTTCTTTAGTCATCTTGCCATAGGCTTCTGTCATCTTTTGTCTGTATCTGCGGTTATGCTGTTAGGCTTCCTCCCTTCTTTCATCAAATCCTTCTAGATCTTCACACCTTTCTGCCGTAAAGGCTTCTCCCTCTTTTTCCTTCCCCTACATTTGCATAACTCACAAAGATGGAATCATCACTTCTGCTGGGCTTACTACCTCTGTCCCATATACCAAGGAAAATGGTGAAAATCTTGTGGTAGACTTTGGTGATTTTCTGTAAGCCCAAAGGGCGTCTAGCAGGTGCGTTGCCCATCCTTCTGTGTACTCTTGGCTCATTTTACTGATGATCTTTATGAGAACTTTGTTTGTTGCCTCTAGTTGCCCATTTCCTTGAGGGTAATAAGGCAATGAACGATGGTGCTTGACTTGGTAGAACTCCAGCATTTTCCTTACATCACTGTTGACAAACGGTGTGCCATTATCGCTGATAATTCTGTGGGGCACTCCAAACCTCACAATTATGTTTTCCTTGATGAAGTTTGCCACTGCTCCTCTTGTGGTTTTTCAAAGTGGCACTACCTCTACCCACTTAGTAAAGTATTCTGTAGCCACTAGTATCTATATGTATCCATGCGATGGTGGGTTAACTGGTCCTACCAAATCAAGTCCCCAAGTGTGGAAGGGCCATAGGGTGACCATGCTATGTAAGTTCTGCGAGTGAGTGTGAATCAAGTTGGCTTGCACTTGGCAACTGTGACATTTATTCACAAATTCTTTCGTATCCTTCTTCATGGTAAGCTAGTAGTAGCTCATTTGCAACAGGCATCTGTAAAGTTTTTTCTTCCCCTGGTGCTCCCCACACTCTCCCGAATGCATTTCTTTTATCATTTCTCTTACTTCTTCAGGGCCCAAACATCTTAAGGGGTCACCATTATACCCTTTTTTGAAAAGGACCAAGTTATGCAAAAAGTAGCACGTTGCCAGCCTTCTAAGCTTGTATCTTTCACCGTGCTTTTGTGGCAGGATGTCTTCTGCCAAGTATTGTACGAATGGGCTTCTCCAGTCTTCGCCGATGAACACAACGTAACTTTCTTCTCTGTTTATTGCGAGCTGGCAGGTCCCACATTGGGTTTGGACTCGGTCTGCATCTTTACCCATGCTTGGCCTATAGAAGCCTGCTCTTTAAAGTCTGCGGTAAAGGCTAACCTCCCCGCAGGATCCGTAAGTCTTGTCATGTACTTCTTTCAACTTTCTCTAGGCCTCCTCCTGCCCCACGCATCTAGACAAGACCCCACCAGGCATCTTACAGTACAGTTCTCCTCTCACTAGGGCATAGTTTTTCAGCACTTTTAGATCTGCGGCACCTTCTTCTTTCATCAAGGATTCCCTTATGAGGATCCACAAATCCCCTTCGCATCGTTCCTCCCGGAATCTTTCCTTTAACACTTCAATAATGGATTCTTCCCTCTTGTTGACCAGCACCTTGGTGTTATCCCTTTCAAACATTATTTGTGAGCCTAGTGCGGCCAATGCATCCGCGAACCAGTTTTCATTCCTTGGAGCATGTTCTATTTCGAAGGTTGAAAATTTCGCCTCCATCTTCTGGGCCATTGCTTTGTATAAGGCTAGGCTGGGTTCTTTTAGGGAGAAGATCCCTTTGGCCTGGTAGACCACCAAGTTCGAATCACCCTCAAGTGCTTAACTCTTATTTCAAGAGTCGTGGCCAACCTAGTTAGATAGGCTTCATATTCTGCTGTGTTGTTTGAATAGGGGAATTCCAGTTTGAATGATAGCGCTACTGCCTTATCTTCTTCATGGTACAGAATTACTCCCACTCCCCCTGATTGGGTGGTAGAAGACCCATCAAATTTCATTAACCATTATTCTCTGACCTCTTCTACCATGGCTATTTCCCCTAGAACTTCATCGTCCAACGAAAATTCTTCTTCTCCCGAAAACTGTGCCAATAGATTTGCTATAGCCTGGCTTTTCACTGCGCTGGGTGTCCCCATTCTTAAGTCAAACTGTGACAATTGTAACAACCACTGGGATATTCTGCCTGAGAGGATTGGTTGCTGCAACAGAACCTTGATGGCATGGGACTTGGTCATCAGCCATACTTCGTAGGCTAAGAAATAATAGCGTAATCTTTGCGAAGCATACACAATAGCCAGACACGCCCTTTCTGCCCTTGGGTAACGAGTTTCTGCATCTTTTAAGGCACGACCGATGTAGTATATTGGTTGTTCAACACCAACTCCATCCTCTTAGGCGATTAATGCACCAATGGCATAAGAGTTGGCGGCCAAGTAGAGTAGCAATGGCTTTTTGTAGACTGGAGCTTGTACCGTTGGGAGGTTCATTATAATCTGCTGTAGCCTCTTGAAGGCTGTCTGCTGCGTTTCTCCCCATTCAAAGTTTTGCCCTTTCTTGAGCAATTTCGTGAAAGCAGAGATGATTGATGCCAACCCAAGGATGAATCTCCAGATATACGAGACCTTCCCTAATAAGCTCTTTAACTCCTTTATTATGGCCGGTGGTCTCATAGTGGCTATGGCCGTGTTTTTGGCCGGGTCCACATCTATTCCCTTGTTGTGCACCAGGAAGCCCAGGAACTTCCCAAAGGACACTCTAAATGCGTACTTGAGAGGGTTCATTCTTAGTTTGAAGGCTCTACACCTTTCGAATAGCCTTTTCAACGCGCGGAAGTGCTCTTCTTTCCTCCTTGATTTAACCACTATGTCTGTTGTGAAATTTTAAAATACTCGCAAGTGTACAAACCGTACCGAAGTATAGTTGGACAAGAATGAGGTCAAACCCACAGGGACTTGTATGAACGTAGAAAAATAAATTAAACCTTAACCAAATTAATCATAATCTAGTTTAATAAAAATTGGTTTTTTTTTTTGCAATTAAATATACTAAACAAATAATAAAATTAAGCAAATAGTTAAACTAAGCAAAAGATATAAAGCAATAAAAAGATGTAAACAATCAAGAGAAAGTAATTAAGGTTTTGGAATCCACTTTGTAAGTCATATCAGCATATATTTATGATCATTAATTTTTCCCAACTCACTACATGATAATCTAGAAATCAATCTTGCTATCATGGAAAATATCATCATTAAAACTTATGTTTAAAAATCTAAAGCATGTTCTTCTTCACTTCTTAAGTATAAAACTAAATCATCAATTGTATCCGTAGCCAAACAAATCACAAGATATATCCAATTCTAAAAATCAAATCATAAATTGTATCCATTGACAGACAAATCACAAATAATATCCAATTTTATAGTCAAGAATTAATAAACCAAGCATTCAATTAATTAAGATAAATCCTAAATCATGAGAAAAACATGATTGAATTCATATCTAGAATTCCATCTTAGTCAATTGATATGAAGCAAGAACAATTTAAATCATTAAAGAACAACTATTGTGGGAAAATCAAATCACATAGATATTACTGATAATCCTTAACAAGGTTTCATCCTCAACCCTAATTATAAATTTAGCTACACATGGTAATTGAAAGAAAACACAAAAATAAAATACTAAACATTAAACTAAACAAATAAAATAAAACTAACTGTTATGGAAGAAAACCAAAGAAGTGGCCACACTCTCTATACATTCAGCCCTCAGCCCTAGTACTAGCCTCCACCCCCCTGAATTTTGCCCTAAAGAGCCTTTAAATAGGTCAAGGAATCCTATTACAAGTTGAATTCCCGTTTGGAGAAAATCCCAGATTTTTAGGCTTCACTTCACCGACGGTTTTGGCCCATTTAACGTCATAATTTGGACTTTTGGTAAACTACAAAGTTGTAGCCCTTTAAGTTGACGTTCCAGTACAACTTGAATCATCTCGATTAGACATCTGAGCCAAAAGTTATACCAAAAATACTAACTGATGTGCAGTCTGGAATCCTAATCCGAATTGGACTTGGATTTGGTGCAAATTTCCTTTGATTCCTTGCTCCAATTGGACTTAAATTTAATTGGGTTGGTCTTTCCTTGAATTCATGCCTGGCTGGATGTAAGTTGGCTTGATTCAATTGGCCTAGCCCCACTTTGCATGTAAAGCCCTTGTTACCTACAACACAAAGATATTATATAATCAGTCACAAAATAACATAAAAGTAAAGGTAAATATGTAGATATGTGAGTACTTTATTGTATATATTTCATGCACATCAAATACCCCCAAATCTACATTTTGCTAGTCCTCGAGCAAAACAGATAAAGAGTAAAACAAAACAAAGAAAAAGGAAATCCTGACTAATCCACTTTCGCTGGAAATTTCGATTGCATTTAGCGTATGCAACAAGCCTTTAAACCCCTAGCTTACACTAGTGGACGAGTTGTAGTCTTGTGAGGGTTTGCAGGGAATATACCCACAAAATTCTGAGAATGAATACTAAAATAAACAAAACAAATAAAATCAACAATTTTTTCTTTTTTCAATTGCCTTTTGCAAAGAGGATTAGTTCAAGTTCAAAAACACTACAAATGCTAAAGAAATTTCTCATGCCCTCAAAACTCAATGTGAGTGAAAAGTGGTAGCCAACCCAAACATACTCTTAGTTTTAGAATAAATTTGACTCAAATCTCTATTTGAAAGTATGCTTCAACTCAAATCTTTCCGGTGTTATCACTCAACAAATGAAATCACTCTGAAAAGGGGTGTAACACTCTCAACAATATATGTGAGCAGAATAATGTAAACAAAATCAAATACCTCACATATAAATTGAATGAAAAACGCTTAACCAAGAATGAACAAGTAGTCTCATGAAAGGATGCCAAAAAGAATTTATACCACCCTTTTTATTCAGTCATATCAATATCTAAACTACACAATCTTCAAGATCAAATAAGGACTTTATTAAGATGTAATGTAGGGTAAAAGTAAAGGGAATGAAATAAAAATGGGTGAAGGTAAATAATTAGAAGTGTTTTCAAGATTTGTCGGAATGTCAACTCTTTTTGGAATTTCCATTCAACAATTTTTTTTTCAACTTTTCTTCTTCAAAGTAGTATTCCTTCCTTCCATTTCACTTCTCAAAATTTGATGAGAACCCTTTTTATTTTCTTCTTTTTGACACTTTTCCCTTCTTCTTTTTTCTTTTCTTTGAATTTTTTTTTTCTTCTTTGCACAAACCACCACATTGAAACAAACTGATCAAATTCAATCTTGAAACACTATGGATAAGGGCTTTAAGAAAGAAAGGCTAATTAAAAGGCTCGATGGGGTGACTAGCGATAATGTATCAAAAAAGAAAAACACATATATGGCTCAAAGTAGACAAAAATGGCCTAATCTCATCTCTCAAAGACTAGTATAGTTCATTCAACATCAATGACTTCAAAAGATTCGAGTGTGGCATAAAATCAGATTTTTTTTTCTTGGCCAAAAGAAAAAACAATGAGACTACAACAAGAGAAATATGTTATGCACTTCCAAATGAATTTTAAGATTAGAAACAATAAATAACCCTCCAAAAATAATGATTGGCTCAAAACTCACAAGGGTTATAGTCTCCACATTGTTATCATCAAGATTTTCTAATCATTTTTATCCTTCAACAACAAGTTGTATTTGAGTGGCTACGTGCATGTGCAATGAATTGAGCATGAAAGCAATGAAATTCTTTAAGCAAGAGTAGTATAACAAACTCAAAACATAAATCTCAAGCTAGGCAAAAGATTTTTTTTTTTTTTTTTTTTTTTTTTTGTAACACAACAAAACAAAACAAAACAAAAAGATAGAAATCTATGTACATTCCCCCCAAACCTAAACCAAACATTGTCCTCAATGTTAAAAATGATACTCTCAAATATATGTCTTAAATGAAAAGAGAGCAAAATATTAATATGCAACATGAGAACCAAGTAGAAACAAGTAAGATAAGGAGAAGGAGGAGACGTACCTTGATCAAGCTGATTGTTATAAATTTTAATTTTTGTCAAATATTAGCTAGAACAAAAGAAAATAAAATGAAACAAGAAAATAAACACAAAGATTAATCTAAAATCAGAAAATAAACAAGATTTTTTTTTTTTTTTGCAAAAAGATTTAACACAACTGGAGATCAATCCTGATAAACAGGACCATCCAAACCCCAACAACACCATGGAGATAAATAATTCATATTATGAATGGACTAGTCCAATGATATTGTAACTTACCTGGGTCAAAAACATGTTGAGAAGCTTTTGCAGTCTCTTCCAAATGAATTCTTTGCATAACCATAGACGCACTAATACCCTTAATATCAGCAATTTTCCAACCTATAGCTTCCTTATGCTCTTGAAGTCTACTTATCAATTGGTGTTCCCAAAAGTCATCCAACTTTGGTGGTTCTACAATAGATGGGAATGGGGATGAAGAAAGTGGAAGAGGGACCACTTTTGGCTACCAACTATCAATACTTAAGAGAGGAATAGAATCCAACAATGCATTGACCTCCTCAATTGATTTTTCAATATCCAACTTGCAATCAAAAAGGGTTAAGCAAGCCTTTGGGGGATCCTCACAACTTGATTGTAGGAAAGTGTCCTGGACTAGGCTCCCAATCATGTTAACCTCACATATATCCTCATTGTCTAGTACTTGCTTACTTATGTCAAAAATATTAAACTCAACAGTCATATTCCCAAAAGAAATCTTCATCACACCACTCCGACAATTGATCAAAGCATTGGATGTGGCTAAGAAAGGGCGACCCAAAATGACATGGATTTGTGTACTAACATCTAGGGCAGGCTCAGTGTCTAACACAACAAAATCAACAGGAAAATAGAATGAATCTACCTTAATTAGCACATCCTCAACAATACCTCTAGGGATTTTCACAGACCTATCAGCTAATTGAAGTGTCATGGTTGTGGGTTTCAACTCCCCCAAACCTAGCTGTAAGTATACTGAATATGGCATTAGGTTCACACTTGCCCCCAAATCTAGCAAAGCTCGCTCAATGAGACGATCCCCAATCCTGCATGAAATTGTAGGAGATCCAAGGTCCTTACATTTCACTAGATATTTATTTTGAATGATTGAACTAACTTGCTCTACCAAAAATGCCTTTTTAGGGACATTTGTCTTTCTCTTCATTGTCACAAGATCTTTCAAAAACTTGGCATAAGCAGGAACATGCCGAATTGCATCAAGAAATGGAATGTTTATTTGCACTTGCTTAAAAACCTCTAAAATATCTCCAAATTGTGCACTTTTCTGAGGATTGATTAAACTTTGAGGAAATAGAGCTTTAGGAACAAACTTCTTATCAAGAGGGGAAGAGCTAAGATCCTGAATTGGACTTGAGGTTAAGTTGCCCTTCTTTTCTTTATGATCATCCTATGAACTGTGAACTCCTTTTTCCTCTAACACAATGTTTTCATTATCCTCCACTTCTGGCATTTTCACTTGATTATCAACCTATCTACCAAACCTAAGGGTAGTAATAGACTGAACAGAATCATGTGCATGAGAAGAACTAGAAGAACCATTGATGGCATATTGCCCTTTTGGGTTAGGTATAGGTTGGCTAGGAAACTTTCCTTTTTCTCTCTCTCCAACTTGGGTTGCTAACTGGCCAACTTGATTTTCCAACTTTGAAATAGCTTGAGTATTCAGATGGGTGGAACTTTTTATCTCTTGAATGGCTTGGCTAGTTGATTGCATGAAAGTTTTGAGAGACTCCTCCAAAAATGATTGTTGTCTTGGTGGTGATACAAACTGAGGTGTTGATTGAGGAATGGGAGAATATGCTTGAGTAGGTGGACGAAATTGACTTTGTTGTTGCACTTGTTGTCCACCTACATTTATGGGGGAATGGTTCTACCTCCAAGAGAGATTAGGATGATTTTGCCAATTTGGATTGTATGTCTCTGAAAATGGACTAGCAAGTGGTTTTCCATAATTATTTAGTGCATTTGCTTGCTCAGTATAAAAATCAGGGTAACCAGCTATGGAGGGACACATTTGTGTTGTATGCATAGGACTTGCATAAATAGAGCATGTTTCACTATGAACTTTATTGACAGAATTCATCCCTCTACCTAAAGCTAAAGCTTCAACCTTATGAGTGAGATTTTTCAACCTAGCTTTTATATCTAAATCTTCACTGACTTCATACAATCCTCATTTCTTAATTGCAGGGGCAGATCTCTCTCTACGATTGGAAAAATCCCATTGTTGTGAGCTTTCTGATAGATTCTCAAGAAATTTGTATGCCTCATCATCCCTAAGACTCAAAAATCTACCACCATTCATGGACTCAATCATGTTACGATTTGTTTGAGTCAAACCATTATAAAAATATTGTACTAGTCTCCATGTTTCAAAACCATGATGAGGACACTTTAAGATCAAGTCCTTAAATCTCTCCCAACTCTCATAAAATTTCTCTTGTTCATCCTAATAAAAATCTGCAATTTCTCTCCTCAAATCACAAACGATATCCAATTTTATAGTCAAGAATTAATAAACCAAACATTCAATTAATTAAGATAAATCCTAAATCATGAGAAAAACATGATTGAACTCATATCTAGAATTCCATCTTAGTCAATTGATATGAAGCAAGAAAAATTTAAATTATTAAAGAACAACTATTGTGGGAAAAATCAAATCACATAAATATTACTGATAATCATTAACAAGGTTTCATCCTCAACCCTAATTATAAATTTAGCTACACATGGTAATTGAAAGAAAACACAAAAATAAAATACTAAACATTAAACTAAACAAATAAAATAAAACTAACTGTTATGGAAGAAAACCAAAGAAGTAGCTGCACTCTCTATACATTCAGCCCTCAGCCTTAACACCCTCCGCCCCCCTGAATTTTGCCCTACAGAGCCTTTAAATAGGTCAAGGAATCCTATTACAAGTTGAATTCTCGTTTGGAGAAAATCCCAGATTTTTAGGCTTCACTTCACCGACGGTTTTGGCCCATTTAACGTCAGAATTTGGACTTTTGGTAAACTACAAAGTTGTAGCCGTTTAAGTTAACGTTCCAGCCCAACTTGAATCATCTCGATTGGATCTGACCCAAAAGTTATGCTAAAAATACTAACTAATGTGCAGTCTGGAATCCTAATCCGAATTGGACTTGGATTTGGTGCAAATTTTCTTTGATTCCTTACTCCAATTGGACTTAAATTTAATTGGGTTGGTCTTTCCTTGAATTCATGCCTGGCTGAATGTAAGTTGGCTTGATTTAATTGGCCTAGCCCCACTTTGCATGTAAAGCCCATGTTACCTACAACACAAAGATATTATATAATCAGTCACAAAATAACATAAAAGTAAGGTTAAATGTGTAGATATGTGAGTACTTTATTGTATATATTTCATGCACATCAATGTCGTTCACGTAGTCCTCTAGTTCCTAATGCATCATGTCATGAAATATGGCCGTCATTGCTCGTTGATAAGTTACACCTGCGTTTTTTAACCCGAAAGGCATCATAGTATAGTAGAAGTTGCCCATGGGTGTTTTAAAAGCAGTTTTCTCCGCGTCCCCTGATGCCATTCTGATCTAATTGTATCCACTGAACCCATTCATGAATGAAAACATGGCGCTTCTTGCTGCAGAATCTATTTGTAAATCCATGTTTGGCAGTGGGAACTCGTCCTTAGGACAGACCCTGTTGAGATTTCCGAAATCTACACAACATCTTATCTGCCCGTTCTTCTTCTTTACTAGTACTATGTTGGATAGCCAATACGGGTGTTGAATAGGCTTGATGAATCCTGCGGCCAGCAATTTTTGTACTTCTTTGATTATTTGCCCTTCTATTTCAGTGTGAAATACCCTAGCAGGCTGGGCCACTAGTTTGGCTTCTGGATCCACATTCAACGTATGCACCACTAGCCCAGGGTCTAGCCCTGGCATTTCACTGTAATCTCATGCAAAAACATCTCTAAATTCTTTAGCCAGCAGTATCAACTCTGATTTTTCCTTTTTAGTCAAACTTGCACTAATTGAGATAGGCCTTGGTTCTTGTGAACTAGACCCCAGGTTAACTTCCTCCAACTCTTCTTTTGCCATAACTTGCACCTCCTTTTCTGTCGCAATTTTTTCATCTTTCTCTTTATTACTTTCTTCCCCCGAACTTTCTTGTGCCACACAACACGCCAAACTCTTGCACTGCCCCTCTTGGGTGGGGCCCGCTTGTATTTCACTCGTGAGCCCTGCGCGCCTTCATAATTTGTACACAATCCTGCCATCAGGGCCTCAAACCATGACACATTGGGGTACGTAATTTGATTCTGCGGCGGGTGCTTCTTTTCTTTTCTTCTTTTGTGCTAGTAACTCCCTTAAGTCAGGCTCTGGGTTACCTCGGACATCTTCCCACTTAAGCACGAAGGTACCTTGTGGCTTTGATACTGAGCTTTCCCCAGACGGAGCCCATTGGTCGTAGAACATAGTTTCTACTAAATAAGCTTCCACCTATTAGAACAGCAAGGGTTTTGCTGCTATGTGTATCATCCTGCCATTTAACCTTCCTTTTACACACTAGTGATAGGTGGAGGGGACCAACCTGTGTTTGTGCAACCATGGCCTCCCCAAAAGCACATTATAGGAGACCTCTGTTTTCACCACATGGAACCACACTAAAGAAGTTATGGGGCCCACTTTCAACCATAACTGAATGTGGCCTGTGGTGTACTCGCCCCTTCTGCCAAACCCTGTCACTTCCATTGGGCATCCTTGAATCTTTCTTTCCGAAATTCCTGCCACTTGTAAAGTGCTCAATGGAATGAGATATACAGAAGCACCTGTATCTATCAAGGCTCTCTTGATGGGGATTTGATTTATAGATGACGCCAAGTAGAAGGGCCTTCGGTGATCTGGGTATTCCACCTCCATATCCTCATTACTAAAAGTGATCTCGATTGACTCCTGTAAGAGGGCTCTGTCATTTGGGATTTTCGCTGATAAGCATTCTACTCCTGCCCCGAAGGCGATGCTCACTAGAGCCTCCATGACTATCTTTCTTTTCTTTGCTGTGAGCCCTAGCTGGTCAAACAAATTTTTGAATTTGGAGCTTCGCTGTAAAGTGGTGATTGCTGTGACAGGCAGGGCTGGATTTTCTTCTTCGTCTTCCCCTGGATTCGCACAAATCACCACCGCTACTACACCCTTCCATTTGTGGTTTGGGAGTGGGTTTCTTTGAAACTCCTACTGGGATAGTTCTAGAGTTTCTTCTTTGATCCTGTGGTGCACCAATCTGCGGAGCGCCTAACACTCTACGGAAGGATGTTGCATGTAGTTATGCAAATGGCAGAAGCAGGGGTCCCTCCGCTCCTCTTCTGTGGGTTCTCTGGAAACTTGATTAGGCTTGAAAACTCCATTTGCTATCCACTTGTCTAGCAACACATCTAATTATTTTGGAGTGCATGGTATCGGTGGTGGAGTATCGTATTCCTTTCCATCAATCTTCCTTCTCCGCTCGCTAGTGGATACTACCATAGCTTGCAGAGCATTTCTTTTGTCCAAACTTGGTTTTACAGATTGGGCAGTCTTTCTGGCCTTTTGCAACAACTGCATAAACTGGGAGATTTCAAAGTTTTCCAAGACTACCCTGTACTCCCTAATCATGTTCGTCATACACATTTCCACCAATGTTCTTTCTTCACAGTGATCATAGCAATCAAGTGCTATATTCCTAAATCTTTTAATGTATTCCATCAAATCTTCGTCATTCCTTTGCTTGGTTTCTTGCAGGGTTGCAAGCGTTACCGTTTCTTCCCCGTGGAAGTACTTAATGAAAAATACATCCACCATATCGTCCCAAGTTGGGATCGATCTTGGCTTTAGGCCGATGTACCAGGTTTATGCCCGGTCGCATAGCGACTTGGAAAATTCTCGAAGACATAAGTCTTCGTCTGCGGCGTAAGGGCCAAGGGTATCAATGAACTTGCTCACGTGCTCAACAACACTTCCCTTCCTGCCATCGTATTGTGCAAAGGCCCTTGGCTCATACCTTTCAGGATACGGTTTGCTGAGTACTCTTAGTAGGTAAGGAGGCCTTCGTGCGTAGAATCTCTCCTTAGGTGCTCTAGCTCTCTCTTATTCCAGGGGAGCCGCTACTTCGGCCATAGTAACGAAACGTTGTTCCGCATTCTGTAGGACTCCTCCTACTGGTGTCTCCTCTTTGTCTACCGCATGTTCTGGGTCATGCTGGCTTCCTTTTTCCTTTGTTTTGTCTGTTTTTAGCTAATGGATTTCTTCCATCATTTGTTGCTATGAGTGTTGCAGGGATTGCAAAACTTCAATGAAGATGTTGGCATTGTCAATAGGGATTCTTGGCTGTGGCTGAGGTCTAACCCCCACTCCGTTGTCACCTTCCGCCTGGTTAGGCTGCTGTTGGTGAGGCGTCGTTGGCCTAGACTCTGCTTGTAAGGGCACGACACTCATATTTCGCATTGTTCTAGACTTTGGAGGCATTTTTTCGCAAGGGCTTCTATCCCTATCTGCTTCTCAACTCTCCAGTGAAGCCGCCAATTTAATGTAGTGGGCCTTTTGTGGTTAAAGTGGGCTAGGCTGCCTCCTGCGGTATTGGGCCTAAGTATTCTGAGTAAGGGAGTTAAAATCGGTCCAACTACAACTCAACTTGGTCTGGCTTATGTGCAAACTATGCCTTGTCTGCCAGAAGCATGCTTACGGCGAGCAGAACTATTTTAGATGGATTACGGCAGGCAGATATGATAATAACAAGATAAGATAAAGTACTTTGACATTTTTATTAAGGTAAACAGATAATTCTTACTTAAGAAAAAGATAATCATAGTTTAACAACAATTATTTTTATAAAAAAAGTAAGGAAAGCAGGGGGTAGTATATGAGTTGATTGAGAGAGGAAATAAATCAGATCAAGTCTAATCTGCAGGACCAAAACCAAAGAGGGAAGAACGCCTTTTCTCAAAGTGGATAATCTCTCAGGGAGATCCTGTCATGGAAATTAATTACTTTGAGAGAAGCAGACTTGAATGGTTGGTGCACAAGAACACCCTTTGTTTCCGGCAGAGAGCAAGATTTTGAGAGGGAGAAAGTGAATCAACCTATTGGTGCATGCCTACCATTCTAACTCTCTATGTTTTTCTTTCCTTCTTTTCTAATATTGCCCTTTTCTTATCTTTTTTTCTTTCTTAATCCTTGTTTTCTATTTCCTGGCTTTCAAGTTTCCAATACTGTGGTGCTTGTTGTTGTTGTTCCTGTACATGGCAAGGGCTTCTTTATAGTGCCTGTCGTGACCGAATTTTACTATTTTAACCCTTAACCACCTTTGTCTGGTCTGAGTGTACCTGCCGACCACCACTGGTTCGTCTATGTGCCACTCCCCATCGCTAGACAAAAGAAAGCTATTTTATTTGTTTGTCTGTAGTGGCACCCTTTCTTGCTACGGTGTGGGTGCCTCCTCTCTTCCTATCCCTCATAGCATGCACCTAGTGATTCCAGCTCAGCTTTGCCCTTTTGGGTGGTATGTCATCCCAGCAGGACACTTCCCCCAAAAGGGCCCTAGCAAGAACCTTAAAATAAGTTTTCCCTTCTCCCCACCGCCAAACCATGACCTCTTACCTCTGACCTATGACTTCACCGTGTCCTGTATTAGCTGGGTACAAGTTGGTGAGGTTTAGGCCTTGTGCGTGCCTCTCTTCCATGTATGTCCAAAATCTGCCTGTTACTCATGCATCTGCTGTGATTGGCCTGCACAGTCTGCCGTACATTCTTGACCATTTTCTGGTTTCTCTTTCCTTTTTGGCATTCCCTATTCGGGGCTGGGCCTTGCTTGATGGTGGGCTTTGCTTTTTCTTCAGCCTACTCTTTTTCCTGCTACCATCTCCTACCATACCACTTTATCATTCCTGTTGCGAAATTGTTTTACCTCAATCTGGCTGGGCCTCTTTGGGCCTACTGTTCATTCTTCCCCTAATGGCCCAGTAAGGCCATTGGTTCTTTTGATACGTCACTGGTAGGCTCCTGTGTCCCATTTGTTTTTCCTTGGCCGTCCCAGGCCCGTTTGCTTCACTTGGGTTTCCTCGGCCTTTTTCTTAACTTTGCATTACCATGGGCTTTTACTGAATTCTTTGGGCTTCCTTGACCCAATTATATTATTCCTCATCCTTGGGGTCCATAGGCTTGCCATCGACCCCTCACTTTCTTTGCTTTCATTATTTTGGGTCTGCCATAACCCATTCTCACTTTTCCACATCACATACTATCCATGGTTTACTTTTTCTCTCTTCCCGGGCTCCTTTAAGCCCATTTACTTCCTCAAGGCCTATTTGTCTATCTCATGAGCCTGTGATCCATTATTCCTGCCGCTTGGGCTTAATGGGTTTTCTATCCATTTGCCAACTCTTTTCCGTCCGTGTTGCTGGGCTTCTCCCTTCCACTTGGGCTTCCGAAATGACCATCAACACTAGTTCACCTCAGGTCGATAGGTGGACGCCACGTTTGTCCTGACCTGGGCTATAGGTTCTCGAATACCAATCCCCCCAAATGTCCGGGGGGGGGGGGGGGAATCCTTGTGGGCATGTCGCCCAAACCTTCATGAGTCTGCTCGGTCGAATGTCGTCTCTTCCAAGAATAGCCGAAAGGAGGAGGAGGAGGAGGAGTTGGGTCTCTGCCTCTAGGTTCCTGCTGCTGTGAGGCTAGCCGGACGCTGAGTACAAAGTGGCCAATAGTCATCGTCTGTCAAGTAACCATCTCGTCACCAAGATCAGCTTCGGTTCTCGAGGAGTTAATTGATTCGACCTTTGTCGACTCAGCTACATAAATGGGGGCTTCGAGCTCAACAGGCACATGTACTCTGTGGTTTTGGGACATAAGTTCTGCTGAAGTGTCCCTTACTAGTGCAAGTTCATCCGAGGCCATGTACCGTGGGTTGAGATCGCGTGCTTTGCCTACAATTAGTTTTGGGGGAAGGAAATTTGCATGCCAAACATCAATGTATGAGAGAAGTGGACTATCTACTAACAGAGCTTGACTAAACGTTTGCCAGGTGGAGTACACAGGGTCAACACCAAGGATCAAATGTGATGCTCGGAGTTGTCCATCCGAGTGAACGAAAATCTCTGACCTAAGCACAAAGTTTAGGTCCCGAACGTGCACTACTCTAAGGTCTAGTTTGAACCTTTTGCTCTCTACATAGATGATACAAAAGTTGGTTAGTGACCACTTGATCAAAATAATCATAAGTAAATTACAAATTAACAAGTAAAAGATACTCGGTACCGACTAACATCACGTGGTGAGAGCAGGCAAAGGAGCTCATCGGCAAGCCAGTTGCTACTCACCCAAATGAATTCCCCAGCCGAGTTTCTATTTGAGTCAGGTAGGCATGATATGAGCCGTACTCGCATGTCCCTAGTCTTTAAATAATAATCTGACCTAATGTTTCCACATAAACTGTACATAAAGTTGATGTCATGATGGTTCAATTGCAACTCGAACAATTGGTTCAACCTACTAACGTAACTCACCACTCGGTAAAAATTAGGGGGGAGTTGGTCAGGACAAAGGCCATAAAATCTAAGGGTGCTTATAGTGAGAGGGTCAACAGGGAACCTAACCCCACCCTTGAGGATAGCCCTCAGGGGAAAGAACACAGTGTTTAAACCCTAGCACCTGTGGATGTCGATATTGCCTTCGTGACAATAGGCGATATCAACATCTCCACGGACATTGTAGGCCACTCTAAAGCTAGCCAAGGACGCTTTTGAAGATAGAAGATGGGAATAGCCCATTCCTAAACTAAGATTAAGGGAAAATTGAAAGAAGAAAAAAGAGTAGAAGGAAAGGCAGAGGGAACTTACTGTGGGCTCTAAGGAGAGAAAATGTTCTGGGCTAGAGGATGAACGCACGAAGGAAGTATGCTCAGTAGAGAGGAAGTTTGAAGAATGAAGAATGCAAAAAGTGAAGAAGAGATTTAGAGAGAACTATTTACAGGAGCCAATGGAGGAGTAAATAACATTTAATAAATGAGGGGTGAGAAACCCTACGAATCCCCATGGTAACTATCCGACGCATCGCTTCAGTTCACAAACCGTCAGATAATGATGACGACTAAACCAGACAGCCAAATATAGCGCACCTTTTAAGGGCACATTAATGAGCCTTTCAATTGCCAAGTATTTACCCGTTGGACTTCCTGGATAGTTTCTGTCTTTTAGTGTCCTTGATTTGTTCTTGGGGACCGGGCAGAAATCAAAGGGGGGGGGGGTAATGTACGGCATAAGGATCCCCATGCCCACTTGGACCCTAAACTTCAACCCAATGGTATGGCCCATGACCCCAACCTCTTTGTCCGACTCCAGGCCCCAGGCCCTCTAGGGCCATAGGCCCAGGCCTCATGCCAGCCTAGAGCCTATTGGGTGAATACTCTTAATCTGTACACATCGTGTTTCATCACTTGGGTCTTGCCCGGTCAATTATATCTCGAACAAGATAGCGACTACTCGGGGTACCGCCTCTCGGCTGCTCGGCAGTACCTTGGGGAGTATCACTGCCAAGCGGCTTTTCTGAAGTGGGAAGCAGTTCCAATGCCACTCGTCTCACTCCCACCTAAACACCCACTTTGAAACAATGGAATTCGACCCCCATGCTCACTAATGACCTAGAGTAATCATAACCCCTCCACTAATCTTGGGCTATAAATAAGAGGCGAAAATGAGGAATGGGGGTCGGAAGGATTCTGGAGAGAATATAGAACAGAGAGCACAAGGAGAGCAACAAGAGAGAAAGGGGGGAATATGTGGGAATAGAGTGTTTTGTTGGGTCTCTGAACTCAGAACTACCTAAGTTAAGAAATTCAAAGCCCACATCACAAATAGATTGTGAGCCTAAGTGAGGACCAGTCCATCAGACTCATTTTTTGCCAGCACAAATGTACAGCATAAAGGCCCCCAGGCCCACTTAGGCCCTGAACTTCAACCCAACGGTATGGCCCATGACCCCAACCCCTTTATCTGACTACGGGCCCCAGGCCCTTTAAGGCCATAGGCCTAGGCCTCAGTCCAGCCTAGAGCTCATTGGGCGAATACTCTTAATATGTACACATCGTGTTTCATCACCTGGGCCTTGCCCAGTCAATTATATCCCGAAAAAGACAGCGACTGCTCAGGGTACCGCCTCTCGACTGCTTGGCAGTACCTTAGGGAGTATCACCGTCGAGCAGTTTTTCTGATATGGGAAGCAATTCCAATGCCACTTCTCTCACTCCCACCTAAACACCCACTTTGAAACAATGGAATTGGACCCCTATGCCCGCTAATGACCTAGAGTAATCATAACCCCTCCACTAATCTTGGGCTATAAATAAGAGGCGAAAAACGAGGGATGGGGGTTGGAATGATTCTGGAGAGAATATAGAACAGAGAGCACAAGGAGAGCAACAAGAGAGAAAGGGAGAAATATGTGGGAATAGAGTGTTTTGTTAGGTCTCTGAACTCAAAACTACCTAAGTTAGGAAATCCAAAGCCCACATCACAAATAGATTGTGAGCCTAAGTAAGGACCAGCCCATCAGCCTCATTTTTGGCCAGCACAAATGTACGGCATAAGGGTCCCTAGGCCCACTTGGGCCCTAAACTTCGACCCAACGATATGGCCCATGACCCCAACCCCTTTGTCCAACTCCGGGCCCTAGGCCAACTTAAAGTCCATTGGGCGAATACTCTTAATCTGTACACATTGTGTTTCATCACCTGGGCCTTGCCCGGTCAATTATATCCCGAACAAGACAGCGACTACTCGGGGTACCACCTTTCGGTTGCTCGGAAATACCTTGGGGATCATCGTCACTGAGCTGCTTTTCTAAGGTGGGAAGCAATTCCAATGCCACTCTTCCCACTCCCACCTAAACATCCACTTTGAAACAATGGAATTGGACCCCCATGCCCACTAATGACCTAGAGTAATCATAACCCCTCCACTAATCTTGGGCTATAAATAAGAGGCGAGAATGAGGAATGGGGGTTGGAAGGATTTTGGAGAGAATATAGAACAAAGAGCACAAGGAGAGAAATAAGAGAGAAAGGGGGAATTTGTGGGAACAGAGTGTTCTATTGGTCTCTGAACTCATAACTACCCAAGTTAGGAAATCCAAAGCCCACATCACAAATAGATTGTGAGCCCAAGTGTTGACTAGCCCATCAGCCTCATTTTTGGCTTGCACAACTTTTATTAAAAAAAGAATATTTTCATTAACTTGCCTTTTGAATTTCTGAGAAAAATTGTTTTGTTTTCATTTTGGTACGACAAAATTTATATTTATGATTTCCTATAATAAAAAAAATATAATTACGAAATACAATACTCTTTATTAAATTAGTTTAAATTGTAAAAAAAATAAATAAATAAAACCACTATAAAATAATTATCACGCAATGTGCAAATTCATAGCTAGTTTCAAATAATTCATAAAGTGGTGGGCCCACCTAAAGAAGAGAAGGAGAAGTTGCCTGAAAAGAAAATAATAATAATAATAATAAATAAAGAGTAAAGAGCTAGCTCTCAACGGTTATAGTTTAATTTGACAATACACTAATGTGGGCCCCATCATAATTGAGTTATTTATAATAGTGTCATTGAAACATTTAACTCAAAATTTGGAAACTTCCAAATTTTTGAGTTTTGAGTTATAGAAACTCAACTAAAAAATCAATCCAAACAACTTGGTTTTTGATAAGGCCCATGTTCTTTGAGTTTTCCAAACACCCACTTAGACATTTTGGGATGGGGAGGTTGTCAGCATTTGGCACTTAACTACAAATTCCTAAGTAATTCTAGAATCAATTATTTGAGGAGCATTGAATAGGAAAAATTGTAAGCTTGTTTTGCTTTGAATTTATTAATTGGGAGTATGTATAAAGCAACGTATTTGCATGTCAAGACTTGTTACTTTGATTTGTGTTTATTCACTTGATTAAGAAAGAAAAAATGCATCAGTTCCTTGAGGAACTCTTCTTCATTTTTTAGAAGAACATCATCAATTTCATTCAATTAAAGCTGCCAAATCGACGTGAACAATATGAAGAATGTCTTGTGGCACATCTTTCATCCAAAGAACTTCCATCCAAACAAGTAAATTGGGTGGAGTAGTTGTCTTTTTCAACAGGAGAATGTGCTATAGCCAGGGGCAACTTGATGCATTTGGATGTCTTAAGCGAAAAGTGATTTGAGGCATTTAATATATTTAAATTACTTGTATTTTTTAAAAATTAAATATTACTTAACTCTATTTTCTTGTTTTAGATGCAAAATTGCTAATTAATCACACAAATTGTTTTAGGTATGATAATTTTTCATACCTGTTAAAGTGGCAAATTGATAGTGGTGAATAATAATGTGATATTAGTGTTAGGCCTATATGCGAACTAGTAAAAGTTTGTCATAGTAAATATTTGCCAACTCAACAATTGTGAAAAATGTTGTGAAATTTTGTGTGTATTGCTTTTTTTTTTTTTAAAGCGTTATATTCACAACATCTTTATAATAAATCTTAGGTGTTAATTTGAACCTACCACTACTTTTTTGTCCACCAATAATAGCCAATAATAACCTGACATTTAGGATTTGTTATGAAAAATATTGTAATAACATTTTTCTATTTCTTTTTCTTGATTTTCATTTGATAAAGAATATCATTTTATTTATTGGATAATATTTGAGTTTTATTAATACCATTACAATGAAAGAAATAATCTTATTGGTAAACATTTGGGGTGCCTTTCAACTTGACTCATTTGCAGCCATGCACCCTGGCTACAGCATTCCTTTGACAGTGAACATAGGAAAAACTAATACAACAAAACTATGAAGCAACAATACCATGAAATTCCCTACCAAAATTACTATTATCACCAAAGAGATCAGTTAACACGGGGCCAAGTAGTTATTGATATAGCATGCCTCAGCCCAAAACACTACTTGGAATAAGGAAAGCAATGAGAGAATGTAGTAATCTGCCCCACGTTATAACAAAAGCGAATAAACCAAAAAAAAAAAAAAAAAGATTTCTTCAATTAATGAAACATTACATTAGGGATAACAAAGATTGTCCAAAAATTTAAGGAAATAAAAGAAAAAAGATTAATTCACATAAAAGATCATGTAGGCCTAAAAACTTTCACATCTGATGATGAGGAGCCCTTAGCAGAACACAAAAATTGAACTTTGAATGGCATGGATCTCGGTAAAGCCCAATGATATCTCCCACCTTCAGTTCCCTCCTAGCCACAAAATTCTCGTGCCATTTTCCATTGAAAACATAGCTCTTAGATGAAGGCCACTTCTTGAAAACCAACTCATAATCGGACTGTGAATCTTGATCGAAAACTGTTACACTCAATCCGTTACTCTCGATCTTTGCAACTGAGTCTGTACCAAGGAATGGCAGAATATGTTGGCGGACAAGACTTTGTTGCACCAAGAGCCGGCTCAAACTACCAATATCACTCGCCGTGAGCTTCTTAATGATTGTCCAGGGAGAAAAACTAGTGCTCAGCGTCATGGACGTACTCTCTTCTTGTGTGTTGGAGGCCACTGTGGAATAATTGTGAGAGATGGAAGTAGTGGGAGGAGTATTATATTGATCTTTTTGCATGGTTTTTCTCTTATTGGAAGAAAACCATGATTCATCAAACAGCGTCAGTGCTGTTGAAACCTCTTTTTCTTGGCTAGCGTTGCACTTGTTGGCGTTGAGTTTGGTGTGAACTGTGAAACACACAAGAAAGCGTGAAGTCGGTGGAAACTAGGGTGTTTTGGCTTTCGAGGGCTTGTAGCAGATTCTGAGTGATGGCTACCATGGCTTGATCTTTGTTGCACTTGTTGGTGTGAAATCCAGAATAAACCGCTAAGTTGGTGGAAACTGGGCTGTTTTGGTTTTGAAGGGTTTGTAGCAGATTTTGAGTGATGGGTATCATGGCTGCTTCTTCTTCTACAGGTCGTGGGTTTAGAGAAAAAACCCAATGAATGAATGAAAGATGATCCAAATAACTGGAGGAGATCGAAGAAAATCAAAACAGAAAACAAAGTGCTCTTAATTGGTGTGTTGGGTACAGAAGAAAAAAAAAGGGAAAGATTATATATAGAGAGAAATAGAATTCTAATCCCAACTCAGAGTCGGACTCGGAATACAATATTAGAGCTAAGACCTGGTGATAATTGTAGCAAATAAAGTACTTTCTTTTTCTTTCTTTTTTCCCAATCACTCCTAGAGTCGGTTTATTTTTACGTAAATCTTGTTTTTAGAAAGTAATCCGAATTGCAAAAGAAAACACAACCAACCTCAACCTTCTTTCTCAAAAATTAATTCCAAAACCAAAACCAACTAGGAATTGGGGTTTTCGACCGTTATTAGACCCCAAATCATTTTTTTTAGTGTCAATATCCACCGCCTTAAAGCTTAGAGAAACGACAGCATAACGCACCTGCGCTGTGGAGCGTAGTACGGTGCCGTTCTAGGCAAGGAGAGACTGGGTTGGAAATTTTGTGGGCCTGGGCCCGCGGCCTAAGTTCAATGGCGGACCGTTGGTTTTGGGCTGAAAATATAGTTGTTTTAATACACAATTAGACAATTTAAATTTAAACTAAATCACATATTGATAAGTTGTAATTTGTCTTATATTTAATTACATGTCTAAATATACGTACCCACTAAAAAAATGGTGGGTAACATAGAATGACCCATTGAGAGATACAACAATTTTTACAATTGTTAAGGTGCCCAGTTTTAATTGGTGCATAATAAAAGTAATATTAATAATAGGTCAAATTGAAAGTAATATTATTTCAATCACGATATACCCAAGTACGAAGCCAGAACTTTAAGTTAGGGGGGCAATTTTACTGTTAACTGTATGCGGTAGTTTCAACCTCTGATTTTGCTACTACTTAGCTGTTGAGTTTTTTTTTTTTTTTTTTTTTTTTTTGTGGGTATGAACAAAATTATTTTTATTTAGAATTTTTACAGGGCGGGGTTGTTTATTTTGGATAAAATTGGTTAATTGAGTTTAATTTTTTTTAGTTTTATTATTAGTAATTTTTGTTGTTAAGTTTTTTTTTTTTTTTTTGTGGCTTGTATATTTTGTTTTAGATTTTAGATTTATAAATTTTTTTATTATAACTAAAATAAGAAAAATACTAGAGTTACAAACTTTTTTATAAATTACTGATATGATAAGTGTTACTGGTATGTAAAAAAATGATGTGAGTGATAGGCCCATTATGCGAACTAATAAAAATTTGCTACCAAAATAGTTTGTAAAAATGTTATAAAAAAATTTTTGTGTGTATAGGATTACACTTAAAAAAATCAATGATATTATTTAATGGAAACAAATTAAATGTAATTTTATAGAACAAAATTGATAAAATTAGTACACATATATAATAATATTTAAAAAAAAAATTTGGTGGGGTCATTGCCCCCCAGTTCAATGATAGCTCCGTCCATGGATATACCATATCAACAATTATAAAAGAATATTGTTCCCTATCATTACTTTTCTTTTTTAATATTCTTGTATTGCCAATGAACCATAGTAAAGGTCTTTTGGTTGGAGAGATGAAAAAGTGAGAAGATAAAAAATAGAGAGTGAATGGAAAATAGGGAGGATAGAAGAGATTTTAGTTTCCCTCATTTGTATTTGGTTGGGAGATGGAAAAGTGGAGGAATGGAGAATGTAGTTTATATAAATTTACTCATATGCCCCTATTAGATAAAGAAAGTAATAAACTATATTTTTATTAAAAAATTGTGTATGGAATTATGGATGGACATTCCATTGCTCACCTTCAAAATTTATTATTTAGCATCAAATATAAAAATGATAAAGTTTAGCTACAAAATTGGTTGTAGCCTAAAGTTACAACCTTACTTAATTATTTTTTATTGGAAGTGAATTTTGACAAGTCCACCGTTGGATTACATTTTCTTCTTATATCTTTCATGTTTGCAAAATTTCTATAAAATTAAAGATCAATAACTATATCATCAATAAATTGTTTAAATTGCAAGTTTTTATAGTTTAAAATTATACATTAAATGTAAGCTTATAGATCATATAGTAAATAATATCCATTTGACACAAAATTTGATATGTGTATTAAGAACATAAAAAATATGCAATTCAACAATTAGATTTTCAAAATATGTAATAATGTGAATGATATTGAGCAAAGTTGTAGCCTTAGGCTATAACCAACTTTGTAGCTAAACTTTGTCCATCTAAAAATAATATATATATATATATATATATATATATATATAGGGATAATTACACATAACCCACCTGTGGTTTGGGCGAAAATCACTTTGCCTACCCGTGATTTGAAAAGTATCACTTAACCCACCTGAGGTGTGTTTCCGTCACTCTCCGTAACCCACCTCGGTCTCTACCGTTACAAAAACACCTTTTAACCCCAAAACAGAACATAACGCGAATCAAAACCCCCAAAACTCAAACACTTTTCGAGAGAGACACCCAAGGTGCAATCAGGCTTGTTCTTCGCGGTTTGAAGCGTGTGGAGAGGGAGAAAGCACTTGTTTTGCATCATCGAACCTGGGCAAGGTATGTGTGATGTTTTTTCATCTGCATTTGGGTTCTTGATGTCATTTTTTTATGGTGACCCACCCACGTAGTTAGGTTTTGCTGTTCATCTGCACAGTAAAATTTTTTTTGTATGTTAAATTAGCATTTTGCTATTTATGTGTAGAATCACTTAGGATATGCATTTTGCTATTGTTGTTTCTATAATGCATAAACCTGAAGGAATCAAGTTTATTTGTCA
Source organism: Quercus lobata (assembly GCF_001633185.2). Taxonomy (NCBI): domain Eukaryota; kingdom Viridiplantae; phylum Streptophyta; class Magnoliopsida; order Fagales; family Fagaceae; genus Quercus; species Quercus lobata. The sequence goes on along the minus strand of NC_044915.1, from coordinate 32,669,740 downwards.
ATGATTACACTTGTTTGTGAAGTGTGGGTAGTGTGGTCCCTATGAATTTGTTGGGAATCTGGTTTTGCATGTGCTTTATGTGGTCCTTTGTCCGTGTGTTGTTGTCAATTTGTTGGCTTGTTGGCTTGTTGTCTCTTTTGGCTTCTTCTCACTTTCTGCATGTCAGTGTGTGTAAATAAAATACTTATTTTAATTGCAGATGGATGATGTCACATTTGACCTTGAAATTCATGTTGGGGGATGTTTTGTGGAGGAGCCAACCATACAATATGTGGGTGGGTCTGTACGTTTACTGACAGAGATTGACCCTAACAAGTTGAGTTACTTTGAAATTCGGGATTTATGCCATCTAGTTGGTGCTCCTAAGGAACACAGTAGATATAAGTATTTAATTCCTGAAATTCCTGATGGTGATCTACAGCATGATTTAAGAGACATATAAACAGATACAGATGTCGTAAACATGACTAACCTTCATAAGGCATGGTATGCTGAAAAAATCATAATCTATACTGACATAGATGTGGAGCCATTGGCAGTTGAATATCCTGATGCAGGGGGAGTGGCAGGTGGTGTTAGGTGGATGATGCAGGTGGTAATGTCGGTGGTATGTAGGTGGTGATGCCGTAAGGGATCGAAAGAGATTTGGAGAGGATTATGATGGATGCATAGAATGATAAGAAGAAATGTTGAGGATGTTAACGATTGGTGCAAAGAATGAAGAATAGGAGTTGAGGTTAGTGCAAAGGGTGAAGAACAGAATGTTGAAGGAGATGATGATGATGATGATGATGATTGGCTAAATGAAGGCCTAGAGGGGGATGGCTTTGGTGATGATGTATTTGCTGCTCAAAACTCAGCTCCACAAGGTTCTGCTCAAAAACTCAGCTCCACAACCATGTGCCCAAAACTCAATCCACAAGGTTCTAGCCCAAATACAGGCCCTAGAATCAAGCAATGCACCCCACACAGCCCCACAATCAAGCAATACATTCCATGCAGACCCTGAGTGGACTGAGCCAGCCCTTGAGTATGACTTGGTAAGCATGGATGGGTCTGATGATGAGCAAGTACCTGAGCAGGTAGAGTTTAATGCTAAGAGTGACATGAGAAATGTTGTACTGAAGAAGGAGATGAAGTTTTCTAATGCAAAGGTGTTCAGAGCTGCTTTGAGGGAGTATGCAATCAAAAAACCTATTAACATCAAATTCAAGCTTAATGAGAGGACTAAAATATCAACCCTGAGTGGGCTGAGCTAGCCCTTGAGGATAACCTGGTAAGCATGGATGGGTCTGATGATGAGCAGGTACCTGAGCAAGTAGAGTTTAATGCTAAGAGTGACATGAGAAATGTTGTACTGAAGAAGGAGATGAAGTTCCCTAATGCAAAGGTGTTCAGAGCTGCTTTGAGGGAGTATGCAATCAAAAAACCTATTGACATCAAATTCAAGCTTAATGAGAAGACCAAGATATCAGTTCACTGTAAGAATGGGTGTGGGTGGAGATGTTATGCATCTCAAATAAGTGGAGAGCTAACATTTCAAATTAAGACCTTGACTGATGACTATACTTGTCCCAAGTCTTTCAAAAACAGCCAAGCAACATCAGCTTATGTTGCTAAGAGGTTCATTGAGGATTTTAGCAAAAATCCAAATTGGGAGGTGAGTGGTGTACACAACCATGTGATGCAAAATTTATCTGTTGACCTAAGTGTAAACCAAGTGTATAGGTCAAAGAGAAAGGTAAAGGATTTGATAAATGGAGATGAGCAACTGCAATATGGTGTCCTTAGGGACTATGCACAAATGATAACCACTGTAGACAAGGGGAGTAGGGTTATATTGCAGACAGAAATGGCTGAGGAGACTTCCCAGCCAAAATTTAAGAGGATGTATGTTAGGTTCAATGCTCAGAAGGTAGGATTTTTAGGTGGATGCAGGCCATTTATAGGTTTAGATGGTTGTCACATAAAGCACAGATTTGGTGGGCAAATCTTATCTGCCACTGACAAGGATGCAAATGACAACATTTTTCCAGTAGCCATAGCTGTTGTGGAACAAGAAACCAGGGAGTCTTGGATATGGTTTTTGGAAATTTTTGCTGATGATATAGGGAGGCCAGAGGAACTTCAGTTGGTCTTCATTTCTGATAGGCAAAAGGTATGCAAGTTTTGTTTTGTTCAGTTACACTTGAATAGTTGACTTTGTTTGCTGAACTAACTTGTTTTGTTTGTTTGTTTGCTTGCTTATTTACAGGGGCTTATACCTGCAATAGAGACACTATTCCCTACCGTGGAGCATAGATACTGTGTGAAACATATCTACAACAATTTCAAAGTTGATCACAAGGGATTGGAGCTGAAGGATGCATTGTGGAGGTGTGCTGCTGCCACAACAGTAAGGGAGTTTGAGAGTTGCATGCAGTACATAAGGGATTTGGATGAAAAGGCATATGAGTATCTTGCAAACATTGCACCTGCACAGTGGACAAGGTCACACTTCACTCCTAGGGCCTTAACAGATTGTTTGATAAATAATTTGAGTGAGTCTTTTAATGCAATGATATTGAAGTCTAGGGACAAGCCTATCTTGGCAATGTTGGAGTGGATTAGGGTTAGACTTATGACTAGGCTTTACACAAAAAGGGAAGGGATACAGAAGTATGCTGGAAAGTTGTGTCCAAGCATACAAGATAGGTTGGAGAAATTGAAAGTTGAAAGTAAGGCATTTAGTGATACCCTAGCTGGTAGTTTCCTTTATGAGGTAGGCAGTCAGTATGAGAGGCATGTAGTTGATTTGGTGAAGAAGACATGTAGCTGTAGGTCTTGGGATTTAAATGGCATTCCCTGCAAACATGCCATAACAGCCATTTATACAAACATTGAGACACCAGAAGACTATACCCACTCATGCTACTTCAAAGAAACTTACATGGAGATATACAAGAAGGTACTTCCTCCCATGCCTGGCCAGTCAGAATGGGCTGAGACTGGACAGCCTGCTCCCCTGGCACCTCACATATACAAACCACCAGGTAGACCACCCAAGCAAAGAAAGAAGGCTTCTGATGAGCCTAGGAACCCTTACAAAGCAAGTAGACAGAACAGACCTGTAAGATGTGGGAAATGCAAAAAGGAAGGGCATAACTCAAGAGGGTGCAAGGCTGGCATCACTGGGGAGACACCATGGCAGAGGAGACAGAGACTTCAAAGAGAAAAAGCTGTAAGTAATTAGGATTTAAATGGCAAAAAACAAAAACAAAAAAAAAAAAACTTGTTTTTAAACTTACAATAGACACTGTATTGAAACTGGGTTTTGTTGCAGGTAAGGGAAGGGGTGCCTGCACCTAGATCTGCACCTCAGCCTGCACCTCAGCCACCATCCCAGCAGCCTACCCAGACCTCCAACATGATGTCTGCTACTCAGCCTTCATCCTCACAGCAAGGAAATCAACCTAGGCCATCTCACAAGAGAGCAGGATGGTTCTCTTCCTCACAACCAGAGTTTCACACACCTAGGGAGACCTGGGATACCTTACCAAGTTCTTCACAGGTAACTTAGTCCTGGATAGTTGTGTAGCTTGGGATATTTTTTAACAAGTGGATCTATTTTTTATTTTATAGCCTTCACATGCAAGTGGGAGCACTGGTGGTGTGAGGACTAGAGGACAGCTTGCTGCACAAAGGCCACCAAAAATGAATCCAGTGGGTGGAAAGAGGAAAGAGTAAAGGCAAGAAATGAATGAAGCTAGTGGGTACGCATGCCAGCATTGGGAGTAAAGCTAGTGGGAACATGTGGGCCTTTTTGGTTTTTTTTTTTTGTGAAGACTACTGTTGGCCTTTTGTAATTATCAATTAGTGTAAAAAACAGTCACTGCTGGCCTTGGAATGTGCTTTTTTGTAATTACTAATTAGTGTAAAAAAACAATCACTGCTGGCCTTGGAATGTGCTTTTTTGTAATTAAGGTACAATACACTCCAGGTTGTTATATGGAAGTTGTGATATTACAGTTTGTATGGAACAATATTTGTCCAAACTAGATTATATGGAAGTTTATTTATTGCTACTACAAATTGTGTCCAAGTATATTATTTTTATTGTGGAATGGTATGCACAACCAAATTATATGAAAGTTTATTTATTGCTACTACAAATTGTGTCCAAGTATATTTTTCTAATAGAGTGTATGGGAAGTTTTTATTGTGGAATGGTTGTTATAGTATGCACAGCCAAATTATATGGAAGTTTATTTATTACTACTACAAATTATGTCCAAGTATATTTTTCTAATATAGTGTATGAAAGTTTTTATTGTGGAATGGTTGTTATGGTATGCACAGCCAAATTGATAATTGACCATTACTTCTTCCATTGAATGGTTGTTATGATATGCACAAAATACTCAATAATTGACCAATTCTTCATTCATTGACATATCAAAACATTACATCAGTAGGCTAGTGCTATTACAATGCAAATTCATTAACACCATTGCCATAACTATCTCTACTAACCAATTAACTACTTCAGGGGCAACAATCTAGGTCTCTTCACTCCAGAGAACTCAATTGAGCCAAAACACAACAACATAACAATAACAAAAAAGATCCATGACAAAATGCATGCAGACTTCCACATTCTTTGCTTCTCTTCAGCAAGAATGCCTTTTTCCTTAGCTTTTGCACAGACAGCTCGAGCCTTTCTCTCCCTCTCCTTGGCTTTGGCTTCCTCTTCAAGAGCCTTTTCTGCCATTTGCCTAGCTTCTTCTGCCGTTTTCAGAGCTGTCCTTTCCCTCTCATTTGCAAGTTAGAGAGCAGTCTGAAGCCTAGACATCTTCTCTAGAGCCAAAGGTGCAGCTCCATTCCCACGAGGACAGGTTGGGTTATCAATCCAAACAAAGAAAGGACACTTAAGACCAACCTTATAACGGCTACAACCCAAGAACCTCCTCCCAAAATTGTGTAAACTCAAACTTGTTCTCAAAACACAAGTCTGCTCATTGCACATATGTCCACATGAACCCGAGAAATTACCACTTGATGAAGACATCTCAACATAACACGATTCCTGGATTTAGACTTTCACACAGTAAGTTCACACTTGAACAAAATCTGAAACCCTAAATCAGGAACAGACCCAAATGCAGATGAAAAAACATCACACATACCTTGCCCAGGTTCGATGATGCAAAACAAGTGCTTTCTCCCTCTCCACACGCTCCAAACCGCGAAGAACAAGCCTGATTGCACCTTAGGTGTCTCTCTCGAAAAGTGTTTGAGTTTTTGGGGTTTTGATTCGCGTTATGTTCTGTTTTGAGGTTAAAAGGTGTTTTTGTAACGGCAGAGACCGAGGTGGGTTACGGAGAGTGACGGAAACACACCTCAGGTGGGTTAAGTGATACTTTTCAAACCACGGGTAGGCAAAATGATTTTCGCCCAAACCACAGGTGGGTTATGTGTAATTATCCCATATATATATATATATATATATATACACGGATAAAAAGTCCAATTTTTAGTTGGTTTGAAGAACTCATTTCCATTTACTAATAAAAAAAATGGTTTTTTTTTTAATAGCCTCGGAAAATAGAGGTTTGCATCACAAAAACTAAATTACCACAAGAACAAAAAAAAGAAAAGAAAAAATAAGACAAGTTAAATTATATAGAGGTGGTTTAAGATTATTAGTAAGTCAATTGAAAACATCCTGTGTATAGCATAATGTTATATATTTGAATTCTCTCTATTTTTGAATAAAAATATTTTACTTAATAGAAAGTCTATAGTATAATGATATGTCTTAATTTTTAGAAACGGTGAATTGTTAGCTTAGTCTATAAGTGATAAGATTGTTGTACTTTGTGACTCTGGCCTGGCATATAATCCTTGGTGTGCTTGACATCCTTTGGCACACTAAGAAACTTCCCAACTGCCATTGCCTGCCATAAACGTGATAAAGGCATCCGGGAGTCAGGCTAGGGAAACTGTCACCTAGGCATAACTTGATAAGTGTCACCTAGGCATAGCTTTTTTTTTTTTTTTTTTTTTTTTGGTTGATAAATGTCACCTAGGCATAACTAAAATTACTAGAATAATCCATTTTTAATAAAATGTTTTTAATAGGTCCACATAGATGATACTCATAGAAATAATGTAATAACTTGATATGTTGTGTGACTGGGACTTGATACGGTGGAAAACTATAAATTATTCTAGTTAAATATATTATTAGCAACACAATATGTTATACCATGTTGTATATGCTAGAATGAATGCAGAAGAGGAAGTATAGAATAAGAACACCGAGAACACGAGAGTTTCATGGTTCAGCCTTGACGGCCTATATTCACGGAAGAATTCCTTAAGGGCTACATCTATATTGTATAAGAATGTAATACAATAATCTGTGTTACAATGAACTCTAACATGAGTATATATAGGCGACTAAACTTTAGACTACTAGTACAAGCAGGCGTGGGCTCTGATACCAAGTTTGGGCTAATATGTCTAATATATCTCTAACACTCTCCCTCAAACTCAAGGTGGAAGCTCGATGAAGGTTTGAGGTTGGATAAATATGAGAAGATCACTTGGAGATGGCTTGAAGAATGGCTTTGAAGAAACCACAATGAAGAATATGCCAATTGACCAATTTTGGAGTTTCAAATGAAGAAACGGAGTCCAAAATTGGAATCTACGCAAAAAACTGAAACAAGATAGGCCCTTTCGGGAATTTTGACTTTTGGTCAAAGATCAACGCAAAGTCAAACCCAAAATGTCAAAGTCAATGGTCAATTAAAGTCAACAGCTCATAGTCCAGGTCGGTTCCAGGTTTCTAGGTTGGTCCACAAATTGGGTTGCAGAGAAGCTAACATCATCCTATGACATGGTTGTGGTGGACATGGACATGCTTGCGTGTCTGTTGACATGGAGTGATGACGTCAACCAATGATGTCAACCGGGGGTCTTCGATGCGTGGATGGCGCGTGCTTCTATTACAAGCACGTGGGGCCGACGACAATTATCCAAGAGGCGCGTGAGATTTTCTGGAGACAACTGCGGCGCGTGTAGGCATGTGGCAAGGCTTTGGGTGATCGGATTTCTGGGTTTTGGTCGTGGGAGGTTGTGGAGCACGTATGTGGTGTTGGTTTCATCAGGCGAAGCTTGGATTTGCACAGATTTGATAAGTTAAGTCACGGCTTACTTGGTTGTTGGATTTTGACATAGCACAGAGTTATGGTGGCTGCGAGATGCCGTGGAGTCTAGATCCAGCAGACAAACATGTGTGACTTCTGATGGTGATGTGCACGTGAGAATCTTCTTTTGCTTGCTAGAGATGTTTGTTTGATGCCAAGAACGAAGTTTGGCTCTGATACCAAGTTAAATATATTATTAGCAACGTGATGTGTTATACCATGTTGTATATGCTAGAGTGGATGCGGAAGAAGAAGCATAAAATAGGAACACCGAGAACACGAAGGTTACGTGGTTTAGCCTTGACGACCTACATCTACGGAGGAATCCCTTAAAGGCTACATCTTTATTGTATAAGAGTGTAGTACAATAACCTGTGTTACAATGAACCCTAACATAAGTATATATAGGCAACTAAATCCTAAACTACTAGTACAAGTAAGAGTGGGCTCTGATACCAAGTTTGGGCTAATATGTCTAATATATCTCTAACCATTCTTATTTTGGGTAGCATCAAAAATAAATTCTAGAGTCACTTGAGTTCCCCTATGCTGATAGCTGCTGGTTAAATTAAATGACTTGGGGTCATTTACCAAGTTTGAATAATTGCACGTACTATCAAGACAAAGTGATTATATATATATATATATATATATATATATATATATACTAGTCATATTGTCATGTGAGGCAGAATATAATCTGCAATTGTTGGTTTTTTCCCTCTTTTAAACTGGGAGAAGGGGTAGAGATAACTGCTAATTCCCTTCATCCAGGAGTAATGGCTACAAATCTGTATTAATATGCTTGTGCCACACATCTAGTTGTGGAACTTTGTGGGCTCTTTTTGGTTATAAGAAAGACATATGAGTTATTCCACCGTATCACTAGGAGACAACCCTCTTCATGATGCATTTGATGGATTTCCCGATAAAAATCATTATTAGATCATGAGTTTCTGACTCCACTCACTGAATGTGAAATTGTCTGGTTTTTTGCTAATAGTTTTATTTTATTGGCTTATTGCAGTTCTTGCTAATACGCTTGGTAAGTATGTGCTGAAAAATGTTCATCAGGTATGTATCATGGTATATAATTCATACGTGCTACTACTGTGAGTGTACCTGCAAATCCTATCAAAATCCACTTAAACTCTAGAAAGCACGAGTGTAGCTCCAGGGCCGCTGCACCCACACTCGACGTGCACCAATACGGCGTGCGGTGCGCGAAGTAGTTTTTTTTTTTATTTTTTTTATTTTCTGTTTTTGGATTCACGCCAATTTCGGCAGAAACGAACGCCAAAACGGCCTGATTCTAGTCTAATCGAACGCTGAAACAGGCCACCACCATGTCGCCAGCCTCCATTCTTCTGCTTCATGTGGCCTTGTGTGAAAAAATATAAAAATATAAAAATAAAAAAGAGAGAAGGAAGAAGAGATAAGAACGAACTAAGCTCTTGAAACTGTAATAAAGACAGCAAGGGAGAAAGTTGTGGACTATGGATAGATTTTTGAATAGGTGTATTGGAATAAGAGATAAGGACTTGAAAAGTCAAAAAGATAAAAAAAAATGTTGGAACTTATGAAAATAGTAAAAAGACAGGTTTTGATCCTTTGATTTTTATCACGTTTACCCATCAGTTTTTATTATTCTTTAATACTTTGATTTTATCACCTCATTACTTCTTTTTTAAGGAAAATAATTTCATATTATAAATATGCTATTGGGATCAAATTGGGGTTGTGTAAACATTATAATAATATATATAAATATGCTTTTAAATTTATTAATATATATTTACCATTATTCTTAAATTGGTGTATGTTTTCCATTATATAAAAAAAAATATGCTTAGCAATATATAGAAAATATAAATAAAAATATTTTTAATAATTTTTTAATCGCCGCATCCCACCGCACTCGCACCCTACTTTTTCAAAAATTGCCGAGTCCTACACACACACCCAAATCCAAATCCGCACCCGTGCTTCATAGCTTAAGCTGCCTCACTTGAATTCAGTTGCTACCTTGCAGCATGGTTGCTTATTGAATTTATTTACATGGTTGCAGGGAGCAGCAACTCAATGCTATGTGGCATTGCATCCTCAAGTTAAAGGAATAAGTGGTGAATATTTCATGGATAGTAATAAAGCAAAAGCAAACTATAACGCTCAAGATGCAGAATTGGCAAAGAAATTATGGGACTTCAACTTGAGCATGACCAATCTTCCTTGATGCTGCTTGTGGCATTGATGCCTTGGTATGTTCCAAGATGTCATGGTGTGTGTTAGGAAGGCTTCTATTGATACAAGTTTGGGGGTAGGTAAGTGATACATGGCGGAGTTTGATTTGTGACACATATTACAGTCTGATTAAAGGATTTTTAAGACTTTTTCTCCAAGACACATGGCATCGTTTGATTGGCTGAAATGTCTTGATTTTCAAGGTGACACATGTCAGCAATTGATTGGATCGCTTATATCATTGCTTACACACATTGGGTGTCATTGCTTACACGTGCTGATGTGTGGCATGTGTCATTGCTTACACGCAAAGGACTGCTTACGTCATTACTCATATGCGCTAATGTGTGATTGACATTTTGCATGCTTTTTATGTTTTTATTTCATGACACTTGTAAATTTCTGTTGGTTCCTGAATGGTGATGGTAGAACCTAGTTGTAGTACATGGCACTTTGTAATTAGCCGTACTTTGTAGACTTGGTAGTATGATGTGTCAACTTGTGATGGGTTGAGAATTTTCCCTCTCTATAGTAACATAGTAAATAATTCACCTCCTTATTTATCATTTAGCATCAAATCTAAAATTAAAAATTAGTACATGTATACTGATAAAAACGTCCCATTTTTAGTTGGTTCGAAGAACTCATATCCATTTACTGATTAAAAAAAAAAAAAAAATTTAATAGCCACGGAAAATAGAGGTTTGCATCACAAAAACTAAATTACCGCAAGAACAAAAAAATAATAATAATAAAACAAACTAAATTATATAGAGGTGGATTTTTTTTTTAATCAATATGAGGTGGAATTAATTGAGCGACGTTCATGATCACACATTTACACGCAATTGCTAAGCACTAAATAGAAGAAAATGATGTCTTGAGAATTAATAATTTTTTAAAGAACTACTATTATTTTAGTGAGATGCGCGGTTTGATGATGAAGATTCATATGTAAGTTAAATTTTTTTTAAAATTATTAAAATAAAATTATTAAATAAATAGTAATGATAAATTATAACATCAGTAAATAGTTTTAATAAAAAAAAATTGCTTTGAGCTCTGATTGTTTAGAGTTTGGACTTTAACTTAAATAATTATCCATTGTTTTGTTTCTTTATAGTAAACTTCATTTGGCATAATATCTTACCCGCAAATTCAGAAGCAAAGAACAATAGGTAAGGTTAATTTATTAGATTAAAACATAAGCATAAGTTGCATCTTGGGGGAAAGAAAAGTGAAAAAAAAAATACAACAATGTGAGGTGTATTGTGTGAGATTTAATTATAGGGATGTCTTTAATGGTTAAGAGAAATTATATTGAAAAGCCATGACTTAATATATATATACTAGTATTATGTCCGTGCGATGCACGGCTTAATAAAAAATATTTTGATAATATAATTAAATTTAAAAACAAATAAAATGAAAAAAGAATTAATTCAAAATTTAAGATAAAAAAATAAATTGTACTTGTACACTTAAAAGAAATTTAATTTTTATTTCTTATTTTGATATTTAAATCATTTGTTTTAGTGTTAATTTTATTCAAATGATTATAAGTTATATCAACCCTAAGCCAGCATATGTATCTATATGTAACATTCTAAATTAATAATAAATAAAAATATAATACTCTAACTTAATGTAACATTCTAACTTACTAATAAATAAATATAACACCCTAACTTAAAGTAATGTTAATTGTATTGTGTTTTAGCCTTTAAGAACACTTTTTTTTTTATCATAAAAAAAAAAAAAAAAAAAAAACACATATATCAATATTACACATGAAAAAAATAATGAATTCAATAATTGAAACGGTTGAAAACAAAATTAAGCCAAAACCTCAATTCATTAATGAAAAAATATCCAGATTTTTGAACTTAAAAAAAAAAAAAAAAAAAAAAAAAAAAAAAAAAGGAGTTAAGTAAAGATATACTTACATAGAAATTTGCACGAATGTATTTCTCTCGTATCCAATTTCATGTTTGATAGAAAATTTTGCTTTTAATTAAAGAATATAGATTGCATGGAACACAGCACCAAACAAAAGTCATAACAAATTAAATCTATTATAAAATATTGATGTCAACAACAAATGATCAAGTAATAAGAAATTAAAAAATACAAATATATTGCTTGCATATTGACTTCTAAAAAAAACACTAAAAGTTGTGATCAAATATAAAATTTCAGCCTATTTCTAAAACTTATTGATAAAAATCATATTATATATAATAAAAGGCAACAAATACACAAAATCTATTCAATTTGATGAAAGCAAAAAAAAAATTACCTACAAGGTTGTAGGTAGGGCAGAGAGGAGAAATGAAGAATATAACAAATAATTGTAAAGTACGTAGTGAAACTCAAATAATGAAACACCAAAAAACTGTGTATATATAGTAAGAATTTTAGGTTGTGAAGAAGATGATATGAACAAAAAGAAGTAGTTTAGTGAAACTCAAATACTTTTTTTTTTCTTTTTTCTTTTTTACTTTATTAATAGGAAAAAGATGATATAAGATGCAAATTTATCCACCCAAAAAAAGAAAAAAAAAACGTAGGAAAAAAATGCATGTCCTATCTTTCTTTTTTTATTATTTATTTATTTATATTTTTACCTTTTTTAAAGAAACGTAGGAAAATGGGATTGATTAAACTAACTGAAAAGTGAAAACCAAAATAGAAAATATGGGATGGAATGGATTAAAATATTAAGTGCTTACCAAGTTTGGCCTTCTCGATGAAATGCTTCGGATATAGAATCCAGCCCCATGGATGATGCCATGTGATTGTGTTGTGATTCTTCCGAAATGGGCAAAGCTTAGAACCACCAAAACAGCATCAAGATGAAAGAATCTCCTTTTTTATTTAAATTCTATCCTTAAGTAATTCTATTCTATCGATTTTAGGGTTTGTTGATAACATTTTAGATAGACACAACTGTTATAGTTGTAAATCAAATACTACTTTCTTTCATTACTTGATTTGTCATATTTATCCAAAAAATATGTATATATCTATTCTTAAAATCTAAAAATTTATTAAAATTTTTGCAATTTGATGAAGCTACGTAGCGTAACCACAGCGTCTAAGCCCAACTTTTATTATATATAATACTAGTCGCTAACTCGTGCGATGCACGGGATAGTTAAACAAAATTTATACACATTCACTTTTATTGGTACAATCATTTGAAAATAATTCTAACTAATACCCAAATGTAAGAGACACATTGACTTACTATTTAAAGTAGCCTTCTGAAAAATTTACACATATTGTGCAACTGAACCTTAATTTCTCATCAACAATAAATACATGGAAATTCAAAACATGGAAAGAAAATAAAAATTACAACAATTAATTCCATTATCTTTCATGCTATACTTTGTAATTGTACGGAATTAAGTCAACTCAATTTAAGTAGTTGCAATAAAATTGGCTTCTACTATTCTCTATTCTATAGAGATATGAACATATTGGATTTCTCAAACAATTACCGGTATTGCAATAAAATGATTTATTATTGAAGATAAGAAACAAAGAAAATCTGTCTATAACTTAAAAAACACAATATACTAAAATTAAAGAGATAAAATTTTCGGAGAACAAAATATTATAGATAATTTTAGAAACAGATTATACACTTAAAAGGGTTAGTAATTTATAGCACTTACCTCCCACTATTAGTATACAGACACCAAGTGTGGTCGTTGTAACCCTTTGAAAGAACCTTCCCCAATTGGACCCTATCAAAAAAAAAAAAAAACACCCAATTAACAAAATTGATCTAAAAGGGTCTAAAAAGCACACAAAATCAATTCAAAAAACAAAAATATGAGACAAAGTAATTACTTTCTACTGCCAATGAAATCATCTTTTGTATTGTTGTTCCAAACTGCAACACTTATCTCTCTAAGGCCTTCAATTAACGAAAACACAAACTTCTCTTGAAATACCGGAGTATTATAACCATCTATACACACACACACACAAAACAAAATCAGCATAACTCACTATAACTCTATAGAAACCTCAAAAATATAAAGAGAAATTAAAGGGGTTGAATTTGATATTTATGTTTGGAGAGAGAGAGTTTGCAGAAACTGTGGCTTTATATTTTTTAACTTGAGAGAGGGGTAAGATTGCTAGGGTTTTGAGGTGTTATAATGTTTTTATTTTTATTTTTTATTTTTTAAATATTGTGCTGACGTGGAAAATTGTGGTGCCAGCAGAGGTTTCGGTTTTATATATATATAGATGATATAGTATATAATATGATTTAAATCCCTTTCCAAAGAATAAATAACACCAATGATTTCGATTTCATAATTGATTTTAGGCGAAAAACACATTTTGGTCCCTACATTTTCAGCTGATTTCCGTTTTAGTCCCTAAGTTTTTTTTTTACCGCTTTTAGTCCCTCTCCTGAAAAACGCTTCCATTTTAGTCCCTACCGTTACATCAGAAACGGATATTGCAGACGTGGCAAACGGCAAAGTTAAATAATAATAAACTAATGTCCACGTGGCCTAAATTAATAATAAAAAATATTTTTTAATGCCACATCAACATCTAAATTAAAAAAATTAATTTATTAATTTTAACTAAATAAAAAAATTAAAAACTAAAAATCTTATGAATTGAGATCTAAGTGTGCCTTGAACAAGAACAACAAGAACACAAACCCATAAATTATTTAAAAAAAAAAAAAAAAAAAACTAACCAAAGCCAGAAATTCCGATCTCAAAGCCAACCCACAACCACCAAAATAAAACCCACAACAACTCAGGCCAAGAAAATCAACCCACAGCCACAAACCCACTAAAAATTGAAAAGCTTGAGTGCCTGCGTGGAACTCCAACTCGGAGTTGCAATAGATGATAGGTCGTACAACATTTTCCTCTCTAAAGTCCGAATTACAAAGTTACAATCCCCACAATGCAAGCCCTAATTTCCGTAAATCCTATTAATTATTCAAATCCTAAATTCTCACCCACAAAATTTCTCTTTGATTTTCCCTCACTTTCTCGGGAAAGCCAAAGCCTTTTTCATTTTACACGCCGAAAATGGCTTCAAAGCCATGAAACCCACATCATTTGCTCTGCAAGCGCTTCTTGTACCTCCGCCTCAGCGAGTTACGGCGGGTGGGACGAGCTGAAACTCGTCAGCGACTCGGAGCGCTCCGGTGAGTCGGATCAGTTTCGTAATTTCCTGGTTTCTGTAGGGATCGATGATAGAAAGCACATATTTGTGTTTCTTTTGGGGCTTGTGTGTGCCTTGGCCATTTCTAGGGTTAGGGTTTCTTCGATTGTTGTGTTTCCAGCTTCTATTTTGGTTTTTGCTATTGGGTTTTCGTGGGTTTGTGGCTGTGGGTTGATTTTCTTGGCCTGGGTTGTTGTGAGTTTTATTTTGGTGGTTGTGGGTTGGCTTTGAGATTGGAATTTCTGGCTTTGGTTAGTTTTTTTTTAAATAATTTCTGGGTTTGTGTTCTTGGATCTAGGTTTGTGTTCTTGTTGTTCTTGTTCAAGGCACACTTAGATCTCAATTCATAAGATTTTTAGTTTTTAATTCTGTTTTTAATTTTTTTTATTTAGTTAAAATTAATAAATTAATTTTTTTAATTTAGATGCTGATGTGGCATTAAAAAATATTTTTTATTATTAATTTAGGCCACGTGGACATTAGTTTATTATTATTTAATTTTGCCGTTTGCAACATCTGTAATATCCGTTTCTGATGTAACGGTAGGGACTAAAATGGAAGCGTTTTTCAGAAGAGGAACTAAAAGCGGTAAAAAAAAAAACTTAAGGACTAAAACGAAAATCGGCTGAAAATGTAGGGACCAAAATGTATTTTTCGCCTTGATTTTAGCACCCAAGAAAAGAAAAAAGGAAAAAAAGTTTTTTTTTTTTACCCGAAATATGTCCAATTCAAATCCTACTACTGAAATTTGGACACTAGGCCCAAAATATGAAAATTTGCTCTATAAAAATATATCAAGTTATCAACATATCAACAATAAAAATAAGGTTAAAGTTAACTCAATTGATAAATTATCTTATTGTCAAATAAAAACTTCGAGATTTACACTTCGCTTACACTAAAAACTAATTAGTATATTGATTTAAGAAATAAAGAATAATCATAAAAAATAAATAAATAAATAAAAATACAAACAACTCAATTTTGCAACTTCAACTCATATTCTTCTAAAAATATAATAAAAAAGAAACAGACAATTAGCTGAGGATTTTTTTCTTTTCTTTTCTTTTGAGGAAAATAGTAGCTGAGGAATTTTTTGATAAAAACTGAATATAGTAGCTGAGGAATCAAAAACTGAATATAATGGAAAGAATATGAAATTGTATATAGTATGGGTGTGGACCTGGGCTTTGGGGGTTGACCAAGGTTATTAATGATCTTGTAGCAATTTGAGGGGGCTGGGGCTTGATCTTGATCTTGATCTTGATCATGACGTTTTAGATTAGAAAGTACCACAGGGCCCATCCTAGCCGTTGAATTGATATCACATCCAACAACCATATCCAATAATGTGAAGACAGAGGAATATAATGCAGTTGGGTCATCCTAGTACTACATCCTAGTCAGTGTTATGATTATGAACCTTGTAAGGCCCAAATTCAATATGATTATATACCACGATCCAAAATTAGCAAAACCATTTAATAATTTCCATAATAATAATACACTTACAACCTGAAATCTGAATGACGCCAGCCATGACTATATCTTTTTTTTGGTTGAGAATCACAGCCATGACTATATCAGTAGTGTAGAGTAGACAGAAAGAGAGAGGGAGTTTGTGATTGTGAGTTTGTCTGTTTGTTTTTGGCAAAGCAAAAGATGTGGATTTTTAGCTGGAAAGGGCCATCTGGGTTCTCAGCCTCTTCCACAGCTGAGGAAGTTACCCAAGGAATTGATGGAACTGGTCTTACTGCTATTGTCACAGGTCTTTTTCTTTTTAATTTTTCATTAACTGGGTGTTCTTTGATTTGCCTTTATTCTAATTCAGGAATTTGTGGTTTCAGATTATTGTAGATCTCATTCAGGAATCAGGAGTGTGTGTGTGTGGTGGGGTTGGGAATAAATGGATGAAAGACTTTTTTTTTATTCTGTAGATGCTGATGTTGTTCTTTCATTGGTATCAGCTTATTATGTCATGGTTTTTCAGTTATTTATAAAAAAAGCAGATTAAAAGGGTTTGAATTGGTAAACCAAGAAGAAATGACAAAGGGCTAAAACAATTTGATTTTTTGGTGAAATATGATAAAAATATTTTCATATGAAAGTGAAGAAAAGTCCTGGAATATTACAAAGTTCTCTGCTTTTTCAATGATATTTTTTGTGATAAAATCATGAACGTGTAAGCTGTAGAGTTTTCGGAGTTGATGAAACCGAGCAAATACATGACTCACGAAAAGTTGGTGGATTCAGGTTCACTATGGTGATTATCATTAATTGGTATTCTACTTTATTAATTGGTACTGATTCTCGATTGATTATAGTCCTGCTCTAATTGAAAAAATATTAGTTTTGTGGGAATTGTTAGACTGTTGGATTAAATTTCAAAATTAGCATGTTAGCATATATAAATATTATCCATGTGAATTGATGATCCTTCAATATTGTGGTAGTTTTGTGAGTTCCCAAAAGTATACTTATTTAGAACTTGATTGCTTTGGAAGAGTGAACTCAGCGAAGATTTGTTTGAAGTATTTGGAAAGTGGGAAATTTAAAAAAGGGGGAAAAATGAAAAAGAATAAAGCTTTCACTTTTTCCTGTGTTCTTGTGGCATTGTGACTTCTTCACTTGTAATGTTGGTAGTTCAATTTATTAAGACTAGTTTTTTTTCTTTCTTTTTCCACTTCGTACTTTGCTGAATGTGTCTGATATGATTTCAGTTTCAAGAATGCAAAAAGAGTGACATATTGACCTCACCAAGGTTGTACCCCTTTTATTGGATGGAACAATGGGTGAATTCTGCACATTTTAACATATTTCATTTCTCACATTTATTTGAATTCAGGAGCATCAAGTGGTCTTGGTGTAGAGACAACACGTGTTCTTACGTTGCGTGGTGTCCATGTTGTTATGGCTGTAAGGAACACTGATGCTGGTAAGAATGTCAAAGAACAAATACTGAAGGAAATCCCCAATGCTAAAATTGATGTCATGGAGTTAGATCTTAGCTCAATGGGATCCGTAAGGAAATTTGCATCAGACTATAATGCTTCAGGTCTTCCACTGAATCTCCTCATGTAAGCACACTAAGCTGGAGCTATTGTAACTGTTTAAATTCCATTTCCATATAGTTTTGTGTCTGCGTCAGTGGGGGCATCAGCTTGGGTGCAAGCATGCAATCATGTGTCTCTGCATCCTGCATGCTTGCATAAATTTTTTTCATCATAGTTGTTTTGTTGATTCCTTCTTTGTTGTAGTTTTTCATTGAACTCACTAAAATGGAAATCCCTGCTCCCTACAAGATTTTAAAAAAAAAAAAAAATCATGCTTGAGTCCTGTGTTTAGATTGGATAGCTCATTGATAAGGAGTGATATTGTCTATTGTTTGTGTGAAAGTAACAATGCAGGGGTGATGGCAACTCCGTTCATGCTTTCCCAAGACAACATAGAACTGCAGTTTGCAACTAACCATTTAGGTATGTTACTCATAAGTTCCTTTGATCTATCTTTAAGGTGGCAATAATCTATTTCATGGCGAGTAGGGTTGAAAATATCAGAAAAGGGGGGAAATTTTAGTCACTGAATTTTCCCTTCTTCATTTATTATTTTGGAAAATCATAAATAGTTTAATTTTCAAATCAGAAATAAAGCTTGTCCCAAGATCCAAAGTTACTTCTTTCAGTTGGGTTATTCCTTTGAATTATCAATAGGATTCAACATTTTTCTTTGGTAAATAAAGAAAAAATTTGTTATTAAACTTAAAATATGCACTCCCAACTGCTTCTTTGTAGCTTCTCAAAAAAAAAAAAAAAAAAAAACTGCATCTTTGCAGAAATATTTTCTGAATGGTATACTTTCTATTTACCCTTCAAATGAGTGGAATGTGGAGTGCTTGAGGTTTTAATACCATTTCTCAGGTCATTTTCTTTTGACAAACCTTCTATTGGAGACCATGAAAAAAACGGCTCATGAAAGCAACAAGGAGGGAAGGATTGTTAATTTATCATCAGATGGTCACCGATATGCGTATCATGAAGGGATTCGTTTTGATAAGATCAATGATGAATCAGGGTAAAAGTTTTACTGGACAATTTGATGACTCTTGCCTCCTAGTTATTTATGTTTTAGGGCTTGAGGTGCTCATAAATAGCTTATATTTTTACCTCAATTTTTACTTTTACTTGATAATTGACAGATACAACAGTATCTATGCTTATGGACAATCAAAGCTTTCCAACATTTTGCATGCTAATGAGCTTGCGAGGCGCTTGAAGGTACTCAATGCTTATAAAGCATCAACTATATATCATAGAATAGTCTTGGCTTTGCAAAAAAAATTGTTCATTTCCTGGATTAGCTGACAACGAAATGCTTATGCAAGCTGCACATTGTTCATGTTTATTGTCAAATATATATATATATATATATATATATAAAGCTTCCAATGACCAAAGATATGTCACGATAGATGGTGGGGAGCCAACTGAATTATTTTCTTTTAAGACATTTCTGCTTGAGTATGTGTGTTTGCCTATTTGATGCTGTTATTACAATGTCTTAGGAATACCAGCTGCTTCCAGGTGAGGTGATGCATAAGTGGTGCACATGAAATTATCTGAAGATTTACTAATACTGCAGTTTAAAATTTTTTTATGTGTTTGCATCATGATCAATTTGATTACACTTTCAAAAGTATAGTAGTAGAGGTAAACAAGATAAAGTGTTGAAAATATTTATACCCAGAGAAAGTACAGGAATGTAACTTAAGTGTTCGTAATCATAACATGCCAAAGAGACTGGACTTTATCTTTTAAGTCCTCACTTGCTGTTCTATTCCCTTTTTTCATCTTTAGCAGCTAAGCACTAAACTTCTCTCTTATGCAATCTCTTATACTTTCTTGTTGACTTAATCGATAGGTCACTTCATTTAAGATTATTAGTAAGTCAATTGAGAACATCCTGTGTATAGCATAATGTTATATATTTGAATTCTCTCTATTTTTGAATAAAAATATTTTACTTAATAAAAAGTCTGTAGTATAATGTTATGTCTTAATTTTTAGAAACAGTGAATTGTTAGCTTAGTCTATAAATGATAAGATTGTTATACTTTGTGACTCAGGCCTGGCATATAATCCTTGGGCACACTAAGAAACTTCCCCACTGCCATTGCCTGCCATAAACGTGATAAAGGCATCGGGGGAGTCAGGCTAGGGAAACTGTCACCTAGGCATAACTTGATAAGTGTCACCTAGGCATAGCTACTTTCTTTTTTTAATAAATGTCACCTAGGCATAACTAAAATTACTAGAATAATTCATTTTTAATAGGTCCACATAGATGATATTCATAGAAATAAAATAATAACTTGATTTGGTGTGAGACTGGGGCTTGATATGGTGGAAAACTTTAAATTATTCTTATTTTTGGTAGCATCAAAAATAAATTCTGGAGTCACTTGAGTTCCCCTTTTCTGATTGCTGCTGGTTGAATTAAATGACTTGGGGTCATTTACAAAGTTTGAATAATTGCATGTACTATCAGGACATAGTGATATTATATATATATATATATACACACTCAGTAATTGTAGAGGTATAGACAATTATTTGCGAAATATTCTCATGTAAAAGTGAGACATAATTGCTACATCCTCCATACTAAAGATTGTCCATTGGATGCAACGTAGAGATCATGATGTAAGGTCAATTTATTTTCCTTCGGGGCAGGAATGATAATAACAGTCATTTTACGTTCTTTTAACCAGTCTTTCAGTTCATAATTCCATACTAGTCATATTGTCATGTGAGGCGGAATATAATCTGCAATTGTTGGTTTTTCCCTTTTTTAAACAGGAAGAAGGGGTAGAGATAACTGCTAATTCCCTTCATCCAGGAGCAATTGTTACAAATCTTCTGCGTCACCACAGTTTCTTGAATGGTAAACTTCTGAGCAATTTTACTTATATTTAATTATATGTCTAAGTATGTAATTTCATATCGACACTAAGAGTGCGTTTGGGAAGCGCGTTTTGCACTTCCCAGACGCACGTTTACGTTTCAGATTTTTTTTTTTTTTTTTTTTTTTTTTTTGTCAAGCATAACTTTTTGACTTTTCTTGTGTGAACAGTGCTTTTATGCACTGTTTATGGGTCCCACAAAATACACTTTTCAGCAATTTTTTCATTAAAAATAGGTCCCACGATACTATTCACACATTTAAAAATTATTTTGCTATAGTGTTTTTCAGTTTTCAGTTTCAGTTTTCAATTTTCAGCTGTATCCAAACAGACCCTAAGTGAATTCCTAGTATTCCTATACTCTTTTAGGATCAGGTTCTTTATTATTTATTTATTTTGGTTGAATAGAATCAGGTTTCAGGTATTATACTTTGTATTTGCACAAAATCTGTATTAATATGCTTGTGCCACACATCTAGTTGTGGAACTTTGTGGGCTCTTTTTGGTCGTAAGAAAGACAACTAAGTTATTCCACCGTATCACCAGGGGACAACCCTCTGCATGATGCATTTGATGGATTTCCCGATAAAAATCATTATTAGATCATGAGTTTCTAACTTCACTCACTGAATGTGAAATTGTCAGTTTTTTTGCTGATAATTTTATTGTATTGGCTCAATGCAGTTCTTGCTAATACACTTGGTAAATATGTGCTGAAAAATGTTCCTCAGGTATGTATCATGGCATATAATTCATATGTGCTACTACTGTGTCTGTGAGTGTACCTGCAAATCCTATCAAAATCCACTTAAACAGCTTCACTTGATGAATTCAGTTGCCCTCTTGCAGCATGGTTGCTTATTGAATTTATTTACATGGTTGCAGGGAGCAGCAACTCAATGCTATGTGGCATTGCATCCACAAGTTAAAGGAATAAGTGGTGAATATTTCATGGATAGTAATAAAGCAAAAGCAAGCTCTCACGCTCAAGATGCAGAATTGGCAAAGAAATTATGGGACTTCAGCTTGAGCATGACCAATCAAAACTAGTTGGGATTTAAGGCGTTGTTAAGTTGTTGGCTTACTCTGTCCTTATATAAAATTAAAGCACAAGACATTGTAAAAAGCTGTGTTCATTGACATTTGATGAGTATTTGGATGAACTATTCAGAATTCTAATCCTAATGTAGCAGTACTATTTTGATTTTCATTTTTTTGGATCTCATAATATCTTCTTTAAAGTGATCATTTCATTTTCTCATCAAAAATAATATCACAAAATTAAACCAAAATACTTTTTCACTCACTTCAAAAAATATTTGTTTGGATTTATATTCTGGATGCACATCTCTTGTCTAAAATTCAAATAATGCATATAGTGGGGGGGGGCCCACTTAAAGAAGAGAAGGAGAAGCTGCCTGTGAAAAATAAAAAATAAAAAATTAAATTAAATTAAAATTAAAAAAAATAAAAATAAAAATAAAAAAAGAGGGGGAGAAACGTTAGCTCTCTACGGTCATACACCGGCTTAATTTGACAATACATTGATGTAGGTCCCACTATAACTTGTTTATTTATAATAGTGCTATTGAAAAATTTTCACTCAAAATTTGAAAACTTCAAAATTTTTTAGTTTTGAGTTACGGAAACTCAACAAAAAAATCAATCCAAACAATTTGGTTTTTGGTGGGACTCATGTTTTTTGAGTTTTGGATGATGAAAACTGAGTTATATAACTTTGTTTTCTTCAATCCAATCTCCCTCTTAAACTTTTTGGGATGGGAAGATTGTTAGTAATTGACACTTGACTACAAATTCCTAGATAATTCTATAATCAATTATTTGAGGAGCATTTTGAATAGGAAAAATTATAAGCATGCTTTGCTTTTAATTTATTAATTAGGAGTATGTATAAAGCAACATATCTGCATCATTGCATGTCAAGACTTGTTACTTTGATTTGTGTTTATTCACATGATTAAGAAAGAAAAAATGCATCAGTTCCTTGAGGAGCTCTTTTTCTTTTTGAGAAGAACGTCATCAGTTTCATTCAATTAAAGAGGCCAAATTGACTTGAACAATATGAAGAATGTCTTGTGGCACATCTTCTATCCAAAGAACTTCCATCCAAACAAGTAAATTGGATGGAGCAGTTGTCCTTTTTAGCAAGAGAATGTGCTATAACTCAAGCGGCTTAACGTATTTAGGGGCCTTAGGTGAAAACTGAATTGAGGCATTTTATATATTTAAATGATTTTTTTTTTTAAAATTAAATATTATTTAACTCTATTTTCTTGTTTTGGATGTAAAATTACTAATTAACCACGTAGAATTTTTTTTTTATTTTTTTGTGTGTGGAAAACTAATAATGTGATATGAAAACTAGTAAATGTTTGCCAACTCAATTATTGTGAAATATTGTGTATTGTTTTTTTTTTTTTTTTTAAGAAGTGCTACATTCACAAAATTTTCATAATAAATTTTAGGTATTAAGTTATTACTAGTTCTAATTTGAACCCATCATTACTTTTTTGTCCACCAATAACAGTCAATAATAATCTGACACTTACGATTTGTTATGAAAAATGTTGTAGATATAATATTTCTTTCTCTCTTTTTCTTGATTTTCTTTTGATAAAGAATATTATTTTATTTCTTAGCTAATATTTGCAAATTGCTGATGTGATAAGTAATTATTAGTAAATGAAAAATTAATATTAATGGTGAGTCTAGATAAAAACCAATAAAAGGTTGGTCACATCAACATTTTGTAAAAATGTTGTAAAATAGTTTATAACTGTAGCATTACTCATGATCTTATTGGTAAACATTTGGGGGTCTAGAGCCAGAGCCACCCTGGCTAGAGCATTCCTTTGACGGTAAACATAGGAAAAACTAATACAAAAGAAAACTATGAAGCAACAATACCATGAAATTCCCTACCAAAGTTACTATTATTACCAAAGAGATCAGTTAACTTGGGGCCAAGTAATTATTGATATGGCATGCCTCAGCCCAAAACACTACTTGGAATAAGGAAAGCAATGAGAGAATGTAGTAATCTGCACACGTTATAACAAAAACGAAAAAAAAAAAAAAAAAAAAAGATTTCTTCAATTAATGAAAAATTACATTAGGGATGACAAAGATTGTCCAAAAATTCAAGGAAAGAAAAAAAGATTAATTCACATAAAAGATCATGTAGGCCTAAAAACTATCAAAGAGCTAATTAATACATCTGATGATGAGGAGCCCTTTGCAGAACACAAAAATTGAACTTTGAATGGCATGGATCCCAGTAAAGCCCAATGATATCTCCTACCTTCAATTCTCTCCTAGCCACAAAATTCTTGTGCCATTTTCCATTGAAAACATAGCTCTTATTATCTTAAACGAAGGCCACTTCTTGAAAACCAACTCATACTCGGACTGTGAATCTTGATCGAAAACTGTTACACTCAATCCTTTACTCTCGATCTTTGCAACCGAGTCTGTACCAAAGAATGGCAGAATATGTTGGCGGACAAGACTTTGTTGCACCAAGAGCCGGCTCAAACTACCAATATCACTCGCCGTGAGCTTCTTAATGATTGTCCAGGGAGAAAAACTAGTGCTGAGCGTCATGGACGTACTGTTCTCTTCTAGGGTGTTGGAGGCCACTGTGGAATTGTGAGAGATGGAAGTAGTAGGAGTGGTACATTGATCTTTTTGCATGGTTTTTCTCTTATTGCTAGAAAACCATGATTCATCAAACAGCGTCAGTGCTGTTGAAACCTCTTCTTCTTGGCCAGCGTTGCACTTGTTGGCGTTGAGTTTGGTGTGAAACACACAAGAAAGCGTTAAGTCGGTGGAAACTAGGGTGTTTTGGCTTTCGAGGGCTTGTAGCAGATTCTGAGTGATGGCTACCATGACTTGTTCTTTGTTGCATTTGTTGGTGTGAAACCCAGAATAAAGCGCTAAGTTGGTAGAAATTTGGCTGTTCTGGTTTTGAAGGGTTTGTAGCAGATTTTGAGTGATGGGTATCATGGCTGCTTCTTCTTCTATAGGCTGTGGGTTTAGAGAAAAAACCCAATGAATGAATGAAAGATGATACAAGTAACTGGAGGAGATGGAAGAAATTCGAAACAGAAAACAAAATGCTCTTAATTGGTGTGTTGGGTACAGAGAAAAACAGAGAGAAAAGGGAAAGATTTATATAGAGAAATAGAATTCTAATTCCAACTCAGAGTCGGACTCGGACTCGGACTCGGACTCGGAATACAATAGTAGAGTACTTTCTTTTGCCCAATTACTCCTAGAGTCGGTTTATTTTTACATAAATCTTGTTTTGAGAAAGTAATCCGAATTGCTAAAGAAAACACAACCAACCTCAACCTATCTTTCTCAACAATTAATCCTAATTCCAAAACCAACTAGGAATTGGAGTTTTCGACCGTTATTAGACCCCAAATCTTTTTTTTTTTTCCAGTGTCAATATCCACCGCCTTAAAGCTTAAAGAGACGACAGCATAACGCACCTAAGCTGTGGAGCGCGTAGTACGGTGCCGTTCTGGTCAAGTAGAGACTGGGTTAGGAGTATTGCGGTGGCCTAATTTCAATGGTGTAAATCAGGGTTATGCTATGACTTATGAGCATTAAATGATAATTGGGTTCCATTTGTTGCACCGTATCAAATGTGCTATTATAGTAGGGAAAACTAAACTACTAGTAAAAGACAGCTGCACTTGCTGTTACACCAAATGTGTTACTAGAAAATGACAATTGTAACTGGGTTTCAGTGTTGCAAGGCAAGCTATTACTATGCCCCTAGAAATTTTGATACAGTAAAGCCTGTAGTAATCCAACCTTGGTGATTTTCTTCAAAATGATGTCTATATATAATCATACTCCAAAATGTTTGATCGTTTCTTTTTCTTAATCCCAGGGATGCAAAGGCGATGGCAGAAGAAGCAGAGAAGGAGATTTTGAAGGCAGCATCAAATATCATTCATGTCAGCATTCAGCTACGTTTGGGGCATCCGATTCCACAGCAGAACCTTTGAATAGCAAGAGTGTGACAGAGTTGAAAAAGACAGAATATATAGCCTAAATATCTATGGTGTTCATAGTTAGGGACAAGGAATAAATAAGATTGCTGAAGCACTAACATACTATATATTATAGACATCTATTCCTCAGGCCAAGAGGGTTATAGTATGGGGAAAAAAATTATGCCAAAATGAGGTGTGACAATCCAGAAAATTTTAATTTATTGGAGTTGTTTATTTTGATAAATATTTTACTCTGCTGGGTGCTGAGGCAGTTTTACATGTAATCTGTTCTTTTCTTTCACATACTGTAGAGATCTAATTCCTGTACTGAGGGGACGTTAGGCCTATGTTAATTGTGAGTTTTGTTCAAATTGTGCACTCTCTGCTTGATGGGTGCTCGTGTTCTTTCATTCATATACATAATTCACTCATTGGATTAACTTGAACTGTGTACCCAATTGGTTTGGCTGCTGTGCCAATTAATTAAGGTCACTACCTTCACAGCAGCAATACTGCATCTACTTGCAGCCAGGTCATCTTGTACAGTAAGTAAAATTACTTGCTCATAATAAAAACAAAGAAAACCACTGGGAAAAGTTTTACAGAAGCTTTATCTATCAAGTTTAAGCTTTATCTGTCAAGTTTTAACTTTTGAACCTGGTGCCATTCAGTATTTTTCTATGCATGCTGGTCTTTGTAGAAATTAAAGATGTATAAAGTCAGGCTTTGAAATCTAGTCTGAGATATGATAGTAATTTTTTTTTTTTTTTGATAAACGAGATATGATAGTAACTAGTTCTTGATCTTTTCTCTTTTTAATCTACTACATTTTTTTTGTTATACCACTTTAATCCCACTAATTTTGACACAAAGAGAAACCTCAGTCTGTTACCTTGTACTTCCATCATGGATGGCTCAACCATGACCCATCGGCCCATAGGCCCCTAAAATAGAATATAATAATAAGGAAAAAAAAAATCTTCTATTAGCTAATAGAATGCATTCTCCATAAGTCTTATAATGTAAAAATTTTAATGAAGGTCCAAAATGTAATGAATAAAAGTTTTTTTTTTTTTTCAATGTTGTGCATTTTATTAATATGTTTTAATATATTTATGGTAGTTTAAGAGAGAAAAATTTTCAATATCACAAAAATTTTACTCTTCCTTTCTCTCTACCAAAATTAAAATTAGAATTAATAATTTTCAGGAACAATTCTTACTAAAATTCATTATTCAATACCTAAAGTCCAATAGTGTTAAGAGAGACAATGACTATCTCAAACATAATATTTATAATGATATTGATTATTAATTTAGATTTATTTTTAGAATTAAAAATTTTAAAATAAGCTTTATAAATAGATGAAAATGGTCCAATATAAAGTTATGTAAAAATGATAGATTTTTTTTTTTAATGCATTTATCGCTTATAAAATATTAACTAACAATATATCTTACAGTTACATTTGTAGAAAGAAGTTATCCAAAATTAAAATTGATAAAATCATATTAAAGATAGAATATTTCACAAGGAAGATTAAGTGAATTAGCCATATTACTAATTGAAAAGGAAATCTTAGCAAAAGTTGAGCATAACAACATAATTAGTAGTAATATTTGCATCTCAAAAGGTAAGAAAAATAGATTTTTAAATGAAATATCAAAACATAAATGTTATTCAATTAATATTTAAAATAAGAGAAGTCCCACTAAAATTGTATCATTAGAATCCAAAATGTGTTGAGCTGGTCTTAGACTAAGCCCTATAATTGCGAATGACAAATTTGAGCAATGTTTGAAATAAATCTATTTGAAGTTTAATTGAAATATTTGGTATAAGCGACACCATTTAGAATTTACAAGTTTTTTCTTAATTATTTTATATTTAAAATATTATGCACATATGAAAAATCCTCATAATAATGTGGCCAAATTTCACATGAAAATCATTTGACATGTTTCATGATTTTGGCATGCTCATTATGGTATTAGTACAAAGAAATCAATACAATTGATGCTAAAATTATTAAGAACACATAAATATTAAATTGATAGCTTTGCAAAGAAATGTTTAGCAAGAAACACCGGTGGGATATTGGAAGAAACTAATAATTCTAATAATCAAATAAATATGGCGAGTAAGGGATTCAGTATAACAGGCTCACATTCATTTGTGCTGCACGTTCTTGCCCTTTGCCGATAAAACCCTTAAGGCAATGAAGAAGTTAGTTTCAAAGTTGATGAACTCTATTGGAGATCTAAGTGGAGTTAGGGATTGGTGATGGTCCGACGATAGGTTGGAGGCAAATAATTCAACAATAAGGCTTTTATTCCTATGTGCTAGCTTCAAAGTCAAGTGGAGATCTAGGTGGAGTTCGGGATCTGCACTCATCCACTCCGCTATCTGCCTATAAAAAACACTAGGTTGGTGTCGAATGATCTGGCAGCGATGCTTTTGGTTTAGCAGTGAAGAAGCTAGTTTTTGGAGATTTAGAAGGAGTATGTTCGCCAATGTAGCTCTTAAGGTTGGGTGATAGGTTTGCAAACTGTCCTCCTTTATGCCAATCTCCACTGTCATAGATGAACATTTTGACCTTTGCATGTGGAGCCTTGAAAACTAGCCTAATATTTGGTGTTCAAAAAAGACGCTTTCTGTGGACATGTAAGTAGGGTCAAAGTTTAGGATTGGCGTGAATGAATTTTGGTGTCGAAATCCAGGATTGGCAATCGTACATGAACTTTTCGCCCTACGCCTCCAGTCAAAAGCTACCATCCAGTAGAGGAGGAGTCAGGGATTGGCACTTCCGCTGTGGAGTTTGTGAAGATGTATGTGGAATAGTTATACAAGTTGCCAAAGAAAAAACCAAACAAGTCACCTATGAGGGAAGCTGGAAAAAATTATAAGCTTTAGATCCAAAATTTTGGCAAGAAAGTATGTGTTGAGGGCCATTTGTGGAAGCCCAGGCAGACAGAAAAGCCCAATAATGAGGGCCACAAAGAATTGACAAGATAAATAACAAAAAACCCATTAGGCTCAAGCGGCAGGAATAATGGATCACAGGCCCAACAAATAAATAAATGGGTCTTGAAGAGACAAGCGGGCTCAAAGAAGTCAGGAAAGAAAGAAATAGCATCCCATGGGCAGAGTATGAGGTAGAAAAGTGAGAAAGGGCCGCCACAGGCCCAAGGCAATGCAAACTAAGAGAGTAAGGGGTTTATGGCAAGCCCATGAACCTCAAAGATAAAGATAAGGTTATTGGGCCAAGGAAGCCCAATGAAGTTAGTAAAAGGCCCATGGGAGTGTGGAATTAGCAAACCGGCCGAGGAAGCCCAAAGAAAGCAATCGGGCCATGGATGCCCAAAGGGACATAGGAGCCCATGAGTAAAAGCAAAACAGTGTCCATGACAGGCCACTGAGAAAAGGATAAACGGCCAGCCCAAAAAGAGGTCCAACAAGATTAAGTTATTACGACAGGAATAACAATTCAACGTGGCAGGCAATAAAGAAAACCAAAAGTGGGCCAAAGAAATGTAAGGCCCATCATTATACAAAACCCAGCTCCTGAATGGAGCGAAAAACCAAGGAAAAGCCCACACGAAGGGCCAGGAAACGCAGACAGAGAGTCTCCAGGTCACGGCAGACGCATGAGCAGCAGGCAAACTCTTGGACAAATCTGAAAAGGAAGCACGCGCAAGGCCCAGGTACCACCAGCCTGTACCCAGCCAATATAGGACATGATAGGGTCATGGGCCAAAGGTAAGAGGTAAAGGGGGTATGGTTTGGTGGTGGGGAGAAGGGAAAAGGTTTATTTGCGGCTCCTGCCCAAAGCCCTTTTGGGAGGTACGTTCTACTAGGATGGCAGACCACCCAAAAGAGGCAAGTTTGAGGGGGAATCGTTGGGTGCATGCCTTGAGAGTGGAGAGAGAGAGCATTTATACCGTGGTAGGAAAGAAGTGCTACGGTAGAGGGAGAAATGAAACCTGCCTCTGTCTGGTAAGAGTGAGTGGTACACACTTCTGGTGGTCAGCAAGTACGCCCAGACCAGACAGAGACGGTTAAGGGGCAAAATGGTAAAACCTTGGTCACGGCAGGCATTATAAAAAAGGCTCTTGCTGTGTCCTGTAAAGGAGATCGAAAAACAGAATATATTTTACAGAGTGAAAAGAAAAACAGAGCAAAAAGAAAAGAAAAAAGATAAGAAAGAAAACAGAGGAGAATAGAAAGGAAACTAAGAAAAAAGGAGAGTTAGCTCAATGGGCATGCACCAATAGATCGGTTTCCCTCTCTCCCCCTTTAAATCTTACTTTCTTCCAAAACATAAATAAGGACTCTTTCTTTTTGGGCAATAATCATTTAGGTCCGACTCCCTCAAAGCCATTAATCTCCACGGCAGGATCTTTTTCCTGTAAGATTATTTGCGTTGAGAAGAGGCGTTCTCTCCTCTTTGGTTTTGCTGCGGCAGACTAAGCTTAAAACTTGATTTATGCCCATTTGATTAGCTAGTATTATTTTCTTCATTTTCTCTGTGATTGACATCAATATGACTGTAATCATGCTTTATTAGTAAGAAGCACATAGCCACTTATTTAAATAGTCAGAATATTCTGTTTTAGTTATTATTATATCTGTCTGCCGTAACTCGTCTGCAACAATTCTGCTTGCCGTAAATTTGCTCCTGGCAGACAAGGCATAAGTTTGTGCACAAACCGACCCAAGTTGAGTTACAATTGGACTGGCCTCAGCTCCCTTTACTCAGAAACACTAGGGCCCAT
The DNA here is from genome assembly GCF_001633185.2 of Quercus lobata. Taxonomy (NCBI): domain Eukaryota; kingdom Viridiplantae; phylum Streptophyta; class Magnoliopsida; order Fagales; family Fagaceae; genus Quercus; species Quercus lobata. The sequence goes on along the minus strand of NC_044915.1, from coordinate 32,639,331 downwards.
TACCGCAGGAGGCAGCCCAATACATCATATACAAAAAAGGCCCCTACAATATGCAAATGAGCATCATAACGAATTCGAATTCACTCTCGCCTATAACCAACCCAAAATTTTATTGTCAGAAATAAACTAGATATTTCAATAGCTTCAATCTTTACTTAAATTCAATGCTTAAAAAAAAAAAAAATTGACACCTCAACCATCCACGTGATAAACTCCCTATTTAACCAAAGACTTTTGAAAATGTGCAAGTTTGGTAAAAATAAAACCAGTGAAATGTGCTAAAAGCCTAATACTGTGAAAATCGGAAAGACATTTATGCTTCAAAATAAAAACGTGCCCAAATGCATGAAAACATTAACAAATTTTTTCACCATAGTGATGGGATCGATGGTGCCTGATGAGTGTATAATAAAAATAATTGTACTCATTACACGGCCAATGCCTCAAGTAGATTTCAATCCACCAAATCAGTAGTTGGTCAATGCCTCACGTAAGTCCTAAGTAGATTTCAATCCACCAAATCAGTAGTTTGTGCCATATAAGTAAAATTCCTGTTATCAGTCTAAAATCGTTGAGTCAACAAAATATATTAATTATAATTTTAAAAAATAGTTTTAAATTTGATAATAACTTTTAAAATTTCAGGAGAAATTAAACTTTTATCGGGCTAGATTAAGTTACTCCTTTTGTGACACTGAACAATTTGGGCATAAAACATGATTAGTCTTTAAGAGGAAACAGATCCCTCTTTTAGAATAATTCACATTTCTTAAGGTCATTAAGCCAAAGTTATACAAAAATTGGTCAGAAACAAAATTGAACCTTTGTTTTGTGTATAATTCCATAAAACCATGTAGAATATGGATTGGCGACCATCATTCTCATTGTCTCGACATACCTTAAAGTTGGTCTGAAATTTAATTTTATCCTCTTATCCAGAGAGACCAATGTTCTAAGCCAAAGTCTTCTCTAGTATTGATCAAATTATCAATCATCATTGGTGTACAACTTATATCACCATCTAGAAGATCTCACATGGAAGCAGGACATACAAGATGAATCAGATTTCTTCAATTTGATGGAGGTATAATGTAGATACAAAGTAACAGACCAAGCCTAGCAAATTCTAAACTGCCATCTTGACTAATCAATCCCATCATTCTGTACAAAAGATCCTGCCCTGTTGCCATCATTCCCCCCCTTCCAAAATGAATAAAAAAATGAAAAAAGATTTGACAGTCCATATGGTAACAGCTTTTATACCTTTTCTGTTTTCTGGGTGTGGTAAAAATGTACATTCTTTACACAAGCAGAAATGTTCTTCATTGTAGGAGCTGCCTTACTGCTGGATCTTCTTAGGCCATCTTCTGTAAGATTAACAATTTGGTGTTCTGATCAGGTTGTGGGTCCAATGAAGTGATTAAAGTTGAATAGGAAGAATATGTAAAGCTAAGTGAAACAAAGAAAATGCAAGGTGAAACGCCACAATCAATGGCAAAAATGCAAATATAACCTTCAATGCCTATTGTTAGCTATGAATATAGCTTACCATGTGAACTGATCAACTGAATTGTGATGTCATTTCAAAAGCATGTATCTCTGCTGTCATCTAGGCTTCTAAGATCCACAGTTATTCAATTGCTTCCCCAAGTTCAATTCCTAAGTATAAATTGATATTGGCCATGAATATGATGCCCTTGAAGCATCAGAAAGCAATCTAGCATGCCTGAAAATCCTGCTCTTGTCAGGGATTCACATGTAAATCAGATTCGATTGCTGCGACCAAGCACCAGTGAGCTGTGTTTATGCTCCATGGATAAATTTTTCTTTATGTGATCCCTCAAGAGTTGCTCAGATACATGATCAGCCAAAGCCAGCTGTCTAGCATGCATTTCCCTGGTGTCAGCATGGAGAGGCCATCCCATCTGGTTTCCAGGAGCACCATTATCAGATGAAATCATATCATGGAAGGCATGAGAAGCTTGTGGCATCCCTTGAAATAACTCAGGCTTTGGCTCATGATAGAGAGTGCAGCCATTAGCATAGAAACTACTTTGACCCCTTTGGATCATTCCTACACCTTCATGTAGGTAGGTGGTTGGCTGCTTCAGGTGATTAAATGGGATGGCACCACTACCACCAGCAAGGGGTGTGGATGAACCAGATGTGGTACGAGGGCTAGATATGGGAGAGGGAGACATCCTTCCGCTCAGATGTTGTGGTGACCTTGAACGTAGAAGAGGGCTCCCAATGGGAGAAACCGGGCATGATATATTTCTTGGCGTATGAGCATCGCTGCAAACAGAAGGGAAAGAAGAAAATTTAGTGTAGCAAACGACATTTAAACCTTCATTATAGCCCATGATTCAATGACATCCCTGCATGGTGTTTAACTGTCTATAGAGACCATTACTTGGTCTATATGCAAGTGTACATTTGTGAATCAGAGGGAGGGAAGACCTGGATACTGAAGCAGTTTTTGACCCTCTAGACTGATGGATTCCCACTCCTTCTGAGTCTAAGCATGAAGGATTTCGTGCATTTCCAATGCCCTGAAAGAAGATTTTAGTGTAAACCAACTGTTGTTAACTGAAGGCAGACCAACAAAATGCATTACAGACAGAGCAGAGGAACTTGTTAATGATCCATACACGTTCACAAGCACTAAGTTAAATAGTGGATTCTTTATTTAGGAAACAACAAGGATTAACTACAGTCGAAAGGCATCAGAGCATTTAGAATCTCAATAGCATACCTGGTTCCACATAAATACATACATATGAAAATTGAACCACTAATATTATATCTAGAATTCACATGACAACAAACACACTTGTGTTTCTGGTCTAGTTTTGGGAAATGACATGCTAACCATGTCAGCATTAGTAGTGTAATACAACAGGTTGTTTCCACATAATACCGTCACCAACTAATGTACAAAGTCGATTGGATGTAGCGAAAGCAAAGTTATCAATACCGCATGGGGAGCCATTTTAGTTTGGTTAGGGAAATGAAATATTTTGATACTAGTGTACCATTTTAGGATTTCCAATATATGTGTGTGTGTGTGTGTGTGTGTTATTAAGATTATTATAATATTTGTATTAGTTAGGGTCAATTAAAGTCTCAGGCTTATGAAACCATTTCAAATTGATGTCTCTGTCCATCTCCGTAATTAACTAATATTATACTTGGTAAAAAGGGAGCAGAGAAAAACAAGAAACCATCAATTAAACTTTGTGTTTCACCCGAGGCTATTTCACCTCTTTTTCTTTGTGCGTTGTAACTGTCCAAAAATAACAAAAATAAATAACAAGTGACTAAGGCTTCAAATCAAAATGATTTCACAAATTTTGGGACTTTAATTTACAAAATTAAAAACTTGAACCCTAATACGAAATATGGTGAAAACTCTAGGAATTTTTCTATAATTTCCCCAATTAATTATTACCATCATTATTTTTTCCTCTTTTATTCAAAGTTCATTACTTATATTATGATACTAGTAATCATATTTTTCAAACTACCAATATAAATTCCTATGGTTTATATTCCAATAGCCTTTAATTAATATTTATGTTAAGCTTAACTTATTGTTATAATTTGAGTTTTTAACTCGGTATATTTGTAAGTGATGAACTAATTAGGGGCAGTTCCAAACTCCTAGAAGCTTCTTGCTCAATCTCCCTCTCCCTCTTTCAACTCCACCAACAACACTATTACTCAACACACGGAATAAACCACAATGCAAAGACAGGCAGGTTGGGCGAAGGCACATTGGACAAAGTTTGGCACCAGGTATGGCGGTGCAATCTCTCTCTCCCTCTAGATGGACTACAATTTCAGGACAAGGTTTGGTGATGCACCATCTAGATGTATTGGAAAACCACATCACCAGCATCAGTGCCACCCAGTTCCACCATGGTCCCTCTCACAGGCCACCTCTCCCCACCACCACACCTCACTCAACTAGTGATCCATCTGCACTTGTTCTGACAAGGCAGGGGGTTGAATTTTTGGGGGGAAAAATTCATATTCCGAGCTGAAATGTATACTTCACTTGGAATGATCCGATATTTGAGGCAAGATGAAACATGGGCTATTCTTGTACCAAAAGTACAGCAAATACAGGCTGTATTGGTTGGTTCAAAACTGTAGTCACAACATTGATTGGTAGTGTTTACTTAAAAAATTACTTTGTGATTTGTATAGACAACATCTATGCAATCCTGATATTATTTATCAAACAATAATCTTGCAACTATTAAACTACCCCTCCGCAAATTTTTTCTTTTCTTTTCTAAAATTACATTCAGCAAAGGTTTCTTAATAATGCTTTGTGATGATCCATCATTAGATCATGTAAATTTGGAAACCCTATCAAAAACAGACTAAAAATAAACAAAAATGTTTCACATGGCATCAATGACAAAAACGTTGAAGAATATCATGGATTCCTGACGGAAGAAAATGCTCATACCAGAGATCTCACTGCATTTGAATTGACCGGTGGTGCATCTGAAGGATCTGCACTCAAAATGGATCTATCCAGTGGTGCAGCGTTCTTAACGAAAGGGTGCTCCAAAAGCTGAGCAGCTGTAGGACGATATGATGGATTACGCTGCAAGCATAGCTTCACAAAAGCCTTTCCATCCTCTGACAGATGATCAGGAATTTCAGGAAGTTCCTTGCTATTTCCAATCTTAAACATGGCAGCAACCTTTGAAGAAACACACAATAGGGGAGAAAAGGGGGCAAACAATCAACATCTGGCATGCAACTCTCACCGAAAAATTGGTTTATTTACATACTCCAAATCCCACATGCAATAGAGTTCATAATATTTTTACTAACCCCTTCATACTGGCTCCAAGGTGGTTTTGCTGTAGCCATCTCTAAAACAGTGCATCCAAGGCTCCATATATCAACAGCAAGATTACAACCATTTTTAATTGTATTCTTGATAACCTGAGTAATTGATGCAACTAAAAGCTATTACTAGGGAGCATCATAAAGAAAGGTGAAAGAAGAGTGTGCCAATGAATGCAAACTGACCTCAGGTGCCATCCAGTAAGGGCTTCCCTTGAATGATAATGGACAAGACTGACCAGAGATCTGCAAATTATTTTCAGAAAAGCTAGATTAGAACTCACAAGTCATGGTTTCAGTATTTATACCTGATGTAAACCAGGTGATTTAGTGCCCACTTGGCAATTCTTGTTTTAACCAGAATCCCTTTGTTCTTCTTTCACAAGTCTAAACAAAATAATTAAGCTTTGACCTAGGAACAAGCACAGCTACTTCAGTTTTGCTCACATACCCGTATCCATACAGGATACACGTCTGGGATGGTCATGTATGCATTTTTTTTTTAAAGTGCCAATGTCTGGGATACACCCATGATACAGTTATAACACACCCCCCTATAACCCCCCCAATAGTGAGAGATAGTCCAAACTTGTGAAGATTTTTATTTATATTTTTTATATATTGGTTTTAATGTTAAACACTTATCTAGTTATCTTTTATTTACTCTTTTGGATCTTGGTTTGTATTCTATACATCATTTAAATGTCATGGATTTACTTATTAGCCATTATTGCTCTTAAATTGATATATAATTAAAAATATATAAATAAAAATAATATTTAATAATTAATTAATACACGTATTCTTGCCGTATCCCATATTGCACTGTACCCGTACCCATATTGCTGGTAGGATACGATCTACAAAAAAAAAAAAAAAAAAAAAACCTAGAATTACTGCAGATGAATGCTCTTACATGCTTTGCCATTCCAAAATCTGCTAGTTTCACCCGGCCATTGGGGTCTACCAGAATATTTGCTCCTTTGACATCCCTAATCAAAATTACACATTAGCAATTAGAATAGATAATGTTCCAAAATGATTAAAAGAAAAGGGCCAACGAGATTAACCAATACATCATTTACCGAGAACAATCAAACTAGGAACCATATTAACCAAACTCACCTATGGACAGTGTTTTTATTATGAAGATATGCAAGGCCTTGCAAAATTTGATGAGTATAACTGCGAATGGCAATTTCACCAAGTTGACCATAGTCTTGAAGCAGTTTATAGATGGAACCGCCAGATACATACTCTAGATATATATATAATTTGTCATCTACCTGCAGAATAAATCAAGAGAAAACAAACACATTAAAACATTACATGATGTGGACAAATCTAGAAAAAGAAATTGATGAATTTAATGATTATTCAAAGATTACTTCCAAAACGTGTAAATAATCTAGGTTCACTGAAATGAGACAAAATACTGCAACTTCCAAAAAGCCTTAGTGGTTTAGAAACTGGAACAATGAGCACAACCAATCAATTTTCATAACAACAAGTCCTTGAAATGGATCACAGCAAGCTTGTAAGATAAATAATATTTGAAATGAAGCCAAAAGCCACAAACAACTTACCGACTGAGATCCATAATACTGTACTATATTTGGATGCTGTAAGCGGCTTAGCAGTGCAATTTCCTGTTAAATGCCACTGATCAGTATGAAAATCTAACTGAAACTTCTCAAAGAAAAGTATTTCTTGTCTTTGTGCTACACAAATTCTTCCAAATTTACCAAAGAAAACTTACTTGGCCAAGTTGCTGTGCACTTTCTTTTGATTTTGCATCATCTGAAAACAGAGTAACCTCTTTCATTGCACACATCTCGCCACTTTCACTAAGATCCAAAAACTAAACTCAATTAGACATGCACATAGATAGAAAGATAGAAATTGTGCACACAAAATAATGGAAAACTTTAATTTTATGGCATGACTTTGAGCCTAAACACATTGTCAGTCTAAGATTTAATAACAATGTAGAAGAGGGATTATTGTAATTCTCACATGCTTGATGCTTAAGAATAACCACCGATTTCAATCTCATGTAATGGCTACATTGCTAAAGTTGTGGCAGACAACAGATTAACATCACACATGCGATGGAGAGAAAGCAGCACAACAATTATCATATAAATATAGCTTAAACATAAGAGTTAAGTCATACACCAAATCTGGCTACAGACCTGTTAAAACCGAGATATACATGTCCAAATGTACCCCTCCCTAGCAGACGTCCCTTCTTCCATCGTGAACCAGGGCTTGTTGGATTTTCTGCCCTACCAGGACTCCGTGGAACTGAGGGAGTTGTAGCTGCTGAATACGTGGGAGAAAAAGTACAAGGTTTTGAAATTGTTAACGGAGGAAGGGGCAACCGGTGGCTTTGTTGTTTGCCATCATCAGGCCGGGTTGCAGGCGAATCTATGACAGCTCCTCCAGCTCGTGGATGCAAAGGGGTGACAGCACCACTGTGTATTCTGGAGCCAGGACCAGGGCTTGTCATTCTGGGACTAGGAATTGGGGAACACTCAGGACTACACCTGCTGTGTGGCCAAAGCAGCTGTCCTGACATATCCCCCCCTACTGAATTATGCCCAGAATTATGACCTGAACCTGGACTAGAGCAGTGCCCAGAAGCTACATCTGGATAAGATTTTCCCGCCCAGAAGCTAGAATTAATAACTTGCTCAGGCATAAACACTCTCATCGGACTTCTAGAAGGACTTGACATTGAACTGTCTGGAGCACTACAGAAAGCACCATGGGGAGGGATCTGTATATTTTGCATATGCAAAGGTCTCCGTTTAGGTGATGAAGAGAGAAGCGGATTATTGAAAGGATTAACTGGTTTCAATATCTCCTTTGAGTTCTTTAGATTGACAACAGGGGATTGATCCTTGTGCATTCCACTTCAGCAAAGGAACAGAAAAAAATTGTCAGAGATGGAACAGGAGATAGAATTGACATATATATAACCATAGCAAATTTACCCATCACCACAGCCACAAAGAAAATCATGAAATTAAATAACAGGAGCAGACTCACCTGGAAGGACTGTTCATAGTGGTTCTGTTACCATTTTCATAGTCAGAAGCTAGAGGGCTAAGGAAACGTGAGTCAGATGGATCATCACTATCAATGGAGCTATCACTAGAAAATGAAGCAGTAGCTATATCAGCTTCAGCATCCGCAGGATCTGCCCTGTTCAGGACACATCCAGGTCTTGGAAGGGGGAAAAAATGCGACTTAGAGCCTCTGTCAAATCCTGGTTTTGCTGATGCACTGATTCCTGAGTTAGTACGCCCAATTCTAGGAAGGTGTACCCCAGGAAGCGGGAGCGGCTGGGCATGAGGCCTTTCTGCAAAACTTTGACAGCGTGACACTTGTGTGGAGGGTGATGGTGATCTTGAAGGCACCCTGGATCGAGTCCCCCTTTCCGAAACAGTGTCAATACAACGTCTGCGAGACCCTCCTGATCTACTGTTGCACTTTTCTTCAGATGCACTCTTAAACTTTCGGTGTATTGAATCAATGAAACTTTCCCTGTTTGCTTTCTTCTTTACTTCTTTGGATGAAGACTTTCCCCACCACGTAGGCATGCTTATGCAACAAACTTACAGAAATGCCCAGGAAAAAGAAAACTTAAGCTCTCGGAGCTAAAATCCTCTCTTTGGTTATATATAAGGTATCACATGTAAACCAAGTTAACCAGATTTGGACCTAATATGTCAGTAATTACAAGATCTAACTCAATGGCCTTACCCACAAAATCTCTTCAAAAACAGAGAAAAAACAACTGGCCAGGTCTTTTCTGGAGTGTCAACCAGAGTAGAGTGGTTCAAGAGGCATTGTACTCTATAAGGACCTGTAGGGAAGGATTAAGTGTCAAATTTTGTGGAAAACAATAACAAGGGCAAAGAAATACTACATGAACAAATATTAAACTTATAAGATTAAGTATATATGAAATATAATGGGGAAACGAAACAAATGAGCAGCACCAGAGCAACATCTCAAGGCTAATTCTCATTCTGCCCCACTACAGACCCATGTGCTCTAATCCCTTGTCTGGAAGTGAAATCCACCAAATCTGCACCATAATGTGTTTGTTTTCTAGCATCTTTCTAGCAAATTGATGATTCAATTCTATAGGGAGATAGAGGTTCAAGTTTTGGAAAGCAGCTGGAGCCATCATGCACTTTGAAAAGTTTCTACCCACTTTGTCTAGGCCCAACCTTGTTAAAGTCAAACTGCCAAGGATGTCTCCTTGATTACATTGCTTCAAACAGCTTAATCTACCTAGTAGGTTTCTTCACTTGCTAGCTGGTCTTGAATAAGATCCATATAGCATGGCAAACCATCTACAGCCACCAACCACACGGCTAGGAATCACATATCACTTTCAAACAGGTCAGTGTCAAGCTAACATAACAACCAGAATATTGTCAAACCAAGACGGATCATACTACTAAGGAAAACTCCATATTCTTGAGATGAGATAAAGGTTGCTTTTCTGATTATAGTTCGTGTCCATAGGCATTGCTGCTGTAACTCTATTATTTAGAAACAAGAAAAAAACCAGCAACCCTGATGTTAAGATTATCAGCTTGGCACATTTTCCAAATAACGTTCAGTAGCCAAGTCTTTAAATTTTCAGTTATATTACTTATGTTTAAGCGTCAAAATTTTGTTTATAAGGCTAAACCTATCCAGATAGCATGTCCCTTCATTGAAAACCAAACCAGTCATCAACATCTATAGCTCATTTCATGTCAGATTTTAAATAATAAAAACCATACTAGACAATGTATTCCGCTCTAGCATCTTATACCTTGATAATATGTCATTCTCGATCCAGATCCATCCTTTACTTACCATTTCAACTATATTGCTATGACATACTCTAGCTCAAAAACCCAAAACACACTCTTTCAACACAGATCTACCTACTCAACCATTCATTTCAACTAAAATTACTCCCACAAATAACCAAAATAAGTACCCAAACAAACAAAAACTCATTCACACAAAAGTAAATCACAAAAATGACTTATAATCAAAACCCATCTCCAACTTCACCTGAAATTGAAAATACCCAAGTGGGCAACACCAAAAACACTCACAATTCAAGTAACAACAGAAGACACAAAATGATTCCTTTTCTTCAAACACAGTAACCAACACTCCCAAGTTAAATAATTTTTTTTTTTAACCAACAACTATAACCATGTATTACAAAATAAACTCGAGTAAAATAAAATAAAATTTTGTAGCTCAAAGCACCAAATCCAAAACTTTTAACAAAATACTTACAGTCACACTACAGTGTTTGCATATTCCTCAAAAAACAATGACCCTCTTGAACAACCACCAGTTCAGAGTGTCACAGAAGCCTAAGAAGAAAGAAGAAGCAAGCACAGAAGCTGAAAAGGCACAGAGAGAGATAGAGATAGAGAGTCATAGACAGAAAGAGAGAGTGTGTTTTTTGTTTTGTTTTGTTTTGTTTTGTTTCTGTTTTTGTTTTAAGGATTAGAGTTTGTCTGAAGCGTTTAAGGGGGCTAAAGCGTATGAGAGAAAAATTTAAGTGATTGTAATTATTGAAAACAGGAAGACGCGCTTTAAGACGCGTGAGCATAGTAATAACATGGGGAATTTTTAATCGTGACCGTATGATGTGGAGTGATGATGTAAGTGGTCTTGTTTTGTCAATGTGTGATGCAAGATGAACATGGGGTTATGGTGGTAAGAGGAGCATGTGATTCTTTACTTTTGTGTATGTGTTTTTTAACGGCAACTTGCAAAATTATACTCCATTATCATTGTGCTTTTTACGCAATTGTGGTTTTGGGGTAAAGATCCTTACTTTTTTGTTTATTTGTTCTTTGGCCCTCACTTTTTGTGTCTTTTCCTTTTTGGGCACATCACGTTGACTTCTAAGTTGTGAGAGATAGGACACTATGCTTAAAACAAAAATTATAGAACCACATAAAATAAAAATAAAAACCACAACATTTGCCACAATTGTCCACATGAGCTGAGTAATAGAGAAAAAGTAGTGGGCTTACGTGAAAATGACAGACAATCAATCATAGTTTGACACATAGGATAATTGTGACAAAAGTTGTGACTTTTTATATGATACTAGAAGAGTAATACTACAAATACAAATTATTTTACAACATTTTTATAAACTGTTAATGTGACAAATTCTTATTGGATTTGATATGAGCCCATCACTCGAGTCACTTTTTTACGTATCAATAAATACCCACCATGTAAACTATTTATAAAATAGTTTATGTTTTTAACATTTTTAGATACTAGTATTACTCGGCTTAAAACCCAGCTTAGTTTCCTTCAATTAAATTAAATATTTGGATGCATTATTTGACAAAGTACAAACAATATCACCATTTTCAAGGATAATTAAAGTCAATACAACTATGAATTTGAATTTGAATTTGATTGGTGAACTTTAAAAAAAAATATTCAATTTGATTGATGAAATGTCAAGTTACTATATAAAAATTCTATCTCATTGCTTTCCTTTTTTTTTTTTATATAAAAATATTGGTATTTTTTTTCACTCCGAAAATATATTAGATAGTGTGTAAAAATCATTTTTAACATTTAGTACGTAGTTTGATAAGCTTAAAGTGCAACTCATATTGCCATTGGTTTATGTATGACATTTTAAAGTTCTAACTAGGTTGTAGTATGTGTTTATGCACAAAAAGAAAATATAATAGTGCTGATGATGGGGTGGTTTTATCTAGGTGAATGAGGTAGTCTTCTTGATTTTTATGTTGAGAATTATGAACGATCACTTAACACTAAAATTAAGAAATTCAAAATGAATACTTTGCCCAAAATTAGACTACAATCTACATATAGAAGCTAATTTGGACTTGATTTGGATTTGTGCTTTAAATTTAATATATTACATTACTACTAGGTTCTAACATATACTTATGTATGGAAACATGCAACAATAATGATGATGAGGTGATACTATCTAGATGAGTGAGATGGTAATTTAAGTTATTGCGCTGAATATTATTATGAATGAATCGCGTGACACCAATATTAAGAAGATTAAATTAGACACGTGACTTAAAATTATACAACAATTAGAAACTAATTTGGATTTAATTTAAACTCTAATTTTACTTTGACTAATATAGTATGTGTGTTATATAACTTTTTTTAATACAACTCTAATTTTCAAATGAGGGAAAAAAAAAAAAGCTTAAAAAAAAATTCCAAATGAACCACAACTATGAACTATGTTTGAACTGGAATATATTTCCAAAGCTACAGGAAGTAAGTACGTTTTCTCCTACTGTAATGGAATATTCAAAGTTCTATCAAACACTTAAAAAAAAAAAAAAAAAAAAAAAAAAAAAAGTGATTTTTCTATTAAATTTGATAACAACAGGAGTAAAATGCTTATATCCAATAGTTAAGGAATGTATTGCTCAAATTCGAAGTTTAAAAAGGACATTTCATCAGCACCATAGCCTTTAAATATGTTTTTAAACGGTAACTTAAAAGATAAGATGATATTTATTCCCATTATGATTATGGTGTTAGGATTTGTGGTTTGGCCCAAGATTCTTACTCTATTGCTTATTTACTTTTTTGCTTATTTGCTGTTTGGTCCTGTGCTTTTGTGTTTTTGGGCATTAGCCCGTTGACTTGAAAAAGTTGTTAGTCTAATGGGGGAAGACACAAGACCATTAGATTAGTTTGTGATCCGACCCGGAAATCAACCCATGGACTGTCTTGAACTACCATAAAAAGAAAGAAACCATTGAATGAAGAGCAACTGAGTTGGCTGTTTGTTGCTAAATTAAGTTTTTAATTAATGGTGTGTTTAGAATGATCATATAGGGATCATTTTTAGGCATAAACAATGTTGCCATCCACATCATCAATATATTGTTTCTAAAAAAAAAAAAAAAACATCATCAATATATTCAATTCTACAAAAGCAACAATTAACGCTTTCATACTTTTTTTTTTTATTTTTTTTGAGAATCAACGCTTTCATACTATAATATATAAAAAGACTATGCTATATAAACTAATCTATTAATTGACAGCTATCTACTTAAACATGTGACAAGAGAGTTATGATGAGTAACATTAATAGTAATTAATTCAAATTTGACGTATACTTTTTTAGATGCAATACATTGGATTTTCCAATCAAATTCAAACATGTTATATTTAAATTTTTATTTAAAAAATACAAATAAAAGAGTAATACTATAATCACAAACTATTTTACAATATTTTTATAAATTATTAATGTGACAAATTCTTATTAGTTTTAATATGGATCCACTACAAATATCACATTTATATTTATTAATGATTATTTGAAAAGTACTAAGACCACATCAATAATTTGTAAAAATATTGTAAAATAGTTTGTGTATATAACATTACTTTAAATAAAAACATCCAATTGCATTGATCAATAATATGTTTGGATTTAATTGGAATAACTAGTAAATTATAATGTAATGAACCATACCCAAATTTTATCTTTATAAAATATGTTAACCATGGTGATTATCACCATTAAAGAGAATATCAAAATATAATATACATAAATAGTCAAGAGTTTTGTAACTAGGTTAATAATATTACTTAGTCTCTTTTATGAGAAAAATCAAAGTTTGGATCCTTGCCCTCACTTATTAAACAATTTAACTATAAAGAAAAATACATAAACCAAATTTATTAAGACAACAAGCGGTAATAAAAGAAAAATCACTTCTATTTAGTATGAGAAGACAATATGTAGCATATAACACTGGCTTTAATGCTCCCAATTGCCAAGAAACTGAAATAAAATATTCAATTTGATTGCCGATTTTTCTTTTCCTAGAAACCATACAACAACAGAGGAAAAGAAGGGAACAAGAAACCTTTTTCTTTTTCCTTTTATATTCTCTGCATTTTTCTCACAAACCAAGTAGAACATAGAATTTGAGTTAGGCATTCTCATAATTACCAACCATCAAACTTGAATGCAGTGGGACATATGGGCCACTTGCTACTGATAGCTGGTGATGCCCACTTGCAGTCCCAAAGGGCACTTTGCAACTTCGGTAAAGGGAAAAAAAGTTAATGGATGCTCAGTCATTTTTTTAGTGGAAGATAGTTTATCAAAACTTTCGTTATATAATTTATTAATAATTATTTTAAAAATATCTTTTATCAGGATATTTTTGTAAATAAACTAAATATTTTTAAAGTTCAAATTCCTCGAAGTGTTTAATAAAGTAGGAGAAAACTAGTTTATAACTATAAAAAAAAAAAAATTATTTTTCTAAGTAAAGAGATTTGTTAGAAACATTAGGAAGCGTTAATTAAACTACAAAACTCTTCACGACAAGTTACACTTCTGTAGGATTTGAACTTAGGTAAAATCAAGTGCTAGATAACAAGAATCAACATCACACCTTCATCCTTATGATTCCAATCAGAACCTACCTCATACCAAAGTCCTAACAGTGGCCATGACCTTGAGTGGCTACAACTTACAATTGTGAAACAATCAAAAGCAATAAATACAATTGCTTCTATCAAAATGTGTCATGTGGCAGTGATTAGTTATTACAATTACATCATTGTCACTGTAAAAACTAAAGTGAGTGAGAAAGCTCCTGGGCAATATGTAACCATTCACATTCCACGTCACATATTTGAGTAAAGTGAAAGATAAGGCAATAGACAATAATTGAAGGCAAATAGTTCCATTCAAATTGCTGTCCTGAACACACATATAAAAGTTTAAAAAAAAAAAAAAAAGGTTTGAGATTCTTTCTTTTTTTTTTTATGGGAAAAGGTTTAAGATTCTTAAATATTTATTAATGGTGCCAAAAACCTTGTAATAAAAAATAATAAAAAAAATCACCAATAGCATTTTTGTCTAATGGCAACGTCACTCCTGTGGCCTGTGGGTGACTCAATATCTTGTATTTCATCCCAGCAATTTTATCTAGAAAATAAAAAATCGTTTATGAATCTCTCCTCTCATAAAATAATTGTCTTACCACGTTTTCAACATTTAAATAAATGTTAATTCTCCTTATTTTAGTATTGATTTTAAATACTGATGATGATGTAAAATTCAATACACTCATTTAAAAAAATATATAAATGATTTTAGAAATTTTATGGTGTAGTTATCTTAAGAATTCTTAAACATCCTAATCCTCGTAATATAACATAACAAAACAAAACAAACAAAAAAAAAAAAAAATTGATGACTTGAGATTAAATTCCATTGTCTTGGGTTTTTGGGCTTTGCTTAAGTCCAGTCCTTTCGGCCAACCTTGGTGGGCCTTTCAAGTTTCAAAGCTTTGCACTCCATGGCCGAAAACAACCTTTCTGCTATTAGGCTAGCTAACCCAAAAAAATTTAAAAAATATATAATATAATATATGAAAATAAAAATTAAAAAAAGAAGAAGAAGAAGAAGAAGAAGAAGAAAGAAACGTAGAGCATATCTTATATGGTAAATGCAGAGTTGTAAATGAACAGAATTGTAGGAGAATAATTTGAGCTGGATTTAGAAATTATTTAATAAAAAAAAAAAGCAAAATTTCGATATAGATTAAGAAGTCTACTCAAACATAATATTGTCATGAATAAGCTATAGAGTATAAAGCATAAAACTTTATTTAAATGTATGTAATATTATATGTGTAAGGACACGATTCGTGGCGGACCGTAACAGTGTTGGGTTCGCACGTAAAAAGGTCCCAAACAATATCATTTGTAGAGCGTGGGTTTGAAAGGCTAGGCCTTGGTCACCAGATGGTGGGTTTTTCGTGATGTTCATACAAGGGTTTTCTTCACCCATGGAGTCTTTCTCCTGGAGGTGGGCTGGGAGGCTTTGGTTTCTGGCCATTTTTCCCCAGCCAGCCCTTTGCATACTCACTTTTACATTATATAGTCCTTCTTGGTTGATCCTAGCCATCCACTTGTAGGTCAGGCAGGTACTTAGTCCTGTACCCGTCCCATCAGCTGTTCCCTCTTACTTTTCTGTTTAGTCGTGAAGATCAAGGTTACACCGTCCAAGCGTCTTCTCTCATTAATACGATCAGAACATTGGTCAGTACATTTAATGTGGAGGGGACGTATTTTCCTTGAACCTATTTCGCACCCCCCCCATGTGGGCCCTATTCCACTCACATCCCCTTCAGGGGATTATTCGGGGGCGGCCTTCACTAAGACGTTGCTCTTCTCATCAGAGCCCTGGAATGCCGAAGACAGGGTCGTCCTCAGCTGTTCCCCCTAACCCCTCGGCCTTTGATCACTCGTCCTCGGCACACTACCTCCTCGACACGGGTCCTGAGCCCGGATAGTGCGTGGGCCGAATCATAAGTTTCCCGGCCCTACAATAGCCCCTCAAAATCCTGCTATCCGACTCCTCGGACGGATAGGGGGGTTTTGATGACATCACATATCTGCTAATGCCTGTCCATTCTTGTCACCTATCGGTTCCCAAGACTTTTTATCTGCCCTAGATACGTTCCTAGAGCCCTTGGAAGGCGAAACGTGGCCTCATTAAATGCGGGCGGTTTTGTGTTTCCCACGTTCAACGGTATGATGAAGATCGAACGGTCGTGATCCCTTGGTCTTTATGGGCGGGAAAACTTGTGCAGTTACCTTAGAAAGTATAAGAGATTTTTTGGAAAGGATCTGTCTCTTTAGTTTTGCACTTAAGAGCTCTAGCGCGTATATTCTGGGTTAACCTGGATTTTCGTCCAAATTCAAGTCTATCTCCCGCACAAAAAGCCTATCCGAAGCGTCTTTCTTCTTTTGTGTACGTTCCCTACCTCCATTAACTCGTGCTTTTTCTTTTCTGGGTTTATTTCTTTTTAGCTCCCTTTTCTTTCTCGTCGCGGGTTGGGTTTGTTTAGTAAATAACAAAGATGACTAAATTGAGACTGAGGAAATTAGTCGATACTGAAGAGGTGATGAATAAGTTCATCGTCGATTATAGGATTCCCCCCAACGTAAGTTTGAAGCACTGTAAAATGGGGGAATGGCACTACAAGAGGGAAACGGGCGCAATAGTAATTCCCGTCCTCGCCTTTGTAGAGGGAGGTATGAGAATCCCTATGGGGCCAATGACGAGGGGTTACCTCAGGCACTTTTGTTTAGCCCCCACCCAGTGCGCCGGCAACGTTTTGAGGATTCTGGGTTGCGTGGACGCCTTAAATGAGAAGATGGGGTTAAGACTGACCCATCATGACGTGAACTGGTGCTATAACCTCCAAAAATTGAAGGGGAAAACCTACTACCTGAAGTCGAGGGACGAAAGGGTTCGGTTAATCCAGTGCCTCCCTGACTCCAACAAGGGACTGAACAAGAATTTCCTTATCGTCTCTGGAGAATGGCATGATGGCGACCCGTGTCCCATAGTAAAAGGAGAACCAGGTGGGGTACTGGGAATGGAAGGGAGATGACCCTTTACGCCATTCTAGTCTAAAGTTTGTTCGGTAACTAACCATGCGTATGTATTTGTCTTTTTGTAGATCTACACGCCTACACACGGCATTTTCACTTAGTCAATCGGGCAGACTTGGAGACCGTTTTGCAAGCAGCAGTTTTTGTAAATGACAGAGATGGTCAAGTCCAAGCCGTTCACAAGATATTAGGGTACCCCCTGTTCAGAAGTCATTTGCGGAAGCAAGGCACGTGATCAGTGCCAGCCGCCCTTGGCTTCCAAAAATTACCGTGGTTGAGACGGGATTTTTAATTTCCCAAGAACCAGCTGTCCCTAAGAACACCCCACAGGCGGACCCCTCCTTGTCTTACCAAGCAGCAGAGGACGAAGGCGAGCCAGATCGGCCCGAGGAAGGTTTTGGGGTATTTGACCAAGCCCTCCAATCCGAGGATCCTTCTGGTGACCTAGGTGATCCAGCCTTGTCCGAGGCGGAATTGTCGTCAGTAGGCACCTCTTCTCAAGTCGAAATGGGAGTCAAGAGAATACCACTGACCCCCCTTCTCGAACTTCTCGAGGACCAACCTGGGAAGGATATGCAGGGAACACCACAACCCAAAGCTCCTTCCCCACCACCTCGGCCTTTGACTATCCAGACCAGGTCGTCTTCCACCAAGTCACAGCCACAATCCACCCGTCCCGAACTTCCTACTTCCTCCCAACCAGCTCGGCCTCCTCGACCTGAAGGCGCTGATTCCAAGAGAAAGAGGAGCCCCAAGGGCAAGGACGTCGTGGACGAGGGAAAATCCCAACCCTCTAAGGAGAAGGATGAGGCTCCGCGCTCAAAACAACTGAAGATTAGACACCAAGGCAAGGGCAAAGAAACTGAAGTCCAAACTTCTCAAGGCAAGGGAAAGGGGATTGAGTCCCAATCCCTACCAAGTGCCTGGCTTCCTGCCCCAATGCTTCACAGGGGTCCATTACTGGAAACGGCCTCTCTGAGGGACCTTGGAGACGGCGAGGGTGGCTACGTGGCGGATGCATCAGGGAGAACCATGTTGCTCCCTAATGACATGGATGAAATGAGGAGAATGAGGATGCAGGAGGTTTTTCTTAGCACTAAGAGGTACTTGGGCATGGTAAGATTTCTTAAAAACCTAACACTTTATTAACTCTTGCCACTGGTTTGTCACTAACTAAACACTCATCTTTTTTGACAGGCTCTCCAGGCAACCTATAGGATGGAGGAAGAGGTGAATAACAGGAGCAAGGCGGCCGAGAACGAACGCAAGAAGCGCATAACGGCCTCAAAGACTCTCGAAGCCTCTGAGGATGAACTTGCCAAAGTCAAGGCTGACTTAACAATAACTATCCGTGAGAGGGATAACGTCTCGGCTGGTCTAGCCAGCGCCCAAAAACAAGCCCAGGACCAAACAAAGCGCGCTCTTGAGGCCGAGGACCAGTTGAGAATAGCCAAAGACCTGATCGAGGATTTAAATAAGCAGCTGGCCACGGCTGTGCATGAAAAAGGAGTGGCAAAATATGCCCGTGATGAAGCCCTAAGGGCAAAGCAGGAGGCCGAGTTTGCTAGGAATGATGCAGAGGCTGCCAAGAATACGGCCGAGGATGATGGTTATAATATGGGAGTGGCTGAAACCCAAGCCACCCTTAAGGCCCAGATTCCTGGAGTGTGTAGGTTTTATTGCTCCCAGGTTTGGGAAGAGGCATTGAAGCGAGCTGGGGTGGATGCTTCATCTGATCTGTGGAAGGCGGAGAATATATTCTACCCTACGGCCATCCGCGAGGCCACTTCCACCAGCTCCGTGGCTACGGATGACCAACCCGAGGAAGGGGTCACCGCGTCGGAAGACTTACAGGCCAGCGGTTCTTCTAGCAGGGCGCCCAAAGACGGAGAACTTCAGGATGTGATAGTAATATCTCAGCATACGGATCCTGAGGCACCTAAAGAGGTTACTGAGCCCGTGGTTGGCATTCAGGTGTCTAGTACGGAGGAGCCAGCCATACTTGCCCAGCCGCCACAGGCAATTCCTCTTGCTGTGGTCCCCCAGAGTACCAGTGCTGACCCTGTTCAGCCTTCCTCAGAAGGGATCATCCTCCCGGGCGTCGAAGCTGATCCTGTTTCTTCCTCTCAGGACGTGACCGACGAAAAAGTAAAAAAGTAGAAATCCTGGCTAGGCTTTTGTATCCGTTTCTAATTTAACGTTTTTAACTTGTTTCTTTTTATTTCGAAAACTTTCTAATCCATTGATGATTCGCAAGCGTTTGATTATGTGTAGATGAAATCCTGTTTTTCCTTTTTCCTTTTGGTTACTTGTTAGCTGCCCTCGTTGATACGTAATATGGTTTATTAATTCTGCGCTGATTCATTTTAACATGTACGAATATTTATGCATGCAATACATTTATCACCGTGTTTCAAAACCCTAGCTTACTTGCACCCGCGGAGCCCTTAGACTCATTTCTAACCCTCGTTCAACGAAGATATAGGCACCACTTTCGACGTTATGCATAGTAGCTAAGTCTTGCTCAGTGCCCAGTTTTCTTATCCAAGTAGTTGGTTTCCCCATAGGCTTGAGTCCGAGGACCATGCAATGCCTTGGTTTTGTCCAAAACCCAGTTTTCTCATCCAAGTAGTTGGTTTCCCCATAGGCTTGAGTCCGAGGACCATGCAATGCCTTGGTTCTGTCCAAAACCTAGTTTTCTCATCCAAGTAGTTGGTTTCCCCATAGGCTTGAGTCCGAGGACCATGCAATGCCTTGGTTCTGTCCAAAACCTAGTTTTCTCATCCAAGTAGTTGGTTTCCCCATAGGCTTGAGTCCGAGGACCATGCAATGCCTTGGTTCTGTCCAAAACCTAGTTTTCCCATCCAAGTAGTTGGTTTCCCCATAGGCTTGAGTCCGAGGACCATGCAATGCTTTGGTTCTGTCCAAAACTCAGTTTTGATAAGTAGTTGGGGGAATTATCTCCTCGGCTATGGCGTAGGATCTTGGTTTAAAGGGACTAGCCCCTCGGCCAAGCCCCTGGGACCATCCGTGCTATCGACGCTACAAAGCGCAGCCCCTAGTGAAGAAACGTAGCCCCTGGTGGGACTTTACTCTAAAACACTATATCCGACTACTGAAAATGACGTGAAGGATGGTATCAACCCACCACCAGTGCCAAGACACAAACCTTCCCACAAACGGCGCCAATTGTAAGGATACGATTCGTAGCGGACCGTAACAGTGTTGGGTTCGCACGTAAAAAGGCCCCAAACAATATCATTTGTAGAGCGTGGGTTTGAAAGGCTAGGCCTTGGTCACCAGATGGTGGGTTTTTCGTGGTGTTCATACAAGGTTAAGTTTTCTTCACCCCTGGAGTCTTTCTCCTGGAGGTGGGCTGGGAGACTTTGGTTTCGGGCCATTTTTCCCTAGCCAGCCCTTTGCATACTCACTTTTACATTATATAGTCCTTCTTGGTTGATCCTAGCCATCCACTTGTAGGTCAGGCAGGTACTTAGTCCTGTACCCGTCCCATCAGCTGTTCCCTCTTACTTTTCTGTTTAGTCGTGAGGATCAAGGTTACACCGTTCAAGCGTCTTCTCTTATTAATATGATCAGAACATTGGCCAGTGCATTTAATGTGGAGGGGACGTATTTTCCTTGAACCTATTTCGCACCCCCCCCATGTGGGCCCTATTCCACTCACATCCCCTTCAGGGGATTATTCGGGGGCGGCCTTCACTAAGACGTTGCTCTTCTCATCAGAGCCCTGGAGTGCCGAGGACAGGGTCGTCCTCAGCTGTTCCCCCTAACCCCTTGGCCTTTAATCACTCGTCCTCAGCACACTACCTCCTCGGCACGGGCCCTGAGCCCGGATAGTGCGTGGGCCGGATCATAAGTTTCCCGGCCCTACAATATGTTTATCTATAAATATATCAAATATAATTCTTTAGATTTCATATTTGATTGAGAAATGAGATACTAAATTAATATCTATAATTTATTAATAGTATAAATAGTTTATTTTGTTACAATATTGGTGAATCAATTTTTGAAGTCCATAAATATTAATCATTACATCTAATTCACTCAAATAATACAGGCTTATAATATTATATATTACTCTCGTGTTTGTGTGTTCTAATGTTTATCCCATATCGGTTGTGCGTATTAGAGTTTCAGTCCTTATAACCCCAGACTACTATTACAAAGGTTAGACTATTTTGTAGTGGTATTATGGTTATATAATGTATTATAAGCATGTTTAAAAAATTCTATATATTACTTTCGTGTTTGTGTGTTCTAATAAGTATTAACTCAAATAATATGATTTCAACTATAATATAGTTCTTAACTAATGGCATAGATTTGTGAAGGACTAATAAATGTTACTCATAATGTTTACTATATCTGGTGAAAAAAATAAGCTAATCAAGTAGCTTATAAATAAACTTAAGGATGGTTGTGTAAACACAAAATTTCTCAAAGTTTGAAAATCAAACAATGTGTTCCACAAATATATTTTTGTATTAATCAAGTAGTGAGTACAATCTTTGTTTCGATTCTTTTACAAAAGAATACTCATTTGATTCTATCTTCTTTGAACTTAATTTAAACAAGAAATCCTCTTAGCTTTGGTTGGAAGATGGATTGAACGATCTTCACAACAAATCTCTAGCTTTGAGCTTGTTAGAGATTTGTTACTCTTCAAGTTCTTCGAAAATTCTTGGATTTTATGTTGAAATTCTTTAGTGCTTTAGAGGCAGAATTTCTCTAGAGTTTTGCCTTCTTGAAAACTCGATGTTGAAAGTGAGAGGAGATGTCCTATATCTATAGTGGTTTCAAAGGATAAGCTCCACTTTAAATTGATATGTTTGAAGATATGTAGTAGACTCTGATTGATCCAAATTTTGCTTAGAGATAATTATCTCTATTTATCTATTTTGATAAAGATAATAATCAACAAAGATAAATAATTATCTCTATTTTATTTAATTATTTTAATAAAGATAATTATCCATCAATTTTGAATAGAAAATTTATCTTTATTTTATTTTAATTCTTTTAATAAAGATAATTATCCATAAATTTATAATAGAAAATTTTTCTTTATCTTGTGGAACAAATGACATTGGCAAATTTCGATATGCCAATGTGATGTCAATTTGGATGACACATGTCATTATTTGATTTAACTAATTTAATGACATATTAATTGGAATTTTTCACTAAATTTTTTATGTGGCATTTTGTAATTGGCTTGACAAATTTTTGCCTTCTACAGGTTGATACGAAAATGAACCAAACTTAACTCATAATCTTGCTTGATGATGATTTGAAATTGACTTGTATTTAAAATAAAATAAAATGAATAAATCCTAATTTATTACATTACTAGCTTTTAACTCTTACATATGCATGGGTGTTGTACACATATATTTTTACCTAATTCATAATAGATGGTACACATTCATAGTATTACATAGATATATAATAAATTTGAGTTGAGTCTGGTTATGTTTTTAAGTTTAATTGGAAGGACATTTGGCATGAAATTGAAATTTATTTAAAATATAGAGACATTTGACATCATATAATATAACAGGACATTTATAGTACGTTTGGGAAGTGATGAAAACTGAAGCTTATTAGAGTTTTTAGCTTATTTTTACTATTATTCATGAGTCCTATTACATTTTTTGGTACTATTCATGGGTCTTACAATACTTTCAGCAAAAAAATTTCAATTTCAACTAAATAAGCTATTCTCATACAAAAACTTGACACAAAATTAAAATACAGTTAGAATCTAATTTGGATTCTTAATTGATTTTTCTTTTATGTACCTTTCACTTTAATATAGCATGATATATGATATACGATTCGGCTCAACTCCTTTATAGCCCTAGGCCCTAGCTATATGAAAGAGGAGAGGTTGCAAGCTGGTGGAAATGTTAGGTAAGCATAACCATAAGGTTTATACTGGCATATTCCACAATGAAGTTTTCAACAACTAAATTTAGGGTGAATGCATTTTTTGCCTTCTTGAACACTAAAGAAATTGAGAATTTTCATTTGCTGAGACTATGAAAACCTCATTTATTCCTTTTACACCAAAAAAAAAGAAAAGAAAACCTCATTTGAGAGACACTGAAAATTACAGGACCAAAATAACACGTCAATTGCAATTATACAAGACATTGATATCCATCTTTTCTTGGTCCCATGTTGGCTGTTGCCCAAGTGCCACAAGAACTTACTATGGATACAACCCCATTAGTCAGATATCTTAACTTGCACGTAAATATGGGAAAGTGACTTTGAGTAAAGTATCAATTCATTTTCATTCAAGTTTCTTAAGCAGCCAGTTATTTGCATTTACACCGTGAAAAAAAGTACAAGAAATCATTAATTAAATTTGTCAATTATCGTAATCCATGTCAGAGTCCTATTATTATTGCCTCTAGTCCTCCATTAATAAAGCTGTTATAAGACTGTCTTTTTGTTTTTTGTTGAGAAAATGTTATAAGACTGTCTAAGTTGTTCTTAACCTGCCTGCCAATAGTTTGCATTTACGGCATGAAAAAAAGGTGTAAGGACGCGATTCGTGGCGGACCGTAATAGTGTTGGGTTCGCACGTGAAAAGGCCCCTAACAACATCATTTGTAGAGCGTGGGTTTGGAAGGCTAAGCCTTGATCGATAGGCGGTGGGTTTTTCGCGGTGTTCGTACCAGTTTAAGTTTTCTTACACCCCTGGAGTCTTTCTCCTGGAGGTGGGCTGGGAGGCTCTGGTTTTTGGCCATTTTTCCCAACCCCTTCTTTAGGTTACTTATTTTTCCTTTTATACTCGCCTGCGTCCACTGTCCTTCGCCCACGTATGGGGTCAACCTTTTCAAAATTGATACTTGTCCCATCAACCCATATTCAAAGTAGTTGGGGGTGGTTGTAAAAGCCTAAGACTGCGGATCTGTCAGGTTCAGAGCATTGAATGGCAGTGAGAGCAGCTTTCCCTGGATATTTTAGATCTTTCGCCCTGATTTCGGTCCTATACCGTTTTTACCCTTCCTTCAGGGGGGGACTTTGGGTCTGCCGAGGACTGAGCCGTCCTCGGCGATATCCACAGGCTATTTTGTCGAGCTTGGGCCATAGCCCTCCTCGGCTTGGGCCTTCGGATTTTCCCCAGGTAGATGGGCCTGGCCCGTAAGTCATTTGGGCCCCACAATAGCCCCTCTAAACCCGGCTGTCCAACCTCTTGGTTGGAAAGGGGGGTTTTGGTGATGCCAAACCTCTTCTTATGGCCCAATCAATTTGGCCTTTTAATAATGCTGGTGGCTCCTCATCTGTCCAAGAAACGCGCCGGTCTATGAGGCAGCCTTTTGATTTCGCGCTTGATGCGCTCTTATCGTTTGGGTATGCCAAAACGTGCTTTTAATGACCACTATTTACGAGACTGCTTTAATTCGGCGGTTTGTTTTGATGGGGTGGAGAAACGGAACCGGCATGTTCGTGTTGGCAGATTCCTTTGGATATCTGAACCTATTAAATGTCTCCCGCTCCACCCTCAGTATAAGAAGGAAAGGCGAAGGTTATTATTTTTGTAAAGAATTCCTTCTCATCTTTCTGAGATTTGAAATATTTGGCCTCCCCGAGGGTTCATTTTACCCACTGGTCCACAAACTAAATCGTGATACACTTTATCATAACAACGAGTGATGCAGGAGCCAAACCCCTCCCATAGAAGCCATGTTCCAATAAAGCTCCTTATGGCTCGATCGGGATAGGGATGGCGAAGACTCAAAATCAACCTCACCCTTCTTTCAATCAAAATCCGAAGCAGGGACTCGTCACGTCAAACTTTCAGCGTGACTGAGTCGAGAACACCCATCATCAGTACCCACCGTTCTCTTATGAGCATACCTAGTATGGCTCCAGTGTGTTGGGAGTCAGGATCGAGGCCGGGACTAAGCGTCTCTACTTCTTCCTCTCTTCCTTCACTGGGGCTATTCTCCATCTCCCTTTCTTAGTCTTCCCAGCACCAGTTTCATCCTGGTGCTTTCACTTCTCCCTCTTTTGCTCCTTTTTCTTTCTTTTCATCTCTTCTCTCTTCTTCTCCTCCTTCTTTACTCATGTCCTCCATCTTCTTCATTCATCTCTTCCATCTTCTTCATTGATTTCTTCCTTACTATTTCCCTCTCCGCCATTTCTTCCCAAAGAAGGTTCTTATCATTATATGAGCAGTATCGAGGTAAAGATTGGAGAGACTTTGAAAACGAGTTTAGAAGACGCCTGGGAGTTTAGTTATCTGTACTACGGATGTAACTATCGCTTAGGCAGTTCGCATTTTGTATAGGCTCGTTCAAGCCCTTCTTTGTACATTGTAATAATTTTTCGTATTAATAAAAATCGTTGTTATTTTATTTCGCATGTTTTGTCTCTATGATTTTTTTTTCTTTTGGATCTACAAACGCTGCTCGGCATATTAATATAGCATCTAAATCAATGACGGCTAAGACCAAAAGATTTGATAATAAAAAGACGTCGCCATAACTTTAATAGAAATGCTTGACATAATAGGGCCGATCAGTGAAGAGTAATACTTACCCCATGCTAGCCGAGGAGAGAAACGAAGGCTTGATGTCATGTAAGGAATAACCATTTGAAGATATAGCACCCACCAAATGAGCGGCCTTTTTATATGACTAAGCGCTGGGGCTTTCCACCCCCTTCCTTACACCTTCATTGGCCTTAACCTTTTATGGTGTTTAAGCCGTGGATGAAGTGACCTGACATTTTTACCAAGTAACCCATCTTACGGGATTCAAACCTTTTCTTATCCAAGTATTTGGTTTCCCCATTGGCTTGGGTCCGAGGACCATACAGGGCCTTGGTTCTGTCCAAAACTTGTAATTTTTATAATTTTTTGTACTTGGTTTCCCCATAGGCTTGGGTCCGAGGACCATACAAGGCCTTGGTTCTGTCCAAAACTTGTAATTTTTATAATTTTTTGTACTTGGTTTCCCCATAGGCTTGGGTCCGAGGACCATACAAGGCCTTGGTTCTGTCCCTGGGCCCATATGCTGAATGGGCCTGGGCCGCGAATTTACTGGGCCCACAAATTAAGAGGTGTTTCCATAACCTTTGATCACGCGGTACCTTTTGGCGTCCCAGTGTTCGAGGTGCACCCTCTCGAGACTCCTTTATCCTCAGGGTTGCAGACGACGTTGGAAATCGAGCCAGAGACATTTTGTCTGTAGCGTTCCTTGGGACGCTGCGCGAATTAAATGCCATCGATTTACTTCCGGGTATAAATGGGATAGGGGATCACTTTACTTGCACATGAACTCTCCCATTCCCTTCAGAACTATATTTCTTCCATATCCGCGATCTCTCTTTCTAGTGCCACTGCCCCAAAGCAAGATGTTTGAGGCTTGGATAGGGATGAAAGGTCTCCGCGTGCTTCAGAGGCACCGAATCCTCAAGGTGATACGGTATGGACAAGGATGGCACAAATTCAAGCCAGTCCTCCGCCTTGACAGGAGGAAGATGGTATTCCTCCTTCTTTCAGTCAAAATCCGAAGCAGGTTCTGGTCATGCCAGATTTTTGGTATGTCAGAAAAAGGAATTTCCGCCATCAGCGCCGTCTGCCTTGTAGCAGGCAAATTTTTGCGGGGGCTTCCCAACTTCCGGCTCCCTACACCTTTTCTGTAGATGGTGTTAGCCTGAGGTCAGGTTTCCTGCACCTTTTCTGTACCGGTGCAGGCCCCAAGTTGGGTTCTTTTGCTGCCTGAGTTATGGGCGTGCAAAAGCATGGAGGGGGAATAAGGTCTCGAGGCAGTAGCCAACCTCTCCTCTGAACTGCCTCCTCGGCTTTATCTTTACTCTCTTGTATTCTTCGTTACTTACGTAGTTAGCTTCGATGTAGGCTTTGTTTCAGCTTTCCATTGTACACTGTACTGTTCCTTTGTCTTAATAAAATATGTGTTTATTTCTCTATACATATCTTTCTTCTCCGTAACCACTACTTTATGCATGAATATTAAATATGAGTTTGCCCTTAATGATATTCTAGGCAGAGAAAGGCCTTAACACAGATTCCTACTAGTTTAGACTTACAAATATTATCAAACATAACAAGGTTAGTCATCAAATAAATTAAACTCTTGGAACTAACCGGGATAACGGCTGAGTGCTACGCGATGCATACAAGAGCGATGTCCGAGTACGACAAACTCTAAGTAATTCGTCCGAGAGGGTAGCCGAGTAGCGAGGGGCTTTGGTTGTGCTTCTGGATAATATGTTACGCCGTATCGCATCAACCCCTTTGATATTGGGGGATCAGAGGGTGGACCGAGGAATCCGCGCAATCAAGGTATTAACCCATCTGTTAACGCGGAGCTCTCTTCGGATGAATTTTGAGGTTTATGTGCCATAGTTTTTTTTTTAAAATAGTTGGTTCCCCATCCAGGTAGTTGGTTTCCCCAGAGGCTTGAGTCCGAGGACTATACAATGCCTTGGTTCTGTCCAAAACCTAGTTTTCCACATCCAGGTAGTTGGTTTCCCCAGAGACTTGAGTCCGTAGACCATGCAATGCCTTAGTTCTGTTCAAAACCTAGTTTTCCACATCCAGGTAGTTGGTTTCCCCAGAGGCTTGAGTCCGAGGACTATGCAATGCCTTGGTTCTGTCCAAAACCTAGTTTTCCACATCCAGGTAGTTGGTTTCCCCAGAGGCTTGAGTCCGTAGACATGCAATGCCTTGGTTCTGTCCAAAACCTAGTTTTCCACATCCAGGTAGTTGGTTTCCCCAGAGGCTTGAGTCCGTAGACCATGCAAGCCTTGGTTTTTCCCCCAGAGGCTTGAGTCCGAGACCATGCAATGCCTTGGTTCTGTCCAGAACCTAGTTTTCCACATCCAGGTAGTTGGTTTCCCCAGAGGCTTGAGTCCGTAGACCATGCAATGCCTTGGTTCTGTCCAAAACCTAGTTTTCCACATCCAGGTAGTTGGTTTCCCCAGAGGCTTGAGTCCGAGGACTATGCAATGCCTTGGTTCTGTCCAAAACCTAGTTTTCTCTTTGTGTGGGATCTTGGCTTTAGGGGAGTTAGCTCCGCAGCCAAGCCCCTAGAGTTTATCCATACGGTTAACGTTACCACGCGCCTAGTTTGCTCTTTACTGGGGACCTTGGCTTTAAGGGAGTTAGCTCCTCAACCAAGCCCCTAGTCAAGAAACGTAGTCCGTAACAGAACTTTGTACTAGAACTCTATAACCAACGGTTAGATATAACGAAGAAACTCTATCGACCCACTTCCTATACCAACACACAAGCCTTCCCCACAGACGGCGCCAATTGTAAGGACGCGATTTTTCGCGGTGTTCGTACCAGTTTAAGTTTTCCTACACCCCTGGAGTCTTTCTCCTGGAGGTGGGCTGGGAGGCTCTGGTTTTTGGCCATTTTTCCCAACCCCTTCTTTAGGTTACTTATTTTTCCTTTTATACTCGCCTGCGTCTACTGTCCTTCGCCCACGTATGGGGTCAACCTTTCCAAAATTGATACTTGTCCCATCAGCCCATATTCAAAGTCGTTGGGGGTGGTTGTAAAAGCCTAAGACTGCGGATCTGTCAGGTTCAGAGTATTGAATGGCAGTGAGAGCAGCTTTCCCTGGATATTTTAGATCTTTCGCCCTGATTTCGGTCCTATACCGTTTTTACCCTTCCTTCAGGGGGGGGGGGACTTTGGGTCTGCCGAGGACTGAGCCGTCCTCGGCGATATCCACAGGCTATTTTGTCGAGCTTGGGCCATAGCCCTCCTCGGCTTGGGCCTTCGGATTTTCCCCAGGTAGATGGGCCTGGCCCGTAAATCATTTGGGCCCCAAAAAAGGTATAAGAATTAATTAATTAAATTTGTCAATTATCGTAATCCATGTCAGATTCCTATTATTGCCTCTATTCCTCTATTAATCAAGCTGTTATAAGACTTATAAAGCGGAAATAAATAAAGTTTCCATTTTGTAGCCATTTACTTCTCATGGGTCTCACTTGTCATCAACACCAGCGAAACAGGCATATAAGCGGAGTTAGGGAGGTGCCAAACAGGCATTTTTTAAGATAGAAATTTTACTCTAATCTAATCTAATCTAAGTATATATGTGTGTGAAACTCTTTCCTGAAAACTTGAACTCATAAGCGGAGTTAGGGAGGTGCCAAAGGGGGCCATTACCCCCCTTAGCTTTCGAAATTTTCCATTAGGCTAGGTTTGGATAGTGCTAGACCACGCGTCTATGGTTTTTTGGTTAGGTCTCGTGCACTGTTCATAAGAATCGCAAGTACAGAAAAACACAAATCTAACTTTAAAAATGGGTCTCGCGACACTATTCACATATTTAAAAAATATTTCGTTACAGTGTTTTCAGTTTTCAGTAATAAGTGGTATCCAAATAGACCTTTAATTTTCTTACATTTGGTAATAAATCTAAAAATTAGACAAAAATATATTCACCGGTTCCCTTTGAGAAAATTTCCTGGTTCCGTTACTACTTAAACCCCAGCCCTTATCTCCCACGCCTCACAAACCTTTATACTTGTAGAGTTACCATTACATCAAGAGTGTACAGTGATAATGAGTTTTGTTGATACAACACCGTTTTATTCTAATTTTGCTGCACTTAAAGTGTAACTCAGCCTGTTTTCTGTTATTAATAGAACACGTGTATAGTTTTAGATATTTTCTTCTTTCTTCTTCGGTTAGAGTGTATATAAATAGATAGATTCTATATCTATACTCAGTCGCTTGTAATTTCTCTCTTTCAATCAATAAAATCACTGAATTTATACTCGGTTACTTGCACCTCTCTTTGAACGGCAATTATAATAAAAGATATGGAACACAAATAGGCTCATGAGGCAGATGGAAATTATTGATCAGGAATCTAGGTAAAGAAAAACGCATTACCACATCGAAAAAAAAAACATTACAACCACCATACTTAAAGGAACAAAACTATTTTCTCAAATAAATAAAAAGGGAACAAGTCTGGGTGCACGAAAAATTTCAATAATTCTAACCTAAATATTGTTTTATTTGGCAATATGCGATCAAAAATTCAATACCCATGTAAGGCAGAGGAAACATTGTCAGACCAAAATCCAAATAATCAAAGGCCACGCAAAAAAATGCATAATCATGAAACCCAAATCTTCCTAGTTGCATTATTATTGTTACTATCAATATGTCATATAGTATAATTTTATGTTTCAAGTATTTGCTAGTTCAACATAATTTGGATTTCATATTTTATTCTCTTTATTTCTTGAAGCATTACAATTATTCTAAATGCATCAATACTTAATGCATCATAAGAAGGAAGAATTAGTCAAATGTGTAACCTTTGGTAACAGCTCTCATTCCTCTGCCGACACCATACGCCCAACCTCCTCTTTTTCTTTATTCTTTTTTTTCTACATATCATATATGCAACCTTGACTCACTTACCTCTCTTCTTTCCTCTATAGTAAATTATATATGAATATAAAAACTAACGGACATTACCATGACAAAACCCTCATGACACTGCCATTTGCTTTAGCTTCACCATGGAATTGAAGCGAAGACCGAAGAAGGTATTTGTCATGATGAATCACATAATACATGTTATTATAGTATATAGCTGTAGCATGTATCATATTCACAGTTAATCAAGCCACCATTTCAGCCCCACCATTTGTGAGACCCGTTTTACCGCGTGTGTCACCAATATAAACCTTTTCCAAGATAGGCTTCAAGTCCCTTGGGAGCACATTAACCTTGAGACCATACTTCATGAACAATGTCAATGACATCTTTTGCTCCACACGGTGGCCAGGCACCACCATCAGGCGGTGGCGCAACAACACCGCCGCCGCAATTGACTTCATTTGCAAATAAGCTAAGTCTTTCCCTAAACAAATTCTTGGACCAGCATTAAATGCAACAAACCTATAAGAATCATGTACCTCAAATTTTGACCCATCTAAGGATAACCATCGCTCAGGCTTGAATTCTAAGCAATCATCCCCCCAAATGAATTTCATGCGACCAATTGAGTAAATTGAATATGTGATTGACGACCCTTTGGGAACAAAAGCCCCACTTGGCAAAATGTCATCAGCAACTACATGCTTTGAGTCCTCAGGCACAGATGGGTACAATCTAAGGGTCTCGGACAATGCTGCCTTAAGGTACATCAATCGGTCAACCTCTTCAAACACCAGGGGCTCTTGCACCCACTTGGAGGTGTCATTGCCACGTGTCTCCATCAGGACGGTGCAGATTTCAGTGATGATTTTCTCTTCCACCTTTGGGTTTTGAATGACCAACCAGAAGAACCAGCTCAGCGCGACCGATGACGTGTCTCGTCCAGCTAGGATGAAGTTGAGCATCACGTGCTGTAGGAATTCTTCTGAGTAAGACTCCTTTTTCTTCATGAACCTTGAGAGTAAGTCATCATGTGGGATCCCACTGCCACCTTGTTGCTGACTCTGCAACTCCTTCTTACGCGTCTCGATGATATCGGTCAAGTATTTATCTATGTGTCCAAGGCTTCTGGTCATGCTGGTTTCCATTCCGAGCCCAAGCGTTTTCCTCAACTTCCATACAACTTCAGGCAAAATAACACGCTGCAAAGTGGCTTCAGTGGCTCTGTCAAAAGCCAAAGCAAAGCCATTTTCGGGCATGTCAGGAGATAGAGTTTGTGGGTCCTTACCAAAAGTCAAACCACAAATGTTATCAAAAGTGAGCCGAAGCAAAAGGTCTTGAAAGTCAACCGGCTTCCCTTCAAGCTGAGCGGTCTCCAGAATTGGACAGAACCTAAGCTTAATTGCTCGGCTCACCCACCTAGCCATGGCTTGTCGCAAAGTCCTGGTGGTGAATTCCAGTGCGGCTGTCTTACGCTGGAACAGCCACGTGTCGCCATCAGAGTTGAAGATCCCATCACCGAGCAAATCATGAAACGCGGCTTGCCACGTGGGACCCTTGGGGTAATTATCAAACCTGTTCTTCAAGATGTGCTCCAGGTTCTTGGGGTCGCACGTGACAGTCACGAGGCCTTGCTTCCGAGCTAGAAATGGGATTGCAGTGATGCAGGTCTGGTACGTGCCGCCGCACGTGCGAAGGTTGTCTGTGATCCAGTCATGCATGCGACTTGAGTGATGTATGAGACCAGGCAAGCTTCCCAATAGAGGCCAGACACGTGGACCACTCAGAAACCGAGTGATTATTCTGAACCAAATTAAATACGCCGCAATTGCTGTTAAGACCATTAACACCGTTGACATCTCCATGTGATCGGCGGACCCCAGTAAATAAATAAATAAAAAACCAAAACCCAAAAGCAACGCCAAAGATTAAAGAAATGGCTGTGGTTGGAGTGTAAGTTTCAAGTTCTGCAAACGTCAAAGGCTAAAACTTTGAGCAATGAACGTAAAGGAAATGAAGTAAACCCAGATGAAAATGGACTTAAAGGAACAAAACCCAGATTAGGTTTATGAAACTTTTAACATATACAAAATATGTATGTGTGTGTTTGTGCGTAAGACTGTAAGAGAAAAGAGAAAAAGGAAGCAAGAAATGATTTTTTGGGACTGTGATGAAGCAAAGCAAGTGAAAAAGGAAGAGAAAGGAGAAGCATGTGAATGAGGGAAATGAAGGTTGACACAAAGTGTTTTATAGGACACCAGTGTCGAAAGGAACAGAGAGGGCAGTAATGAATACATACACATATAGTACAGTTTACCTTTTCTCTATTATCTTTATCTCCCTCCTTCTTCCATATACCATGGCCCCCCTTATCAGCTGGATGAATTATAAGGACAATGCCATTAATGCCCGCATATATCGTTGGAGAAAAATAAGGTTTAAAACTCAGAAAACACACAAAAAGAAAAAAAAAAACCCTTTCGTTTTCTTTCTTCTATTTTTTTTTTTTGGTTGAAAGCTCCTCTCTGCTTTCTCTAAAGCTCACCTAATTTTGCACCAAAGTACAGCTTCATCTTAAATTCTGGCATTGAATGAAGGAGTAGAAGTAAGTTGGATTAGTTGAGAGAAGTGGGAACCATGCATATGCGTGTGTGACATGTATTTTATTTTTATATAGAAAATTGTGAATTGAAAAATATATGGACTTTTCTTTTTTTAGGTTAAGTGAGAAAATTTGAGTATATATTTATTTATTGATTATGAGAATATTACAAAAGCATGAGGTCTGCTTTCGTACATTACGTACGTAGGTTGATATAGTATTTCTCTATACTTTCTTTTTTTTTTTTTCTTTTTTTTTTTTTTTGGTGAACTCTATACTTTCTTTTTTGCTAAAACTATATATGTTCTTTCATTATTAACCGATTTTTGGTTCTTTTGTTCTTCATGTGAATGGTTTGGAGTTCGGTGAGCGACCAACCAACATTTAATTTCCTCTCTATACCAGATTTGACGGCGTCGTTTTTGTCAATCCCGATCGATCATAATTCATAACAACTTGATTAACAAGTGCTGTATTAACAGGACAGCACTTGAGATTATCACCATTTGTTTTGTTTTGTTTTGTTTTGGCTTTTTTTTTTTTTTTTTTTTTTTTTTTTTTTTTTTTTTCATGCATGAAGTGATGAAACCACTTGACAGACCATAGATAATAAGTTTATGTGCCAACTTTTTTTTCTCACACACATATATATATAACTTATTGGGATTAAACTTATTATATAAATGATGGACTTATGTGAAATTGAAGATTAACTAATTGTATTTACCAAGTGTATGAGTTTAGAAAATTATAAAAAAATTTGTGTGATCTGTGAATGGCATAGCCGCTCTTTACATATGCATTAGCTTTTATTTTCCTCTCTCTTGTTTCTTTTATACCATTTGTATCTATAGCGGCGTTTTATTCATTTTTTGCGAAGTGTTACAAATGCCGTCTAAACCAAGATTTCTTGTAATGTGATCAGAAGTCCTTCTTGCCTAATACCACATTGTCCCCCGTTTGTGGGGCTTGTGTTCCTAGTTCCAATTCTCACAGTTTCAGCAAAATAAAATATGAAGTTAAAAAAAAGAAAAAAGAAAAGAAAAGAGGGTATATAATATGCTAATGCTGGGAATTTCTTCCTACCATGAGTTTTTGTTGAAATAAAAAGGCACCAGTTTAATTTATGAAAAGCAATAGTTCCTTTCTAGAAGATGGAGTATTTTCCATGAATCAGTTAATTTACATGGATATTACTTATTAGCTAATTAATTATATACGACCTTGACTAATTCCTGTTAGGCTTTTGTAACAAGTT
The DNA here is from genome assembly GCF_001633185.2 of Quercus lobata. NCBI lineage: Eukaryota > Viridiplantae > Streptophyta > Magnoliopsida > Fagales > Fagaceae > Quercus > Quercus lobata. The sequence continues at coordinate 32,604,675 of NC_044915.1, read as the reverse complement.
AATTTAAAGACATAAATTAAGGTGCATATAATACTATATTATTATGTATATTTTTACGAAAATAAAATTAATTGTGCACGTATATAAAAAGTAAAAATAAAATAAAAAACACAACCACAATGACTTAATGCGTTCAAAGTTCAAACCAATAAATTATGTGTATCCTTATTGCGAACCAATTTATATGCATCAGCACATAGTAAATAGTGACTCCCTGAAGTATTTTGATCATTAGTAAACCAAGTAATTGTAGAATTTCTCAGTGTTGATCGGTGGGCTAGCTGGAATTACTTCCTTAAGTGATTAACCATTCAATTTCAATATCAACAAGTACCCTGCTACATTGTCATTACATTAAAAGATTTTCTTTTTCTTTTTTTTTTTTAATTAAAAAAAGCCCCCATATTACTTTTATATTGAGTGTGGGAATTTGGTACGCCATATTCAACCAAAGATCAGCATGCAATTTAGATAGTAACTGGCTAACTGCCCAGATATTCTTCCAACAAGAAAAATCCATTCAATAGTACCAGTGCTTTTTGTATTTTCTAGTATTTCTACAAAAAAAAAAAAAAAAAAAAGGCTTTTTTTGTATAGCCCTGCGTATATATATAATTTTATTTTCTATCCCATCAAAATTTTCAACTTTAATTTTATTGGCAAAGTATTTTTTCATCAAATGCGGGTGTGACTCTCAGTTCATCTTGTACGTTCTCGCAGTGTACGTGGGTTGAACAATATATAAAAATGAGAAATACAAGTAATAAATTATTGGATCATGTTAATAGATACTGTTAGGGAAATTATTAATAAATCATAATAGAAAAATTTTAACACCACTTTTATGAAAAATATAAAAAATTATCAACAACATTTATTGTTTTATCATTCTTCTAATAAAATGTTAAGAGCATCCACACTAGATGTGGTAAATGTGCCAAATGCCAAATATTTGGCACATTTGAAACATCAAACACCAAAAAACCCCATTTATCAGATGTTCCAAATCTCATAAATTATGCAACATGCTACAGTATCATCACAAATTTGCCACAGTATAGACAAGTGTGGCATATGCTTTTATTATTTTTTAATTCCTCTTTCTCTCTCATCTCTCCGTCAGTCTCACCCTCAAACCCCAATCCTCTTCTCTCTCTCTCTCACCCCAATCCTCTCCTCTCAAACCCCAACCCTCACTACTCTTCCAGTACGCCGATGCCAACGATCGAGTCTGGGATCAAACCTGACAACGAGTTGGATGCTAAAGACACGTTCTTCTGTGGGAATCTTTCTTTTGAGCTTATTAGCTGGGTTCGGTTTCGACATAGGTGGGTGGGTTCGGATGGGTTAGGCTATGGGTTCCGATGGATGGGTCGGCGGTGGGTGGGTATGGGTCTATTGTGTTGGTCGTTGAAGCTTTTGTGGGTTGTGGGTCAAGGATTTAGGTCGGCGGCATTGTGGGTCGAGGTTGGTTGTGGCAGTGTTGTGGGTTTTGGTCCGGTGGTTACTTGAGTTTGTTTGTTGATGGGTTGGTTGGGTTGGGGTTTTGGGTTGGTGATTGGTTGAGGTAGTTGATGGGTCGCGGAGGATTTGGGTGGGATTTGTTTGGGTTGGGGTTTGGTTAGGATTTGTTTGGGTCGTGAAGGATTTGGCTGGGATTTGATGGGTTGTTTGGGTTGGCGTTATGGTTGTTTGTTGTGGAATTTGGCTGGATTTGTTTAGGTTTGCTTTAAGTTGTGTTTTTGGTTGTGAGGATGTGGTGGTTGTGTGGTGGTGGCAATTGGTTGTTGGCAGCATTGTGGTGGTTGTTGATTTTGTTTGATGAGTTGTAAATATTATTTTAATGTGTAGTAAATATTATTTTAATGTATAGAATTGAATAATAAAACATCTGATAAATGAGATATTGTAAAATAATGTGGTAAAATAATAAAGTACGTATTTAGTGTGGCAAAATAGCATAAATTATGCTACAGCTGCTATGAATGCTCTAATAAAAATAACTCTTAAACCAAGAAGAAGAAGAAAAAATTGTAATATGCTAGTGATGGGACTTGTAGGGTGTAGCCACGTACTTTGAATATTCATAAATATAAAAAAAAAGCTACGTACTCTGAATAACGTTGAAACGAAGGGGCGAATTTAATTATGAAAGCAATTAGTTCATTTCTAGATCATGGCAGAAATTGCTATTAATTATTTCAACATCCGTCATTAATCGCTAATTATAAATGAACTTGCCTAATTCCTATAATTTTATATGGAGTACAATTATACATCAATCAATAAATACTAAATATGACAAAATTTAGGTATAGTATCTTAAGAGCATCTCCAATGGTGCAAAATACTCTCTATAATAGAGAGTGAGAGCAAAAAAAGGGCTCCAACAACCTCTCTATACATCATTTTTTTTTTTTTTTTGCTAATGAACAGTAGCTCATCAGGTCTAATGAGCTATTATTCATTCTTCAAATCTTTTTTTTTTCTATTATAATAATTGGGTGTTGAATAAAAAAATGTTGGAAGATGTGTAGTTGTTAAAAAAATAATAAATAATGAATGAAGAAATAATATTTAAATGAGATAGAGAATGAAATAGAGAGTCTGTTGGAAAGTGTATTTAAAAAAGTGGGTAGGTAAAGGTAAAAGTCACTGTTCATTCTCCAAACAGTACAAAAATTTGATGATTCTACTGGAGATGCTCTAAGTACTATTTCTTGGGCTCCCCTCTTAAAATTCAGCTATATGGCTACTTAATTAAAAAACACACTTCCATTTTATGAGAAAAAATCATATGGTAGAATCTTAAAAGGGGAACCTAAGGAACAACACTTAAGTATTGTACCTAAGTCTTGCCCTACTAAATAGTGACTCTACAAATATTATGAAATAGGGTTAGAACCGTTCGCTTAGAATTAAGGGTGTGTTTGTTTGTAAGTAAAATAGGGTAGATGGAAAACTTTTGAGAGAAAATAGAAAAGAAAATAGGGAAGAGTGTTATTATTATTATTGGTTAAGATTATTATTATTTTCACTTCCTGGGAATGTTGCTTCCTTTTATTTTTTTTAATCCCTTTTTCTTTTGATTTCCTAGGCCATACGTGGTGCTATGCATATATATATCTATATATATATTTTTTAAATTAGACATGATTTTTTTCCTAGACATAATTTGTATTATTTAATAAGTTTGGGTGATTGCCTTTTATTTTTTTAATTGCATGTCACTATACCTAAGTCTTGCCTTACTAAATAGTGACTCTACAAATATTATGAAATAAGGTTAGAACTATTCGCTTAGAATTAAGAGTGTTTGTTTGTAAGTAAAATAGGGTAGATGGAAAACTTTTGAAAGAAAATAAGAAAAAAAATGGGGAAGAGTGTTGTTTGGTAAGTAGGGTAGGAGAGAATTTTTTGGTGGGGCCAGGCATTTTCCACACGGGCCCACCCAAAACTTGTCCCTCCAAAATGAAGAGAAAACATGGGGAGGAGTTTGTTGGTTAAATGACAAAATTGCCCATTGCACTAATTTCGTCCAGTCGCCATGGTTTTTTTTTTTTGCCTGCCTGCTTTCCTGGCGTTTGCTCCTTTTAAGGAATATATTATATATTATTATTATTATTATTGGTTAAGATTATTAACAGGACAGCACTTGAGATTATCACCATTTGTTTTTTTTTTTTTTTTGGCATACATGAAGTAATGAAACCACTTGACAGAACATAGATAATAAGTTTTTATGTGCCAATTTTTTTTTTCTCACACACACATACATATAAAACTTATTGGGATAACATATTATAATGGTTGAATAAAAAAATTATATAAATGATGGACTTATGTGAAATTGAAGATTAACTAATTGTATTTACCAAGTGTATGAGTTTAGAAAATTATAAATTTTTTTGTGTGAACTGTGAATGGCATAGCCGCTCTTTACATATGCATTAGCTTTTATTTTCCTCTCTCTTGTTCTTTTATACCATTTGTGTCTATAGCGATGTTTTATTCGTTTTTTGCAAAGTATTACAAACACCTCTAAACTAAGATTTCTTGTAGTGTGATCAGAAGTCCTTCTTGCCTAATGCCATATTGTCCCCCGTTTGTGGGGCTTGTGTTCCTAGTTCCAATTCTCACAGTTTCAACAAAAAAGAAAAAAAAAGGGTATATAATATGCTAATGCTGGGACTTTCTTTCTACCATGAGTTTTTGTTGAAATAAAGGCACCGGTTTAATTTATGAAAAGCAACAGTTCCCTTCAAGAAGATGGAGTATTTTCCATGAATCAGTTATTTTACATGGATGGGCATCCATGGAGTCCAATTTTTAGCTTTTTAACACTACAAAAAGTCACTTTATCTATTTTACCTTCTCACATCTAATAACAGTGATTTTATTTTAGTTTTTAACACAATAAAATAATATAAATACTACAATAAAATAATATTTCATTCAACCACCAAAACACAACCACAACCAAAAATAGTGTGAACGCATGGTGGACATTGGGAGAGACACGGAGAGGTAGTGAGGAGAGAGACAAAAGCAGTGTGAACGCAAAATAATTTTTTTTTTTTTAAACTGTTCAGCTACAGTGCACAACTAAAAGTAGCTGTGTACGATAGCTGTGGAGCCAAAAAATGTAGCTTTGGCTCTACTATTGCAGGGTACATTTTGATATTTAGTGGTGCTAAAAATAGTTATATAGCTATTTAGTACTACTATTGCTAGTGCTCTTATTATCTAATTATATACGACCTTGACTAATTCCTACAGTTAGGCTTTTGTAACAAGTTAATTTAGAGACATAAATTAAGGTGCATATAATACTATATTATTATGTATTTTTACGAAAATAAAATTAATTGTGCACGTATATAAAAAGTAAAAATAAAATAAAAAACACAACCACAATGACTTAATGCGTTCAAAGTTCAAACCAATAAATTATGTGTGTATTCCTTATTGCAAACCAATTTATATGCATCAGCACATAGTAAATAGTGACTCCCTGAAGTATTTTGATCGTAAACCAAGTAGTTGTAGAATTTCTCAGTGTTGATTGGTGGGTTAGCTGGAATTACTCCCTTAAAGTGATTAATCATTCAATTTCAATATCAACAAGTACCCTGCTACATTATTCAGCAAAAAAAAAAAAAAAAAAAAAGTACCCTGCTACATTGTCATTACATTAAAAGAATTTTTTTTTTTTTTTTAAATTTAAAAAAGCCCCCATATTACTTTTATATTGAGTGTGGGAATTTGGTACGCCATATTCAACCAAAGATCAGCAAAATCCGTTCAATAGTACTAATGCTTTTTGTATTTTCTATCCAAAAAAAAAAGCTTTCTTTTGTATAGCCCTGCGTATATATATAATTTTATTTTCTATCCCATCAAAATTTTCAACTTTGATTTTATTGGCAAAGTATTTTTTCATCAAATGCGGGTGTGACTTACAGTTCATCTTGTACATTCTCGCAGTGTATGTGGGTTGAACAATATATAAAAATGAGAAATACAAGTAATAAATTATTGGATCATGTTAATGGATACTCTTAGGGCCAAGGGCGGTGCTACCTTAAGGCCAGGGTGGTCCCAGGACCATCCTGACCTGAAATTTTTTTTTATATAATAATTTAAAAATTTTTATTTGTCTACCCTTCAAAAAAAAAATTGGGAACACCCTCAGTTTTTTTATATTAATAAAATTAAATTTTGCTCTATAATTTGTTCTACATTTAGTGAATGAATGATTGCTTAGTTGTATACATTAAAAGAGATGTAGCTTGTAGCATTGATAATGAGACTATTATGCACCAATTTCAAAATATGAAAACTCGTCGAAGGCAATTGTAAATTTTATGTATTTGTGTGTTTTTTTTATTGTTGTTGTTGTCAATATGAATTTCTCTTTTTATTAGATTGTATAATTTATGCTTCTTAAGGAACACCCTGAGAAAAATTCCTGGAGCCGCCACTGCTTAGGGCAATTGTTAATAAATCATAATAGAAAAATTTTAACATCACTTTTATGAAAAATATAAAAAGTTGTTAACAACATTTATTGTTTTATTATTCTCCTTACTAATAAAATGATAATAAAAATAACTCCCAAACCAAGAAGAAGAAGAAAAAATTGTAACATGCTAGTGATGGGACTTGTAGGCTGTAGCTACGTACTTTGAATAACGTTGAAACGAAGGGGGCGAGTTCAATTATGAAAGCAATTAGTAGTTCATTTCTAGATCATGGCAGTAATTGCAATTAATTATTTCAACATCCGTCATTAATAGCTAATTATACATGAGTTGGGCTAATTCCTCTAATGTTATATACAACTAGTCGCTAACTCGTGCGATGCATGGAAAAACTATTGACCAAAAAAAAAAAAAATCCAACAATAAGTAAATAGACATTTTGCTAGTGAATATTTTTAATAAATGAAGAAATATTTAACTTCTATGCTTTTTCATAGTTTAGAAGTGTTGTCTAACATAGAACGTCATTGATTTACAAGTGCATAGTTATCGAAACCTACAAAGTAATTTACAATTCCTCCCAATAATTATATATATATATATATATACACACACTCAAAACTAATATACACTGCAAAGATAGACCTTGATATGAGAAAGACACACCAAGTTTCAAATTTGAGTAGTAATATGACTTTTTTATAGTAATAATAATATAGACAATTCAAAATATGGAATAATATCAAAATTACAATACCTAATTCTATTATCTTTTATGTTGAATCCCAATAGTTATATATATATATATATATATATACGTGAGTCATTTTTTTTTTTTTTAGTCCTATCAGAATTTTTGTTTTCTTTTTATTTAAATAATGCTGATGTCTAAAAAAAGTCTAAGGCTTTGGTCATATATAAGAAACAATTAAGCTCATCCTTTAAAAATTTTAAATAGATTATGTCTTACCTTAATGTTTTCCTTGTGGTGAGGACAAATAGAATGAAATAGGTGCTTCATGCTAAAAAACTTTCTTCTAGTCAAATACCAAACCTATTAAAATTTTAGTGGAAAGGAAAAACTCATCAAGAGGAGTAAGAGAGAAAGAAATTACGCAATGAAAAACCACAATTAATGAAGAATTGATTTCAAATTTGAACTTCCAAAGAACAGCATAAATTTCAGCCATAGGTTCAAAATGCCAAGTTAAACTTGTTGCTGAACACCTAGCAAATACAGCCAAGAAATATAACTTTATTAATCTACATGTGAAATTTTTAAATGGACAACATAAATTTTTTTAATACTTATTGAGAAATAAGATAATCTGTGATTTTTCCTAGATTTTTTTTATAAGTAATGTAAAACTTTTCCTAGATTAGTTGAATTAGATCACAAATGAAAACTCTAGAAATCAATTTCATACTTTTTTCTTTTCTTTTTGTGTGTGTGTGTTGATTTGCAGCAAAAACAAAACAAATAAGCAAATAAAATTTTCCACTAAGGCTACGTTTGGTTTGTGTAAAAGCATTTCCGAAAAATAGATATTTTCCGGAAAAGAAAATATTTTCATGTGTTTGGTTGCATTTCAAAAAAAATTTCGGAAAATATTTTCTGATGTTTGGTTGTGTTCTTGAAAATACCATAGAAAATACATTTTCTACTTGTTGCTCACATTTTCTCACATTTTCTCGATTACCAAACGAATACATTCCTCAAATCACAAACAAAGCTCAGAAAAAAATCATCAAATCCGGACAAACGAAGGCGAGATCGCAATCGGTGAGATCGCGATCTCGATCGACGCGATCGGCGAGATCGCAATCTCGATCGGCGAGACCTCGATCGACGCGATCGCGATCAGCGAGACCTCGATCGACGCGATCGCGATCAGCGAGATCGCGATTGGAGAGATCGTGATCGCGATCGCAATCGAAGCTTCGCGCGATCACGATCGAAGCTTCGTGCAATAGCGATCGCAATCGAAGCTTCGCGCGATCACGATCAAAGCTTCGTGCGATAGCGATCGCGATCGACGCTTCGCGCGATGCGTCGATCACGATCGACGCCGATCGGCGCGGTGTCTGGATCGGTCTCTCTCTCTCTCTCTCGCTGCGTTTGGTCGTGTGTTTCAGGTGTTTTGGCTGAGTGTGTTTCTCTCACAGCTACGGAAATCGTTTGAAGGTAAAACAAGTATGTAAAATGATTTCCGGGTCAACAAGCGTAAATTTTGGTCAAACGGAAATGATTTTCCAGAAAATCTATTTTCCGTAGCTGCCAAACGCGTGGATTTTACGGTAAATAATTTCCGGAAATGATTTTCAGTCAATTCAAACACAGCCTAAATAGAAAAACCGTAACATTGATTTGATTCCTCGATGAATGAGTCAATTTGGTCCAAAAATTGCATGGTAGTGACTAGAGCAGCAAGTGCCAATGATAAATACATACATATATATATATATATATATATATTAATTATAAAATCAAATATACCTCATCATTGTTTGTTGTTTAAAAAAGAAAAGTATAGTATCAGATTATTCCTCATATGAATCCTGTTTTAATTTTTTAACAAGGCATAAATGCACTTTTAGTCCCTACATTTTGACCATATTTCTATTTTGGTCCCTACATTTTCATTTCACCACTTTTAGTCCCTAAACCAATTAACGCGTATTATTTTAGTCATTTCCGTCAGTCATCAGACGAAAATCACTGAGGTGACTAACGGAGAGATTAAAATATTATTAAAAATTCATTGTAGCAATAAAATAAAATAAAAATTAAAACAAGAACACACTAGAACATAAAAACAAAAACAAGAACAGAAACCCAGAAATTAAAAATCACAACTTAAACCCAGATTTTCTCATCTTTCAATCAACAACGAAACCTCCAGCAAATAAAATTCATAAACCCAAAACAAGAGCAAGGATACCCAGATTTGAACAAACTCAGTCACACAAGTCTCAAACAAACCCAGATATCCATTCATGTAAGTTTCAAACAAACCCAGATACCCACTCATGGGCAACTAATTCTCCTCTTGCTACACGCCACGGTTTCCACCGGCGATGTTCACATTTTCCATATCCAAACACCATCCTCCACCGAAACCTCCAACAAATCAAACCCATAAACCCAGAAAAATCATCAAACCCACATGAAAAAAACAAACCCAGAAATTTAAAACAAACCACCACCAAAATGGAAAAACAAACCCAGGTCAGAGAGATCGTGACCAACACTAATCAATCTCTGAACTACATGCCCCAACCCAATGACGGAGCTCCACGTGCAGTGACGCTAATCCCAGGCGATGGGATCGGACCTCTGGTGACCAGAGTGGTGGAGCGAAGAAGGATGCTGAGAAAGAGTTGGAGAAACCGATTCGGTACGATGAGTTTAAGGTTGTCGTGAAGAAGCTCAATGTTCGGCGAGAAGCTAACACAATCTCTAATCTACAAACCAATCTCCTCGTCATTGCCTCTTTCAGACCCACCCGCCGATCTTGCTGCTGTCAGACCCACCCGCCCATCTCGCCTCCTTCAGACCCACCTACCAATCTATGGTCCTTTACCTCTCTCTTTCTCTCAATCTATCTCTCCCTCTCCCTCTCTCACGATCAATGCTTATTTTTGAGGAAGACTGATTTTTTTTTGTTGATTTGGTTTATATATTCAGATTTCCTATTATAATATTCAGACCCACCCACCTGAAATCATTTTCATTTCTGAAAAATATTTTCGCTTGAAAATATTTTACACTTTGAAATCATTTTACATTGAGCCAAATCTGGGTTTCTGGGTTTTTGTTCTTGTTTTTATGTTTTGGTGTGTTCTTTTTTTAATTTTTTTTATTTATTTTATTGCTACAGTGAATTTTTAATAATATTTTAATCTCTCTGTTAGTCACCTCAATGATTTACATCTGTTGACTAACGAAAATGACTAAAATAACATGCGTTAATTGATTTAGGGACTAAAAGTGGTGAAATGAAAATGTAGAAACCAAAATAAAAATATGGTCAAAATGTAGGGACTAAAAGTGCATTTACGCCTTTTAACAATTATTTTAAAAAAAATGTTTTCACATAATTAAAAAATTAAAAACAAAAAACAGACATGAAACCCATTGCCTTACCCATTACGTTTACATTTAGCAGTTTAGGGTTCATGGAGAAAGATATATCAAGATAACAAAGATGGATTGCAAAAATATATTTTCTTTTCTTTTTTTCTTTCAAGGATATGATAAGCAAAAGATGGATTGCAAAATACTTACCATGTGTATGAGGGTGTGTGGTAAATCTTGAAGCCATAATTGGGTGATGCTGCAGAGTGTTTAGGGCTTCCTACACAAAAACTTTGGCTAAGAGATGAATACCTAGAAGGGCTGTTGTTCAACTTCATCATTGTTCGAAGACTTGTAGTGGGAAGTATATGTGCCCATATCTACAACTGGAAGCTTCTCTCCAGGCAAAAAATCTCTTTGGAGACATCATTCGGAATAGTATCAGGGGAGTCTTCCCCTGTCATCATCAAATCCTTGGGAAGCATCTGGAATGGACGTATCAATATCTTATTTTTCTTTCACCAGTTCTTTGTTTTGATCCTTCTCAGCAGGCAAAAAGATGCAAAGAGTTTTCTCGTCTGTACCACTCTTAAACAGGATCTTCTCCTGGGAAGGCACTCCATCATCAATGTAGATGTCTTTCACAACAGTTGAGAGAGGGATAGGTTTGCTAGGGTTTTGAGGTGGGAAAAAAGAAGTTATAACATGAGTCTGTCTCTCTTCTTGTTTGAATCCTAACGTGAGTCTTTTTAATGATTATAGTCTAATTAATGATTATTTGAGTCTAAAAAAATATAAATTTAAAATGCTGACGTGGAAAATTGTGGGAGTTTCAAAGGTTTCGATTATATATATATATATATATATAGATTATACATCAATCAATAAATACTAAATAGTGACTCTACAAATGTTATGAAATAGGGTTAGAACCATTCGCTTAGAACTAGGAGTGTGCAACTTACCCACCAACCCATCAAAATCAACCCAACTCGACCCAACCCGTCAAGTTGGGTTAGTTTTTAGTGGTTGGTGGGTTGGGTTGGGTTATGAAATTTTTTTTTTAATAGCGGGTCGAGTTGGGTGCGGGTCATAACAATCATAAACCCGCTTAACCCAACCTGACCCACTTATATATTTAAAATTTAAATTATATATATATATATATATATTATATAATTAATAATGTTTTCTCATATTCGAATCTTCCTATCTAAAAAACCAATTACCTTACAAACCCTAATAATCTTATTTCTCTCTCTGCCACCTCCCACTCCCACTCTCCCATTCCACTCCTATTTGTTTATAACTGAGTTGAGATACTAGTTCATATATATTTTATTTATCAACTCAATTGGATATGTTTTGTTTATAACTGAGTTAGAATACTAGTTTACGAATATTTTATTTATCAACTTAGGTGGTAAGTGGGATATATATTTTTCCTACTCAAGTTAATAATAATAGTAATAAAAAAAATTGTCCAACCCATGGGTTCAACCCAACCCAACCCGATCCATGTGGGTTGGGTTGTACCCCTATGATGAGTTGGGTTGGGTTGGATTTTTTTTAACCCACCATGGTGGGTTGGGTCAAAAACTCCCCTAAACTCGACCCAACCCGACCCATGCACACCATTACTTAGAACTAAATGCTCTATTGGACAAAGAAGATAGGATATGGAAACATAGGACAAAATCACATTAGTTAGTCAATGGAGATAAAAATACCAAGTACTTTCACAGTCGAGCTACTCAATGATGTCAGAAGAATCATATAAGAGGTATTCGAAATTGATGTGAAAACTGTGGTTTAAAAAATATTGTGAAAACACGTGTTTAAATTACTCATAATGCAAAAAATGTATTTGGTACTATGTTTCAAACAACATATTTTAAAATGTGAAAAAACATAATTATGTGTGTATGTTTTTTTTTTTTTGGAAAAAGTTGTAACTTTTTCACATTACAATTATTTTAATAATATTTATTAGAGGAGAGAGAAGATTTTTGGCCTGAGAGAGGGAGAGAGAGTTGTAGTTGATGTTAGATCTAATCAAGTGGGTCTCACGATTTTTCTAAATATTTGCAAAAATGCCATTGAACAATGTTACTTGAAAACTAAAAATTGGTATGGAGAGTTTTCCAAATATAGTGTTTAAACACCCTAAATTGAGAATCGTGACTCAAACACTCTTAAAAAAACACTTTTACTAAACATGTTATTTTTTTTGGGGCCCACAGTTAAACACTGAAAATTGTTGTTTGGAATCACTTACCAAACAGACCCTGGTTCTCCAAACCAGATAAGACCGCATATACTATTGTGGAGTATTACCAAGATCTATTTACATCTGCAAATTCATGTGTAGCCGAGGAGGGTTCTATCCCTAATTTAAGTGTGATTGATGAGGATATGAACACAAGTCTACCAAATACTTTTATATGGTGGGAAGTTCACCAAGCTTTGAAGCAGATGGCTCCAGTCAAATCCCCTGGCCCCAATTGAATGCCTCCACTGTTTTATTAGAACTACTGGCAGCTTGCTGGAGATGAGCTAATTCGATCTGTTCTTCATTATCTCAACTATGCTTCTCTCCCTCCCTAGCTCAATCACACCTTTATCACCCTAATTCCAAAGGTCAAAATTTTTGAGTTAGTTTCGGAATTTCGACCCATTAACCTTTGTAATGTGCTCTATAAATTTTTTTCTAGAGTCTTGGCAAATAGATTAAAAAGATTCTTCCTACTCTTATCACTGAACATCAAAGTGCTTTCACCAAAAACAGGTTAATTTCTAATAATATGTAAGTAGCATTTGAAACTCTTCATAGTATGGAAAATCAGAAATTTAGAAATGAGGGATTTCTGTCTCTTAAATTAGATATGAGTAAGGCTTATAATAGTGTGGAATGGAGTTTCTTGGAGATGATGATGAGAAAACTAGGTTTCACTGAAAGATGGATTGAGCTTATGATGGTTTGTGTAAAAACTGTGATATACTTTGTTCTTGTAAATGGAGTACCAAATGGCATGATCATCCCAACTAGAGGAATTCACCAAGGTGATCCCTTATCACCTCTTCTTTTCATTTTATGCACTGAGGGCCTCCATGCTATGATTTCTAAAGTTGATAAGGAAGGGTCCATTCAATGTTTTTCTCTCTATAATGAAGGCCAGAGACTAATTCACCTTCTAATTACCAATGATAGACTCTTGTTTTGTAAGGCAACCAAGAATGAATGTTTAAAATTCTGGATATTTTGGAATAGTGTGAAAAGGTCTCAGAGTAGCAAATTAACTAAGGAAAGACTAGGGGTGGAAAAATATGATCTAACCTACGAACCTGACACGACTAACCCATTTATAAACAGGTCATAGGTTGAGGTTAAACGGGTTCGGGTCATATTCAGGTTGACACCGATAACCCGTTTAATAAATGGGTCATGTTCGTGTTCAACATAGGAATCTGTTTGACCCGTTTAGCTTATAAAATTATTAGCTTTTGTTATTATTATTTTTTTATTACTTAATTTACGATTGTATTTATATGTTTATTACTATATTTATGATTGTAATTGTATTTTAATTTTAGATATATGAGAATTGATAACAAGTTATTTAGGTTATGTATGACTTATTAATCAAACAGGTTATTAAACGGGAAATTTGTATTGATCTTTACATGACTTGTTGATTAAACAAGCTAAACGTGCCGTGTCAACCTGTTTAATGAACAAGCTGTGTTAGGATTGATGATTCTTAACACGTTTACTAAACAGGTCGGGTCGGGCAAACCCATATAGTCAAAAACTCATGGTTTGACATGACACGAACTTGACCCATGAACATGAATTGCCACCCTTAGGAAAGACAAACCTCTACTTTAGCAATCTGGCTATAGTTGAAGCAAAACAGGAAAAAAGATTTGCTGGGTGTCTAAGAAATAAAACATTTTGAAAAATATTTAGGGCTGCCATCTTTTGTAGAGCGACAAAAAAAGGCGAGTTTTTGATGATATAAAAGAGAGGATTTGGAGAAAATTATAAGGGTTGGAATAAAAACTTTTGTCACAAGCAAGTAAAGAAGTTAATGGTTCAAGGTATCCCCACATACACTATGGCATGCATCAAGCTTCCACTTGATCTTATTTCTAAGATTGAAGGTCTTATTATGAAGTTTTGGTGGGTTAAAGAGGCGATCGTCGAAAGATTCATTATGTTAACTGGGCTGATATGTGTAAACCAAAAACTGTTGGTGGAATGGGTTTCAAGGATTTGACTTTATTCAATGATGATCTTCTTGCAAAATAGGCTTGGAGGTTCTTACATAATCAAGACTCTCTACTCTATCAAATTTTCAAAGCAAAGTTTTTCCCAAATTGCTCAGTTATGGAAGTTAAAGATTCCAATTCAGGTTCATATGCCTGGAAAAGCATTTTAAAGGGAAATGTTGAGTTAAAAAAGGGTGCTCTTTTGAGGGTAGGAAATGGAAATGATGTGTTAAAAAATGGTGCTCTCTTGAGGGTAGGAAATGGCAGCTCTTTTAAACTTTCGGATAATTGGTTGCCCATTCCTAATCATTCTAAGTCACTTTCTCTTGGTGCTACTCAATTTCTAGAATTTTCAGCGAGTTGCTTGATCAATCAGTCCACAAATCTTTGGAACTCATACTTGGTGGATTCTTTATTTCCACCCCAAGAAGCATCAACCATCAAAGGTATTCCCCTTGTCATTTTCCCACAGCTGATATTTTATACTGGTCTCATGAAAATAATGGTAATTTCTTGGGAAAATCAGCCTATTGGTTCCTGTCATTGGATGTCACTCAACTTGATCCACCCCAGATCATAAGTTCACCTCCCTAGAATGTAAGGAAAAAAATTTGGGGATGTTTCGTTCTAAGCAAGGTTAAGAACTTCCTTTGGAAAGCCTGTAAAAATGCCATTCCTACTAAATCCAATTTGGTCAGGAGAGTGGTCATTACTGAAGATATTTGTGAGCATTGCAAACAAAGTTCAAAAACACCAATACACGCAATTTGGACATGTCCTTGTCTAGTTGAGATTTAGAGAAAAGATAATCAATGGGACTTCTTCGATTTTCAATCATTCAGTTCGACTTTAAAGCTCCTGCATTTTGTTATAGATAGAGGAAAAGCTATTGAACATTTAGCAATGTTGCTGTGGACCTTTTAGCTTCATAGAAATCAACTAAGGATAGACTTCCAGAGCATTTCGAGTGACTAGGTCTCTCAATTCGCCAAGGAACGACTTTTGGAATTTGAGATTGCCAATTCCATCTCCTTGAGTTTTCCTCCTGATCAGAGTCCTTTTCGTAGACCACAAGCCCATTGGATTCCCCCTTCTGTTGGTACAGTCAAAATAAATTTTGATGGAGCTTCGTTCAAAGATGCAGATTGTGCTGGTATAGGGGTTATCATCCTTGATGAGCTAGGTCTAGTGATTGCTACACTTTCCCAGAATATTGCTCTCCCTAATTCAGTGGCTGACATTGAGGCCATAACTAGAGTTAAAGCTCTGGAGTTTGCCCATGAGTTATTACGTGGTAAGTTGTTATTGGTGGGTAAAAAAATAATTTCAATTATGGATTCAAATTACAACTAGTAACAACCCACAACGTAAGATTTGTTATGAAAATATTGTAAACGTAGCAGTTTTCAAGTTATTATGTGTATTACATCCTCCTCTCATATAAGTATAAATAGGTTCCAATTAGAGAAATATTATATCCACAACATTTTCATAACACTTTCACTACAAATCTTAAGTGGTGGGTTGTTATTAGTTATTATTGTTTGGGCAAAAAAATCATTTAAGTAGTAGATTAAAATTATAACCAATAAGAAAATAATAGCAAACTACCTATAATTTGTTGTGAACATATTGTGAAAATGTTGTGGATAACATTTATACTTCGATAATGAGTCTTACATGTAAAAAGTATATCGTGTGTGTGTGTGTTTGTGTATATATATAGATATATATGGGTTGAGTTCAAGTTATACCTGGTGTAACTCTAAGTAATATTACACCACCTAATAACTTGATATTCAATTCATATTTTGAAAATCCAACCGTTGAATTACATGTTCTATATGTTCTTAATATGCATGTTAATTATCATGTCAATCGGATGTAATTTACCATTCGATTTATAAACTAATCTTTAATGCATTATTTTAAACTACAAAAACTTGAATTTAAACAATTGATTGAAAAACATAGCTATTGATCTTTGATTATCTTGAAATTTTGTAAACATGAAAAATATATGAAGATAATGTAATCTAACGATGGATTTATCAAAATTCACATCTAATTAAAAAAATATTAGATGATGTAATATTACTTAAAGTTACATTAGGTGTGACTTATATATATATATATATATATCACAAACATGTGGTGAGTATCACACTACATATAAACAAAATTTCATGAAAATGTCAAAAAGCAATAATTTTGACAAACTTTGACCAGGTTTGACAGTAGTTGACCTAGATTTGGTGAAAAATAGACCACTCAACCAGAGGTAATACAACTGTCCCTCCTGTTGAAGAGAGTGAAATTCACTTTGATTTAACTGCTCATGCATGATCATGTAGCAAAATCAGGTTTGAATTAGATAAGATATGGGTTTTTGGTAGAAAAATCAGGTTTGAATTAGATAAGATATGGGTTTTTGGTAGAGGAGTTTGAGTAATGTTGTTTGGATGTTTTTGATATATGTGTGAGTGAAAATGTGTGTAATATTGTATAAAATGTTCAAAAATGTGTTTGAACTTACCTACCAAACACCCCCTTAAGTGATTGGTCTAATACTTGACCTTTGTTTGTCTAAGCAGTGTTGGAAAAAAGTGCAGAATTAGTTCAGTTTTTATCAAACTTGGGTCGAACAATTATCGTTTCCATTAGACAAATGAGATGTTGTTGGGATATATATAGCATCGCACAAGAATCGATTTGAGCACTGATTGATTGGAAAAATTCCAAAAGATTCGCTGGGACGTCTCATGAAAACAAGAAAAAGTGGATTAATATATATTTTATTTGTTCGAAGTACTACTTTCATGTGCTCGTAACTTCTGAAATACGAAGTTGGAGGCTGTAAACTTGATGTAACTGAAAAATCTGTATTAATTATTGCAAGCTTTCTAAAGAAAAATCATTTCACCAAAACAATGGTTGGGAAGATCGATTATGCTATTCGAGAATAAAAGAGGTGACAATTATATTTTTTTATATACTCTACATTCCGTTATATATATTATCATAATGCGCGAGCATACGCACACACTATCCTTCGAGATTGTGCGATGGGAAAAAAAAAAAATTAGGTTTCTAAAATCAATTGATCAAGATAGAGTGAGAAAAAAAAAAAAAAAAAAAAATCCCAAAACCAGTTGAAAATAAGAAAGGGGAGTTCGAGGTCTTGTGGATTGTGGTATGCCATTCATTCAACCTAATAATTAGCTTTCCTTTCAGTTATTCTTCTAACCAGAAAAATCCAATCTAGTACTGTACTGTTCTATATTGACCCTACCTTTATGATCTATTTCCGCCGGAGATTGCTAATTCCTAAAGATTTTCTCTGAATATATATTCAGTTTTGATTTGCATGGAAGTCTTTTGTCATCACATGTACGTGACAATCAGATTGCACGGGAGCTAATATATATATCGCCACGGCCACCATATTATTACATACATTACACTTTTCTTTTCATTTTTAAAGGATACAATTCTACTTCATAATTAACGATTCTAGTTAAATTTCACATTAAATAAAACCTAATTAGCATGACAAAAAAAGATAAAGAAAAAAGAAGGTATCAACGGTAAAAGAAAAAAAGAACAATAATAAATGATTGTGAAGTCAGAGGTTTCTCATGGCTAGCTGAGTTATTTCGATTGATTTATTCCCATTTCCCCGCCATCGATTAATTAATGTATGAAGTATCAACTACCAAGTGTATTATAGTGCTTTTTCAAAAAAAGAAAAAAGAAAGAAGAAGTGTTATTATATTGGTTCAGACTTGAGAATATAAACCAACCATTACGTTAATAATATATAAGTCCGGTTAACAGGTGCCGGTTAACAGATGCTTTTGGGCAATTTATTAATTGATTACTTAAAGAAAATTTTAATACAATTTTTATGGGAAATATAAAAAGTCATTAAGAAAATTAATTAGCTTTTTTTTTTTATAAATTTTTTTTAAAAATATTTCTTAAATTAATATCTTTAAGATATCTGTTAACTTTTTCTCTTAATAACATGTAGAATTAAAGAGAAAAGTCCCGTTGGGCTAGGGACGGACCCAAGGGGGCCCGGTCCCGGGCCCCGACACAAAAAAAAAAATTAGAAAAAATTTTGGGCCCCCTTGCCCAAAGAAAAAAAGAGAAAAAACTTTTATTGGTTATATATATATATATATATATATATATATTTCTAGAGATGCACTTTCTTTTTTCAAAAACTTAGACTCCCTCCTTTTTAATTAGTTTAGCCCAATTATCAACTATCAAACTAAAAAGCTTAACAAAAACAAAACTTTAAAATAAAAAATAAAAAATTCTAGTTAGCCCAATATTAGAGTACTAGCATCAGGTGTTCTAAATGATAAATATTTAGTATTTAGAACACCAAATACCAAAAACACTACTGTATGAGACATTTCAAATGTTATATTAAAGTAGTAAAAATAAGTTTTGGTTTGTGAAAAAATATATATATATATATATATATTTTTTTTTTTTTTTGGGCAATAGCTGATACTCTTAAGAAACAATATTATTTTGTCTTTGTTGGTAAATGATTACATCTTAATGTATTAAGAAATAATGATTTTGTGTATTTATCTTGGTTGATATTTTGTTAGTATTTTTTTTTTCTTATGCTTCGGCCCTAGCTTGAAATCCTAGATCACTCCAGTGACGAGGTAAAACAGAAGTCAGCCCAGCACATGCATTGAATTGAAATTCTACGTAGTCGACCCAATTTCTCTAAACTTTTCGTATACCTATATTTTTAGTGAGTGATTGAGTCGGTGCATGCAATATTGAATATTAGTAATTGGACGGCTCAAATTGTTTAATTAATCTTCCATGCTTAATTTTACCCCCAAAAAGAAAAAGAAAAAATATAGTCTTCCTGATTAATTAATCGGTATATTCTTCTCAAAAAAAAAAATTCGGTGCATTTGTGGAGCCACCTATTTCTAGCTAAGCCTTACGGATGTTACATCAATCTAACGTTTTGTTTAATGGGAATCGGTGTTAATTTCACATTGAAAAATGAGTGTGAGTTTAGGAGGTTTAAAGCATGTACTCTGTATCCAAAAGTTAGACCATTTTGGATATACATCACTGTAAATTTCTTTAAAAAATCTTATTCCCTCTTCCTATGTGTGTGTTAAAAATACTTTTTAGTATTCTAAAAAAAAAAAAGTGGGAATTGATTTTTTGATGTGAACATTTTCTCATGAAAAATTTACATTAAAAATCATTAATGCGTGGGAAGAAAAAAAGAGCTGCAAAGTAATATGCCTGTCATATATTCCACCAAATTTAGAGGCAATAAAACAAATTGATATTGACCAGTGTCATGGTGTGAGAGGAATTTCCCATATATTTGTCGCTGAAAAATTTATAACTCATCACTATCAAGCTCAATTTTTTTGACATTTTAGTTTCAAATATTTTTGTTCTTTTTTGACTTTTTAGCGTGATGGTTTTAATGCTATGATGTTCCCATATCAATAAACGTTATTGGTTGGAGTCTGGTAAATGAGTCATTTTTATGGAGAATATAAAAATTTGTCAATAAAATTAATTACTTTACCATTTTATCATAAAATATTTTTAAAAATAGTTCCTAAATCAATATTATTAAAGCGTTTTTTTAACATGTCGTACATACTTTTAATTTTACATGTACCAACCTAATTTGGCCTACCGTTTGGCAATTATGACTCAAATATGTCCTTTCATTCAGCAGGGCATACTGTCCAAACCCTAGGTTCAAGAGCTATGATAATAGCATTAATGCATTATTGACTTTGGCTTTAGGTGGCATCCATTTAGTGCATTATTTGGCTTCAAGGTTATTCTTTACCATGAAATCGGTCGGGTTAACAGATATTCAATTGGGTATTTGTTAATAAATTATTTTTAAAAAATTTTGATATCACATTTATAAGAAATATAAAAGGTTATAAAAAAATTAATTACTTTTTTTTTTTCATAAAAAGTTTTTAGAAATATTTCTAAACAAATATTCTTAAAACATTCATTAACTTTCGCATTGTCAAATTGGAAATGAGCAATGTTTACCTAAGTTGTTGCATTTTACCATAAGAAACTCAAGAAACTAAAATACTTTCATTAAAAAAATAAAAATAAAAAAAGTTTGAATTCAAGTCAGCAATAAATTTAACTACAAAATTAGCAATGACAAAAATATGGATGGAACTTTGAGACACTATGGTATACAGGGTAGACTCGAATAAGTCACCAACTGTTTTGAAGGACAGTTTGCCATTGAATTGGTACAATGTGATAAAAACGTAGTGTTTAGATTATGAAATGGAAGGAGAATGAAATGAGTTTTATTTTAAATAGAAGGGTAAAATACAAAAAAAAAAAAAAAAAAAATTCCTTTGAGATTTGGACTAATGCCAAAAATACCGAGACTCTTAAAAAAAATCTAATTTGTTCTCTAAAGCACAAACGACACTTTACACTTATTAGAAGCTACCCTTCCCCTCCAACTCCCCGCTTTATTCTCCATCTTTGGTTTCCATCCATCTACCATTAGTTGTACAATACTCCCTAAAGCATATAATTGTCACAATGTAGTCACTGGTAGACCTATATCTATATAGTCAAGACTTTTTTTTTTTTTTTTTTTTTTGAGAAAGTATATAGTCAAGACTAACTATTGGACACATACAAAGGAGCCAATTTTATTTGATGAGATTCAATTATTACACACTGTTGAGACCAATTTATAACACAATTGATGTCAACTTTGCTATCTATCCTGCTGGATGGAGAAGGTGGAGATCATTATTCAAAGAGCTACACAATTAGTAACTTGACCACAAATTAGTTTTTTTTTTTTTTTTTGGGGGGGGGGGGGGGGGGGTAGTGTAAATAGCATAAATAATGTTAAGTTCCATTTGTGATTAGAGAGCAAATTTGATATCTTTTGAAAAAATTTGGAAGCGCCTGGCATTAACATAAACCTCAAGAATGGTTTTTGTATTTTATTCTAATTAGAATTTTGTTGTAAGATGAATAGCATGTAACTTGGAAGCAAAATTTTGCAAGTGGGGTCAATTATCACTTCAAAAAACATGTGTTTATACACACCATGAAGTTGCACTAGTATATGATCATAATTTCCTCAACATAATGTTCCAACTTCCAAGGGAAATAAGGATGGGTTCAAAGAGACAATTGCCTCAGATTCTGTAAACCAATTCTAGGTAGCATCAATGTTTACCTACCATATGGTTACTTATCATTTTCATATGTGTAATTGGCACGGTTGCAGGTATATATTGGCGACTCAATTGGTCAGGTGGCATTGCATTCATCCATAAGTGAGTAATTAATGGAAAATATTTTATGGACAGCAATCAACGAAAGCGAGCTCTCGGTTTATAGATGCAGAAGAATTGCTCAAGACCAACCAAAAGTAGTTGGGATTTAAGAGATTGTCGACTAGGATTTTCTTTCTTATTTAAATCCATCTCATACACAAACACTGCAGTACAATGTTTGTGCTTTAAAAACTGTTTCTCAATACGATAAACTTTTTCTTCAAATCAATTTAAAAAAATCTCCTCCAACTCATTACAGAATAATTTATAAACTCGAATTACAACCTTATAATAAATAAATAAAAAGACAGTTGTTATTTGATGGATAATCAAATAGATTGAGCTTTTGTTTATTTTATTATTATTATTATTATTATATATTTTTATAGTAATTATTTTTATATTATTATTATTATTATGTTCATACAATTTTGGACCCAATACCATACGAACATTGTTAGTGTGGCTTGAATTATGCCACAAGCCCATAAGGGCCAACCAAGCCCAATCCGGCCAAAAAGGTGACCTAATACAAGTTGAAAAAGAATCCCACTTGACCGACTTACATAAAGTAACATATATATATTGCTTTATGAGATAGGCGGCTACATTGCAGAGAAAAGAAAAAAATGTGTAATTCCAATTAACCTAGTTAGCAGTCACATGAGAGAAAAATAGAGAATAGAGAGGCAGTCAGTTTCTATTCTTATTTTTCTGTGAGAGAGTGCTAGGGTGTAATTGGGATTTGGGTTTCTTGAGAGTGTTCTTGTGCACTATTGTATTTTTCCCTGATAATAGTGAAATCCCTGCAACTCCGTGGACGTAGGCAAATTGCCGAACCACGTAAATATTGTCTTGTGCGTGTGATTATTTTTCTTTGATGTGTGTTTTCTCTATTTGTTTTGTTTCTCACAGGTTAGGAATTTTTTGGTTAAATTCCCTACAACTGGTATCAGAACCTAGGGTTAGGTTTGAGTGGGAGCAATGGCAGAGGAAGCAGGAAAGGCGTCTGGAATAGAAAAGTTTGATGGCACAGACTTCGCGTATTGGAGGATGCAGATTGAAGATTATCTCTATGGGAGGAAATTGCATCTGCCTCTTTTGGGGACAAAACCTGAGGCTATGAAGGCTGAGGAATGGGCTCTTCTTGACAGACAGGTATTGGGAGTTATTAGGTTAACTCTGTCTAGGTCTGTTGCACACAATGTTGTAAAGGAGAAGACCACAGCAGATCTGATGAAGGCTTTGTCTGGTATGTATGAAAAGCCGTCAGCAAACAATAAAGTGCACTTGATGAAGAAACTGTTCAATCTGAAGATGGCAGAGAATGCATCAGTAGCACAACATCTGAATGAATTTAACACTATCACAAATCAATTGTCGTCTGTAGAAATTGATTTTGATGATGAGATTCGTGCTTTGATCGTCTTGGCTTCTTTGCCAAACAGTTGGGAGGCAATGAGGATGGCAGTAAGCAATTCTACAGGAAAAGAAAAGCTCAAGTACAATGATATACGAGCTTTAATTCTGGCTGAGGAGATTCGCCGAAGAGATGCAGGCGAAACCTCAGGATCTGGTTCTGCCCTAAACCTTGAGACAAGAGGCAGAGGTAATAACAGAAATTCAAATCGGGGCAGATCAAAATCCAGAAATTCTAATCGGAACAGAAGTAAATCTAGATCAGGCCAACAAGTACAATGCTGGAATTGTGGGAAAACAGGTCACTTTAGGAATCAATGCAAAAGTCCTAAGAAGAAGAATGAAGATGATTCTGCTAATGCTGTAACAGAAGAGGTACAAGATGCATTACTTCTTGCAGTAGACAGTCCACTTGATGATTGGGTTTTGGATTCAGGAGCTTCGTTTCATACCACTCCACACCGAGAAATCATACAGAATTATGTTGCAGGTGATTTTGGTAAGGTGTATTTGGCTGATGGTTCAGCCTTGGATGTTGTGGGTATGGGAGATGTTCGAATATTGTTGCCCAATGGGTCTGTTTGGTTACTGGAGAAGATTCGACATATTCCTGACCTGAGGAGGAATCTGATTTCTGTTGGACAACTTGATGATGAAGGACATGCAATACTATTTGTTGGTGGTACTTGGAAGGTTACAAAGGGAGCTAGGGTATTGGCTCGTGGAAAGAAAACTGGTACTCTGTACATGACCTCAAGTCCAAGAGACACAATTGCAGTTGCTGATGCAAGTACTGATACAAGCCTATGGCACCGCAGACTTGGTCACATGAGTGAGAAAGGGATGAAGATGCTGCTGTCAAAAGGAAAACTACCAGAATTGAAGTCCATTGATTTTGACATGTGTGAAAGTTGCATCTTAGGAAAGCAGAAAAAGGTGAGCTTCTTGAAAACTGGCAGGACACCGAAGGCTGAAAAATTGGAGTTAGTACACACTGATTTATGGGGGCCTTCTCCGGTTGCATCTCTTGGAGGTTCAAGGTACTACATCACTTTCATTGATGACTCAAGCAGAAAGGTATGGGTTTATTTTCTGAAAAATAAATCTGATGTATTTGAAACTTTTAAGAAGTGGAAGGCCATGGTTGAGACAGAAACAGGTTTGAAAGTAAAATGTTTGAGGTCAGATAATGGAGGAGAGTACATAGATGGAGGGTTCAGTGAGTATTGTGCTGCACAGGGAATTAGGATGGAGAAGACCATTCCTGGGACACCACAGCAGAATGGTGTGGCTGAGCGCATAAACAGAACTCTCAATGAGCGTGCTAGGAGTATGAGGTTGCATGCTGGACTACCAAAAACTTTTTGGGCTGATGCTGTTAGTACTGCAGCTTACTTGATAAACCGAGGACCTTCAGTTCCCATGGAGTTCAGACTTCCTGAGGAGGTTTGGAGCGGTAAAGAGGTAAAGTTTTCACACTTAAAAGTTTTTGGTTGTGTTTCTTATGTTCATATTGATTCTGATGCTCGTAGTAAACTTGATGCAAAGTCTAAAATATGTTTTTTCATTGGCTATGGTGATGAGAAATTTGGCTATAGGTTTTGGGATGAACAAAACAGGAAAATCATCAGAAGTAGAAATGTGATATTTAATGAACAGGTTATGTACAAGGACAGGTCAACTGTAGTGTCAGATGTTACAGAGATAGATCAAAAGAAATCTGAGTTTGTCAACTTAGATGAATTGACTGAAGGTACTGTCCAGAAAAGGGGTGAAGAAGATAAGGAGAATGTAAATTCACAGGTAGATCTGAGTACACCTGTAGCTGAAGCCCGCAGATCTTCCAGGAACATTAGACCTCCACAGCGTTATTCACCCACTTTAAATTATCTCCTGTTGACTGATGGTGGTGAGCCAGAGTGTTATGATGAAGCCTTGCAAGATGAGAATTCAAGCAAGTGGGAGTTAGCCATGAAGGATGAGATGGATTCCTTGTTGGGGAATCAAACATGGGAACTAACTGAATTGCCAGTAGGAAAGAAGGCTTTGCACAACAAGTGGGTATACAGAATAAAGAATGAGTATGATGGTAGCAAACGTTACAAAGCCAGATTAGTTGTTAAAGGGTTCCAGCAGAAGGAAGGAATTGACTACACAGAGATATTTTCTCCAGTTGTGAAGATGTCAACAATCAGACTAGTACTGGGAATGGTGGCTGCAGAAAACTTACATCTTGAGCAGTTAGATGTGAAGACAGCATTCCTTCATGGTGACTTGGAGGAAGACCTTTACATGATTCAGCCAGAAGGGTTCATTGCTCAAGGACAAGAGAATTTAGTCTGCAAACTGAGAAAGAGCTTGTATGGCCTAAAACAAGCTCCTAGACAGTGGTACAAGAAATTTGACAGTTTTATGCACAGAATTGGGTTCAAGAGATGTGAAGCTGATCACTGTTGCTATGTTAAGTTTTTTGACAATTCTTACATCATATTACTGTTATATGTGGATGATATGCTTATTGCAGGGTCTAGCATTGAGGAGATCAATAATCTGAAGAAGCAATTGTCCAAACAGTTTGCAATGAAGGATTTGGGAGCTGCAAAGCAAATCCTTGGTATGAGAATCATTAGAGACAAGGCTAATGGTACATTGAAGCTTTCACAGTCAGAGTATGTGAAGAAAGTTCTCAGCAGGTTCAACATGAATGAAGCTAAACCAGTGAGCACACCCTTGGGTAGTCATTTCAAACTAAGCAAAGAACAGTCACCGAAGACAGAAGTAGAAAGGGACCATATGAGCAAGGTACCCTATGCCTCAGCTATTGGCAGCTTGATGTATGCTATGGTGTGTACAAGGCCAGACATTGCACATGCAGTGGGAGTTGTGAGCAGATTCATGAGTAGGCCTGGAAAGCAGCATTGGGAGGCAGTCA
This sequence comes from Quercus lobata, assembly GCF_001633185.2. Classification (NCBI taxonomy): domain Eukaryota; kingdom Viridiplantae; phylum Streptophyta; class Magnoliopsida; order Fagales; family Fagaceae; genus Quercus; species Quercus lobata. The sequence continues at coordinate 32,578,632 of NC_044915.1, read as the reverse complement.
AGTGGATTCTGAGATATCTGAAGGGTTCATCAGATACATGTCTTTGCTTCACAGGTGCAAGTTTGAAACTGCAGGGTTATGTAGATGCTGATTTTGCTGGTGATATTGATAGTAGAAAAAGTACTACTGGGTTTGTTTTTACTCTGGGTGGTACAGCTATATCATGGGCTTCAAATCTACAGAAGATTGTTACTTTGTCTAGTACAGAAGCTGAGTATGTTGCAGCAACTGAAGCTGGAAAGGAGATGATTTGGCTACATGGTTTCTTAGATGAATTGGGTAAGAAGCAGGAGATGGGCATTCTACACAGTGACAGTCAGAGTGCAATCTTCCTTGCCAAAAATTCGGCTTTTCATTCAAAGTCGAAGCACATACAGACAAAATACCACTTTATCCGTTACCTTGTTGAAGATAAGCTGGTAATGCTTGAGAAGATTTGTGGATCTAAGAACCCGGCAGACATGTTGACTAAGGGTGTCACTATTGAGAAGTTGAAGCTGTGCGCAGCTTCAATTGGTCTTCTAGCTTGAGGACAGGAGGATGAGTTGCAGGGATGAGGGATTGTGTTATGGAGGATTGTGGCTGATGTTTGCAGCTTGTGAGCCCTTAAGAGCTAAGGTGGAGCTGATGGAGGAGTTTGCTCGTGAAGCTTGATCAATTCAAGCCAAGGTGGAGATTTGTTAGTGTGGCTTGAATTATGCCACAAGCCCATAAGGGCCAACCAAGCCCAATCCGGCCAAAAAGGTGACCTAATACAAGTTGAAAAAGAATCCCACTTGACCGACTTACATAAAGTAACATATATATATTGCTTTATGAGATAGGCGGCTACATTGCAGAGAAAAGAAAAAAATGTGTAATTCCAATTAACCTAGTTAGCAGTCACATGAGAGAAAAATAAAGAATAGAGAGGCAGTCAGTTTCTATTCTTATTTTTCTGTGAGAGAGTGCTAGGGTGTAATTGGGATTTGGGTTTCTTGAGAGTGTTCTTGTGCACTATTGTATTTTTCCGTGATAATAGTGAAATCCCTGCAACTCCGTGGACGTAGGCAAATTGCCGAACCACGTAAATATTGTCTTGTGCGTGTGATTATTTTTCTTTGATGTGTGTTTTCTCTATTTGTTTTGTTTCTCACAGGTTAGGAATTTTTGGTTAAATTCCCTACAAACATATGGCGGCATCATATAGGTAATTATATAAATAAATAAATAATAATAGAACAAAGGTAAGTGAAAAAAAAAAAAAATGAAGAAGAAGAAGAAAGGCATTCGAGAAGAGAGAGGCTTAGATTTAGTACTAAAACCGATACTATACAAACACGTGGCAATTATTACACATGTGGCTATATCATATAGGATCCAATGTTTAGAACATTAGATTTAAACCTTATCAGTTGTTTATTTAAGAAAAAAAGATTTAAAGTCTTGTGTATTATGGATACTGAATTCAATACGATATAGACATGTTACTTTCTTCCTTTTCAATGCGATTACAAACTTAATTATTGGGACACCAATAGCTGGTACCACAACGATGCCATTTTGTTTAGTCTCTTTACAAGCATTCGGTGTCAATATTAATGATGAAATCAACTGATCAATAAATTGAACCAAAAAATCAAAACGTAGAACCAAAAGATTACCCACAAGGACAAGCAATTGGTATTCTACGAAATTCATAATTGCTAGCACCTACTATCTAAGAATTCGCAAACGTGTATGTCACGTTCTTAGAAAAGCCAATAAGTGTACAGATTAGCTACATCAAGCTCGTGTACTTACTATCTATAACATTTACGCTCAATATGTGAGTGACGCCTCCAAAAATTTTGTCCAGGGTCAATATGAAGATAAATTTTGAGGTTTTTGTAGTGTTCTTATTACAATTTTTTTTTTTTTTTATGGTATAGAAGAACAAAATATAAATTATAAGTTCATTTGACATTTTTTTTTTTTTTGAGAAATGGCATATTGTTTCTTAATAAAATGAACATACTAATTATTGTTACTAAGATTAAAATTTGAAAATCATCTATTGTTTCTAAATACAATAAACATATTAATTATTGTTGTTAAGTGAACTTTAATTATTATTACTTAGAATACTTTAATCCATTAGTTTATGTCTTTACTCTTTATAGTTATTTTATTTAATAGTCCAACTCAACTTTGACAACAATTGTCCTTTGTAATTGTATTAAGAAAATTTTTGTTGTGTTCCTATTTGCTTTTGTCTTCACTCAATAACTCTCTCGTCCCATGACCTTTGTCTATTTATTTTAAAAGCACCAATTTTCTAATCATATAATTGTCTTTTAATGTTAACATTTGCTACCTACTGATTAACTGGCCCACATCCCCAATCGTCAGTCCCCACCTAATAAATAACAAATTAAAAACATATTCAGATTCAACTACTCTACTCACAAATTTTGTCAAAAGTATGAATTAATTATAACTTTATTTATATGTCAAAGTAAAGAGGACAATTAATTTTTTTTTTTTGGTCAAATTTGTTAAGGTCTAAATGAGCTTTTCTTGAAGTTTAAGATCATCAAATTTCTACTTTTGATGTTGGGCTTACTATTTTTTCCTCCTCAAATTTAGATCAAATTTGTTTGCCATTGGGCTTTTTTAAAAATCTTTTTTGGTGTGTTTAAAAATACCAATATATTATCATGATGAACATATTCAAACTTATTTTAATTGGACTTAATAAAAAAAAAAAGATTGGGCCACGGGTTCAAAATTTTATTTCAGAGTCAAAACAAAATTATTTTAAAAATATTATACATAATTCTTTCTTTTCTTTTTCGCCAGCTCAGGGGTTCATTTGAACCCCACTCAGCTCCACTTGGTGCCGCCCCAGTCATGTCCCGATGGGAAAAAAGGGGGTTCCAATGATGTGGTAAAACTAACCCACTAGTTTCGAAATAAGTTGATGGAAAAACTCTAGGGTGGACTCTAGAGGATTCTAAATCCCTTATTCATGCACCAAGTTTTTTTTTACCAATTTTTTTTTTTTAATTACATACAAAATTTCTACCTGGATCTCAAATTTTACCAATCCTTAAAGCAAGTATAAGTGGTATTTAAGTTGAAGCGAGTTGGGAAATTCAGACATCAGAATTATTGATTGCTGACTTGCTGATGAAGCACCATTGGCAAATGTTTTAATTTTGTGAAAGTTAGTACCAAGCAAAACTATCTACCACTAATAATAAGTAACAATAATTCTCTAGTTGTAATGAATTTAGTGCAGATAAAGCAGCATAAAAATTATATCCGGAATATGCAAGGCCCTGAAAACATTGAAACTAGTATCAGACTGGATCCCTAGGCAAACAATTCTCTTTCATAAATAGGATGGCTCAAACTTTTAACCTGTCTAGTACTTCCTATTATCTTACAAATTCCTTCTGAGCTACCGCACTGTTGCATTGCATGTTGCAACTTCAGTCTATATTTGTTGTCAGAGCTACCGCACTGTTACCACTGGTGTATAGCATAATCCAAAAGCCAAATAATTTGCTGTCAGAAACTCTATGAATCGTTGATGCTGGCTGGGACCCCAGTGCAGCTTTCCAACTTTAGTCCTGTGTTTGGAACTATAAAAAAAAGGTATTCAATATGTGTCAGGGACTCAGGCATACTGACACTGAAACGGTGTTTAATGGATTTTTTTTTTTTTTAAATAACTATAAAAGCCAGACTATTTTATTAATTAGTCAAAGTTTGAAACTATTTTGAAACGGTGTTTAATGGATTTTTTTTTTTTTTTAAATAACTATAAAAGTCAGACTATTTTATTAATTAGCCAAAGTTTGAAACTATTTTGAAATCTAACAAATCGAGTGTTTTATTATCGATTTTGGGTTATAAATCGAGTACGTTATACTCGATTTCCAGTTGCACCAATAGCTGAGTTGGAGGATTTGTCCACGTAGGCTTGGAAATCGAGTCTAATAGACTCGGTTTTTGTTCATAGAAATCGAGTCTACTGGACTCGGTTTTTGTTCATAGATATCGATTATGTCATACAGAAATTGAGCCCTATGGACTCGATTTAGTAACGCAGAGATCAACAAAACCTCTATCATGCAGAGATCAACAACTAGAGATCAAAATGCAGAGATGAACAACAAAGAAGAAAGAAAAGCAACGATGCAAAACCCAGCAACCCAGGCACCAATTTTGACCAAACCTAGGCGGTGAAAGCTTCAGGCAATGGAAATCGGATTGGACGTGTGGTTTCTCGCCGCCACTCCAATGGAAGAAAGAAGCAACGATGCAAAACCCAGCAACCTAGGCGCCGATTTTGACCAAACCCAGGTGGTGAAAGCTTCAGGCGATGGAAATCAGATTTGACGTGTGGTTTCTCGCCGCCGCTCTAGTGGAGGAGAAGAACACGTTGGAGTGGAGAGTGAGTTTGATTTGTTTTGGATTTGATTTGTTCATGGGTTTTTGGGGCTTGGAAGTGGAGAGTGGGACGACATTTTGAGAAGGTAAAAAAAGGAAAGGAAGAACAAGAAAGTTGCTCAGTTGCTGAAGCGAAACTAAATCGAGTCCTATGGACTCGATTTTCTAGATGTTTGAACTCAAGTCCGTTTGACTCGAGTTCTATGTCTACGTGGACAAATTTCCACATCAGTTGCAACATGATGTCGAAATCGAGTACAATAAACTCGATTTGCTACAATGATATCGACTCTCACAAACTCAAGTTATTAGTTTCCTAAATAGTTTGAAAACGTTGCTAACTAATAAAATTGTTTGGGTTTTGTAGTTATTTTGAAGAAAAAAATCCATGTTTAATCCATAAAAATTTTGTTTAAACACTATAATACGTATTTTTACATATTTTTTCACCAACAGGTATTTTCATAAAACTTAAACAACGTTACTAGAAATCTCTTACTAAACAGGCCCACCATCTTCCATTTTAAACACTTAAGATGCAAGGAATATGATGCTTCAGTGTGTGTACATCTACAAAGACTAGAAATATCTCCAATAAGCATTACCATCAGTGTGCCACATGCCAAATATTTGGCATTTGGTACACTAAACACCAAAAAACACCTTATATGAGGTGTTTTAAATGCTAAAACATTTGGCACAAGTGAACAATACCATTCCAAATTTGGAATGGTATGAACACAAATGCCAAACCAAAAATAATAATTTTTTATTCAACTTTTTCTCTCTCCTCTCAATTCTTTATTTGCATTTTTCTCTCTTTCCCGTCTTCCTCTACCTTTCTCTTAGCCCTTCTTTCTCCTCTCTCCCTATCTCAGCCTCTCTCTCACAAGCTGCTGATCTCCGCCCACAGTCGATCTCGCCATGGTCTGCTTCGCCTAAAGCCACTTATCACGATGGTGGCTCCGTTCACTTCTTCTCCCTTCCGTTTCAAGTTCTTTCTCTCATTTCTCTCCTTTTATTAGGTTGTATAAATGGAGTTGAGGGGGCGATATAGGGTCGGCGTTGGTTTCTAGTTGCTTGGCTATGTATATTAGCTTTATTGGTGGCAGCGATGAGTTTTGTGGGTCGTTCGTGGGTTGCGGGTTGTTGGGTTGTATGGGTTGTTCGATTTTCCAGTGGGTTGACATTTGTTTTGGGTTAATTTTTATTCATCTCTTCATTTTTTATTTGAAGTTTTCTGTTGATTTTGAGGATTCTTTTTTAAGTAGTATTGAGCAGTGGTGATGGCTGGTGGATTGTTTTTGGTGGTTGTGGGTAGTACCTGTGGGCAACAGTGGTAGGTTGTACTTGTGGGTGGTGGTGGCGGGCTGTGCTAGTATTTTGGTGGTGCAGGGTTGTTTTGATGGTGGTTGGTTGTACCTATGGGTGGTGGTGGGTTTGCAATAATGGTGGGTGTGGTGAGGGTGGGTAGTGGGTGGTGGTGGGGAGTGGGTGGTTGTTGTGGACTGCATTTATTTATTTGTTTTGTTTTTTTATATTGTACAAGTATTTTTAAATTGTATATTATTTTAATATATAGAATTAAAGAATAAAATATGTGATATATGATAAATTATAAAATAGTATATTAAAATAATAAAGTAGCATTTTTAGTCTGTTCAAATAGCATATTAATAAAACATCTGATGGTAAATGCTCCGAGGAAGGAACTTGTAGAAGTGGGTGAGGCCATAGAGAAACGGTTGGAGTAATCAATGTGTTGTGTGGATTGGATACTGTGAAATAAATGATGGCCGAAAGAAAGGCTGTAAGCAGTGGGCCAGTAACTTGACACAGACTGATTTGAGTCACGGACTGATTGAGTGGGAGAGTATAGGATAAAACATGCTTCTTAATAAAAAAAATGAGGTTAAAAATTATAACGATGTATGGTATGTACACTATCAATGGATTATTTAGCAAAATAGAATTAATAGGGATTTTATTAAAAAATAACTATAAAATTCAAACTATATTATTAGTTAGATAAGGTTTCAAACAGATTTCATTTAAAACAAATCGAGTCTAAAGGACTCGATTTTGCTCTGAGAAAATCGAGTGTTAGACACTCGATTTCCAAGTGAGTATGGAAATCGAGTATGAGACACTCAATTTCTAAGTGCAAATTCACTGGACAAAATCAAGTGCAGAGAACTCGAATTGTTAGAAACCAAATATGTTTGAAACGTTGCCTAACTAATAATATTGATTGGGTTTTATAGTTATTTTTTAATAAAATCCAATTAGTAGCTGTAACATTATCAGCAAATTAAAAGACAAAACTACGCAATGCTTTTCAGTCACAAGCAATTATATTTGGTGCTGTGTTCAATATTGTTCTCTAGACATTGGAGGGGCATTATCCTTCAAAGTAGATGTGCCCACTCCTTTAAAGATTCCCAGTTGTTCCTTCAAACAAGTGTTCAAGTTTTTTATCATAAATTCTGTAGATACTATTTTAATCTAGTATTGAAACTAATAGTCTCTAAAACTTGACCAGCAAAGAAACAAATCAATGAGAAATTCCTATGTATTTGAACATATACAAAGGAGTGACAACAGCATATTAAGGAGTATATATTTTTGTACATATTGAGAACTATTAAGCAAGGAAACATCTGAGAAGAACAAAGATAACATATCTAATAAATAGAAGAGATGTGTGTCCATAACTAGGGAATCACTTCATCCAGCTTTTAGTAGCATCAGAAGCTCAATCACTTCAGCTTCAGTAGCATCAGATGCCCAAATACATACAGCAACATGAGATCGGTTCAGAAAATGCAGCCATCACAACAAATAACAATGCTGAAAAGAGCCCATATCAGCAAAGATTTGCAGAACATAATATATCAGGTTCATCTCCATTAATTAAAAACCATATACTAGTCAGGAAAGAGTGGACAACTGACCCCATCTGCCAGAACCAGTTGCCAAGTACCCTTTCAATTTCATTGATCATAACAAAAAGTATACTTCAAATTATGCAGGGAAACAAAACATGAAGACAATGAATAGCTTATCTCATATCAATATCAAAGAACTAACCCTTTATAAACAATTTTTAGTCCCTACAGTCAACAGAGCACAAAATCGCTTACATATAAATCAAACTATGAACTAATTTACAAAAAAGAATAATGATTCTAAACAATTTTTAACAATCTCCAATAAACAAATTTGAGATCAAAATACCCTGGCAGAACTCTGCCAAACCTCAACATATTGCTGATCCTTCCTAGTCACAAACATCTTATTCCCTCCAAAACCCAAATTTGTTATCTTGGAACCTCCCATATCCTTCACTCTCCCCATCAAGTTCTTCCTAAACACCCTATCATCCAACCCATCTTTACTCTTCTTTGAAGACCCCATCAGTACCTCACTCCACAGCTCCAAATCCCCTCCCTTACTACAAAACACTTGATTCCCATGACTCTCAATCTTGCACCCAACACCTTCCTTCTTCCCATTCACCGCTTTCCTCTTATCCCCAAGACAAAGCCATGGATCCTCAGCACCCATTTTCCGCAAATCCGCAAAGGAAACCTCGCCGGAATTCACACCAACCTTGAAAATCCCTGACAAGTTATCGGAAACCGTTACATCCGAAAAGCAATCAACTTTCTCCTTCAGCTCCCAAACCACACTCCCAGTCCTTATATCCCAAAACTTGACATTACCCAATACACCTTGAATCCCACTGTGAGACCCAGATGCCATTAACAAGCTATAACTCGAAACCCAACTCAATTTCGATGCCGGTATCGCCGAATCAATCTGAGCACCGTAAATTTCATTATGACCAATCTCCATCACCGAATTCAATGTCTGCAAATCATAAACCAAGATCGAATTCGAGTTTCGCCGACCCGATTCGAAGCTGGCAAACAAGAACTCCGGCGAGGACCCGATTGCTTGGACAGTGGAGCTAGATTTCGTCACGTTCTCCCAATTCAAGCTCTCTTTCACTGACCCATTTTCGAGGTCGAGAATCTGGAGCCCCGAGAAATCGGTGGCACCGGCGGCAGCCACCGACGGCGAAATCGATAGCAAAGAGTCCACCGCCGGGAATTGAGTCAAAATCGTTGACTTTCTCCTCAGGGACCAATCAAAGGAGGTGATCTTGCTTCCGTGCGCCACATGTACGGACCCGAACGGCGTGGTGGAGATCGCCGACGGTGAATCGCGGCCGTTGAGGGGCAGAATCAGCGATTTCTCGAGGTTAAAGACGTCGAATTGTGAAGGGTTGGAGAGAGAATTGAGGATTAGGGTTTCGATGCCGTAGAATTGGGATTCGGAGATTAGGTCTTGGAGGTCGAAAGCTTTTGCCTTTGATGGAAGATTACCGGTTCTGAGGAGAGAGAGGATGATGGAGAACAACTCGGGGTCGCGATCGATGAAAGGCACCAAGTCCGACTCGGAAACCCTAGAGAACAAGGATTTGGCGCCAGCTAGGGTTAGGGTTTGTTTTGTGGTTTGGAAGATTTGGCCACCCACGTTAACAGTGACGATGTTTGAATCGCCGCCTTTGGCTTGCCGAAACCCGTTTGGTACAGCCAAAGGTGGCATCTTTTTTTCTCTACAAATATTCCCAAACTGCCCTTGGGAAATGGAATTCCTGGATTTCTGAGAAAGATAATGGAAACTGGAAAGTGAAATTCTTTAGTTGCTGGGATTTTTGAAGAAGTATGTGGGGATTCTATTAAGTATTAAAGAGGAGAAAGAAGGGTTTGGTTCTATAAGGTGAAAAAAAGAATTTGGTGAAGAAGGAACTCGTAAATTGGTCAACAATAGAAAATATAAATAGTTTATTGAGTGTATGTTGAAGTTAATTTTGTTTTTTGAGAAAATGTAGCCGTCCAAGTTGGACCCTATATTTGGCACGTTGAGGAAGCACAGCCTGAACTGACGTAGTTGGCAGGCAGCTGAGTCTGAGTGTGTGGGCAGGCAGCTCACATGTTTTATTGATTTATAATAATAATAATAGTAATAATAATGTGGTTAGTGGTTAAAGAATTATGTTATTTTAAACACAATTTAACAACTTGACAAGTTGTGCCTTAACATTTTTAGAAATTTATTGTTTACCTTTACAGTACTAGGAATATAATTGTGAAATGAAAATTGTTATGTTCATAACATTTTTACAACAAATTTTAGGTGACAGGTTAATAGTACTAATTTGAATTTATTATTTAAATTACTTTTTTGTCCATTAATAATCGCTAATAACAACCTGTCATTTAAAATTTATCGTGAAAAATGTTATGGACATATATTTCACGTGTGAAATAGTGTTAGTAAGGTAACCCAAATATCATGGAATTATAGTGACAAATATAGTTGGTAACAAGATAATTTTTGATTGTTTCTATTTTGCCTACGTGAAAGAGGGAGATACACTTTTATTTTGAGAATTTTCCATCATAAATCAAAAACAAAACCAAAAAATAAAAAATTAAAATGAAATCCATCACAACTAAAAAAAAGGTCTTATAAAAAAGAAGTGTGAGATTTTGTTGTGACCATAAAAAAAATCTTTTATTCTTCATCAGGGCATCTAGCAACTTGACTCTGCAATAAATCTAAAGATATATATATATATATATATATTTTACAACTGCAATCAAAGTGGTATGTTATGAAATTGTGATTGGTGTTAATAAAGTAGAGTGATGTTACTTAATTACAACTTATCTAATCAATAATTGTAAAAAAAATTGTGGCTAAACATTTTTACTCTATTTGTTCACTCTAAAGTAATTAATGGCAATTTATTTTGTGATTTCAAAAGGTTTCATTTATCTTTACATATTTCACTTTATATTCATATTTCTTTTTTTAAGAATTATAATTCATACATGTGAATGAATCATAATCATCTAAGATTTTAATATATGAATTACATTTATAAAAAAAAAAAAAAAAAATCTAAAAACTCAATAACAATTTTATTACAATTTGAATGTTTTAAAATCATGATCAAAAAATAAAAAACAATTGTACTGAAGTATAAAAGTGTAATTTTTAAACTATAAGTTAACAATCTAAATATATATATATATATAAAAAGTTAAAACTTAAAGAAAATCCAATTAGATTTCAATTGTATTCTCAATTTTGTGCCACATGTCCCATCTATTTTTTAATTTTTATGCAAAGTGAATTATTGAGTATAAAAATCGAAGAGTCCAAATCGAATTGGAGTCCAATTTTGCACCACGTGTCCATCTAATTTTTTTAATTTTTGTGGCAAGTGGAATATTGAGTACAAAAACTGAAGAGTCTAATTCCCATTAAATTATAAATCATATATATAAAATGATAAATCATTACATATTTTAGAAATGTATGATTTAAAAAAAAGGTATAAACTAATACCATGTATAATTTGAATCTCTTCTAAAAAAAAGTATAATTTGAACCATGTAATTGTGATTGTTTTTAATTGTAACTATGCATATGCACAAGGTTATACACTAGTTTAAATTAAATCCAAACCACAAATAGCTGAAGTGTAGTTTCCTCTTATTATCTTTACATAAGATTTTTTGGTTAGTTGTGTAGAAATTAAATTGGTTATGGCCATCTCTACCAGGCTACCCACTCATAGGTTAGGGTTCAAGATCTAAGTGTTCATTCGAATTAGCTTTTTGTTGATTTAGTAAAAAAAAAAATATATATATATATATATATATATAGTTGTTTCTAGAAAAAAAAAAAAAAAAAATAGACCTCTAAAAATCTATATATAAGCATACAAGTTAATAGGCTCCACCAAAAAAGCCAAACCAAACACAGTGAGCTGGGTCGGCCAGATTTGTCAAATGAGTCATGAGCCCATGAGACATGGTTGAAGATAGATATATAGCACCCACAGATTTCGGTCTCTGTCTAAACTAGATGAATGGCACGGCATGGCATCTACAGGATCCCATTCTTTGTTCGCAAGCTTAGTTCTGAGAAGGAAAACCATCAAGATATGCGTGTGTGGGAGGTACAGCTTCTGGGATCAAAGAATATGAAACATTCTCTAGAAGAAAACCATCAAGATATATGCGTGTGGGAAAGTACAGCATCTGGGATCAAAGAGTCTGAACCTTTCCTTGAGACCCTATATGGTATAGTTACATGGAAATCTGAACCTCATTCACATAAGTCTTCTATCACCGCATGAATGAATTTCTACTTAATGCCATGTTCAGCCCTTATGAAACTGTGGGCCAATAACCATAAGCTTTGCAATAGATTTTGTACATTCTGTGATATTCTTAGATGCCAAATTCTATCATTAACAGTGCTGTTTATTTGTTATTACTATTATGACTGTTCTATTGTCATCAATATATTACATCTGAAAAGAGCTGACGACAAAAACATCTAAAGGCAGCTGTTAATTTCAACCTCAAGTAAGGGAAAAACAAATATACATTATCTATAGTCCATACATGTCATGACAAAGTCTGCCTATTTTCAGGCCAGGGGCTACAAAAACAGCCTTCATACCTGGGTCAGCAATGCAGTAGACCTTCCAATTAAATCTAAAACTTCTCTTCAATTGGATTCAGCAATTATGGTGCTGGGTTGCTGCAAACGGGTCTGTAATCCAAAGCCATCCTGCTAAGTCCTGCAATTCTCTGTGACCATGGAGGTATTGAGTGAGATGTGTATACTAGTTAGCTGACACCTGGCTGCATCATAGGGAAGAAAGACCAATCCTTGGTTGGAACACCCTCCTTCCCAACAACCTTCTCATTCGCCCACCAGTCCGAGACAACATTAGGCTTACAAGAGTCTCCTCCATCTCTATTGTCAAAATTGAATTCTTTAGCAGAACCAAGAGTGATGGACCGATGTTTCTGATGCCTCTCTGTCTCCTCCCCATCAGCAGGAGCTTTCTCTGGAGCATCATTGGAAGTTTCACCAACACGGCACTCATTACATTCCACAATCTCATCAGCAGCATTGCTTCCTTCAGCAGTTGTAGCATCTTTTAGAGATGCTGATACAGCTTCTGCCAAAGGCAATGAGTTCTTTCCAACACATTTTACAACATCTTCCGTACTTAGCTCAAACGACACCCTATGATTAACAGCAATCCCATTATCCCGCCTTCCCTTGTCTGGACGTGAGTGTAATATAACTTCAGACATCTGACGGTTGAGGAGAAAACTATCACGAGATGTGGGCCTTACAGCATCTGGTGTCAGAGAACCCGAACCTTGACGTGATCCCCACTCATGGTTGGATAGCTTTTCAAAGTTGAAGAGCTTGGGAGGGTCACCTGTTCGGAACTCTACGATGAGGGGACCACCCCCAGCAAACTCATGATCAGGGAAAGGAGATGAGGTACCTGAACCTGAGATGCCAGAGCTTGGGGATATTAGTTGACCAACAGGGCTTCCAGGGTGAAGTTGATAAGAGTGGAACTCATAATGGGATAACGGGAATCTCTGACCAGCCTCACCATTACGGAGGTTGGGATCAAGCAGCTGAGCAAATGGCACCTCAGGTGAGGATGGTGTAGTCAAGTGGACAGACTCAGGAGGTGGAGTGAAAGGAGCAGTTGATGGTTCAGTAGTAAAAGCTGAGAAAGCAGGTGGTGAGACTAACTGAGTTTCATGGGCATAAGGGCCTATGGAAAAAATTGAGGCAGGCCCACCTGGGGAGTACATATTGGCAGAAATAGAAGTGAGCGACAATATACCCACTGGAGATTGTGCAGCAGAAGGAGGTTCTGATTGAAGGAATGATGCGGGAGAAGAGGGAGGTGCAACAAAGGGAAGTACTAGTGCTGGTGCTTGGATTGGATTTTCAGCAGCTGAAACATCAGCTCTAGGGGCTGTTGTTTCAGGAACAAGGACAGCATGCCCAATTCGCTTTTTGTGTTTAGGAGATCCAAAACACCAATACAAGCTCCACCAGCTTCCCCATCTTCTCTTCTGCAAGTAACCAAAGATTATGAAAAAAACATGATTAAGTACAAGAAAAGTACCAGCTTCCCTCCATATCAACAAATTGACATCGAATTCAAAGTAAATTTCAGCCCTTAGAATAAATAAATAATGACATCCAACAGGAATATTTCAATAAAATCCTACATTTATCTTTAAAGTTTAAACTAAGAAAATTGAGGGATGTTAAAACTTAAAACATGATATCTCATGTCTCTAATATTTTGCAAAACCATAGGTGAATTGAGGAGTAAATACAGAATGTTTTAATTGCAAACATATCATGAAAAACCACACCATCATTTAGCACCATCTGGAGTTAAAAGACTAATCACCACTTTGAAGTTTGAAAAATGCCCCTGTATATTTTGAAGCCAAATAGGCCACAAAAGAAAACAGGAAAAACTCAATGTTATCAGACATCTAAATGCCTGCTTGTTACAATCAAGTTCAACTTAAGAGTACTCTAACCATTTAGGACTTCCTTATTTTCTTCCTGTGAGTACAACCATTTTTCACTAAGAGAAGATGCATATACAGCGAAATTCAACATCTCCAAAATTGCTTGCTCAGAACCACAGACGTGATGACACTAGTACAGATGTGCTGACTTGGTAGATGACGATTAGTTTCAAAATACAAAAACATCTCAAGCAAACACAAAAGTGCACTTCTTATCATCAAACTTACTGCAGGAAGTTTGTCCAATGAATAACTAAAGCACTGCCCCCGCTCCTTTTTTTTTTTTTTTAAATTAAATTTCTTTTGGCTTGTTTAAAAAAGCAACATTTCTCGTACACTCATGGATCAGCAAACTTTTGATTGCAAATGTATTCAAATCCATATATACTGTAAAATGGCCTTCCTTATTAAGGGAGCCACCCATAATACCCAGATATATAAAACGTTTAGAAAAATTAGCCCAGCAGCTCAAGCCCATCACTAAAAAATTTGATCTACAACCCCCGGGAGAAAAAAAAAAAAAAAGAGAGAGAGAATTATACTAAGAGCCACAACTCTGAGCCTAATTCTAACTGTTTTGTTCCGAAGCAAAGATATCCAAGACATGGTTTCTCCTATTCAGACATTCACGGCCAAGATCTTGAATATATAGATTATTTCTTTATTTTCCGATTGCCTAAAGATTCTACAACACCAATTCTCCCGTGATACACATACCCTCTAGAATGAAGTGCAGTTCACACCATTCTTCCCATATATAATTCAAAAGTCGTCTCTGTATTACAACGTCCATCACAGTGACTCTGCCTCTACAGAGACACATTTCATGCCTTTTAGCAAACCTTTTCTTCTACTTACCAACAGTACAGTAAAAAGGCACAATTCCAATACTTTCACAAACTTCAACAGCAATTCTTACAAACCCAGAATGTCAGGAACATAATCTAACCTAAAAAGGCAGACCAAAAGCTACTTCTTAAACTGTGCAAATTCATTTACCACAAACCAAAGCATCATACTTCCTCATCAGAAAGTCAACCTTCTATTAAGACTACACAAAAGAATTCCAAAACACCGTTCACTTAGCTCTTTGGAAAACACTTTCACTGCTTCCCAAAGCAGAATTTGCACAGTTTTTTCTCAAAAAACAAAACAAAAATTAAACTTTTTTCAAAAGCCAACCAAACAGTGGTTGATTCATTACCGTGAAAACTCAATAATTTAAAAAAAAAAAAAAAAAAACCAATAATTACTATACGATTAAATAAAAAGGCCAAAAGAATAAACCAAGAACCAAACTCAAACAGATCTTAAATCTCATATTTAAAACTACACCAAACCAAAAAAAAAAATCAACTTTTTAAATCAAACATACTGACCCAATTCCAATTCAAAAGCTAAAGATAAACAAGATTGGATTTTTAAAAAGATTTTATACCTGAACTGTGTCTTGATGAACACGATTCTCAGTTGTTGAAGCGATCGCAGTAGCAGCAGCGCTTATAGTCTCCAAAGCGTTGTTTAGAGCTCTTGAATCTCCATTCCCACTTCTCATCTCCGCTTTTCTCGATCAAAAAACACTTACTTTTTCATTCACAAATATGAAAATTCTTCTTTTCTTTTTTCTTTTTTTTTTTCCTTTTTCTCGGCCAAGAAAATGCAAATTTTCTCGGGAAAACTAGGAAGAAGATTGGAGAGCTTAACAAAAACTGAACACAGAAATTAAAATGTAATGAAAAACAAAATGTTTATATATAGAAAGTATTTAATTTTGAGTAAGTAACGCTCTTGAGGTCAAACACGGCAATGACTTGGTTTCCATGTGATTATTCAAGACCAAGGTTTATTCTTTATAGGGGCCTATTAATTTTTTTTTTTTAATGTATTAAGCACTATTCAATTTTACATAATTATCCCTCTATTTTTTTTTTTTTGGAGAAAATTTTATCCCTCTAGTTTTAATTTTGAGAAGCCTAGGATTATGGTACATGACAAAATAATTGAGTGACATAAGTTTGCATTATGCATGAATCTATATTAATTCTTAGTGTGCATGGCCTTGTTGTGCCTAAAGTTAAATCATAATCATTAAAAAATTATGGGCCATAGAACAATTCTTTTTTAAATAAAATGAAGCTTGTAATTACCAAGTATTCCTTAATTATTCAAAAACATAATTGTGAGTTTTTTTTTTTTTTTTTAAATTGGACTTAATCAAATAGTAGATTGGACATTAAGGTAAACCAAATGTGGCCTTGTTAATTCAACCTTAACATGGGGTCAAAGACTAAAAATAAAAAATAAAAAAATTTCTAAGGAAAAAAAAAAAACTTATTTTTAATAATGAGTTAAAAATCACATATGGGTGCACTTTTTCTTTTAATATACGTAAGCTGTTGATTGTAATAGCGCCTTGCTGTTTAGGGTAGTTTGGTCCTACTGATTGGACAACTAGCACTGTATTTTATCATCAAAGCAAAAGAAAAATATTTAATACTCTGTGTTTGATAAATAGGAGTAGTTTTTATAGTTGCGTATTGATTATTGATTAGTGATTATTATTATTGTTTTACCGAGAAAGCTTTTGTTTTTTTGGTTTTGGGGTTTTGTCAAAATGTGTGTGCACGTGTGCACATCCACTTCTCGATGGCTTTTGCTTTCGTGCGCAACATCTCACACACCCTAATAGATTGGGTCCCATACGCAAAAAAAAATTCTCCCCTTTTACCAGCCACCACTTTAAAACTAAAACTTGCACGGTTGGTCTATCTATGACTCTCTCTCTCTCTCTCTTTGAACAAAGCCTTTTTTTAATCTCTCTGAAATTGATGCCCCAAAGGGTCTTTCTCCACTCTTTCCCTGGCATAGAAAAAGACCCTCTAATCCCCTGTTTTTTTATTACATTTTTTGTTTTCACACTTTAGGAGAGTGAAATATCTATATCATTGTGGAAAAAGAGCCTTTAGGTCCAACTCTTTTCACACATTGACCCTTTTTTTTTTAATTTTTTTACATATTTATGATTCACTAGATTTTACGCGCTATACTTTATGGTGCTTTCTTTCTCTCTTTACTTTTTTATCCCAAAAGATGTGATTTCCTTTTGTTCAATTCCATGTGAAAAAGCCTAATCAATACTCTAGCTCTTTGGGTCCACCCAAACATATGTGCCACAACTAGATATTTAACACAGCACGCATAAGCGCTAGGCTTTTGGGGTAGGTTAATGTGGTCATGGCCCTACCAAGAATAACAATAAATTTTTGGAAAGGAATATGATTGGGGTATGTATCAATGAGGAAACACATTAAGCTTTATAGTATGCTTTGTGATGAGCCATTGGTATATCATATAGGCCATATTTTAGTTTCAAACATTTTTTTTAAGGGAAACAAATTGTCATATATTTTAAAATTGAATTGGAGTTAAACTTGTCAAAGAAATGCGATTAGTGAATAATATATATGATGAAGTTTGATTATAAGGCCTTGGACTGAGGCCCCAGATAATGTTTTGAATTAGAAGCACTGAGCTACTTTTGACCTGGAGTAGTTCATAATCTGCACAACTTGTGATTAAGGCCTCCTAACCGCATTTGTCATTTTCCAATTATTGCATCCATTTGTTTATAAGTCAAAATGTAGTAAGAAAATTGTTCAAGTTCATGCTTTCCTAAAAATTTTACCCTAGATTGCTGGAAAGGGTGAACAAGAAAGTGGGATTTCATTAACCAAACACCTAGCCAACAAGTCAGGTCAGGTGGGTTTAGATTTAACCTAATCGAGTAGCGGTCGAGATGAGCCTAACTAAAATGGATTTTTATTTTGATAACAACGATCTAGTAGTTAATGAATCGGCTCAACCAAAATCACTCATATTCTCCTTTTGTATTTCTTTCAATATAACCCCCAAAAAATGGTAAATGTTCAAAGTAAGATTTACATTATACACAAATCATTAAGTTTATAGTCGGATAATTAACTCTAATATTCTAACAGTCCAAAAATTACATTAATAAGGAAAAGAACATGTATGCAGCTCTTATATATATGAAACATGAAAACCTATCAAGATAACTAAATATATAAAGCTTTCAAAATAAGATATAACATGCTTCGTAAAGAAATAAAAAGAAAGTCTTTAATGAACTTACAAAAAAATTTACTCAACGTTAGTAGTGACTCAAATATTATCTATATATATATATATATATATAATTGAGAATTGTTAGCCAAGTTGGCAAGTAACATTATTGGTATTTCATTTATAATATATAAAATCAAATATAACTTTAATACACGCGCACACGTGCATACATATACATATACATATACATACATACATATGTGTACTGGGTCAAATATCGACAGGGTAGAATAGGGCAAGGCCACGTAGAAAAGAAGCTTAAACATAATTGCAAGGTTGGAAATGATCATATAACTAAGGCCAAATGAATGACAAGTTACATTAATTTAGTGGAGTTCCCAAATAGTTATAAGGAAAGTGGGTAGTTATTTTGAAGAATTAGTAAAAAAAATACCTCTAGTGGTTACCTAAGGCATCAGACATGAAGACACGTACTAAGTAACCGAGAGCAACAAGGTGGCAGTTGCCTAGAATTGATTAAGAGAGGTTATTAAGCCTTGTTAATAACAAGACACTTGGCGGTGGATAGACAACCAAGAAGCAACACGTGGAAAAGGAAATCAAGCATAATTGTTTAAGTCTCAAGTAAAAATAGGGTTTGATTCTACAAGGAAAAAACACCACACACAAGTACACAACCAATAACACACCTAAGCACTTTCATGATCAATTGTACTTAGATTCTTAGGAGATATAATAGTTCTTAGGCAAATCAAGTAGTCCTTAGGCTTTGTAATAGACTTTATGCATGCAAGTTCATTTCCTTTATACTCGTGATCTTATTAAATAAAGTATTTATCAAGTTTGATACAATATCTAGTTTTCCATTTAATTTTTATTTGAATTGCTGCTTGATTCAAATCAATTTAGCATTAGGATAATCGTTTAGGCTTTAATCTGTTATATTTCTTGCAATTTACTTTACTTCAATATGACTTGCTCTGGACTAGTTTAACTCGAGCATTTCTTAAAAAATCTCCTTAAGTGAGGTGTTTCCAAACCCCTACCCTAGTCTACGAAGTCAGATTATCACTTCAAGAAGTTAGTCTTATCATCTTAACATCACTTCTAGCAACCTGGAAATAGTATTAAGGGACTAAGTTTAATTAAAAATTAGTTTCTACTCATACAAATACAATGTATGCATTAAAAATGGATCAATAGAAATTTAAATTATAAATTTTATAATATACACTGGACCAATGGATCGGATCAGTATGAGTTCAATTCTTTTCTTATGCCCAAACCAAATTGGAAATTTTGTTTAACTATCATGTGAATGATGCCTGGGGAATTCAATTGGAGGTTGAAACTTTGAGACTTTAACAAAACGTAAGCGTTAAGCTAGGCGTGTTGCTTAATGCTTATCTGATGCATGGCTTGAAGGGTAAGGTGTATACAGGGGTCAAGGTCCCATCAATGGTTTGTGAAATTAAAAACCATAAATGAGAGAAGTTGCTTTTTTATGCTTTTGAGTTTTGACGAATGAAACTCGTTTCCTTTGAACGTTTCAAATTTCAATTCACCTCATGTGAATTTTTTTTTCCTTCTTTTATTGTTTGCCAATCAAAGCTATAGAAGGAAAGGAAATGAGTACTAAAGATAGCTTTGAATCAGAGTTGGTTGTCTTTCTTTTTGCTTGACTTCTCGACACTCAAAAAATTAGATAGAAGACTTTTGAAGCCATAGTAAAGCTTTAAACTTTAAAGTAGGGTCAAATGATAATTACCTAATTAATCAAACCTCAAATCTAATCGAGATAGCCTTTCATCATTGCAAACATAGTAACCAATCAACATAGCTAAAATTGCTAAACAATATTATTTATTCTTTTCCCCTTTTGCTTGACTTTTCCACAGCCAAAAAGAAAAAAAAAAAAAAAAAAAAAAAAAAAAAAAAAAATCATTAGAAAGAATGAAAAATGATTCCCTTTCGCCCCAATAAAACATTAAAGCTAATAAATCCTTTTCTCTAAGTGGTAAAATTTTAACATAATTAAGATGTGTTCATATACAAGTAGTTTAAACAAAGTTTGGGTTATTATATTGTCATTTCTCATGATTATTGTTTCAACCTCCCTCTCTCACAAAGATAATTTCACATGCAAAATAGGGTGTACTTACTACTGAAGTTAGCATTTAGCTGGACCACCCCTGCACTCCACAAGAGAGGGGCTTTTATTTTTATTTTTCTTTTCTTTTCTTTTTTGTAGTCAAAATATATAATAAAAACAGGAAAATCTGACAATAATTATCATTTGTAGTGAGATTATCTTAAATTAAGTAAACAACTTAAAGACCTGAGGCCATATGGGTTTTGCTCCTAACCTCATAATTAAAGGCTAGATGCCATTAAACTAGAGAGGCATTGATGAAATGTCATCAAGCCAGATAGTCATTAGGTGATTAATATAAATAAATTTTAAAGGCATTAAATCCCAAATGCTTAGATCAAGTTAATTGAAGCATACCTCCAAAGTCCAAAGTTCTAGATCATCCATTGGTATTTATCCATTTCTTAATCAAGGAAAAGCACTTAGGCCTAATTTAGGCCAGAGGTGATGACTTTTTATTGTAATATACTACAGTTCAACTCCATAGCACTTTTTTCACCAAAAAAAGAAAAACTCCATAGCACTCTAGTAGATATAATGAGTCTGTACGGAAGTTCAATCTAAGATACATGTGAGAGAGAGAGAGAACACAGCTAGTACCATGATAAAAGTTCATACTTTTGTTACTTTGGCAAGTTGTGGCGGTGGAGATACGACAAACTACTTTTACCTCAGTAATCATAAGTCATATTTTATTATGCGA
This sequence comes from Quercus lobata, assembly GCF_001633185.2. Lineage (NCBI taxonomy): Eukaryota > Viridiplantae > Streptophyta > Magnoliopsida > Fagales > Fagaceae > Quercus > Quercus lobata. The sequence goes on along the minus strand of NC_044915.1, from coordinate 32,557,790 downwards.
TGAGTCATGATAAAAATTGTAAATTTTGTTATGTTTTTAGCATTTTAAAAAAAAAAAAAAAAAAAAAAAAAGAGACAATTCACAACCCATCGCATGATTAATTGTAACAAAAGTTATTATAAACTTTGTTGCGTTCCTAACATTTTTAGAGAGAGAGAAACACCATTCACAACTCATCACATGCACTTTGAGAGAGAGAGAGAGAGAGAGAGAGAGAGAGAAATTTAATTCTAAAGTGTATAGTGCTGTTGTGTAGTTGTACAGACTAGATGGGTTGGCTACCTACAACAAAATCCTGTCTGTTTTCAACCAAACCAAACTTAATACGAGGGAGTACACGTGGCACGTGGACAAAAAGGAGGTAGTAACTGGTAGGGGGAGTAGTTTCTAAAGTGGAAGACTTCAGGGGAAGGAAAGTGGGTCCCAAAATTCCCTATATCTGACAGAGGAGATGATGTAATTATTTATTTATTTATTTAATCAAATAATAAGGTGGTTTTTGAGAGTTTGACCCATGGTTTTGTGAACTTAATTAAGGGTATCATCGTACGGCTGTCTGTTGCTGCACGTGGTGATCAATCATAACTATTCAGAGATGCTAAAATTGCTAGCACAGAGAGACAGAGACAGTTATCTGAGAGAGTCTAAAAAAGTTGTTGTTGTATGACTAGAATCCCGTTCTGATCACATCAAAAAAAAAAAAAAAAAAAAGAATCCCGTTCTGATTATACAAGGTTGTCTTCAGGAAAGGATGGGCACCGATTTTTAAAGCAAGAAAGAATAAAAAAGGACACTCTCCTTGGCAAACGTAAACATTAGTATAGTATATAGGTTTTTTGACTAATTTTTAGTAGGTTTCAATTAATTATCCGTTTTGTTTCACATTTCCAATTTACTGTTTTCTTTTTTTATATATATAAGGGAAAACTTAGATAGCCAACAAAATTTTAATTGTTTTGGTCTGATTCTTGAAATTCTACAACAAAAAAATGTTTACGAAAAAAAATCGTTGTAATAACATTAGAATCATTGTAATAGTTTATGCGAAGTGTTGCAATAAAATTTGAGATAATAAGTGTGGGGCCCGAAATCTGAGGTCCCAGCCTGCTTTGTGTTAAAAGCCCAAAGCCCAGGCCGAGGAACCCTAATGCTAAGAACGCGCAATGAAAACTCCTTGAAAAGGTCCAAGGATGTGGCTGAGGACGACTTTATGCCCAACATCTCACAAAAAGGCCTGAGGAAAAGGACAAAATCAGTACAAGGGAGAAGGCTGCCGACACCTTACTGTGGAGCCCATCGCCTGACAAACCCATACTCATACCATGCTGTCCAGCTCTTCCCAACCACTCTGACGTAAGGATTGATAAGACAAGTAACCACCCCAAACAAGGAGAAACGGACACGTAGATGAAGAATGAGACGGAAATACTAGTATAAAAGGGAAGCTCGTGGCATTGAAAAAGGGGGGAGGCCAGAGACCGGAGAAAAAGGGGGAGAATGAACTCATAAAGGAGGAGGATGGCAAGGACGAGACGCTCCTCGGACTAATTCCGAGGAGATAGATCTTCACACCACATCCGTATAAGGCTCAGCCATATGGGCTTCCATGAAGATCCCGCCCAAACCATCGCCCAACGACCAAGGTCCAGCCTTTCCAAGCCCACTCTCTACAAATCGTATTGTTCGGGCCCTTTTACATACGAGTCCATCCTTGGGTCGTTAAAAAATTGTGTCCTTACAATAAGTTTGTGCTAAAAAAAAAATTGTTGTAATAAAACTTAAATATTTTAACGATAATTTTGATGTAATAATATATTTTTTGTTGCAATAAAAAATTTACTACTTCGAATATCTTGCAATAGATTGCAAAGAATTGATAAAAATAATTTTTGGTCAAATTATTGCAATGGTATCTTTATTGTAATAAATAATTGTTTAATATTTTTTATTACAATAGATTGTAAAATAATTGAAATTAAATTATTGTAATAATGTATGGAAAATGTTAACAAGCACCGTGCAGTGTTGGTTAAGATTTTCCTATATGGATTCTACTTAATAAAAATGACAAAAAGTTATTAAAAGACTTGTCAAAAAGGATTTAAAAAAAAAAACTGCTAAAAAATTGTCAAAAAAGACAAAACTGCAAAAAGTAGACAAAAAGCTACAAAAAAGTTGTTGTTAACGAGCACCTTACGATGCTCGTTAACACGACTCATGATATATTCATTGCAGTTTCATGTTTGTCATAATAATAGATTGTAAAATAATTAATATTTAGTTATTGCAATGTTATATTTGTTACAATAAGTTGTCTCTTTGAAATTTCTATTGTAATATATCGCAAAATAATTTGTATCAAGTTATTACAATGGTTTTCTCAATTTAAGTTATTGAATATTTTTTTTTCTTCAATTTAAGTTATTGAAAAATATTTTCTAAATTCAATTTAGTATTAAAGTCTCTATTATAACTGAAAATTATAAATTATTGCAAATAATTATTGTTAATGTAATAATTTACTACTTTTAAGTTACTATTGCAACGACTTTTAATTTTTAGATATGATATTATGTCTAATGCCACTATACTAATTTAGCTGTATTAACCCTTGATGTAATATACTTATTTTGATGTAGTGAAAATACTATAAAAGAACAAAATTTACTATTTTTTCACATTTTTTCATCTCCTAATTGCATATATATAATAAAATGATTTGGTTAATGTATGTCCTAAAGACATGTACTATTAATATATTTAAAAAAAATTTATGCGAAATTTAAAAAATTGTAAGAAAAAGTTAATCATTTTTTTAATACTTCATAAATTTTTTTTAAAAAATGCTTAAATAAGAAGTTCGGATAAAAAATTTGTGATGGGTGACGTAATTGGGAGGTGGTGGTTGGGCTAACGAGTTTTGGGTAAAGTGATTAACCAGCAATTTTAGTCATTCTAAATATCCACAAACTTAATGAAAAATCAATTTCATCAAAGTAAATGCAACAGTAGTTGTAATGACTCTTATAACTATAAAACTAAACAATCTCTTTGAAACCTGACAAACCATTAGGTTTCCATCAAATTTAACTAAAAAACCTTAAATTTCTATCAGGCACGTTTTTTTTTTTTTTTTTTAAATATTGAAAAGGTTGACTTTTTGTTAAATTTATTACGTTTTCTAATGTTAGAGAGTATAGTGTTTATTAACAATAGTTAAGAGTAGACATGATTTTAGTTTAAAAGTTTATAGAGACATCGCAACTGTATTATAGTTAAGGAGAAAGTCTAATTAACCATAATAATTATTGATATTACTTTAAAAAAAATATTATATCTTTTTATTAAAATGTTTTTATATTTTTTTAATGATACATTCAGAACCTTTTTTTTTTTTTTGATACAATGATACATTCAGAACTACATTGCATAATTGCTCTTATAATTGTACGTAACACATACGTGAAGGACCACAATGTCTCCTAATCCTATTTGTTTAGAATTTAGTTTAAATTAATTGTTGGACTCACGTGTCTTTAAGTTTTTATTACAAATAACATTTATCTTTCCTAGTTGTAAACTTTAATACTAATGGTTTAGGTACAAAACTCATGTTATATCTTATTTTTAGTAACACTAAAGATTTTTTTTAAAATGGAGTTTCAATCTGTTGCGTTCGCTCCTAGTAATAACTCTTTTATCGTCAGATCAATACACCAATCGGTTTTTGGTGTGAGCCCCAGATCTCTTATTCAATCATCAAAGACTTTATCAGTTAAGTTAACTAGAACCCACGAAAAAATAAAGATTAAATTTAGATGTTTCTAATATTTCAAAGACTATAACTGAAACAAAAATAATAATTTAAATATACAAAATTGAAATATGATACATGCTATGATACTAGTACATAATATAAACTATAAAGATTAAAAATAAAAGATGCAAAAATTTAATTGTGACCGAACGTAGACTATACTAAAAAGTCTAAAATCTGACATAAGCACGTTAGTCCAATCCTTAGGCCATGTGATGCTCTTGGCAAAAGGATCTGCTTTCGAATCTATCACATATGATATGATTAATACAAGAATTGTTAATATGGATTTCCACAAAGCATAATTTCATTTTAATATAGGACAACTAGTTACAGGTTTTTATGACTTTTTCAAACATCATCAGCATCTCGAGGGGAAGAGTTGAGGGGTTCGGGGAAATTACATTTGAAAAAAATTTTGGTAACAATTTTGGTCATAATTTAAGGCTATAATTTTACTCTATATTTTTTTATTAAATGTGAATTTTGACAAATCTACCGTTAAATTACATTTTCTTCTTATATCCTCCATCTTTGTAAAATTTTCAGAATATCAAAAACCAATAGTTATGTCATTAATCAAATATTTAAATTTCATGTTTTTGTACTTTAAAATTATGCATAAAAGAATAAGTTTATAGATCAAATAGTAAAAAAATAAGTTTATAGATTAACACGATATTTTATGTGTGTTAAAAAGATAAAAAACATACAACAAAGTTTATAGTCAAACGTCTATTATATTTTTGTCCCTATAATTTGGGATAAATTCGATTGGAAATCAATTCAATCTTGATTCAATTCACATAAGCCGAAAAATAAAGGATACAAACACATAATTCCCTTTATGAAATTTCAGGGACCAAATCCGAACTCTTGAAATTTGAAGAACCAAAATTCAAACTATACCAAATTTTAGAAACCAAGAGTAATTTATTCATATTTCTGTTAGTAGCAAGATTATACACGGTAGTAACTTCGTCACACCCTTTGACCCACATCACATTGATCAATAACTCAGAATAGCAAAAGCATTCAATGGTAGGTTCCACCTTATGATAGGAAAAAGCATTTTTTTCCCTTTTTTTCCATATTTTATTTTTTTGTCATTTTGAACCAGTAATAGCAAGGAAACTTTATCATATTTGTTGGTAACATAAATCATACTAACTTGTCACATTTCGATAGTAACTAAAATCACTATGCTTTAGCAAAAAAAAACCTAAAATCACTATGCATAAGAGAGATAGCAATGAGAGAAGCAGGGCTAGAACAGTGATTCCTGATGGGGTTTTTGAGTTTTGGATCTGTGTGGGACTCTTTTCAAGATCTCATCCAAGTATTGAGTGGGTACAAACACAACACTACACGAAGAACGTTTTACATAAAAGAAACACACTTCTTTAAATAATAATGTATCATATGTTCCAGCACAGTGATAGAGCAGCCCCCGTCACCCCAAAACGGAATACACTGACTTTGGAAGTAAAAACAGTTTTAATTAATGGAAAGTTTCCTCTGCTCTACATAAAAAAACATAGTTTATGGAGACAAGGCAAAACATGACACAACATATTTATTATCCTATAAAGCTGGCGATGGTTCTTTGCATTATTTTTCACCTGAAATAAATCAACACATTTAAGCAGCCAAGCTTTTTGAGGCAATCTCAAATACATTCTCTGACAGTCCATTGGTAGACATTATCCTCTCCAGCTGTGCCTGCAAAACACCAATCAAATTTTGTACTTAGACAAAGACAACATTGTCCTCTTTCAGTAGAACAATTTTTTGAGATGTAGTGTAAGAATGAATTCATTACAAGAAGGACATCATAAGTTTACAATATGAAAAGAGGGGATTTAGATTAAAAAGACAACAACAACGTTAACAAGAAATATTTACAGCAACGATGTCCTACCTTCGCATGGTTTTGCCTGGTTTCATCATAACGCCTCCATCTAGAAAAGGCTGAGACCATGCGGGATGCCACCTACAATTCATGACAAGGATAAAGAATACCAAAAATAAATTAGTAATTAATATGATGTAAATCATATAAAAAGCCCAAAAAGAAAATTTTGAATGGACCTGAGGGTTGAGTTTGTCTAGTTGCAGTACAATTTCTCCCAAGAACTTGTAGCCTGACCCGTCTTTTGCATGGAAATTCACAGGAGACCCACAGAAACCTCCGATGAGGGAGTACACCTTGTTTGGATTACGCAGGTCAAATGCAGGGTGGTCTAAGAGGCTCTTAACATTCTCAACGTTACCAGGAATGTCAGACATGGCTTGAAGGGCAAACCATTTATTCACAACCTGAAGAAAAAGAGGAATATGAGATTGGGGAGGATAAGATTATGTCACAATGATGAGAAGAAACTTTCCCTGCATAAATTGGTGAAGGAAACGATTCTCAAAATCCAGAACCACACTCAACATCGGATAAATAAAAATAAAAAATAAAAAACAGTATCATATACACTAATAAAAAAAAAAAGAAAAACTGAAAAGCTCCAATAGCAACTTGTAAACATTAAGCATGTTTTCATCCACTGATAATTAGGGAATATTAAGAATGCATCACCAGTTCAATCTTGCCTCATAATTAGCTTTGTTAACAAAGTTACCTAAATGTCTTTCTTCCACAGAGATGCTTCCAAACACAACTTGATCAAGTTCTAAGGATGCCCATTTATTTTCCTAACAAGTATCATTTCCTGTGTATACAAGCTGAGTTCTGAACTATGCCTTACAACTACTCATATATCAGGAAGGTCCTCATTGTGTACTTGGGAAAATCCTATGCAAAATACCTACCATACATTCCCTCCCTTAGAGAGAGAGAGAGAGAGAGAGAGAGATGAAACGCACAACACAGAACTCAGAGAGACCCAAAAATATCATTCTAGCAAATTAAGAGCAATTGAGCAGAAGTAATACCAAAAAGTCATGCTGCCACTTGCTATAGAAGTCAGCCAGAACATCATCACGAGTTTTACCAGGGTTCTGGGCTATGGCCGCCAAAGCTGCAAATTGATCGGTCATATTTGTGGCAGTTCTATACTCCTGCAACGCAAGCTCGGTATACTCTGGAAGTGATGCAAGATACACTATAGAAAATACAAAACACAATCAATTTATAAAAGTTTATCAAAGGCCAATCTTGCAAAAATACAATTAAAGCAAAACGTACCTAGTGCAATATTCTTCAAAGCACGCCTTGCCATATTAGGGTGGTCAAACACATACTCTTCTGACCTCCTATTTTTTTCAACCTGTGAAGCATTAACACAAACAATTTATTACTCAACAAAAAATAAATAAAAATAGATAGAAGCACAAAATAGTAATTAATATATCATATTTATGCAACTCCTAGGAAGAATGCATACTGTGCTGAGTAACTCTGCTTTCAGTTCCTGGGCAAGCTGCTTCCTGATGAAAGTGCGAACAGAATGAACAGCATCAGGATCTGCAACTCCCATCATGTCCATTATTTCCCCTTCTCCAGGTAGAGTCATTGTCTTTGCAACAAATTCCTGGAAAGCAGAGGTCATTGAATTGAAGTTACATTAGTACATTCACCGTTCCCCCACTATTTTTTTTTTTTTTTCAAAAAGAAAGAAGTCATACTTTATCCAAGCTTGAGTCACCAAGTATGCTTCTGAGTCCATGCACAAAATTTGGATTCAGAACCAATGGCTTGTTTTGTTGGAAATCAGCCACCAAGCTGAGCATCAGCTTGCGTGCCAGCAGCTGTCCAGCCTCCCAACTGAACAGAAAAATAATCAAGTAAATTTCTGTCCATCAGTTGCTAATTACAAAAAAGAAAAAAAGGGGTATCGCAGCATTTAGAAAGACAAACCGGTTGAACTCATCAGAATCATGAGCAAGAAGGAAAGACAGATCGCTGTCAGTCAGATCAGATTCAAGACGAATAGGAGAACTATAGCCCCGCAATAGAGATGGAACTGGCCGCTCAGATATATCAGAAAACACAAACTCTTCTTCTTTCTGCTCAGTCCAACTCCAATCATACAAATATTAATACGTGTATAAACAATTAAAAAGTAATAAAAGGCGCCTAATGCTTAGCAATGTAGTATTGGGTCAATACAAACATAAGACAAAATTGTTCTTGCTTTGCATAGAATATGAAGTGGATTATCTCAAAATGTCTACAAGATTTTGTATTTATCTTTTCTCTTAGTAACTCACTGTTGGTCCATTAAGCAAAAAGGGAAAATACACACAAAAAAAAGAAAAAAGGCAAACATAAAAGTTCTGAACTGACCTTGGTCACTCGTAGAACTGTAGTATATACTGGCTGATCATTGCTTGAGACAGACTGCAATGTTCCATCATGATACACAGAGGAAAGAGGGATGTCCTTGCCAGTTGAGTCAAGCAAACCTAGTGCAACAGGAATGAACATGGGTTCTTTTACAGGTTGCCCTGGAGTCGGTGGTACCTCTTGACTGTGAAAAGCCACAATCAAACACTTGTTAGCCATATCACCAGCCAATGAGAAAGACCATAATTCTTTGCTGAAAGAGAGATCACAAGCATGTATACCAGAATTTTAGAGAAAATGTACGAGCTTTGGGATCATATGATGATGTCACTTTGACAAGAGGGGTCCCAGCTTGGGAGTACCTGTATTTTAGTTATATTTTAAAGAGTAAGCATCAAAATTTTCAGAAGCTCAAAAGAAACAAAAGGCAGATACAGACCATTGTAAGAAATTAGCAAAATCAGCATCATTTGCATCTCGCATGGCAGCAAAAAAATCTTCACAGGTTACAGCTTGCCCATCATGTCTCTTGAAATAAAGATCCATGCCCTGAAAGTGGAGAAATTGTATACATGGACACCCACAGATCAGCAGCTATATAATGAACTAGACATTTATATCACATAATCAGATTTAAACTCAGACAAATTCTAAATCTTACTTTTCGGAACCCTTGACTCCCCAGTAAGGTTTTGTACATCCTGACAACTTCAGCTCCCTGAAATTGGATCATAAGAACAAAAAATCAATAAATTAAAAAAAAAAAGTCATTGTCCTGAGAGAGAGAGAGAGATTTGTTGTTGAACAAAAAAGTCAAACCTTTTCATACACCTGTAAAAGAAAATGAAACAAAGTACAATTAGATAATTTCTCAAGAGCGTACATGGGATATGAGGATTATAAGATGCAAAGACAATTGCTAAACCCTACCGTTACTGCACGATGAAGTTGGTGAAGGCCCCAAATCAGCATCATATCCAACACAATGCACAAGAGAGCCACATATCCAAAAGTTAAAAGAACATGACAATTTCCAATTCACCAAAATAAATGTGAATATAACTATTAACTCAAGTTAAATTATGTAAAGAACAACTTGCCTGTGTAGAAGTTGTCCATCTGTTGTAGGATGGAAGAAGAAGGAACACAAGTTAAAAGCGTTATAGTCAAGAAAGACGTATATTATGTTGATAACATGACAGAAACTTTAGAAGAGACAAAAGAAACAGAAAATGATTTCTGACCTTAATGTAAGAATGTGGCCGTACAGGATGAGCCATGGGACCAGCATCCTGAAAATTAAGGAAACATATATACACTTAAATGCAGCATATAATACCAAAAACTCTACACAACGTCAATGACACCTATTTTAGATAGGCAAACATGTCTATTCACAAATGCTCTACATGGTTTAAAATGATAATTAGACAATTATGATAACATTATAAGAACAAAGGCATCAATCTAGAGGTTGCACGCATTTTATATATTCTAGAAAGAAAGAAGGAAGACCTGTGGAAACTGATAATTTCGAAGCTTGGAAACATCAGCAATCCGCTTTACAGTACGACTTCCCAAATCAGATGAAAACTCCTACCAATTATTAAAGATTCTTATATTTGTAAGCTCCAAAAAAGAATATATAGTGTGTTCAAGACTAATTTGTAGACAGGACAAAAAGCCTATACCTGATCACGGAAAACGGTGAGACCTTCCTTTAGGCTGAGCTGGAACCAGTCACGACATGTCACTCTGCAATTATTATATCAAATCATGACTGAGGTGTGAACACATTGAATATTAAAAGATAAGGTAGTGATTAACATCAAAGTTCCAAATCATCATGAATAGAAGAAAATTAGTTTCAAACCAAAGTAACAAGTATAAAAGTGACAAATGTAAGAAAGCAAACTATAAGATGAGGAGCTAAACACACAGCACATTTTTTACTCTCTTTTTTTTTTTTTTTTTTTTTGAAGGAATAATGAGCTATGATGGGATATGAATTAACCTGTTGCCAGTCCAGTTGTGGAAGTACTGCAAATTATAAAAAACATGAAACCAATGTCACTAAAAATTAAATTCATATTAGAGTAAAGAACCCATTTCATTATAGATATTAAAAACAAACCTCATGGCCAATAACTCCTAAAATTGCAGCATAATCTGCATCTGTAGCTGTTTCTGGAGATGCCAGGACAAGCTTGGAATTGAAAATCTAGAAAAAGGCAATTTAAGTTCAACTATAGTTTCGAAAAGATCTAAGGAGAGACATCAATGTGTGAACTGAAATAAGTTCAGAAAGCATACATTCAAACTCTTGTTTTCCATGGCTCCCCTGATCATTTCAGAAACAAGAAATATGAGCAAGTAAAACATTAAAAGTACTATAGCACAAGATATTTGTCACCAAAAAGTATCAAATGGGTACCAAATATTTATTTTAAAAAAATTAACTTACATGTTAAAATCTGGAACAGCCACAATATTAAAGAGATCCAGGTCATATTCAAGACCAAAAACCTGTTTGCAGAGGCATAAGACAGAAAGTATGCTTTAGAATAAGATCAATAAGGAAATTTTTAGTATCAAATTAAAAAATCAGGTTTTATATGAAGAAACTAACATCCTCATCCCATTTCATAGCCGCCTTAAGCGAATACATGGCATGAGCAGTCTTGGGCACATCTTGTGCTGGGGTCCAGATCCTTAGTGAGACCTCCCTACCAGAACGGGTGATAAATTTGTCATCTCTGCTCTCCAACTGTCCAGCAACTAAGGCAAACAAGTAGCAAGGTTTCTTAAAGGGATCCTCCCACAGGGCATAATGTCTACCACCCTGCAGCAAAGAAAAATAACAATAAAGAACAGCACATAAGATTCTAAATAATTGCCCCCCCCTTTTTTTTGGTTGGAACACAAATGCCTTTTCCATGCAGAAAAAGTGAAGCTTACCTCGAGGTCACCTTGTTCTATGAGATTTCCATTAGACAACAATACCGGATACAATGACTTATCAGCTTCAATGCGACATGTGTATTTTGCCATTATATCAGGGCGGTCCTGTTTGCAGTTGGAACGCATCAATAAACTGGAAAGTTAGAATCAACATTACCAATTACAGGCCACTAGAATAAATAGGTGCTGCAAGATACCCACCTGATAAAATGTAATTTTCCGAAAACCCTCAGCTTCACATTGTGTACAGAAATTCCCAGATGACTTATACAGTCCCTGCAGTGGGTTTGATTTATTATATGGACAAGAAAGATCCACATAGACTTCAAAATGAACTTGTGGATACCAGAAGGCATGTTTTACCTCTAAAGATGTGTTCTGCTCAGGATGTATCTCATTAACAATTTCCAAAGCAAATGTACCACTAGGTGGTGATAGGAGTGTCAAATGGCGCGAGTCCAACAGGTATTCTCCCTCCTATGAAGAAAAAAAGGGGTCATAGTAAGAAAACCTTAAAAAACTAAGTAATACTCTAGCCCACCTGCACCCCTAGAAAACACACAGACATGCACCAATTCATAGCACTAGAAATTGTTAAATTAGAAAATATATATTATTATATGGCATGTCAATGATACTGTAACTCAGGTATCTTTAGATTTAAGTAGAACCAAAAACAAAAATTGGCTATTAAACTTAAACTTCCTATTGTAAGAAGTCAAACCACAACGCATATAATTATAAAATTTGGGCAACAAGAAAGGCTTTCTATTTGTTTGTATTGAAGGACCTAAGGAAAAGTAGGAAAATTACAAACCTTGACTTCCTTGCCATTAACACAAATTGAGACCAACTTTACGTCGTGTCCATCCAAAACCAGAGGAGAAGAACCTATTTCACAAGAATTATTTATTAAAAAAGAATAAAAATGGCATAGAAGTATTCTTCCAAAATTTCTCATAGGCCTTAACTTGAGTAGAAGAATGAACAAGACCTAATACTTAGACCGCTGCTATAGGAAAATGTGAGGAAAACATTGCCGCTTGAACAGCTAATTACTTATCTGTCAGAGATATAAATACTACCAGTGAACAAAGTACTAAATAGGAAGAATGGTCACAACCCACCTTCAATTCTGGGGAACACAGTTATTTTTGAAGAAACAATTGTTTTCTCTTCACCCAATGAAAATCTCAAATCCACCTGTAGTCATAATTCCATCAGTATGCACACAAAAACAAATGCCACAAAGTTATTCTAGTTCTAACGTGGAAAAATTAATTTAAGTATATTTGTACCGTATCAAAATAGTAATCAGGCATCTTGTAATCCTTCAAAAAGATTTCTTTAGGCGTATCCATCTCGGATTCTTCAACAGGTTTTTTTAAGGTTTCTGTGGCAAACGAACAAATCAGCCTCCTGTTGGCTTGTTTAGCCCTCTACAATAAGGTTGAGGAATGCAAATGATTAAAAAAATGATAATTAGAAACTACAAAGTACCCAAAATGAGCATCAAACACGATATGTATATCATGTGTGTGCTTGTGTGTAGACATACAAGAAAGCACATTAATTCAATCTATAGCAACTTACGGATAATGAAGGATATGAAAAGCGACAATTCCTTCGGCACAAAGCCTGAAATCAACAATCAATCAATGAATCCATAAACCTTCTTTGTTTTTTCCTTTTTTTTTTCTTTTTTTTTATAGCAAAAAACTCCTATTTGAATAGCAGAGATCCAAAATCATTCAGAAGCCACTAAACACAATACCACTAAAAAAAAATCCTAGTAGACTATATAGCGAGAGAGAGAGAGAGAGAGAGCACCAACCTCCGAAGTAAGAAAGCGTCTATATCTATAAATATTTTTTGCTGAATTCTCCAAAAACCTAACACGGCTTGTAACCTGAAGCTGCAGATAGACAAATCAAACCATTTTTACAGGTGAATTAGCTATCATGAAGTACAAATCATAAAACTAATTCACGACTGGAAATCAACAGCAGATAAATTCAACTTCACATAATTGAACACAAGGCAACCAAACTTCCATATGCTATGAACTAAACCCTCACCAGGCAGAAGACTCATTAAGAGCATGACCTAAAACCCCACTTCAAAATTAATTGTAGTTTCTCTATTTAATTCCTCAAAATTAATAGTCAATACACTACACCTCACTCTCCACTATAAAAGTACAAAAGCATATCACCAACCAAAGGAATATATGTGTGTGTGTGTGTGTCTAGAGAGAGAACATTAATAAAAATGAGAACAATTGGCAATAGAATCTCATCATTCCCATGGAACCAATATGAAAAAATAATAGGTCTAAATCAAATAAAGTAATATAATGTACAAAAGAAAAAAAGTTTGTAACCATAAAGCAGCTATTGAAATTGATTCCAAATTTTTTTTTTTTAACACACACATACAAACACAAAACCACGACTGAGAAAATGAGAAGTAGGTATTCACAGGAGTAGAGGAGACCAAACCCAATAGACCCATCCTTGCCAAACCCGCACCTTTGCATGGCAGAACCAACCGAGCCATTCAAAATCAAGAGCCTAAACAAGCTAGTATTACAGCAACCACTATCAGTTCAAAGATCAATCTCCTACAAAGTCCCCCACAAAAGGATTCAACTTTCAATGAAAATAAGTGAGACCCAGATAGTCAAAACCCAAAAAGATAGCCAAAGGGTCCCCAAAACCCTAGATCAGATACACCCACAAGAGAAAAAAAACAGAGTCACTCCTTATAGCTATATATATGGATAATTCAAATTATGGACAAGAAAAATTCAAATAAATAATAAATAAAATAGAACTACATCAGCCTTGTTTCACTTAAATATGCACACAAAAATAATAACTTTACATAAAATTTGGGAGATATTGATCTCTGGGCTTCACCTTTTTTGATGATCAAATGCAGAGAAAACAGAGGATCCCTCCGAAAGCAAAGTGTGAAGAATGGATAGGGGCTCCCACAAAAGAAGATATATTTATAACTATTAAAAAAATAAAATTGTTACTATGATTGGTTGTGATAATTTTAGAAAAATTATAAAGTCAATTTTTTAAAATCTTATTGGACCAATAACAGGGTGGTTTAGTAATTTCGTTATTTTAATATCTTTTTGCAAACATTCTTATTCTTATTTTAATATATCTATCTTTCAAGTTTCAACCTGTCATTATGAGGGCGTTTGGATACTGCTGAAACCCAAGTCAGCGTTTTGCGTTTTACTCTTTTTTTTTTTTTTTTTTTTCCTGCACCGTTTCTGATTTTGGGGGACAAGAACACTGTTCACCACTGTTTGACACTGTTTACACACTGTTTGACACTGTTCACGGGTTAAAAAATATTAAAAAATGGGTCCCACAATACTATTCACACATTTAAAAATTATTTTGTTACAGTGTTTTCAGTTTTCAATTTCAGCAACAATAAGCTCAATGGGCTGAAAAGGACTGCAATAATTTGGCCCAAAATTTTTGGGCCAACCATCTTTTGTGTGTGGCTTTAATTGTATAGGCTAGACTGAGCTAAATGAGCAGGCCTTAATGATGCTGTAGAGAGCTTAAAGAGTGAAGTGGGCCGGCCCATATGGCAATAATATAGGTTGGCACTATCACAATGTGTAGAGGATGGCCCAAAGGATAATGCATGATGCGAGCGCGGCGCCATATAAACAGTTAGATACAAAAAATAAAATATTAATCGTGAAATATACTCTAGCATTCTAATCTAGGTTAAAACATGTTGAAACCAACATTAAAAGGAAAAATGAGTGCAGAGAAGCGTGATGAATGTCGCTATTTACCGTAGGGATGGCCATGGGTAGGGTATGGATTGGGTATACCCATACCCTACCCGAAAAGTTTGTTCATGGATACCTGATTATCAATACCCGAATCTTACCCAAATATATTATCCATGGATATCCATACCCTACCCAAAACCCATTTAAATTTTTTTTTTAATCCAAAACATTTTAATGTAAAAACTAACCAATCTTAAAAAAGAAAAAATATAAAATTTATTTTTTTTTTTTTTTTTTTTTTTTTTTTTTTTTTTTTTTTTTTTTTTTTTTTTTTTTGAGATAGAGATAGAAATTTTATTAGATAAAAAATTTAAAAAATATATATATATTCAACCCCAAAAAGAATTATCTACAATGGCCAGTTTATGACTTTGGATACTAATTTACCTCCCCAGCTCCTATGATCAATCAAACTGTCTCAAAGAAGACTAACCCAAAAATGGGTGTATGAGATGTATTGAAGGAACCATATGAATACATTTTCCAACAGTAGCATATAAAGCTTCTCAATTAATCCACATGTTAACATATAATTAAAAAATTACTAGCAAATGTTACATGTAAATGTTCAATAGAGTTGCTACCAGCAAAGAGAAGGCAACTTGAAGGAGAAGTTGGTGGGCAAGTGACTGGTCCTTCTTATATAATCTGCTTTCTTAGAAGTTCTCACGGCTTTTTCATTTAGTTTAGCCTCTGCATTTGCACACTTTTCTTTAGTTATTCTTCTAGTAGCAGCTTAAGAGAGAGGCGGAGACTGGAGAGCTCTTGAGAGAGAGAGAGTGACGGTGAGGATTGAGGAGAGTGTGAGTGATGGTGAGAGAGGTTTAGGATTTTTATTTTTATTTATTTTTAAATACGGGTTAGGTTTGGATAATATCCATACCCTATCCAGTTAAGCTCTACCCATGAAGAACCAGGTATTACCCGAAACATTTGGATCGGGTAGGGTTGGATATTCATTACCCAATGGTTATGGCCATCCCTAACTATATGTAGTGAAAAATGGCTTCCCAAAGTCATGGGATTCTAAAGATTTTAAAATTTTCTCTATAATCAATATTTAGACACATGTTTAATTTATGTATTTAGGCATGAAGTCCAATTTACTAATTTCAAAATGGATGGATAATATTTTAGGAGGAGTTCCTCTCAAAACTCTTGAGGATTCTAATTCATATTCTTCAAAATCATGTAACTTATTTAGAATGATATATATATATATATATATTAGTAGAAGTAATAAAAAAGAACATTTCAATTAAGGAAGTAACATAGACTATGACTTCAAATCTATATATCTATATATATTAATAGGCAAAACTCAGAAAAAATCCAATTAGAATTTCAAATTAAAGTTCAATTTTGTGCCATGTGTCCTAAATTATTTATTTTTAGAAAGTTTTATTTCATAATTTTAGAATCAAATGGGGGACCATATCATAAATATTAATCAGAGTGAGTTATATTATAAATCCGATTTAAAATACTATTATTACTATTTTCGTGTATGTTCTAATAAGTATTACTGTTTACTAAAAAAAAAAGTACAAAAACCAAAGAATCTAGAATAAATGAATCATAAAAATAAAATAAAAAAAGTGCTTCACAATAACAAAAATTAAGAAGTAATGAATAAATATGGATAGTTTACATTTTATACTTAATAATATTCTTACAAGACTTTTTAAAAAGTTAACAAAATATAAGAATGGCTATCAATAGTATTTAAATTATATATGTAAGAATTATACTATGTATCTTATTGTATATCTTTAAGTGTATCTATGCATAAGGTTATAGACTAGTAAAATATAATTGAGAAAAATAATACATATGACAGACCATGATAATATGTTGAGGATTTATAACCAACTCCAAAAATTTGGGACGAAGGATTTGTTGTTGTTATTAAAATGAATTTTAAATCTTTAGAAACCCACTCCTAACATTCTCTAGTTTAAATTGTAGGCCAAAATGCAAAAACACCCCCCTAGGGTTTCGGTTAGTTACAAAAACACCATATGGGGTTTCAATTCTACATTTTAACTCTTTTAAGGTTTTCATATTTGACCAAGTCGACCATTGGTCATCAAATAATCACATTAAGAAGAATCAAAAACTGATTTGCATCACTAGTCACATGATTTTTTTTTTTTTTTTTTTTGTAATCTAACAAAAGCTAGTCTTAGGAATCAATATACCAGACATGGATACCTTAGAGAGTTATCATAAGGAAGAGTTAAAACTCCATGTGCTATTTTGTTTTTTTTTTTTTTTTTTTTTTTTTTTTTTTATATATATATATATATATATATAGAAGAAAGACATCAAACTTTATTAAACCAAATTAGCCATATTGCCATTGGCTTGAATTACAGGAATTACGTGGGGTGAAACATCCTCTATCCACACAATATAATCTAGATTATTAAGGGTGTGTTTAGATATCGCTTATTTGCTGAAAACTGAAAATACTATAGCAAAATAATTTTTAAATGTGTGAATAATGTTATAGGACCCAAATTTATATTAAAATTTGTGTTTGGATGATTTTTGTGGGTCCGTGAATAGTGCCTTGTGGGATCCAATTTTTTCAGCAAATGCACAAACATAGACTTCAAAATGCAATTCAAACAGAGGTTAAGTGCAAACTTAGCCAGATTGTGATTAAACTTATTACCATCCCTCTTAACATTAGAGTAAGAAAATTTTGAATAACACCCCGCAAAAGACCTTGCGACTAACTGAACCTTAGAGGGTGTTTTACAGTTTGGCCTTAGTTGCATATATATCATTCGGCTAATATGTACACTAATTTTCCTTGTTTAAATCCGAAAGTACCACAATGGTGAATCGTCTGATATGGAAAATTTCCTTTCCGTTTTTTTTTTTTGTTTTTTTTCGTTCTACTAAAGAAATCTATAATTTAATTGTTCGAAATCTATAGTTTAATTGTCATTTTGACAGCTCATCTGAAAATATATATTTAACTAAAAATATGCTGTAATTTGGATTGGAGTGGAGCCAATTGCTCGAAAACCCAGCCAATATGTGCTACATGTTTGGCACTTAATGTGTTTATTAATATTATTATTATTTAGTCAACTCTTTAGACCAGGGATTCCGCAATAGCAATTTAAGTTTTAAATTTAATTACCAACACATTGAGTTTAAATCTTAGATAGTATTAGCTCTTAAAAAACCCAAGTTTTTATTTATTATTTTTTTATATAAAATAGAAATTCTACAATAACTTAAACTAAGTATAAATGTGTGTGAAATTTCATCCTGGAGATTTAAACACTAGCTCTTGCCCTCCAGACCCTACAAGCATTTATATTTGTAGAGTGACCATTGTATCAAGGATATGAGATGGTAAAAAAGCCCAAGTTTAAACATAGCAATGTTTTTACCGTTGGTGTCTATCTTGTCTATCTCATATTGAATTGGCTCATTGAATGGATTTAAATGTCCATAAATAAAGACACTGTTCATTGCTTATATATATAATATAATAATTTGATGAACATTCAATGTAACAAACTGAAATTTAATGACATACAATTCTCACAATGTTGAAGAGAACTTGCCCTATGAGGACTTGCCAAATCAATTAAAAGACAACCCCGTTTTATAATTAAAGTAGAAGGTTATTTGATTTGGACCATTTGGTAAGTTCTTATTATGACAACTAGACAACATCATGGGAATTGTAAACTGATGTTCTCTCCTTGGATTGATTTGTTTTCATTAGTTTATTTTGTTTTTTAAACGATCATTTTTCGTGTTTTAAACGAAGAAGTTGAGTTCGAATCTTCTTTCGATCAATTATTGAATTATAAAAAAAAAATTAATAATAATAACAATATAGAAATACAATTGTATCTAAACAGAAAAGTGATACTTAAAAAACTTTTCATAAATACAATTAAAGGAGTTTCAATTTTTTTGTCTTGGTAAAAAGAGTCTTTAGAATTAAATATTGTCTAAAAAGATAAGACCATTGCTATAGCCAATTTAATACAATATTCAAAGCACTGTCATGTTCAACTTCATAATAAAAAAATTGAAGTCCACATGTCAAAAGTCCAACTAAAATAAAAGCACAATTGAAGAAAAAAAATGTCTTGGTAACTGTATTCTTTACATGAAGCGGCCATTTTTAATTGAGTGTTCATCATGGTCTTCTTCAATTCTTTCGGCTATAATGTATGGCTTTCATGAAAAATATGCTTAAAAAGGAACTGCTAGTGCTAGGCAATGTTTAAACATTAGTATTTTTTTTTAAACAAATTTAAAATAAAAACCAATAAGCTGAAGATGGAAATAGATTTATATGGCTAAATAAATGAATTAGTTTAATAAGCTAGCCAACTAGATTATGTTTAATTTAAAATCTAAAAGGAACCTGATTATGGGCCTCATTATGAGTAATGAAGACTGTGCATCAGTGTGACCTTTGAACAAACACTTTCCAGGTGGTTCCCAGTGCACGCTTGGAGACTTGGTTGCCCTATTAGCAAAATATATAGAATTCAAAATTCTGATAAAATGTGGTCCGTCTGATCATAGTGTTGTTCTTGATGTTACATCTAACGTCAACATGGGTTTTTTCTTGTTTCTTTGAAGCCCGACATGTAATACAAATATTGGTTAATTTTGACATCATCATTTTCTTATTAGAGTCGAAATTAGTTGTCTATGTTTCTTAAAAGTGGACAAGTGTCTATGGATTGGAGAGTTTTTTGATTGGACAAGCTTTGGATGGTGATAGGTGACACTTGAATTCCCCTATGGTCCACTTGAGTTGCAATTTGTTTTTGTATCATCATTTGCAATTAGCATAATTTTGCAAACTAACCTCATATTGAGCACTGTTTTATGCTTCTAGTAATGAGAGAATAAGCAAAAATTTGATAGTAATGTAAAGCTTCTTTGTCCTTTTTGAGCAGCTAGCAACACTAGTAAATTTAATATTTGTTTATGCTTCACAATGTTGTGTCTATAAATTGTGGGGGCAATGTAATAGTGGGTAGTTTGTTGGTTTTGTAGTTTTGTATTCAACTCAATTTCAAACTCAAATGTATCTCTCTCTCTCTCTCCCCTAGAGAGACAAGTGTCACAATCTAGGCCATTGATCTCAAGCAGAAATATGAATGTAAATTGATCAGGACCTTTATTTTTGTGTGTGGTCTCACATGGAAGCATGTGCTCACTAGTCGTACCAAAAGAGTGTTTTGGACTGATGTTGAAAGAGCCAAAATCCAAAATGATTTAAGTCAACCGGACAGTGCTTTTGTAGAAAGAGATGTTATCTCATTACTTCAATGATTTTTATGGAGGGCTAAAACTTATGTGTGAGATTCACTCATTCACACACAAGAGTCAAAGACCAACGGCTTGTACTTTTATCAGTGATGCTTTTCTGATCACCTTGAAACTCGTATTTGCCTAGGCCTGCCATGAGAAAGTAGTTGTGCATAGAGGATATATCCAAGTCATTTTCCAAATAGTATATGATTATAAACTTTGATCAAATAGTAATAATACATTGGTTTTTTTTTTTTTTTTTTGGTTGTATTTAGGAGATTAAGTGAAATGTCACATTGTTCATTGCCCCTTAATGAATTTTAGGAATATCATACTTAAGCTCTAGGAATAAACATTTGATGTTTGGATTTAAGTTGCACTTTATTGGTTCCTAAAAAAAAAAAAAAATTGTAAGACTTTATTGAGTGTATTTAATCCTCCAAGCAATATATTATTTGTTATTCTAGGAAAAAGTTGTGGAAAATTTAAACAAGAAGCCTCTGAACCAATCTATCAATAATTGTCATCAAAACAGTAAGATTCTTTGTATCCTCATTTAAGTTCTAAGTCATGAGTGCCTAATTAAGCCAAGCACTTAGGGCTAAGCACATAACATTGAAGGATATGCTTTTGAACAATTTGCAGTATCTGATGATGGTAACTTTGATTCTATTAAATCCATACCTAGAACTGCCCTCATTATCGCATCAAGAATACTCTCATATGTAGTAGCCGTATGTGATATATAACTTTAAAAAGCATGTATCATTTGTCACTCTCATATTGCCCACTTTTCCATTAGCCTAGATGGCATTTTAATAACTCTTTGACATCATATATCACATATAATGTATATAATGTCAAATTTTAATAATTCTTCCAATCAAAGCCACTTTCCTATTAAATTTGACATTATTTAACATTAATTCCACCTATGCATATTAGTAAAACAAACTCATTTAAAATCATATAGTTTCTTGGGATTTGTATTAGTGAGACTCAACGGTGGTGTTTAGTACAATAACAAAACACACAACATCCACGATTTAAATGTTTTGATGAAAATGATGAGAAAATAAGAGAGATATTTCTCTGTCTATTTTTCTCTATTAGTTAATAATATTCTATCACTTGCAATGAGCTCTTGGCCACTTTATATAGACAACCAAAGGGTATGAAGTCAAGATATGAAACTCTTTGGCAATGGGATGGATTGAGCCCACTATTGGGCATACTTTATTTAGGTTTGGTTTGGCTCAATATTTCTAATACAAACAATGGAAGAAGGTCGAACAAAATAATAAATGCAATTAAGATAAACGATAGAATTTATTAAAACCTAATAAAATGATTGAATCACTCATGAGCTTATGGTTTAGTATTAAACAGTGACTAATAATAGCCTAGTCTCCCTTACGAGGAAAACTAAGGCTTTTTTCTAAGAACTTCGAAATGAATAGGCTGAATTCTCATCCCTTACTTGTAATAATTATATTTTTTAACAAAAATTATTAAAGAAAATTACCATATAGTCATATTCCGATGCCAATGCGAACCACTTTCTTGGTAATGTCATATGTGTATTGGAGCAAAATTAATTTGGCTCTAGGAAGAGTAATTTAAGATTTTTTTTTTTCATTATCTTTTTCAAAGTTTAGGAGGTTGTGTAATGTCATATGTGTATTGGAGCAAAATTAATTTTCACTTGGCTTTTTATATATATATATATATATATATATTGTTTTTATTAATGCCAATCACATTTTACCACATTGGTAGTTATGAAAAAGATTATATATGAGTGTGTGTGGCCGCGCGAAGGTGTTTTGGTGGTTACTTATTACTTATTTATTTGAAAGTATTGTTGAAAAGAAGAGGGAAAATTTTGAGGATGTCCAAAAAAAATTACTAGCTTCATTTTCAAGTTGCAAAAATAAAGGCTTTTTAGTTTTTACTAAAAGAAAAGGACAACTGATCAAAAAAAAGAAAAAAAAAAAGAAAAGGACAAGCTTTTCAAGTAAAACCACCGATAGATACAACAGTGACTAAAAATCAAAAGGGGTTTCAAAAATGTGAATCCAAATGCCGCAAACACAGTGGATTTTCTGCACTTTCACAGTTGTACAGTGCTATAAATGGCTGTGGACCCAACTGAGCCTAACCATACTGATACCATACCATACTTCCCCCAACAAAGAAGCACTGCACAACACAACAAAACACAAACACTCCTCACTTCCCTCCCCAACAGTGATCTCCTCTCGGCAATGTCCTTGAAATCCCTTCCTCCTCAGCCAGCAACAGAGTTGAACACAAAGAAAGAGTTCATAGATCTCTTGAATGGAGGAGCAAGAAGCGATACTTCATAGACTAGACTAAGACTAGTTGTCTAGTGGCTAGTGAATAGTGAGCGGTGGTGAGCCAATTTTGCTATATATATCCTTTTTTTCAACCAAATATTTCGTTTTCTATCATTTTCTCAATATGGTCTCTCTAAAATCTATCTGAAAATGGTAAAAACCTGATTTTTTTTTTCATCCCTTTTCACATCAATGTCTCTCTCATTGTCAAAACTTTCTGTCTGATTGAAAAGTTACGACCTTTGGCTTAAAGTAGTACTCTAATATACTAATATCCCCCCTTTATGTGTGTGTTTTTTTTTTTTTTTGGGTGGTAATTATGTGTTGTGATAAAGCTAGTTCCTGTCTTTGCAGGTTGGTTAAGTTCATTCTATTGATTGCAGAGAGCGTTCAGGGTTACTTGAAAAAAGAACTCTTTTGGGATTCTCATTCAATTTAAAGAGCTGGGTTATTTGATTTTTGAAGCCTAAGGATGGAATCTACTGAGACTCTGTTTGTGATTTGAAGCCTAGTAAGTATTTAGATCTGAATTATTATGGAAGTGTTATTCTTTTCTGTAATGGTGTTATCATATTCTGTTCAATCTAGAAGTGGGTCTTTTTGTTTAAAGCTATTTGTACATTTAAGAGTTCCATTAGATCTACAATGCCCTAAAGATCATGACTTAATGCCCTACTGATGCCCTTACAGTTTTTTTCTTCAATTCCAGGAAGTGAGTCTATTTTATTCACAGATGGATAGTTAGTTTAAATTAGGTATATGGATCATAGAAGCATGAATTTGTCGAAGTTATTTTCTTACCCTCATTTGTCCTCTTATACCTGTGGAGACTTGTCCATTGAGAAACTATTCATAGAGTTGACCATATTAGTACGTTCAGAGGCTGCCTACTTTCCCTCTTACTTGTTTAGTTGTTTATAGCATGTGGGATTTAAATTTTCATGTTTTTCCTTGCTGAGAGATGTACACTGTTTGGCACCATTGTTATTATCCGAGTAATTACTAGGGTCTGAAAAGATTCCTTACTTTGAAGATAACCATATAAGTAAAAATTTTGGCTGCCTACTTCTGCTCATACTTGTTTGTAGCATTGGTGTTTTAAGTTTTTTCACTTTTTCCATGTTGAGAGATATCAAAACGCTGTTTTCTTCCATTGTTGTTATGCAATTACTTGCTAGGATGTCAATGTCAGTTTAGAAGCCATTTAAAATAATAATCATGGAAAGAGTATTCCACTTTACTTGCATTTTTTAGTTCTTTCTACCATATTGGGAAGATCCCTGATTTACTAAAGCCATACTTTTTATTTTATTTTATTTTATTTCAGAGAGGCTCCTCATAACTGGAGCGCATGCACAGGATTTGATATCTTTGGATGGCAGAAAAGTTTGTAAATATGGAACTTGGAGAAGATAGCTCCAGGTTTGGGTCTTTACCAGTCACGACTTCAAGGAATCTGTCATCATCATCTTCGGTATTCTTTTCAGCGAATCAGTCACCCTTCTTCTCTCCTAGATCACCAACATGTCATTTATCAGAATCCAAACAGTCCAACAGTCAGTGTGATGGCATTCGTTCAAGTATTGATCCTCCTAGTTGCAGTTCAGGAAATCCAGAACCTGAATCTCACGCATATGTTAGAAATGCCTTGTCAGACATGTCAGTGATCCAAGATGCCTGTAATTCGGGTAATTTCCAAAAGTTTGAACATATATCTTCCTTAACTGGCATCTCCAACAGCACTCCATCTAGTTACAACCATGACCATGATAATGGTTATTCAAGGCACAGAGAGAAGCAGAGAATGCATGAGAGAAGCTACCAAACCTCATATACTCCAGGTTCCATTTCACTTTCCTCTAACAGAATGAGGAGCTGTGATGTCTTCATAGGTTTGCATGGACGTAAACCTTCTCTACTGAGGTTTGCTAATTGGCTACGTGCAGAGCTGGAGGTCCAAGGGATGAGTTGCTTTGTATCTGACAGAGCTCGATGTAGGAACACTCGCAAACATGGAATTGTTGAGAGGGCCATGGATGTCTCTTCTTTTGGGGTGGTAATTCTGACAAGGAAATCTTTCAGGAATCCGTATACCATTGAGGAGCTGCGGTTTTTCTCAGGCAAAAAAATTTTGGTCCCAATATTCTTTGACTTGAGTCCAGGCGATTGCCTTGTCCGGGATATAATTGAGAAGAGAGGAGAGCTGTGGGAAAAACATGGGGGAGAGTTATGGGTTTTGTATGGAGGTTTGGAGAAAGAGTGGAAAGAAGCTGTTCATAGCCTTTCTCGGGTTGATGAATGGAAACTAGAAGCTCAGGATGGTAACTGGCGAGATTGCATTTTGAGGACAGTCACACTGCTAGCAACAAGATTAGGAAGGAGAAGTGTTGTAGAGCGATTGACTAAGTGGAGAGAAAAGGTAGAAAAAGAGGAGTTTCCTTTACCTCGAAATGAGAATTTTGTTGGTCGGAAAAAAGAACTTTCTGAGCTGGAATTTATACTTTTTGGTGATGTTACCGGAGACTCAGAAAGAGATTATTTTGAGCTTAAAGCTAGACCCAGGCGAAAGAATTTGACAATTGGGTGGAATAAGAGCAATTCATTGGAGGAAAGACGGAGGGAACGACAATTTGAGAGTGGCAGCAGAAAGGGAAAAGAACCAGTTGTGTGGAAGGAGTCAGAAAAAGAGATTGAGATGCAAGGTACTGGTTTTCCTCAAAGGCAACACCAACAGAGGTCAAAAGGTGGTGGAAGGTATGCAAGGAGAAAAAGATCAATGAAGATTTTGTATGGGAAGGGAATTGCTTGCATATCAGGGGACTCAGGAATTGGCAAGACAGAACTTCTTCTGGAATTTGCTTACAGATATCAACAGAGGTACAAAATGGTTTTATGGATAGGTGGAGAAAGCAGGTATATTAGACAGAATTATATGAACCTCTGGTCATTTTTAGAAGTTGATGTAGGGATTGAAAATTGCTTAGATAAAAACAGAATAAAAAGCTTTGAAGAGCAGGAAGAGGCAGCCATTTCTAGAGTCCGCAAAGAGCTTATGCGAAGCATACCATTTTTGGTGGTGATTGATAACTTAGAGAGTGAAAAGGATTGGTGGGATCACAAACTTGTGATGGATCTTCTTCCCCGTTTTGGCGGAGAGTCCCACATATTAATATCCACGCGTCTTCCTCGCGTGATGAACTTGGAACCTTTGAAACTCTCATACTTATCTGGCATTGAGGCCATGAGTTTAATGCAGGGAAGTGTCACAGACTTTTCAATTGCAGAACTTGATGCCCTTAGGGCTATAGAGGAGAAAGTTGGAAGGTTAACTTTGGGGCTTGCAGTTACAGGTGCAATACTGTCTGAGCTACCTATAACTCCAAGTAGGCTGTTGGATACCACTAATAGAATGCCCTTGAAGGACTTGTCATGGAGTGGTAGGGAAGCTCAATTGTTGAGACGAAACACCTTCCTTCTTCAACTATTTGAGGTATGCTTCTCAATATTTGATCATGCTGATGGGCCAAGGAGCTTGGCAACCAGAATGGTACAGGCAAGTGGTTGGTTTGCACCGGCTGCAATTCCAGTTTCCCTATTAGCCCTAGCTGCTCACAAGATACTGGAAAAGCATCAAAGAACCCATTTATGGAGAAAATTCTTGCAGTCCTTAACTTGTGGTTGTACTTCATCATACAACAAGAGATCAGAAGCAGAGGCTTCTTCCATGTTGTTGAGGTTCAATATTGCAAGAAACAGTACAAAGCCAGGGTATGTCCATATTAATGAGGTCGTCAAGCTTTATGCCCGCAAAAGAGGAGTGAATGGAGCTGCACAAGCCGTGGTTCAAGCTGTAATCGGTCGTGGGTCAATATCTCAGCACTCTGAACATATCTGGGCTGCGTGTTTCTTGCTATTTGGATTTGGTCATGACCCTGTAGTTGTTGAGCTCAAAGTTTCAGAGTTGCTATACCTTGTCAAAGAAGTGGTTTTGCCTCTTGCTATCCGGACATTCATTACCTTCTCTCGGTGCAGTGCCGCTCTAGAACTTCTGCGGTTATGTACCAATGCTTTGGAAGCTGCGGACCAAGCATTTGTTATCCCAGTTGAGAAGTGGTTGGACAAATCCCTTTGTTGGAGGCCCATCCAGACTAATGCCCAGTTGAATCCTTACCTTTGGCAGGAACTGGCTCTATGCAGAGCCACTGTGCTAGAAACTAGGGCTAAAATAATGCTAAGAGGGGGACAATTTGATATAGGAGATGATCTAATTAGGAAGGCAGTTTTTATTAGAACTTCAATTTGTGGTGAAGATCATCCAGATACAATCTCTGCTCGTGAAACTCTGAGCAAACTCACCAGGCTTCTTGCAAATGTTCAAATTCATACTTCACCATAGATTCTATATTTCTTGTAAGCAAAAAATTTACTCTAGAATTATACAAAGGTCGCCAATAAAACTGCTGTATACTTTTAAGAGGAATTTTTTTATACCATTTTAACTCTCAATTAGATGCCCTTAAATTTCTAAAAAATTTCTCTTTTTGTTACATAAATGTAAATTACATTTATTGGCCTAATCTTGACTGTCATTTTCAGACGCTTACTATATATGGACACTTTGGTTATGATCTTATAGCTGGTTGGGTATTTAATTTTACAACTGTGGCTCTAATGGTAGATGGAGACCAACTTGGTTGTTTAGCATGTGGCATATCCTGAGACCATCTATTTGATCTCTAATTGCAAAAGTTATCAGGTTGAAAAGTGTGGTAGCTAAATGGTTCCATCTATCTAATATCAAAGCTTTCATTTTTGTTGCAACTTTTAATAGGCTATTATACACTTATACTGATGCTGAAATCTTGACCATGTCATAACGGTGTAGTCTCTTCATTTTCTAATACTCATTTTATTTAATGTAGTTATTATCAACAATGTAGTAAGTTCTTGTCTACACAAGCACTGTTAACTGGTGGTGTTCAATTTAATCATATATTTGATAAGAAATTCTAGCCATCAATAACACCCATGTTGGCTTCTGTACTTTATCTTTAGTAATTCATGTTTTAGTTTGCAATTGATTGTGTATGCTGATTTTCCTGTTCAAGTAAGATATGAAACTTCATTTCTGATTCCAGGAGTTTTGGGAAAAATAGAAGATATATTTGTTCAATAACAGTTATTTTTTTGACAATGTGAAAGCAGTCACAACCTCAAGAAAATCGATACTAGTCAGTAGGACAAAGAATGGGGAAACTGTTGTTTTTCTAGGGAAAATTTTGTATATGTTCTGCATGGTCCATATTTAATGGTGTAGAAATTTAACCACAGGAACCATTGCATTCATCCTTATTAGATTCTCTCAGATGGGAACGATCAATGAAATTACTTTCATGCAAGTTAATTTTTAAAGATTATAATATTCTGATAAAACGTTGGCTAGTGATTGACCCAGGTCCGTTTCAGAAATCATGAGTTTGCTGAAAGAGCCAAATTATAAAGATTGGCAACATTAACTAACCAGGTTCAGTTCTGGAAATCTTTCTACTCTTTTTTTTTTTTTTTTTTTTTTTTTTTTTTGTGGTAAATCTTCAATTTTATTGATTTTTCTTTTGATACTTTCTTCTTTGCCATATATTGTACCTGAAGTGCCCAATGCAATGCAAGTGACATATCTAGGTATGCTTAACTTTATTTGGAGACTTGCTCTATGCTTGCAAAGCGAGCTTATTTTGTAAACTTCCAACCGTCTTTTGGTAATATGGACTTAAATATAGTTTCATAAGGCCATCATATTTGTTAAATAGCTGGTTCATCCAACAGCCTTTTCCAATACTCACCTGATTTGGAAGTACTCAGTTTTGAGGGGTAGAATATTTTATTAGAGACTAGGAGCATGGTATGTCACTAGAAAATTGTAATAGTTATGGTAAGAGAGAAGCAATCTTTGCCAAGTAGTTCTTTCCACTTTTAGGTTAAATGATAGAAGATTGCAACCCTACCCCTTCCAAAGAGCTTCTATGGAGTGCCTGCCTCGTCCTTGCAAGTACTGCCCTGACGAGTACTGTAACTCTTGACCTCTCCACAGGGTACCACTTCCTATATCACCAAATCAATAGCTGGCTCACTAGGCTTTAGGTAGAATTTCCTTATGATGTGCCCCTTTGTTAAAGCTTATATTTCAGTCTTTTGGAAATGAGATTGTCTGTACAAGCTATACCTAGAAAAAAATTGAATTTTAAAAAAACTGTACATTTGAAAAGGTACGGTCTGAAAATGTGTTACCAAACGGGCATGTCTATCTCTTTTTACATTGTTAACTTCTTGTGTAACTGGGACCTAATGTTTTTTGAGTTACATTCCCTGTGACCTATCCTGAGACTTTCAGATTCTTCTAGATGCTTGGGCAGTTCTACATAGATAATGTTTTACGATTAATATCCTCTTTAGTTGCTGATAAGGAAATAAAAATTCCTTAAAGTGGCAAAAACTGAGGTGGTCTTCAATTTGGTATTTAAATAATTATGTAAATATAGGGGCTTGTTAAAGAATCAGTGGATAGTTCTTGTCTGAATCCTCTACGTCCCCAAAACTGATACTTCAGTTAATATTGTCCTTGTAATGCAATATAGCTTAAAGATGGTGATTGTTGGAGGCCTTTTTTCATTTTTTGTCTTTGTTTTTGGTTTTTGCCATTGCTATTCATCTAAACATGCAAGAAAGCATTCTCTGTAACCTACATGATTTTGTGATTGCTTGACATGTGAATTTGGTTTGAGAAGTAAATTTTATAACTGAAGTTGGTTTGCAGTTTTAAAAGGAAATTATAATTGGTGATCTAAATTATTCTAATTAAAGATGTGCTGTTAGGCTACTGAAGAAGATATTGGAGAATTTTTACTCCTGTTTTGTTAATCTTAGTTTGGATTCACCTCGAAAAGTACTCAGTTGGAGCTCCATGCCCTCATACCCAAATATCTTGTTCAATTCAATATCTTCTCTACTATAGCCTGACCATTGATGTCAAGCTGAAATCGCTATCGATCATGTGTAATACAAGCATGCATATAACTTACATTGATAATACTCATATTCGAGGTAATTAGCATATTAACATATGCTAGAGGTATGTATTGGTGCCTAAATTTGGTATCTACAATTTTGATTGCAGAACCATCATTTCTAGTGTTTTTGAATGATGGATTATGCCAAAAGCAGGATTGGCGTTGTTTCATTTTTGGGAATACGTATAAATCATGGTGGAGGCCCAGAGTCTTTGTGGGAAGGGGTAATGCCTTACCTCTGTATAGAGCACAACCAGCAGGTATTGTCGAGTGCAAGAAAGTTGATCTGAATTTTAAATCTTCAGGTTGTTCAAACAATATGACTCTTCTCAGTTTGTGCTAAAAAAAAAGTCTTGCATACATTAAGGTCTTTCTATTTTATTTACTATTCTTATTTTTTAAGTTACGTACACACTCAACGGATCTTGAATCCATGACCTCACCCTCCATCCCATTATTGTGGGAAGAGGAAATTTCAAGCTATATCTCATTGGCGTGCGAGCAAGCAGTCTTGCTTACACCTATTGCATCTGTATGGTATGTGAGACTTATTGATAATAGTAACAATAATATATGCAACCAAACAATATTGCTAACACTTATTGCGTCTGCAAAATAGTTAGTCGTTTTTCTTAAATATGCAAAGTTCCACTTTTTTCAATGATATTCCTGCTATTGGCAAATTTATTTCATGTAGGAATGCTCTCTCTTTTTTCTTCTTTGTTTGTTTCTTTGGCAAGTGTAGGAGCGATCTCATTTACAGGTGATTTCTAAACATTGCATAATAGGGTACAATAGAAGGAAGGATTGAGATTGGATGCACTATCTAGGGTATTGCACTTGGTGCAATAGCATTGGATGGTTGAGATTGAAAATTGAAAAAATCAACTTTCAATCTCAACCAATGAATTAAAGAAAGTTAAAAGTTAAAAAAGGTAAAAATTAATGTGAGATGAATTAGTGGTATTGCACCCATCCAGTGATTGAAAGTTGAATTTTCAACTTTCAATCTCAACCAATGAATTAAAGAAAGTTAAAGTTAAAAAAAGGTAAAAATTAATGTGAGATGAATTAGTGGTGTTGCACGCAATACCGGATTCAAATCCTAGAAGGATTCAAAACCTAGAAGGACAAGTATACAGCAGGGGGAAGAAGTGTCAGAACTTCTGTTCCTCTTTGGCTCATTGGTAAAAAATTTCAGTCATAAAATTAAGCAGACACATCTGAAGGCCATTTTGGTTTATTGGAAATGTTGTTTGCTCCTGTCCCTAAAAATGTGGACATATACTTTTGTCATTTTTTTACTTCCGACTTCTGGGTCCTCTTACTATCCTACCGGTTCTTATATAAGAAGTGTTACGTTTGCAACACTTTTACAATAAATTTTATGAGAGATGTTATGCCTATAATATTTTTACAACAAATCATATGTGGTTAGTTGTTATTGGTTCAAATTTGAACTTAACACTAAGATTATTTTTTTGCCCTAACAATAACAACCAGTAACAATTTATCACTTAAAATTTGTTATAAAAATGTTGTGAAAATGTTGTAAACATATTATTTCTCAAATTTTATATGATAAATTATTATTGATTCTAATTTAAACTCACTAATGAAATTGCTATTTTACTCACAATAACATCCATTAACGATCTGTTACTTAGAATTTGTTACAAAAATATTTTAAACATATCATTTCTCATTATTATATTCACGTGGACCAATTCAATTTCATTTTTCAACAACATGATTGCCTGCATTTAGCGAACTTTTTCATTCAATTTTTTACCTAAAAACCTGTAGGCATGATTATTATTGCAGTCTAAAAGCAAAACATAACTGTAATCAACCATTAAACACACAACAGACCTTCACGGCTTCACCAGCAACATTTATGCATAAACAAAACACTGTACCAGCCTTTAAAAACCAATGCCAGTTTTAAAAGAAGCTTTTGGACAGCCTCATCAGTTATCATATCCTCTTCATTGGTACTGCAGTAATCTTCAATCACTGAACAATTGCTCAGTCTCTGAAATCTGCAGAAAGTGTCATGTTGCACAGTTGCAGTACCCTGTTCAGGATAATTAGTGTAATAAACAGTTGTTAATGGAGTACAATAGTTTAGCAGTGTAGACCAGAGGTGGGTTTAATTAGAATTTAAATGACTCCCAAGAACATAGAATAAAAAAAGAGTAATAAAGCCTAGAAGTGGGTAAATTTGAATTTGAGTGACACCCAAGACAAAAAAAAAAAAAAAAAAAGACAGTTTAACTACCAAATAATATCGACATCACTGTACATAATTTTAAACTACAAAAATTTGCAATTTAAATAATTTTTTTTTTAAAAGAGTTTCAATTTATGGTGTCCGCTTTTGATAATAACTCTTTATCATCGGACCAAGACACCAATTAGTTTTTTGTGTAGGCAGAGATTGAACCCTAGATTTCTTATACAATCATCAAAGAATTTATTAATTGAGTTAACTGAAACCCACAATTTAAACAATTTATTGATAAAAAGAAGATATAATCTAATGATGGATTTATCAAAATTTACCTTCAATAAAAATATATTGAGTAAGGTTAACCTAAAACTACAACATTTTTTTTTTTTTGAGAATGTGCTTAAAACTTTATTGAAATTGATTCGCCAAATTGGCTAAATCCTGTTGAACAACAGATAGTAAAGGATTGGAGACTTCTTCTATCCAAACTACATAGTTAGAGACATTAATTGAATATCTAGCTAGACTATGTGCTAATCTATTTCCTCCTCTTCTACAATGTGAGTATTGCAATATTGAATAAGAACTAGAAAACACAATGGCATCTTGAATTAGTGGCTCCACTGAAGCTATGGTATTTCCACCTGCCTTCAAGGATTTAGTTATTAATTTCGAATTGCCTTCAAGGACTACTCCACTTATACCTATTTCCCGTCCAAACTCCAAAGCTCGAGCTGCTGCAATTGCATCGATTTCAGTTGGTTGATATGCTGGGGAGATGAGCTGAGCTAATGAGGCAATGACAGAGCCTTTGTGGTCTCGGATAACGACACCTATGCCGCTTCTGTTTTCATTCCTGCAAATCACTCCATCGAAGTTTATTTTGAAGCAGCTCGCATCAGGTGGCTTCCATTTCTCCCTGGTCCTCGTCGTTCTTGGTGGCTTAGGTGGGAGCGCAGCAGTAAATTCTTGTAGCCTCTCTTTCGCCTGTGGTGCGATCTGGTCCGATGTGCAGCAAAGTTTATGGAGGCGAACTTGGTTTCGCTGGTACCATATTCCCCACGTTGTCATTGCAAAAGCTCTGGCTTGCCTTGGTTATTGAGTATCCATGATAGCAATGCCTTGAAGTTTGTGGGGTATATAACTTGATGAAAGTTCCACTCCGATTCTGACCATACCGAGTCAAGTTCACTGCATGACCATAATGCATGTGACGGGTTTTCCTCCTCCCTCAAGCATCGTTCGCACAATGAGCTGTCCGTGATGTGTCGCCGCCTCAAATTTGCTTTCGTAGGGAGGGAATCACGACAAGCTCGCCACATGAAGTTTCTGATCTTGTTTGGAACTTGCAAAGCCCAGATGCTGAACCAGAAATTTCTGCCTTCATCCTATGTTGCTTCAGCCACTTCCTCATCAGCCTCACTCTTCAAGAATTGATATCCGGATTTGTAGGAGTATTGCCCATTTTGGGTCCATGGCCAAAACAGCTTGTCTTTTGTAGGGTGTTTTGACATTGGAATTTTCTTAATGAGAGCAGCTTCCTCGGGAAAAAATAGACCATCAACTACATTTTCATTCCATGTCCTTGTGGTTTCATTAAGCCGTACCTCAACCTTGGCTTCCTCCCACCCCTCCAAAATAGGTGATAACACGTGTAGGGTGCTTGATAGGCAGATGTTGCCAAATCTGCAGTCTCTGCCCGTTATCTATTCTCCAACAAGCTCCACGTTTGATAACATCACGACCATAGAGTATGCTTTTCCAACCGTATGATCCATCGCTTGAATCAGCAGCCTCCATGATTGTACAATTTGGGAAGAAGCGTGGTTTGAATATCTTATAAAGTAGTGAACTTTCATCTTGTAGCAAGCGCTAGGCTTGCTTGGCCAAGAGATAGTCATTGTGCAATGCTAAGTCATGGAAGCCTATAGGCTATACCACCCTCACTTTTTGCTTTTATCATCTCACTCCATTTTAGCCAATGAATCTTCCGCTTTTCCCCTCATTGTCCCCACCAAAACTTCCTTACCATCACTTCAATCTCATTACACAACCCCACAAGTAATTTAAAGCACCCCATTGTATATGATGGAATGGCTTGGATAATGGCCTTAATGAGCACTTCTCTACTAGCTTGGGAGAGGAGTTTTCCTTCCCACCTTTGTAATTTTCTCCATACTCTCTTCTTTAGATAATTGAAGCTTGCTTTTTTTCCTATTCCCGTCAGAGATGGTAGCCCCAAATATTTTTCATAGTGATGGATTTCACAAACCCCCAAAATCCCTTTAATGATCTGTTTGTTTGCTTCAGTAACTAATTTGCTGAAGAATAAAGTTGTCTTTCCCCTGTTTATTTTTTGGCCTGAAACTTCTTCATATAAGGATAGAAGGTCCATCACTTTGCTACATTCAGTGGAATTGGCCCTATAAAAAAGAAGGCTATCATCTGCAAAAAAAACAAATGGGTTAGTTTGGGTCCTCTTTTGCACAATTTGAAACCATTGATGTCACCATTGCTTGCCGCCTTTTGTGTGGGTCTTTTTTGGACAGTGCCCAGGCCTAAGTAGAAACAAGGGCCCCGAGCCTTTTACTTGTTGTTTTAAGGGACTGAACTTGGTTCACCGTAGCTAAATGGGCTAATTACGAACCAGATGGTGCACAGAACACGAATCCTACAACATATACATGCTAGCAAACAAGAAAAATATGCATTGAACAGCAAGAAGCAGTAAAAGGGCAACGTAGTAAAGAAAGACACAAAATAAAATGTTAGGGGTTCTTAAGACAATGTGAAATATTCCATTACTTTCTTAATTGTGTAATACATTATACTCACTAGGACATGTTACAAGGTCCAAATAAGTTCAAAAATCACAGACTTAGATGGCTCTTCAAGCCTCTAAGACTTGCAAAGTTTGAATCCGAGTATGTTCTCTAGTGGCTGTTTGAGGATATTAGACGATATTTCCCTCTATTTTCTTTCCTTTTTTGAATTCTAATAGAGTTTTCTCAATGATTCTATTCTAATTCACTATTGCTGAATGCCCTTCACCGTTGGCTGCTTCCCCTTTTTATAGTGTCATCCTAGGGTTCCCGGGGTACCACTGATTCCCCCAATTTGCTCCCATGGGTACCAGAACCAATGTTGTGCTAGCAACATTGGTGGCTGGTCCTTTCCTCATTTCTCATAATTTTCTTATTTTGGTGTTTCTTTCCCAAAAGTCTTTTGCTGACTTTTCATTCAGGGTTGTCCTTAGAGAGCTGACATTTGGTCCTTCTTCCTTTAAGGCTTCTAAACCTTACCTTTTCAAGCTCAACTTTTGGCTGCCTTTTCCTTTATTATTTTTCCCAAGTGAGCTGATTCATTCCTGCCAGGTTGAAATTTTTCTAGCCACTTCCCTTTGTGGTTCTTCTTTCTGGGTTCCTCGAGGTACCAGCCCCTTATTCATGAATTGTTGGTTCCCAAGCCTTCTGATTCATTTTGCATCATTGGGTGGTTAATAGGGACATATCTGTTCTTGTTCCTTGTGTTTCTTGGCACCCCATTTGAACTGTCTTAATCCAACCCTAGCTTTGCTGCACGTCCAAAGGATCCTGAGCTCCTAGCAGTCCCCAAGTATCCTGTCCCAGTTCTTACCACTGGGCTCCATAGCGATTTTCTGACCTTGGTGGGCTGGACTTTTCTCCTTCCCTTCATTTCATGAGTTCTAAGGCTTACCCATTCGTGGGCTTCAGTTTCTCCTTAAAACCTTTAATGGATTTGAGTCTACCATCTTTTTATTTATTGTAGACTCCAGTATTTTATTTTTATGGAGTTCAATTCTCTGTGCCATTTTGGGCCTTGGTGCAACATTATGACTTTTTTAGACCTCATCATCTTTTTAATAAGGCCATGTATGCCCTCAGTGCATAGGAGGAAAAGAAAATGAAAGAGAGGATCTCCTTGTCTAAGGCCTCTTGAGGGGTGGATCAATCCATTTGGTTCTCCGTTCACTAGTATTGAGTAAGTGACAATTTTCACACACACACCATAATGAGTCCAATCCACTGTTCACAAAACCCCATTTTTCTCATCAAATTTTCCAAGAACACTCATTCAACCTTATCATAGGCTTTGCTCATGTCAAGTTTCAAAGCCATAAAGCCATTTGAGCCAGAATTATAGTTCTTCATGCAGTGAAAGTTTTAAAGGCAATAAGAATATTATCCGTAATGAGCCGACCTTTAGCAAAAACTGATTGGTGTTTAGTAATGATGGAATTGAGGAATTTTTTTAGCCTATTAGCAAGGACTTTAGATAAAATTTTGTAAAGAACATTGCATAAACTAATAGGGCGGTATTCTTACATTGAAATTGGGTTTTTCTTTTTTGGGATTAGAGTAATGAAGGTATAATTCACTGGGTGTGGGAGTGTACTTGAATTTAGCCAAGATAGCACCAAATGTGTGACATTGCCCTCAATCATAGGTCAGAAATGCTGAAAGAACAAGGGGGGCATTCCATCTGGTCCCAAAGCCTTTAATGGTGCCATTTGTTTCAAGGCTTGTGCTACTTCCTATTTCTCAAATTTGCACATCAATTCTTGGTTCATTTCATCTGAGATCACTTGAGGAATTTGATCTAGAACTCCTTGGTGCAGGATCAGGTTTGAAGTGGTGAAAAGTTCATGGTAAAATTTTGTAAGAACTTCAGCTATAGCATTCGGCTCCTCCTTCCAAACTCCTTGTTGGTCATTTATTCCTATGATCAAGTTTTTCTGATACCTGTGAGAGGCCCGTCTATGAAAGAACTTTGTATTTCCATCTCCATTTTTCAACCAAAGAATACGGGAGTGTTGATTCCACATCCTAGTTTCATGATCTAGCAATTCATTGATCTCACTTTTCAATTCTTTGATGCGAATATTGCTACTAGTTCTCAATGCTACGACTTCCTCTTCAACTATCATCTCTCTCTTCTTCTTCTTTTTTTTATTTTTATTTTTATTTTTATTTTTTAATTCTCTTTTTACATTACCGAAGACATTATGATTCCACCATAGCAAATCTTTGCCACACTTTTCTATTTTCCCAAGGATTTCCTTATCTTAATCTAGTGATACACATGATCTCCAAGCTGCTTCAACCACCTCTCCACATCGACTATCTAACAACCACATCTCCTTAAACTGGAAAGGTTTGTTATTGGATGGAATTTCAATACCTGATGGATTGAACAGCAAAGGGCAATGATCTGATGAGAGGCAAGGTAGGTGGTAAACTTGAGTGCCAGGAAATCTCAAGAACCATGGATTGGTAGCTAACCCACGGTCAAGTCTCTCCCAAATCGAATGTCCATCGGTATAATGCTTACTCCACGTGAATTTTGGCCCAACGAAACCCAAGTCCATGAAACCACATTCATCAAGAACATCACGGAAGGCTTGCATTTGGTTGTGTGCTCAAATTGCTCCTTCCACTTTCTCTTCTTGTCTTGTGATTTCATTGGAATCCCTAGCACACAGCCAAGGAATGTGTGGTCTATTATTAAGGGTTTGAATTTTAGTCCATGCCTCATGCCTTCTAGTTGTAATTGGTTTGCCATAGAAACCTGTGAAGCGCCACTCCTGAGGGGTATTCTTCTCAACAAGTACATTAATGCAATACTTTGACGAGTCTTCCACTATGATTTGAATATCTTCCTTCTACAACAAAACCAAACCACCTCCTCTATTACCGTTGGGAAGTGGGAACTAACCATTTATTAACAAAATCAAAATTATGTAACACTTGATCTAGCCTAACATCATCTGTCTATGTCTTGGCTAAAAACATAAAAGGAGGATCTTTTGCCTGGATGTAATCTCCAAGCTCCCTTACTATACGTGGGTTCCCAAGTCCACAACAATTTCAGACTAAGAGACTCATTGCAATGGGCGGGGCTGAGCATCAGCCTCTGCCAAAGTAGTAGAATTAATCTCAACAGAAACCACACGTTTTTTGCTTGGTAAACCATTGAGATAAGAGTGCCCCTCGTGAACTCTTTTAGTTGATAACCCCGATTCTACTATGCTTTTAGTTCTGTCATTGCTTCTGGATACTCTGGTATTGTTCAAACGCTTCCATGTTCTTTGTTGCTGTGAGCATTATGTGTTTTGTTTTCCTGATGTGTCTACACGTGGGGTTGCATGAGCTTCAGACCCTTGGCCTTGGCAAACCCTAGCAGTTTCCTCTGTTTCCCCATTAATTATGTGCTCTAATTGCCCCTTAATTGCGTGATCTAATTGCACATTAAATGAAACTTTGCATTCTACGGGTCATTTATTGTGGTTGACATGACTCTTAATTTGGATATACCCTCATTAACTTCAGCTAGCTTAGAAAGGAAAGAATCTGTAGGCAACGGTTCAGATGGAGTAAGCCTCAGATTGGAAATCTTTTGAGGAGGAGTTTAGTCCGTATTAACTGCTGATGGGTTGTTAGGTCGCGCCTCATTTATTGGCAAATCAAAATTCTTTAAGGCACAATCCAACTCCTCAATTTGATGCACAAACAGGTTGGTTTGATTTTGTTGCTATGTAAAAATTGAGGGCGAGTTATTGGTGTCAATTGTAATCGAACCAAATACTTGATTCATTGAATTATCCACGTGATGTTGTTCCCCATCTTGCATTGCCACTAGCGGTGTAGGAGTCATCGCAGAAACCACCTGAGCTCGCCTTACTATAAACGAAGCCTGTTGAAAGGAATTGCCTCCTTCCGTCATCTTATTAAAAAATTTTGGAATAAAAACTACATTTTTTTTGTGCTCGACTGGTAGGTGTTGCACGTAACCATGGTCCAAATTGTTGTTCTTCAACTTTAAGTGAGCCTTCTCTGTCAAGCCAAAGTTTGCAGTCCCTATCATCATGGTTAAGGCAGCCGCACTAGTAGCAAATATTTGGTAGTCATTTGTATTTAAACGAGACTCATTGTTCTTTGCCTTGTCCCATTGACACCATTCTTCCTCTATATAGTGGGCGAGTGATATCTAGGCTGACTTTGACCCTTATAAAACTCCCTCCATCAACCTCTGTATCCAGTTTTTGAATGATTGTGCCAACGGTGCCACAAATTCCTTCTGCCACCTTTTGATTCATGAATCTAATTGGAATGTCATGAACCTACACCCAAAAGGATGTACGATTGAAATTCAGGTCCTTAACTAAAGTATCCTTGTCATAGTGTTGCAACACCATAAGATGTTTGTCAAAGCTCCAAGGTTTGTTTGAAAGAATGGAGTCCACTTCTAGTTTGTTGTCGAAAGTGAAGAGGACGGTGTGATTGCCCATATTTTTAACTTTAAAACCATTTTTTGATCTCCACAATGGCTTAAAAGTCGAAGCAATAGCTTCCATGTTTAGAGCTCGTCTTGTGTAGAACTTACCAGCAATAATGAATTCTAGCATAGCCATATCCTCCTTAAGATCGAAGGTCGGCCTTTCTCTGTCAGAAATTGACAAACCATTACAATGGATTGTGAGTTCATCCATGTCTACACTGTTTCCCAAACCCCTAAAAGAAAAAACCACAAACCTTATGGATAAACTTGTTATCCTAAGGGACTAAGACACTTAAAGGTAGGGACCAAATATTCTATAACTTAGGAGAAGTTCAAAGGGGAACTTTCACTAGAGATAGAGAAACTTTTTTTTTTTTTTTTGAAATTTATTAGTACTATAACATCAAATTTTATAGTTAAATTTTGTCAAAAAATAAATAAAATAAAATTTAATGGGCAATGATTAGATTAGCATCATTTATTAACATGATCTGAAAAATTATGTCATAAATATAAGATATTAATTAGAGAAAAAAAAAAAAAAGGTGGGATCCACGTGCAAATGTCGGTTGGTCCCATTTAAAAAACGATGCATTTACATTCTTGTAAACTTTGTGATTTGTGAACCTCAACTAATTTTTTTAGGGGGGCGTGTTGGACACCAACTCTGATTCTCAGGACTGTGTCTTTTCTGACCCATAGAAACATGCCACGTCAATCAAAAAGAAACTGGTGGTGGGACCCATTTTGTTAACGTAGCCGAAAGGCGTTTACTTTTCTTTATCCGATGGCTTGATTTGATGTGAGAGGTGTCGGTCGGTTGACAATTTACTACTGTTGTTGTGATGATTTCCCAAAAATGTGGTCCCTCTCTCTGTATTAATAATTTTACCTTTACAGTGTTTAATCGTGTGATGTGACTGGGTAAATTGCACTATTTTTACAGTGGATGCACGTGTAAAATAGTAAATGTCCCAGACATGAAAATTACCGTGTGATGTGACTGGGTAAATTGCACTATTTTTACAGTGGATGCACGTGTAAAACGGTAAATGTCCCAGACATGAAAATTACCGTGTGATGTGACTGGGTAATTGCACTATTTTTACAGTGGATGCACGTGTAAAACATTAAAAGTCCCTGACATGAAAATCGAAACAAACAAAAAAAAAGATCTTCACTCCACGTGTAAGATATTAACTGCCCCCACGCAGGATCGAACTACGGACCTTCAGTTTACAAGACTGACGCTCTACCACTGAGCCATAGGGGCTTGCTTGTCAGAACGAGGCTTGTCTTTTTATATAATAGAATTGAATTGTAAAGGCCATTTTGTCAAACTTTCTACTCTTTTTGTACCACGTAGATTTGTGGGTTTAAACTTTAAATTAACATTTTTTTTTTCTTTATGATCTATTTAGAGACCGCTTATTTATTAAAAACTAAAAATTTAATATTGAAAATACTGTAACAAAATAATTTTTAAAGGTGTGAATAATGTTATGGGGTCCAAATTTACCTAAAAATATGCGTTTTGTTAAGTTTGGTAGTCCGCGAACAGTACCCATATGACCCACTAAAAAAACGCAAAACACACTGATTGAGCAAAATGCTCAATCCAAATTTGCGCTTACTTTAGTTATCTATATACAATTTTATAATTTTTTTAATATAAATGTATATTTATTACTTTCAACAAATAAGTTTGTTTAAAAATATTAATAAAAATTTAATACAAACACAGGCTTGAAATTCCAAGCAATTAGACGTGCCAAACGGGCGGGTTGGGTTAAACGGGTTGCAGATTGGGTTAGGTTGACTCAAATTTTCACATGATTTATTTATTTATTTATTTATATTTTATTTTAAGAAAACAAGATGTATTTGCCATTTAAAAAGTCATGCAGCAAATTACTTGATGTAAAATACATTACTTTGAATTCACCACTCATATTAAGTATGAGCTTAGTTAAACAAATTAATACTTGTTCAATAATTTTAAATTATACAAATCCCAACATTACTAACCAAAACAAAATAGTACAAAAGATAAGTAAAATAGATGCACAAGTTTCATTTCTACACTATATCAACATCCCAAAACATAAAATAAAATTACAAATGCCTTATTGGATAACTAATTTGATAAAAAATAAAAACATATAAGAAATTTACAATCTTGAAAACTAATTTTATAATCTATTATCAATTGTGGTTAGCACTCTATTTCAATTTGAGAATATACATTAAAGTTTTTGATTGTTTACTTATTTATACATGGTCTCTTTTATGAATATTGTCATTGTTAAGCAACACATACTCTAGAAAATATAT
The DNA here is from genome assembly GCF_001633185.2 of Quercus lobata. Classification (NCBI taxonomy): domain Eukaryota; kingdom Viridiplantae; phylum Streptophyta; class Magnoliopsida; order Fagales; family Fagaceae; genus Quercus; species Quercus lobata. The sequence goes on along the minus strand of NC_044915.1, from coordinate 32,516,280 downwards.
AATTTATTTTGAAAATTTGTTTATTTAGGACATGAATTGTTAAAAAAAATAGGCCTAAACATTCATAATTTATGCTAATCTCATTGATATACTTTGGTTTCACTCTTTTCACACTTATAAATGTTTCTCATATACATTTATAATTTTAAATATTTGTTTTTAACTCTATTGTAACCAGATTATCTTGTCATGTACTTTGTTATTTGATATCTAAAATTTTTTACTCATTAGAGAATGCATGATGTTATTGTGGGGCCCGAAGTCTGAGGTCACAGTCCACTTTACATTCAGGGCCCAAAGCCTAGGCCGAGGAGCCCTATTGCCAAGGACGATCTCATGCTCAACACCTCACAAAACACCTAAAGAAAAGGACAAATTCAACACAGGGGTAGGACAACACCTGAAGAAAAGGACAAACTCAACACAGGGGTAGGACAAGGAAAAAACTGTCGACACTGCAGTATGGAGCCCTACACCTGACAGGCCCATACTTCAGACCATGTTGTTTAACCTTTCCCAACCACCTCCAACCACTCGGATGTACGGATGGATAGGACGGGTCTATATCTCAAAAAGTAAAACTTACACGTGGACACTAAGGGGGAAGTAAACACTAGTATAAAAGGGAAAGAGAGCTGAGAGAGAAGGGGGGGGGGGGACAAAAAGATCCTACAAAAAAGAAGAATGGGGAGAATGTGATGCTCTTCGGACTAAGTCCGAGGAGTCAAACCCTTCAAGCTACATCGATGTAAGACTTAGCTATTCAGGCCAAACTTACCTTTGTATGAGCTCCCATAAAATCAGGACCAGACCGTTGCCCGGCTACCAAGGGCAAGCCTTTCAAGCCCACTCTCTACAAATTATATTGTTCGGGCCCATTACACACGAACCCAATGTCATTCTTGGGTCGTTAAAAATCGTGTCCCTACAGTTATATATATATATATATATATATATGAATGACGTTATCAAAAAAAATGTTAGAATTTGATTTTTTTTTTTAAATATTAATAATAATGCCCATTATATATTGCTAATTGAGTTTAACTTGTGCATTGTAAAGCTCGCAACAAACAATTAAACCAACATTGTCTTACTTTTATTATTTTTTTACTAAAAAAATAGTTTTAAGAAATGGTTTGGGTCACGAGTCGAGTCAGGTTGACCTACAAAAAAAGGGGTTGGGTCACGGGTCAACCCGTTTTTGTTTCGAGTAAAAAAAATTTAAGTTCAGGTCACATATTTTCAGGTCAAGTCGGGTTATGTTAACAAATTTTGATCCATTTTGCCATGTTTAAACGTAATATGCAACAGGATGCCCATTCATAGTAGCAATTAGGATTTGAAAGGAGCCAAAGAATACTAAGGGTTTGTTTGGTAGACTGTAATGGATACTCTAATGTAATAATTATTCCTATGGTTTAACTATTCAGTAGTTTGGTTATGTTTTTATGACGGGGAACATGCATTTTTTATGAATAGCTATTCTTTAAAATGAGAAATAACTATTCATCTCTAAAAATGTTGCAATAGCTATTCCTTGGTAAGTATATTAATTTCTAAAATTAATATTTTTTTTTTTAGAAGAAATCTTTCTTTCAAATTTAAAAATATTATTTTTTAGGAAATATAATTGTATGAGTAAGATATTTCCTAAAATATATCTTAAGTTTTATCCTAATATTATAATTTTGATAATTTGATTTAATCATTTCATTATTTTCAGGGTTCTATTTTTATGTTGTCACCCTACAAATGAATAGTAAAAAGTATTACATTACAGTATTATGTATTCCTTGCAATATCTATTTCTATGTAATCACTATTATAGTTTACCAAACATGCCCTAATTCAAAAGCAAAGTTTAAAAGAATATTAATGCTAAAGGCAAGGTTCAAAGTTCAAAGTATTACATAATGGTTAGGTCCAAATACACCAACCATTCCTTCATTATTTCTTTATGTCAGTGTCACTTGAAGTTGAATGTTTGCCAATTTAATATCATGAATTCATTGAAATTGCCGGCTACATGAAAAGTAGTACCAATTGTTTTTCCGGTTTTGGCGAATCCAGGCAGGTGAATTTTTTTTCCCATGTCCTAAGGCTTTCTTTTCAACATTGTAGCCTAAATATAACTATTGCAGCATTGCTTAATACTTAATTTTAAAAAAATGTATTCTTTGAACATGGACTTTGAAAGGCTTCACATCTTAATGTTTTTAACGAATAGATTTAAAATTCAAATCTTCTCACCCCTAATCCTCTATTTATAATAATAATAATAATAATAATAATAATAAAAAAGTTCATTTTGAATTCAGTTTGACACATCTCTACCAAAATCCTCTGTACAATCTTAGATTCAAGTCTATTTAGATATTTGGCTTATGGGTGACAAAATTTTACTGTTCACTTGACTTATCTTGTCCCATGAGAGTTTTTCCTACCCAAAAAGGGATGGGACATGGATGATTTTTGCTTGTCCTGCCTTACCCTATCTTAAATGTGTATGTGCGCGCGTATTCCATTGCCATCACCCAAAAACACTTCTCCCATAACACTCTTACAATGTGGGCTGTCCAAAAACTTGATTAACTCAACTTAACTAGCCTGATTCGAAACCGAAAGCATTCAAATGGGTTTGACAAATAGGTCTGGGCGTCTGGCGGATATCATTAAGGAGATTTAATTTTTTTTTTGGGATTTAGATCAAATATCAAGTGGATGAAACCATCACCCAATTAATGACTTGCACGATAATACTCATGCATCCATTCCCTTCCTCCCATTTTCCTATTTAAGTCGTCATAGACTCATAGTTCTCTTTCTCTCTCTTAGAATAGAATGAGTCAAATCGAGCGTGATACAATACCATCAAACCCATATCTACCCTCTACCTAACACCAACGAGCCCATAAGACCTCAGATCTTTTGCCATCAATGGTGACACAGTATGACAATGTCACCAACCGCAAATCCTGTTGTCCCACAACACCACCAAGCTCAAATCTTTCTCTCTTTCATAGTGTCATACTCACTCTTCCTCCTCAACTGCGAAAATGCAAGTATGCGACATTACATGGTGAGATTAGGTTTATGGTTTTTTCCTTATTGACAACCATCCATCCAGCACTTGACCACTAAGCCCGAGATGATTGTCAGATAACTTTGAGGAAGTTGCCGATCGGCAACAAGTGCAAAATAGAACACCAAACATAGTGGAGTATAGTGACAAGTTGACACCATTCCTAATCCGACTCGGCTTGTGGATAGCCCTACTTACAATTGTGCCTCGCCTTTCTCTCCTGTCTTTTGCCTCACTAATGACAAAACAGGTTTATTAGGGAAAAAAATACACCTCCAAGCCACCATGCTCCTGATCTATCCCACAATTGAAAACGCATGAGGTACCCATAATCCGATCCCATCCTGCCCCATTGCATCTTTAGTTTGGCACTTAATCATTCAGCTCAAAATTAGCATGAGTTTATTTTCTCCACTTCTAAAAATGTTTTGGTTAAAGATTTTGGGTTGTGAATCTGTTGCCCATACTGCACTTTTTTATGCAAGCAAATTCATTTTCATGGGCACTGTCGTTCCATTCCATATCAGACAAGAAGCAAAAGAAAAGAAAGGTTCACGACAATATTAATGATATACCAGTTACACACGTGCAGCTTAGAGTTCATGAACTCTTCTAGAGCAAAACTATTGTTAAACTTTATTAACCAATAACTTTCTCAAGCATTCATGGTAACATCTATGCATGCATGTGCAGAGAAAAAAAAAAGCGCCTACCATATAGTTCCAACAGTAAATGAACTTTTGAAACATTAAATCATAGTTGAATAATTTACATAACCAACATGGAAAATAAAGGCAGAAGGGGCACGGATTTTCCATATGCCCTTAGTTTTTTGTTGGTTTCATTTTCCAGGAGTTGAATATCATGTACAGAGACAATTATGGGCAAGCATTTATGCCCCTAAAGATCAGCTTGGCCAGCAACTGCCTCATCACTGGAGGCATAATCATCTTCACTCAGCTCCTCATCACTAGATTTCTCCTCTGGGACAGCCCCTACATCTTCTGGCTTGGCATATTTCTCACAAAACTCTGTAATATAAGAAAATTATTAGCAACAGTTATGCACCTTCAACAAAAATTACCAAAATTAATTACCAAAAACATAAAAGTAAAACATTCTTAAGACCAATAAATAACCACCGCACACTCTTGATGCGTTGGTCACTCTACTAGTATAAGTACTTGTGGGGTATGGGGGGGCAAGGGTCGGGGTTAAAGTTTCCAAGAGGATGCTTCACACACATATACACTTTAGATTAGGCTAGAGTAAAAATTTTATCTTGTATCCAAAAAAAAAAAAAAAAAAAAAAAGACCAATAAATACAGAATTTCCTGTCTCGTGTAACCTGCACCTCACATTTTTTTACCAAAATAAATAAAACCAAAAACATTCTTAAACCAATAAAGACAGAATCTGAAGATTTAATAGACTTTAGTAGTTCCAGACCAGAATTAGTAGCCACTAGCCAATGCAATATCCAATGATCTAATATAACCAGCATCCTGCATCCATGCAATTGCCTCTGAAGCTCACAAATGCTTCCAATTGGTTGGATGATATAGTTCCATTGAGTAGAAAAAGTAATATTCTCAACATTTGCAGAATTATCCAATGGACATTGGATGGCCATCTTTAAGGTCTTTCCATGGGCCAACCAATAATAAATCTGCATCCCCTCTTGTGCAATATAAATTACAATATCATCTTTATCTCATCATGTCTTACAACATAGATTCAAAAGCAACCATAGAATTGATATTCGGTGCTTTATAGGTTCTAAGATTTATTCTCTCCATTCATTTGCAATTGTCCCAAGGCAGGAATAGCCAATAGTGTTCAACTATTAGCAAATCCTAACCTTAACCTTGGAACTGACAATAATAGCTCACTCCCAAAGAAAGATCTTTTACTACATTCTAAATTCATAACTTTTTAAAAAGTTTCGGAACGGGAATAGGTACCCATTCAAACTAATGCATACCATGTTTTGCTAACAGTGTTGGAACCCTTGAACGTCAAATTTGAAAGATAAGTAGATAATCCAGTCTTGAAACTCATCTACCGACACAAATGCATCACCCATGGGAGGAAGACAAGATCCATTGCAACATCTCAGATGGATTCCATAGATTGAAGTTCTTTTACTTGATTTCAAATGTGCACAAATGACTGTTCTTGAGTGAAATTTTGTACCCATTTAAACTAATGTATACCACTATTTGCAAACGGTGTTGCTTGATCTAGAATTCAAAGCTACAGACACCATTTTCAATTTACATTTTTGAACCCGTGAAGGTCAGATTTCGAAGATAACCCCATCTTGATACTCATTGACCCACACAAATGCATCACATGGGAGGAAGACACGATACATTGCAACATCACAGAAGGATTCATTAGATTGAAATTCTTTTACTTGATTTCAAATGTGCATAAATGACAGTTCTTGAGTGAAATGCATAGCACCCTATCAGTTTCATGGGTGATACTATCAAAATATATAAAGTCAAAGATCCTGTAAGAATACAGAAGGGACCAAAAGAGAGAGAAAGAAGCCAACTTTTACAGCCAGGTAGTTCATCATGAAGTTTGTAAAAGTGACAGGTGACTCAACCTGTACAGAATGAATAGATGTTGGTGGGGAATTTACAGCATTAGAGCCTGGATTCATAAGTTCAACCACTAGTGAAGTACAGGATTTTTCAAATTCCAAACTTTATAATATGGAGTAAATGCCATATATGTCCTCAAAAAATGGACATATAAGCATGGATGAAGCAGGGGAAATTTTTTTGCTTGAATTACACCACAAATTACTTGTCCTAACCTTTCAGATTCATGACCTTGAAGATTTGCATATATATAATTATGAAGTCAATATATTAAAATTTTACAACTGCAACTGAACCATGCAAAAGGCTGTCTATAGAGGGAAAAAAAGAGAGGATATGTATGTAAATAGGTCACCAAAGCTTGATAAGGATTACTACCTTTCACTCTTTGCTCATAGGCTGTGCGATCGCGCATCATTAGAGCAGCAGCTTCTCCATTTAATGGATCTGATGGATTGGGATATAAAAGAAGTTGTGGAAGAAACACTTCAAAGACATTAACCAGATCTGAAAACAAATTTAAAAAGGAAAAGAAATAATTGTCAGCTGCTGAAGGTAGCAGTACTACTTATAAATCACCAGAAGGAGCTTAAGTATGATAAGAATAGAAAATAGGAGCTCTGCATAAACCATATATAGAAGAAAGATAATATGGTCACTTACCAAACATGGGGCTCCAGGTCTGGTTAATAACATCTAAACAAACTGAGCCAGACCTGAAATAAAAAAGTACCATAGACTTATATTAGCTAGCATATTCTGCAAAAGAGCACAATACTACTCAGACAAGCCAAATGATTGATTTTTCAACATCGCAAACTCACATCTCATCAACATTTGGGTGGTAGATTTTGTTGATGAAGCCAATAGATGGAGATTTATAAGGATAAGCATCTGGTAGTTCCACCCTTATCCTCCACACACCACCCTGATAAGGACCTGCCATATTCCACCAAAAACAGAAAAATACCTCTTTTTGTTCAATTTCAAACTACTCAAAAGCAAAAATACCAATCAACTTCATCTTCATTGAGCAAAATCAGTGAACACAAACTTGCAGCCCATTTTATCAACAAGCACTGGCCAGACATAAAGCTTAACTCACACATATTACATCCCAATCTGTATTAACATAAAACTATAGTTATGCCCTTTCAAAAAAAAAAAACTATAGTTATGCAAACATATATCATGGCTAAAGTGACTGAATCAAAAACTAAAATTAATACCCAGAAACATAATATATATTCAGAATTAAAAGGGTTCAATCCAGAACTATAATGAAGTTCAACAGCCCAGGAGAAACCTCAATTAATGGTCAGCAACTATTGTATTTCAAACCAAATCAAGGGTTTATCAAAAAACCCAGAAAAACTTTCATGTGGTCAACACAGTTGGAACACAGAATCAGCCTAATCAATAGAAAATACCCACAAAGAAAAAACAAAAAAGAACCCAACTTTTTATTTTTATTTTTCTGAGATAGCTCAACTTTATGCAAATACACATATAAATCATTAGGAAAAAAATTAATTGAAAAAAGAAAAAGAAAAAAGATATGGGTAAGGAAAGATTTACTTTCTTTAGGTCCATGGAAATCCACATAGAATTCTTGCATGCCATCATTGATCATCTCCACCTTGTAATCACTCATCATCCTAGTTCATACCAATCAAACAAAGCATAAGAACAAAAAACCAAAAATTAAAATTAAAAAAAAAAAAAACCCAGAATTTTAAAAATAAAAATATAATTTGGAGAACACACAGTTTCATCAAATCCATCTCCCTGCGTTTGCTTGGGGAAGACATTTTTTTTTTCTCTCTTTTTATTTATTTATTTTTTTTCTTTTAGGTTTTGGGAAATTGTTGAGACTCGAGAGGCTGAGAAAGTTTTATAGGTTGGAAGAGATATCCACGAGAGCTTTCTTATAAACCAAGCGGTTCGGAGTTCGGACATCAATGAGCAAGCTATGGAGAATTTTTATGTGTACGCAATATAAATATAAATATCACAGTAAAGTTTCTATTCTAACCTTTGAGGTCAAAAAGTTTACAAAAAATTTTTATAAAAAAAACTTAAAAAATTATATTTTATACTAAAAATACTTTTTTCTGGATTATATAATGTATAAATTTTTAAATGATTTTTGTTATTAATGTACAATGAAATGAAAAAATTATATTGATAATAAGTTCACATGAAAAATGATATTAATAATGAATTCACGTGAAAATGATATTAATGATATTAACAACGAATTCATGTGAAAATGATATTATGTACTCTCAAAGTACAGATGTCTACACACCAATAAATACAAACAAGTTAGTACAAAAATTAACTTTTTTGTATTACTTTTTTTACTCTATGTTATATACTTTTTTTTCTTTTTCTTTTTTTATATTTAATGACTTGTAATTGTTGGCGTGGGCTGTGGAGCAGCACGCTACCATATTTTGGGAATATTTAATAATATGTTCCAACCATTATTTGACATTTTAACAAGTTGTGAAAAATATTGTAAATTTTTTTTCTAGAATTGATTATAAATACAAATAATACAATATATATAATACAAAAGTGGTAAGTTGTGATTGATGCAACGCTACTTTATAGGTGTCTACTTTGACATGTTTTTTATTTTCCACTCCCAACCTACCACCTTAATACTTGCGTGCATTACTATTGAACAAATATAATTTTGTACACAGTTTTTTGACCTAGATCATCAAATGTAGAATATGTTCTTATCTAGCTAAACAAATAGAACAAATCAAATTTACACTTTATAACAACCACTTTTAAGTAGTGCTACTATTCGGATAGTCTTGTTAAGATTTAAATAAAGAGATGATTTGATTGGAAGATATAAGCTACTTTATTTTGAAAGTTGAAAAGCAAAATTGATATATTTAATTGTTTTTAAAAACAATTTATTTATAGAGTTTTAGCTTATGGTATCCGCTTTTAATAGTTGTTTTTTATTATCAAAACAAGATGCCAACTAGTTTTAGGTGTGGGTAAAGATCGAATCTCAAATCTCTTATTCGATAACAATAAAATTACGAGTTGAACTAATTAAAATCTACTAATATATTTACTAAATAAAAGTTCAAATAATTGAACTTAGTCTAATAGTTAGAGGACTATGCACACTTTATAACCACCTTTACTAGCAATACTGTAACTATTTTATATATATATATATATATATATTTTTTTTTTTTGATGGTGTAACTATTATATAATTCCACTAGGATGTTAATGGAGAGGTGATGCAAGTATGTAACCCGTAAGGATCTTTAAGAAAAATGGGGTGATTTGCATAGATGGGCATAGCGTTTGCTCAATGGGATGATGTTTTTAACTTTTTAACTTATGGCAGCGACGAGTATGTTGATCGAAAAATGGAATATTAGAATTTAAACATTGTTCCACTTTTTTTTTTTTTGCCAAGACAATTATCTGTACTTGAAATGTTCTTATAACATATGGTAATTTTAACTGTTTGTTTTGTACTGCAAATTTTGGTATGATATGGTAAATTTCGTTAGCGTTTTCAAGGATAAAATGATTGGAACATTTGAAATAGTAGAAAATGATTGAGTGGATTCTAAATAATAAAAAAATGATGGGAGTGGAGAAGATTTGGTGTTGGATTTTTTTTTTTTTTTTTTGAGAAACTGGTGCTGGAATTTAATGGTAAGCTTTAAATTGAAGCAAAGGATCTAAATACGGTTACATTTTTTGTTATAGGACATAGCCACTTTTAGAGGGTAATACATTCTTGACATTATGATATAAGCACATTAAATTTTTTTTTTTTTTTTTATTTTATAAATTGATAGATAGGATAAACTTTTTAACTTATAGTGTACACTTCATGATAATTGTTTTTTATTATTAAGTCATAATGATTGCTCTTTACATATAGATCAATAAGCTTTAGATTAAAGTAAAAGATCTAAATATGATTACATATTTTTTCATAGGATATAGCCACTTTGAAACGTTAATAATTTTTTTTAGAAAGTTGAGATGGTAACACTAAAACCATATATAGGAGGGTAGTTAGGGTGAGTGGAGAGTGGCGACATTTCTTGACATTATGATATAAGGGAAATAAATCAAATTTATTTATTATTTAATAGATAGGATAATTTTTTTAACCTATGATATTTGCTTCATGATGATTGTTTTTTATTATTAGGTCTAGACACTAATTGGTTTTTTAGTGTAAACATGATTTGAACCTCAAATTTCTTATTTGATAACAAAAGATTTTACTAATTAAGTTAACTTAAACTTACTTAAAAAAAAAAAAACTAATTTGATATTTGTTTGTAATATGGTGTAATTTTCTCAAATCTCAAGTAAATTTCCGTATGAAAATACAGAAACAATGGGGATAAAAGTATAATAACTGTAACATTCCAAAACAAATGAGAGCACTGCTTGCAGTACCCATAAAGGAAAATAAAATCAATGAGATAATTTACTTGCCCCATCAAGATTCCTTATAGATTTACGTGTGTTACTGATCATCCCACATTCTTTATCTAGATTTCGTGCACATCTTGCTGCCACCTATTCCTTGCATACTAAAATAATTGTTAGTGTGTATAAGCTGGTTTATGATTCTGCCAAAATATGAATAAAATAAAGTTTTAAAGGTGCTCATCATTTACATCATGATGTTATCCACCACAAACTCTTATCTTTCTCTATTTTCCATATATGTGGTGGAAGTGGCACCGCCAAGGCATGCCATTTGGGTTCTCAAACTTGGATAAAGACAAGGAAATTAGGTATCAGGTTACAGTTTTTGAGGAGTTTTTGTTTGATGGTGAAGATTAAAGATAGCCTGTCATCTTGGAGGCTTTCGGTGGGGCTTGTGATTTGTTACCAATCTAAACAATAATACACTATACTTGAGAAAATTTGAGGGGCAAAACCTAGTTATAGAAAAGCAACTCTCTAAACATAGGCTGCACCTTCAAACAAGTTGCTCCATCATCTTTCACTTCATCTCCCATTCCACACCAACCATATTAAGATTTGATGGAGCGTATCATTGAATTGTTAACACTTTCCATCTTTGTGTTTGTGTGAATGAAATTTTATTGTTTCTTAAATTTTCTCTTTTGTAAGTGAGTTCTCGATTTTCTATTAGCACATACAATCAGCTTAATGTTGGTGTTGAAAGTATTAATGGATGATTAAAAGTTTAATATAAATACAATTTATTCGTCCCAATTTTTATGTTCTACTTTATACTCTACTAATTATAATTTATCACGTATTTTTTTTTTTTACTTTCTTTATAAAACAACCCATTTTTAAAATGAAAAAAAAAAAATTATATATATGGCATACCATAAGTGATGAAATATAAATTATAAAGTGAAACACAAAATGTGAAAAGAGGTGGTTTGTGTTCATTTAATACAACCCATTTTCTTCTCCTATTAGGCACATATTTAAGATGAGGTAGGTAATTTCCGACCAGTTCTCAAAAAAAAAAAAAAAAGACGAGGTAGGTAAGGCTTCATAGGAAGATAGGATGGATCCCAATTCCTAATATGCAAAAGTACCTTTATTGAGCCCCCCACAAACATGTTGGGTTTGAACGACATGGACACATCTTGTTATTGTTGAATACACTCCTTTTTAGCACATGGCGTCAATGAAGCAGCATTTAAGATTTTTTTTCTCCTACAGTAAGTTGTAGGGGCCTTATTTTCAATGTTAGAACTTGAAAAGTGAAAGTATATTGTATTTCGGCTTTATACAGAGTAAAACTCACGTGCTGTGAGAGGCGTGCTGCATAGAGCCGAAACAAGAATACCATTGAACCAAAAGACTCTTTGATGAACAAAGTAAGAGAATTAATACTTACCAATTACCATAGTTCTTTTAATTTAATAAATTGAATAAACATAGAAAGATTGACAACTTTGGTACTATTGTATCATAAGCAAATTCGTAATTCTTTTTTCTTTTGTTAATTAAAAATATATAATCTCTGCAATATGAATATGACCAAATTGGAATCCAACTAATCAACCTTCTACCATAGTAAGCATACTATTCGGTTGATATTAGAAAGATGCTTTGTTTACTTCCATACATGGACTTAAAAGTAAAAACTATTTTTCTTCCACAATATAATATGTAACTACAGCTTATAGCGGAAAGCAACAGGCAATACTTCCAAACTCCAACATGATAGCCAAGTTGTAGTCGATGGAATTGACGTCAATCTTCCATTCAGCTTTCACAATTTCCATAATATAAATTTCATAGTTGTGTCTTGGTAAGCATAATATGTCCTCCGTGAGTTTAATGGCTAAGAAATTGATAACCCATGTCTAATAATATTTACAATCTCGAGTAATATCTACAATCCTTTGAGAGAGCTAACAAAATTCACAGTAATTTCATAACATTACCAGATAAGTTGACTACCTCACACATTGGCCATTAGATTAAAAAAAAAAAAAAAATTTGCAAATTGTGGTGGACCTGATATATGAGGAGGTAGACTAATTCGAGAATGTTGCGAATTTTTGTTGTGTTCTTAGATTTATTGAACCGTTATTGAATTCCACTCAACAAATTATCTTCACTCTACAGTTAGTAAGATTTAAGGTCCTTGTGTTTTTGGTTAGCTTACTTGAGCCATTTAAGGTCCTTGTGTTTTTGGTTAGCTTACTTGAGCCATTTTCTATCTTCTGTTTAAGCAAATAAGCTCTCCAAAACATTGGCCTAGCCAAACATAGCGTTCTCAGCCTCCCATTCTTAAGTTGTGGATGAAAGCCAACACTTTCATGAAACCAAAACCCAAAACCCTGATGTTCCACTTCTTAGCTCTTGGAAATCGTATCTCCATATTACATTATACTTTTTTTTTAGAGAGTTTTAACTTATAACGTCAACTCTTGATAATATCTCTTTATCATCAGATCAAGACACCAATCAGTTTTTGATGTAGGTGAGAATTGAACTTCAGATCTTTTATTCAACCATCAAAGACTTTACCATATTACATTACTTGATGGTTATTGTTGTTGTTTGTTTGTTTTTTTAATAACTGAAATTAAAAATTATGCAATAAGTAAATGCAAAGATCAAAATAAGAACCATCACCACAACTTTGAAACATGATGTAAAGGTATCACAATATCGAGCACTATATGCACATTTTAGTAAAGAAACAAACTACAACCTCACTTTGAACCACTGTCTCTCATCCCTATCTAATGAAATGGGTATGCTCCGAGCAATATTACCTGGTATTACACAAAAGTATTCACAATGCAGCATTCAGATCAGTAGTAAAGCTTTTTAAACTGATACTGCAGCAAACCTGCTTCCAGCCTTCCACCACAACGGGCACATATCATCAAAATTGCATCATACTCGAATGTGATAATCCTATGTCATCAAAATTTCAAGGGAGAGTATAGCTGTGTCTGTGAATATGAGGTTTTACAAATTTTTGACCAGAGGCAAATTCATGTAGTTCATTTGTAAGGCCCAAAACAAACCCCTGATCACGGTGATGAAATCCAACTCCACATTTTTGTCTATTCAAAATCAGTGCACTGCTTATTCTGAGAACACTCCAGAAAATTGGAGCCTGGAACCTTGATTGCTTCAAGCCCAAAACCGCCACTTAAAGATCCAAACTCTAATTCATCATCATCACTGTCAACGTCTTTTGGGGTCACACGGTTCTGATATCTTCTACGCTGGACAAGAAGTACATTGAAGTAATAGCTCACCAAATTTTCCCTTGTCTTCCTTGGAAAGGACTTGAATGCTTGGTTCCAAAGATTTGACATTACCATATCCTTAAATCTCTTTTCTTCAACAGCAGTCCACTTAAGTGAAACTTCCTCCCCCATACGATCAAATCTCCAATGGTAAAACACCAATCCCAGTTCGAGCTTCAATTTCATCCTCTTCTCAGCTATATGAAATCTAACACATTGAACAGAACCTGGAAGTCGACAGCCACATAAATCCGGTCTTCCCCTCCCAATAGGATCTCTTTCAATTGGGGAATTGTGCTCTTCATGTTCCAGAGGCCATACACATGTCCCTAGCCACTTGGAGTCACTTTCTGAAACCACACCAGTCCATTCAGGGACCTCAGCTTGATGGTCAGGACCCTGAGAAACTTGCTTTTCATGAGGATGATCCTCAGGTGAGCCATCCATTGTACTTGTAGCTGGTAGACCAACAGTAACAGGTTCTTGTTCCTTGGGGTCATTATCCAACTCTATTTTGTGAGTGCTCAATTTACTTTGAATGGCTGAACCTGAATCGCAACAAGAGCATGAACGACATTTTGCCAAAGTAGGAAGCCTTTCACTGCTTCTTAACCTCTCTGTAGACTGGTGACTAGGAGCGGTACTATCCTCGTACATAGAGGGATGCATCTTGAACTTCTTCTGCAAGTTCAGACCATCATCATTGTGTACAATTGATGAGTAATATAATTTCATTTGCAACAAGTAGACTCATAAAAATTCTTCATTATGGACCTTTTACTTGAAAGCTAAAATATTCACATGCTGAGATCCATTTACTTCAACTTTCGATCTTTATATCTCCTATTACCCATACTGGTTAATGTGCCATTGACCAAGCAACAAAACAATTAGAATAATAAACAAAATATGCTTTTAAAAACTTGACCAAGGATGTGGGACATTGAAAATTTGAAATGATGTGATATAACATCTTAATACTTTCCGCCTTTCTGGCTTTATTTTTTCACACTAGATGTTAGGGAAGGTGAGGGATTGGTCGCTTCATAGATTGAGAAAAAATCACATCATATCTCCTTTCACAAGAAAAATGAAACATAGCTAAACCAACTCAAGTCTATATGACACTAAAAATGAGATGAACCACACTATGTAGTAAATGATATTGGGTGTTCTCGAAAATGTCAGTATTTGGACGCTATGCAAAGACCTTATAAGAGGTCAGGAGTTTGAGCCAGCTGTATCAACATTAGCAAATGTTCCCCCTTAAAGTAGAGAGAGAGAGAGAGTGAGAGATGGGGCTTGAGATTGTGAGAGAATTAAGTGCATAAGCTGGGATTGAGAAATAGCAATCCGCAAAATGATGTTTGAATTGATTACTCATACATCATACCGTTAAAATGAGTCTGTTTGAATTGAATATGTCATTAACATGACAATTAAAATGTTCACCATCATTTGTTGCCCAAGTTAAATGTTTCATGACTCCATTGCAAGATTCTCTTTCGGGCAAGGCAAATAATATTATTCTCCTAAAAGATAGCAACAAATCCAAAAAAAGATAGCAACATATTAACTAGTTTTTCTACCTTAAAACCTAGGTGTTCATCTTGGTCTAATGCAATTACAACAAGAATTATATATGCAGTGCAAATATTTTACAAATATAAGTCCCATTTAAATGCCCACACCAAGTTATTAGCCGGGCATGTGGTGGCAAGATGGGTGGGGTGCTGAATTTGAACCAGTTTGATCACAATGCATTAATTGATGAAATCTTAGAGTGGATGTTAGTTTCATTAGTAATTCGGAGAAAATTTAAGGCATTATATTGCTGACATTAATTCAACTCAAGGCATAAATAATGTGAGATAAAAGCAAAAACTTCAGGAGAAACGCCAAATATGCATGAACTTACCTCTAAGAGAGATTCTTCAGTTTTAGGATTGACATGCCTTCTTAGCAACAGTGCCTCCCTTGCCATAATTACCTGGCCCCAGAATTCCTCGCCTCCACGCTCCTTCCACTTAGATGGCTCTGGAATTACCCCAATTGAAGGATCGTCCGGACGCTTTGCAATCTGGCTCAACCACTTCAGCATTTCTTCTAAAGACTCTCGCTTTCTTTTACGAGAATTAAATTCTTTCTTAGATAAACAAGAGTCCAGTATCACATGATCATTAACATCATAACAAAAAACATTTTCGTCATCATCATGAATTATTTCGTCGTCATCACAACAGCTTTTACCAACACCATCCTGCATTCTACATGCATTTTTTCTGTCAGACAAATCAAACCTACTCTTCCCAACATCCATGTCAATGTACTTCCGACTTTTCTCAGATACCAATTTGACAAGTCCAGCACTTTTTATCTTTTTCTTTTTGCCAGAGGTATAGGCTAACAATCCTCGAAACTCAGTCTCCACCTCCAACGACAACAAATTGCAATCCCCATCACATCTGAATTGCCCATTTCCCAATTTCCTATCTTTACAACTCTGCTTGAACCATTTCTCCAATTCATTCACATACTTAGAACATATCAATTTCACTGAAGGCGTAGCTCTACGATCCAAACCCAACTCCTCGGCCACATAGGCCCACAAGCCTTTCTGAGACACCCTATCAAACCCTCCTCTCTTCCTCACACCCCAAAACAATTTAAACAAATCCAGGGACCGCCCATCACCAAGCATTGCAGGAAAAGATCTAAACACACCTTTACTACTAATATCTTTTAGAAAAACCAAAAGAACCTGATCGAAAAGGGTCCGTAGTTTATCCTCATAATCATCATGAAATTCATCGACCTCACCAACAAAGACACCGTCTTTTACGGAATTATTATCGTTAGACAGGTAAAGACCATTACTTTGATAAGCATTAGCAATTTCACGACAATCTAAGGCAGACCCATTTGTCAAAGTAGACCATCCTGCCATGAACTTGGATTTGTTTTTATTTACCTTAAACCTTTTTGAATTACAAAACAAACCAACAATTTGTTGTTTGTTTATGCTTTTTTCTTTTTTCTTTTCAAAGATCGCTGATACCAAAGAGAAAAATTTTAACAGATAGATACCTAAAAAGAGAAAAAAAAAAAAAAATGTCAACAACAACAACAACGACAACAATATGGGCAAGGGTAAGTGAGACCCTTTTGCCCTGTTGTTTTGTCAGAAATAAATTTACCTCATATCGTAAGCTGGGTCTTGAAGTTTGATGTTTGTAGTTGTGCAGAAAAGCTGTAAATAAGAGACACACACACAACAGAAGAGAGTTTTTGCAGACAGCCCAAAAACAAGGTGGTAGGCTTTGGCAATTATGGAAATGATTAGTGGGAGCCAGCTCAAGGAAGATGGGGAATAAACTAGACTGTAATCAGGATGGAGAGAGAGAGAGAGAGAGGCAAATAGACTATATGATTAGGGAACTAAAGATATTAAGATTAGAATCTATGCAAGAAGAGAAGGAATATATGAGTCGATACAAGTAAAACAACAAAAATGGAAATTTATTAGGCTTTGAAGAAAAACAACCTCTAATATATTTTTATTTTTCTCTGATAAAAAAAAATTATGTATTGCTTTCTTCCTCTCTTTTTTTTTTGTTTTGTTTTGTTTTTTTTTTTTTTTGGAGAAAATGTTAGAAATTTTTTTTTTGAAGATTGGAATAAGTGTGGCATTGATACGTGGGTAATATTTAGCTTATTTGGTAAAGTTGTGCTGAAAAGGAAAGATATTATTTCTCCCTTGAAGACTAGTTTGTTAGCGTATATTTCAGAGGAGAGATGTTATATCTACAATATTTTTACAACAAATCACAGGTGGTTAGTTGTTATTAGTTCAAATTTCAAACTAACGCTAAGATTACTTTTTTACCCCAACAATAACAATTAGTAACAACTTTATTTGTTGTAAAAATGTTGTAAACACATCATTTCTAATTTCAGATTATTCAATTTATTTAGTTTATGCCTGATTTTTCTAAAAGTTAAATATTTTTTAGATACCATCGTACTGTTATTAAATTTATACTTTAATCACAATAAATTAATGAAAATAAAGATTACCCAAACGAGCTCTATATCTAACAGACTCATAGTGGAACAATAAACAAATAGATACGATATTGAGATTTAACCACAAAAATACCCCTCCCCCCCCCCCAAAAAAAAAGAGTAAAATCAATTTTATATGCATTTCCCTTGTTTCAAAGTAAAAATATTTTTGAAATTTTCTTTTCTTTTTTTAGTATTTGATACCATTGGAATTTTTGGTTAATGAAAACCCTTAATTTTCAAAACCACCTGAAAAAAAAAAAAAAAAAAAAAAAAAAAAAAAAAAAAAAAAACTTACACTTCTCAAAAGCATAAAACAATTTCAACATCACATCATGAGTGAGGATACAAACTCTAAGTGTCTTTATTGGAAACACAATAAAGTGTTAGTTAAATTATATGACTCTTGACTCTTTATGATAAAATTAAAAACGAGAAAAAATCTAAAGTCTTAACTATTTCTCTCTCTTAATTGCTATCTCTAACATTGAACTTAAGTTGTATGATGTAATGGAAAAGAACAAAATCTAATGTAAAATTTGGTTTTCTCTTTTATTGAGATTTTTTTAGAAGATAAATTGAAGGGTTTGTGAAAAAATGCATCGTGTTTTGAATGAATTTGCTTTGCACCTAAAAAGGGACAGATATAAGAGGGGAAAGGGTAATATGCGGTACAATAAAAAAAACAAATACAATTTCTATTATCAAATTATTTCTCTTAGGTTTTAAAAGTGAGAAGTGGATAAATACTATAGTTATATGTATAAGCCCTAAGCCAACTCCAAAAGGAGCATTCTACCTCAAACCATAAATGAATGTCCAAAGAAATAGAAGAAAATTGCTCTCTCTCTCTCTCTCTCCCCTTTTGGCTTAAATTTTTATGTCGGTAGTGACTTGAATTTTTTATCCGAATTAGTTTATAAAAAGGAAAGTATCACACATAATTAAGACATTGATATTTTTAATTTAACACACTTTACTTTCTAAAATATCTCAAAGCACGTTAGTTTAAGAAAAAAGATATATGTGACCAATCTTAATTAATACTAATAATTTTTAAAGATAATTGCATTTTAAATCCTATAGTTTATGAATATAACAATTAACCATATAATTTCAAAACTAAGAATTAAATATTTTTGTTTTAGTTTCAAAAAAAAATTGTTTTAAAAAATAACAAATTAAACCTTAATTTATTTAAGTGGAATGATATTGTGTTTGAAGTTTAATATAAACTAGGGGTTTAACTCATTACTTTTTGAAACTTTTGGAATTAATTTGCAACTTTTTAATCTTAAAATTTTAATTTGTTACTTTCAAAACTACATATTAAATTTGTTTTCCTTGCTAAATTATATGATTTAAAATGTAATTTTGATAGGATTTAATATATGGCGTCCTCTCTTCAATTAATTTGGTCTTAAGAATGGTGACTCGGATATTTTCATCCTTCAACATTTTTTTCCCCTCACAAAGTGACAACTTCCAAGTTATGATATTTGAACCACACTAATAAAGTGGGGCAATAAAATGGTTGCATGTATGTTAGAATTGTTAGGGTTGTGGTTTAGAATGCCTCTTGTCCTTGGGTTGAAGGACATTACTTCATCATAGGTGGGTAGCAATCTATAAACAATTGTCCTTGTATATTTTATTGGGGTTTCCCCAAAAATTAACATTTGAATTTATATGTTTACTGTATTCTAGTTAGCTTAACTAGTAAAGTCTCTTGTCATTAAATGGAAAATTCAAGTTTCAAATCTAGCTTACATAAAAAAACCAATTGTGTATTGGTCTAATAATAAAGAGTAATTATCATAGAGCGAACACCATAGATTAAAATTATATCGTATCTAACACACACGCACACTTGACAACCATAGACTTTTATCATTATACCAAAACAGGACTAGTGCCATTAATAGACCATTTTCACAATAATTCCACAACGAAGCCTAGTTGACAAGTTTTTGTTGGTTCTCATTTGAGCTTACCACTAACATCACTTTTTTACTTACCATTAACA
Source organism: Quercus lobata (assembly GCF_001633185.2). Lineage (NCBI taxonomy): Eukaryota > Viridiplantae > Streptophyta > Magnoliopsida > Fagales > Fagaceae > Quercus > Quercus lobata. The sequence continues at coordinate 32,496,708 of NC_044915.1, read as the reverse complement.
GTTCTCCACTTATATTGTGTTGCGAAAATGTTGTGTCAGTCCCTAGTAGCTTTATTCCCAAAATAATAGCCCATATTGCTAATACTAAACTCAAAATGAATGATTAATTAATAAATAAATAATGCAAAGTAAGGGTGTCCATGGATCGAATTGAACTAAGTTTATGCTCAACTCATACCCGCCCCTATCAAATTGGGCGGAGAAAAATTCAACTCACCATCGACCGATAAGGAGCAGCGGTTTGGATGAATCGAGCTTTTCACAGGTGGCATCAAATCAGTTGACACCAACTAACAACAAGGAGAGGCACACAAAAAAATGCTCAAAACGACGAAAATCCGGTGGAGGTCTAGGATCGCTAGATGGAGATCTTGTCGATATTGGTAGATCTCTACCAAATTTGGATTCCTTCATCAATTGAATTGGGTGGGTTGGATTTTGGAGGAAGAAACCCACCATCATCAAAATTTGAAAGTGAAGATCCATCGTTGATCTCACAATCACCGGATCGTTTGATTTTTGATTCATTTCCAATTGGAGCCCTCGGATGGGTCAAATTCGGTGGGTCTATGGACAACTTTAATGCAAACAAACAAGTTGGTAATGTTATTCCAAAGGTCCAACCTAGCACATGATGCCACATAAGCAAAAAGCTTATTTCCCTCTCACACGGACATTGAAAAATTTTCCCCCTTGACTAGGTCTCCAAATTTCTTTAAAAATTTTAAGTACTTCCTAAAATATAACCATTTGTTCCTTATAGGCCAGATAATTACCAAAATAAATTGTAAAGAAAATAATTGAAGAGTTGTTGGTTTCAAGTTTGAACTAACACTTCAGAATTCTCCCAACTTGCTTACTAATACAACTGGATACATGCCATTTTACAGTAAAATTTACTTTTCATTTACCTTTCTTGAATCCGTCAATAGGCAATACATGAATCAAAACATAAAATACATTTTGAAAATGATAACATCTTATGTGAATTGAATCAAATAATACAATGTTTTGTATGCTTTATGATATACATGAATCAAATTTTTTGGTTTGATAGTAAAAATAATGGGGGAGAGAGATTTGAAGCACTGTTCTCCTCATAAAATAAACATTATCAATATCACTAAATTACAAGACTTTTGATATCTATTTTAAAATGAAATGAAACCAAATATAAAGCGTCTAAAAAAAAATTGCCTAATCCAATCCCTAATATTAACTTCTTTTTTAACCGAATGTTACAATAACACCTTGTATATCTTAAATTCACAATCTCATCATTTATCCCATTATTATATTTAAAAAGGGGGGAATAAAATGCAAAAAAAACTACTTGAAATTTGGGTCAATTACAAACCAATCAATTTGGTATTATTGACTCTGAGGTTTAAGAATTATCCACCAATCTATTTCAATTTTGTTAACCATAAAAGACAAATAATAATAATGTATTATGCACGTATTATTTTTAAAATAATTTTTTAGAGTTAATTGGTCAAGTGCACAATGTGACCATTTTTTTATTATCAATTATAGTCAACAAAATTAAAATGATGAGGGTCAATTTGGACAATTCTTAATCCTCATGAGTGAATAATACAAAATTAATACCACATGAGAGCATTCGCATTAGTCTCTGTAAAATTTCCTGTTTATTTTAATATAAGAACCTATTTTTTTCTATTTTACACACCACTTATCTAAAACTTGTCTATTCTACCATCTATTTTATTTAAATAATAGTTTTCCTCTTTTTTTCTTTTTTATATATAAATAAATAAATATATATATATATATATATATATTTCTCTCAGCTCCTTTTAACCAATCAAAACACTCTTTATCTCTGTTTATGAACACATCACCTCCATGGATGAGAGCTCCGAGAGCCTCCTTTCCTCAAATCGCCTCTCCCTCACGGTCAAACATCTCTCCCTCTGCTCAAACTATTAAGCCACCACAAGCATCCTTCTCCAACATAGGCACTGATCCACAAGCACAGAGATTCGTTCCAGTCAACCCACAATCACCAATCTCCTCCACAAGCACCAAGACTTGTTCCAATCGACTTCCAAGCACCAACCCACAACCACAAGTTCACAACAATGCTCTCTCTATCTCTATTGGTGTGTCCATATATGGGTGTATTTGATTTTTGGTTGATTTTGTGGTCAAATTTTTGGTTTATTTTACGGTTAGATTTTTCTTCTTCCTCCTCCTACTAGATTGAAGAGTTTCTGGGATGAAGAGAGAGAGAGAGAGAGTTTGATGAGAGTGAGAAGGGAGAGAAAATATTTAAATAATGAAATAGAAAGCTACAGTAACCGTGTATATATACACAATTACTGTAGCAAGTTTGGAAATTTACCAGGCTATACAAGGTCTGATGTGTGTGTTTTTTATGCTATATTGTATAAATTTTTACATTTTTTGTATTTTAGAGCCACATGCAATTGCTCTAAAAGTCAACCTACAACTAACCCAAATCCCAAGAGGTCTTTTTGGATTTTGGCCTAAAACAATAAAAATAAACGATAAATTATTGGTTTAACTATAGCTCAATGACAATCTCTAAGACTAACTTAATTAAATGTTACACATGCCATTGTAGGTAGCAATGTATTTTCAAATTTCAAGGCACCACTTCTACACACGATACATACATACACAGCTGATAATCTCTATGATTTGGAAGCATGTAAATGAAAACGTGAAAACATTTTCATTACATACACAAAAGGCCTGCACTAACACACGAAGCCGAACGTAGGTGGCTATTGCAATTGGTACTTACTCCTTGCAAGTGCAACCATCAATTAGAATTCATAACCAAATATTTGTAAGTTGTAACCTATTGCTCAGCCAAAAGTACAAAAAAAATTGCAGTATGTGAAACCCGTAATACCCTCTAAATGATTCCAAGCTCGATGAGCTCCAAGACAATAATGACCTGATCTTCTAAAAACAAAACAAAACAAAACAAAAAATTTACCCTACTTCACTGGAAAGTAGGCCGATCCAGAGGCGGTGTCAATGGCATCAAAGCCTTCAGTAGATCCTAGCACAAACAAATGATTACTAATGAATAAATCAGCGAAGTCACCTTTGATATAAGTAAGGCACCTGCTACATCTGACTAGACTAACACATAATTTGTCATTGTATTTGATTGTAACACAACAATGTATGAGTTTAACCCATGGCTTTAAAATCTAGACCGATTCAACTGGGAATCGAATCCGAAATCAGTCTAGTAAAAACCAAGAAAACCAACAGTTCAACCGTGAAAACTGCTGATTCAACCGGTAAAAATTGAGAACTAGACCCATTTTCAGTTCCTTGACGATTCCAGTTTTTAAAACTATTATTTAACTGAAAACAACTTTTTTTATCAATTACAACAAAACTCTTCAACCCTAACATAATATATTTACTAACAGAGTTGCATATCACAATACATTAACCCATTTTATAAATAGGTCGTATCAATTCCCATTTTATAAATAGGTCGTATTGAGTTGATACGAACATGATTCATTTAACCTGTTTAATAATCTAGCTCTATTGGTTTGACTTGAATTCATTACCAAAAGACTAACCTAATTAACACTCATATTTCCAGTATTTTCAAATGTGCTACATATGTTTTCAAACGATAATCTAGTATTCAACCTATCAAAAAGTGTTTCTCAAAAAAAAAAAAAAAAAAAACTATCATAAAGTACTAGAATTGTGAATTTTGAGATTCTTCTATCACTTAATTAAAAATTTAAATAAATATGTGACTATCACTTTTGATTTAATGGGTGCAGGTCCACACTCAATGCTAAAAAGTAACAATTCATAAAGTAGAAAAATAAATGCCAGACATGCTCACATTTAGTGCTTATTTTATAATTCAATTGTCATGACAATGGGGAGAGGGACATTGAATGTGCACTCAACTTACCACATTATTCTATATGGATAAAGACTAGCACGAGGAGGCCCTCAGAGGCTTTCTTGAGAGCTCTCTCTATTTAATATATACTCAACACATAAAATCAAGTCACACCATTACATCATGTAAATTTCCATCATTACACAATACATCTACATCTTAACTCAATTCAAATGGCCACTACACCATGGGGGCACCGGGCACCGTGAAAAAGAGAGGATTTTTTTTTTTTTGGGGGGGGGGGGGGGGGGGAGAGGAAGTGGTATTGAGGGATTGGAAGACAGCACTGTTCCGTCACAGTATATAAGTAGTTGTTGCTTCAAATGAAGTCAGTAAAACAACCATGCTTTAGAGAAGTGACTGTATATACTTATACATTAGAGCACATTAACACCAGTAAACTATCAATAAAAGGTCCCAAACATGTGCGAGTTTTTATTAGACATGAGGCCAAGTCAACCAGTCAAAAGACTCAAAACAGATAACATTACTTATGAAAGCAACCCCTCAGATGCTCATAAAGAAGAGCAACTACCAGAAATTTGTTAGTAGAGAAAACAAAAACTGCACCTTTGAAGATGTATAATGCAAATCTAAAAGTTAACCAATTCAATCAAACTTAATAATGCGAAAATCAGACTATTATTTACAGGAAGAATCTGAAACAAAACATGTCTTTTCTTTTTATATTTCCCTACCGTTACACAGATTAAATCTCACAACAAACAACCCACAGAAACAGGAAAAAATCAAGAGAGTGAAGAGGAAAATTGGATCACATAATGCAGGACCAACAGAAAAGTGATACTCACAGAGAGACAGAAAGAGAAAAGTTCACCTATAACTTTTTTGTATGGGAAATTAACCTGTATCTTTGGACAATCAATGTGACCAGCAAGTAGCAAGGCAATCCTTTCAAATTCTATGCAGCTGAAGCCAATATATTGTTGATAACATGAAAATCAAAGCACTATGGATGAATGAAAGAAAATGGATAGTGGACCTCAGAGATTGTATGGTGGCAGTCTCTATTTACTCTTTTTTTTTCAAGGCTTAAAAGAAAAGAGAATGCACAAAGACACTACGCTTTTGAAATGGGCATGATTCCTTCAGAACCAAAATAACCAAACCACAGCCAATCTGTAGCTGCCACTTAAGAAAGGACAAAAAAGAGAGAGAACTCTCATGGGTTGTAACCTTTGCTCAGACCATGATTCAGGCAACAAAAAGGTTGAACATAAGTGAGCTTCTGATTGCTGCTAATCAATAGGAGGATCGAAAATCATCTCCTGCATCATATGAAAAACAAAGCACTCTCAGTATCAAACATGGTACCCTTCATCCATTCACAAAATAAATGGAAGTTTTGTTTCATTGGGGCAGACCTTATCACAAACAGGACAAGAATCACTTCTTTCCATCCATTCAAGAATGCAAGCAAGGTGAAAATGATGCTCACACTTTGTGGTAATTTTTGGATTCTCATCATCATATTCTGCAGAGAAGAAGAGAAAAATATCCATCCATAAATTCTCTATTCGAAACACAATGGACTGAATGTCACATTATTACTAGCAAAAGAAGATAACACTGCAGCTGGAAAAGCCAAAGCCGCAATGAAAAGGCCTACAACCATATAAAATTTATTTTTAAAAAAATCACAATAAGAACATTACCTTCTAAACAAACAGGACAACCATCTTCTTCCTCCATTGCAGTAAAAACAGCTTCCACTGACTTTGAAAGTTCAACTTCTGAATCCTTTGCAGAGTCAAGATCAATATTGGCTTGCAATTTGCGTTCCGATTCCTTAAGATCTTCACATTCTGTTAAAGTTTCTTGAGTGTTGCCTCCAACTATTTCTTCAACAGAATTGGAATTTGTTGTTTGCACTGCTGCATCACTCTTGTTGCTGCAAATTTCTTGAGCCACTGGAGGAGTTTGAGGACGCCCTAAAGCCACATCATAAGGCATAGGTGTAGGAGGTGGTCTGTAAGTGTCTGGAATCGATGTATCCAGATTTGTATCAACCAGGAGCCCTGAAGAGAGTGCAAAGGCACCACCATGGTGAGATAAGGGCACATGCTCGTCTGATGCTCTTGGGTACTGCAGAAAAAGTTGACAGAGCATGAATAAGATATACAAGATGAAGAGCCATGATGCAGCCAACATTAGCAGCATGCGATTACACAAATATTTCTGAATAATACAAAGCAAGTATTACATAGAAGAGCTAATTCCACTATAACAAACCATTTGTTCTCTCAGATTGTCAATAAAATTTCAAGACTAACAGGATAACTGTGCAGTGTTACATTAACTAGATATTACCACCAGGTAAACTCCACACCCCCCCCCCCCAACAAATTGTTGTGGACTTAAATACAAAAGGCAGTCAAATATTTTAGTGTGGATAATGATGATTAGAAAAGACTAGCTCTTTAGAGGTTAGGCCTTGGTGTGATGGCAACTGCCTTCCAGCAAAAGTGACACTTTGCGGGTTTGAGTCCAATAATCAGCCTCTCCAAAAACAGAAGGGGTTAGGCTGTCTACCATTCACATCTCCCAAACTCCGCAAAGAGTAGGAGCTTTGTGAACTGGATAGTCTGGGTACGACCTTTTAGAAAAGACTAGCTCTTGCTGGAGTCAACCTCCATAGGGCTACAAGGCTGAGCTTTTGCTAGAGATACCTTAGTAATCTTCCAGTGTGACCACAAAGTGAATAGGTCATAATTGAGCATTTGAATTACTTCAACTATCTCACAAAACACACACACAGACACCATCAACAACTAAACTAGATTAATATAAGTAATCTTAGCCTGGGAAAAAGGACAGTTATTATCATATTGCAATCTAACTTATTCACAATCTAAAAATAAAAACAAATTTTATATATATAGGCAATAGAATTATGTATGCAGAACATGAGCGATGTGGAGAAGAAAAGCATCTTATGTTAGGAAAATATTAAACTGACATAATAATACTCCACCGTATTATTCAGTTCAGCTGCCCTAGAAGAACAACAGCAGCAACCTCCCATCTCCTTTAATTTATCTCGACTCTCCACCTAAAATTATCAGCATTTGGCGCAGCATGTCCCCTTCTGTGACACTAAAAAATGACATATTCTATTAGATAAGAGATAAGAAATTATAAATATTAGGTTTTATACAGCTACAGGATCTCTCCTATACAACATGTGCAACTAGTCAACACAAGCTTAAAACTGCAAGTAACTCAAGCTCAAGCTCATATGGAACACAAAATGTGAAATAGCAACTATCAGGTATCTATAAGGCAAAATAATAACCAGTTTCATGGTATCTGTTACAAAATAATCACCACAATTTCCAATAACAAATTCTAATAGAATAGGGATCAAAGCACATTAAGGACAACCCCAGCTAAGCTAGGCATTCCAACCACACAACAGAGCTAACCCATTAAGCTAGGAACTTCATTTATCAAAACCGAACCACCGCGAGTATCAAAACCCATGTTGGCAAAATATTCAACAATGCCAAAATCAGCACCAAAACCCTCCATACCTATCCCTTCCCATTGAAAAGTACCACATAATTCACAAACCCAACAACCAAATCACTATTTACCATACAAAAAATCTTCACACTAAACAATTATTAAAAAATATATATATATATATATACATACATATATAAAACCCGAACCCTTCACCTACAATATATATATATATATATATATACATACATATATAAAACCCGAACCCTTCACCTACAATACCACCAATAATTCATTTCAAACCTCAAACCCCTCCATTCCTCTCCAACACCAATACCTAAGTTTGTGAAAATAGAATTGCAAACTTTCTCTAGCTTACCAATCATATAAACTCAGAAAAAACAATCCAATCATCACACAAACCTAATTCCAATAACTCCCCGATCCATAATTTCACATATAACTCTTAATCACAAGCTGATCACTGAAATAAACACACAAACATATTGAAATTTCCGTATTAACAGAACGCAGAAATTGAAAGAAAAATAAAATAAAATAAAAAAATAAACGAAAACCAAAAAGCATACGAAACAACCAGCTCAAACTCAGGGTCCATAAGACACACACCAATACATGCATAGGAAATGAGAAACGAAGAATCACAAAAGAACATGTAAGCCGAAAAGCCAAAATCACCGTCCACAAGCACAAAAAACAAACAAACAAACCAACCCTAAAAGAAGGTGATAAGAACGAATACATTTGAAAGCGAGAAGTGATGGATTTGGATTTCGGTGGGGACAAATTTGTTAATTTGAGACTGTTATTGGGAAATTTTTTTCCTTTTTTGGGAAAAAGGGGGGAGTGGGGGAAATAGTTTTACCTTTTACGATTGGGAATTGGAATTTGGAAATTTCCAGGAATTGGTGGGAGTGAGGGTTATAGTGTAAAGGAGAGAGAGAGAAAGCTTTGGCTCTATTTTTCTTCCTCTTTTTGTGTCTTTGTTTGAGGGAGAGTACGTGTATTTGGGATTGGGACAAAGGGAGTGATGGGTTTCGTGGGAGAAAAGAAATCTCACTTATATGATTTGTCGTGGAAATATTATAAAAATATTGAGTACCACCCAACAAACGAGGACTTAGAAAATAAATTAATAAATAAATATATTAAGTTTGCGGGAATTTTATCTGAGGATTTGTTGCACGCGCTCGGCGGTGGGAGAGATAGGAGTACCTGCTATATATGGTAGGCCACGTGGGGATATACCCGGTCTACTCATTCGACGTGTGCCCTTTATAAAATTAAATTAAAAATATGAAAAATGAGGTCAAGTGGTTGAATTATCAGGAAAAAAAAAAAAAAAAAAAACACTAGGTTTTCTATAGTTAATGGTATTCCAAAGTTTTCCATAATTTATTTGCTAAGTTTTCGATAGCTTGTTTGCTAAGTTTGAGATAGAAGATATAATTTTCGCTAATTTGTAAGCTAAATGTGCAATAAAAAGATAAATGTTGGCTTATTTTTAAAAAAAATTACTACTACAATTTTATTAAATTTTTAAAAAGAATTACAACTCATAAAAATAAAATTTGACAACAAACAAAAGGCAAAAAAAGCTTTTGCCAAATGGACACCACTTTATTGGTAAAGTCGGTGAAATGTGCTAATGTTATGAAAACTGGAAACACATTTTTGCTTAAAAAACTTTAGTTCAAATGAATAACTTCAACATTTTTTTTTTCCCACACGAGTGAGGTGATAGGTTGTGACACGTGTATAATATAAATGTTGTAAACTATAATCTCAAGTGCAAGTGACGTTGTATTAATCATAACTAGCTTGTAACCTCATACATATGCATAGATACATTTAAAAATATACAATAAGATATACAATATAATTCCTATATATTTAATTTAAATAATATTGATAGTCATTTTTATATTTTGTTAACTTTTAAAAAAATTTGTAAGAATATTATTAGGTATAAGATGTAAATTGTCCGTTTTTAAAAAAAATCATTGTGAAGCATTTATTTTTTATTTTTTTTACGATTCATTTATTCTAAACTCTTTGATTTTTGTACTTAATAACTCACTTAGATGAATATTTATGATATGGTCCCACATTTGGTTCTAAAATTAAGAAATAAAATTCTTTTAGAATAAATAAATTATGACATATGGCACAGAATTGGAACTCTAATTTAGAATTTTAATTTGAGTTTCTCTTAACTTCACCTACTATTATTATTATTATTATTATTATTATTATTATATATAGATTTGACAATCTAAAAGTTTGAATGTTATTAAATTTATTGTGTTTATAACATTGTTATTTTTTTAAAAGAATTCAATTTGAAAACACACTTTTTTTTCTCTTTATTGTAAAAGACAATTCTCTTAATAGTTAATAGGACATTTAATTTATCAAATACCTTTTTTTTTTCTTCTTAATTTAACATTTAAAACCAATTATCAAGGGTCCGTTTGGTAATATTGTTCTAGTAACGTTGTTTGTATTTTTTGGAAATACATGTGTATGAAAAAGTGTATGAAAATACGTGTAATGTTGTTTAAATACTGAAAGTGCACTAGACCTGGTTAGATGGTGGATCTTATATGTATCTTATATATATGATTCTACATACTATGATAGGATGATCTTATGAGATCATCTCATAATATACCCTCTCTATCTCTACATCCCATTGTATTTATTGGGAAGAATTTCAAGAGCAGCCCCAAACTTAATATCCTTGTAAAGATGGACATTTTTGGATTTACAATAAAATTGGAGACAGAAAATTGTTCACTAACTGTTAAGGTGGGTTCATGATTAAGATATTACTCCAATGTCCTATCACTACTAAGATTATGAAAAAAAAAAAACTTTGTCAATAGTATTACCCTATTACTCTTCTGTTTAGTATGCAATAATAGAGTCGTCTGAATTAAAATAACTACGTGATCTATGACATCTTAGGATAAAATTCTGACTATACAAATATTCTAATGCTTTCGTTTCAATATTATTATATCATAGATATTAGACATTACATTTGATTTGATTGATCAAACGAAAGAGGAAAAAGTTTCTCAAAAAAAAAAAAAAAAAAAAAAAAAAAAAAAAACGAAAGAGGAAAAACAAAAACTGAAGTGAAAGCCCACCAGAAGTTCGTGGTCCCTCTATGACTTGTTTTCCTCTGCCGTGAATTTTAGTTTCTTCATTTGACTTCTTAAACCTCATGTCATGTTCATCGACTAAATAAACATTTTTAAATAGATAATAATGATCCTTCATACAGGTCAACAACCCTTGAATATGTATGGGACCTTATATTACATGGATTCATATTATAAAGTTAAAAAAAGAAAAAAGAAAAAAGTATTAATTATAGGCAAAAGAAATTCATTATCATTGCATTGCCACCAATTGAAGTGGGTTAGCTAAAACTCAACCAAAATGGTCCACTAGCAAAGTGGGACAGGCAAGGACAAAATTATATGAAGATGAAGTGCCAATCCAACTCCATGATTGTTTCTCACTTTTCTATAATCACAATATTACATTGCCAAAAGTTAGTGGATATATAATAGGAACATACCAAGGCCAATTGATCATGGATCAAGGCCGAAACAACTTCAAATATGCTTAAGTATTAGTATATTTACTCAATAAGAAAATTTCTATGGTAATTTTGTGTAATTGATCACACAATCTGACCTCAAACAAAAACAATAGATACATGCAGAAATGAAGGAAAAAGCACTAGAAAATGAACGGTTTTATACTTTTATATAAAGCTTACAAAAAGTGACAGTTCTTATACATATATATGCACACACATAATTTCAAAATGTGTACATATATAACTGTTGAGGACCAAAATTTTACACCATAGCCAATTCCAAGAAAAGTAAGGAAAGACCATGGGCCTTAACAAATGAAGGCTCAATTTATGAAGTTAAAAAGGACCATGAAGGCCCAAATAATAATAATAATAATAATAATAATAATAAAGAAAAAAGAAGAGGATCTCGGTCAGGACAAAGGACATGTAGCAATAAGAAAGATCTCGGTCGGATCAGAGGATATGCAGCAAGAAGAATCAACATCAAGGCTCTAGGATCTTGATGTGTCCTTTTGAAGTCTTGAAAAGAGGACCTTGGCTGACATATGAGAAAGCCAAGGTGTATGTTCAGATTTCCAGCAAAAAAGCCATTAAAAAATCTAGCAAAATCAGGTATTATCTTTGTAACTCATGGTCCAAGCTTATGGGATCTCGAGTGGATAGTAAGGAAGAAGTGGTTTGGTTGGTAGGGGAGTGATTTCTTGTGAAAAAAGGATCCCGAAGGTTTCCATTGGTTCATATATTTGCTTGGAATGCATGAACCAATGGAAAACTTAGTTCCCCATGTGCATGACACTTCCCCACAATTTCCTTTCAATTGTCACTTTCAACTAAAGCTATCAAACATTGCATTGAGCAGCCCACCCACTATTTTGACTTTCCAAAAAGGAATCTTCCATCTATAGCTAAAGCCAAATGCCCCTTTTGAGTTATAATTGTCTAATTAAGTTAAACCTCTACCCAATGCACTTTTTCAAGTTCCAAAGGACATGGTTTTATCCAGTAGACTAGGAACGTCCTCGCCCGGGGTACCAGACCATGTCCACTATAAAAGGAACACTAAGGCATAGCAATGGGGGATTCAAATGGAGGAAAAATGGGAGAGTTTAGAGGTTTAAAAATATAATTCTTAGAGTTTTAAGAGCCCAGCAAGGGAGAGGGGAGAGAAAACGAACAAAATAAGAGAGCCAAGGTGGAGGAATTCATCCCATATCCTTGAGATCATTCAAAATATCACTTAGCCTTCAAACAAACATATGCCAAAACATACACACATCAGATATCACTCTCTCTCACAAAATCCTCCTCATCTAACTATCTTAGAAGGCAATGCCCAAGCAGAGTAACTTGGACTTGAGTTCCAAATCTCACAAGTCTTGTGTAAAAGCACTAAGTCTATGAGAATTAGGGCCAAGATCCTCGTGGCTAAATCATTCTCATGAAATTCATTTACATATATGTATATGTATTAAAATGTATATCCTAATTTAAGAAACTAACAATTATTTGAAGATATGTGTATTGTATAGTGTGTTCTTATGCAGGACCTATAGAGATAAAGGGAAAGGGCAAAACTCCATTGCATAATAAGCATGGAAAAAGATCTTATAGTTCAAGGAATCAACATTCTGGGTTTCATGGATTACAGGCCTAGTACCCCTGAGTACCACAACATCATGCTTGGGAAACCAAGTAAAGGAACTATTTTAAATGTTCACACAATAAAAGATAAGTCTTAAATATTATATTTCAATCTCTTTCTCATTGTGAATATTATGAATAATTATTTTACTTATTTCATAAGAGTAAATGGTCATTTTAGGACACTGGTATTTTATTACTTAGGAGGAATATCATTTTTTGCCTTGAGGAGCATTATATGACTTACGCACAAACCGGTTCATATAACAACCCCAATAGGATGTGGAGAACCGAACTCAATCCAACCATCCACCCTTAGAGACCCAAGATCCTTTGTCATCAATGGACTTAGGTACTTTCCAAAAAAAAGAACCCACACATAAAGGCGACTCCATTGGGGACTAGGAAAAAGGAGAGGGAAGAAGCAGTCCCTTCACAATCATGGCTCCAAAGCTAGGAAACACCAAGAGGAAGGAAATTTCCTCTTAGTGCATTCAACATCAAGATCCCAAAAGTGCGGGTTCCTCCAAAGAACGTCCCACTGAGGGACTCTTATGGAATTTTGGGGAACTTCCCAACACAAGATAAGTTTTATGCATCATTATTTTCTCCATTTTACATTTTGAACATAATGGATCATTGCCCAACTCTTTTTTTTTTTTTAAAGGGTAAAAGGAGTCATGTAGTAATATTTAAACAATCATGATATTGTCTCATTGCTTTAAAGAAAAAAATGGAGAAGTGAGCAAATCAAAAAAGATTGATAAAATAAAGATTGTATGAGCCACATAGTAAAGAAATTGTCTCACGTTTGGGGGCTGATTTATTTTCTTTTTAATAAAATTCATAATATTGTTTCATTTCTTTTAGAAAAAAAAATAATAAAAAAAGAAATGAAGAAGAAGTAAGCGAATCAAAGAGGCTTGATGAAATGTAAATTACATAGCAAAGCAATTGCCTCACGTTGTGGGGCTAAAGAATTTGCAGCAACTTGATAATAACATCGTATGGCACAAGTTAGCAAAATGGACAAGTTCTTTGGCTCCGCCCATGGATTTAGCAAAATGGAGTAGTTCCATGATTCCAGCAAAGCCAAGGAGATCCTTGACTCCAGGAAAGCAAAGTTCAGGAGATCCTTGATCCCAGCAAAACTGAGGAGATCCTTTATTCTAGCAAGGTTGAGTACACCCTCAATTTCAACAAAGCCTAAGAGATCCTTGACTCCAGGAATGTAAAGTTTAGGAGATCCTTGATCCTAGCAAAGCTGAGGAGATCCTTGATTCCAAAGGAGATCCTAGATTCCAGTAGAAAATTGAGTAGTTCCCTAGTTCCAAACATGAATCCAACAAAAATAGAGTAGCTCATTGACTTCAAAGAAGCTGAGTAGTTCCCTGGTTCCAACCACGGTTCTAGCAAAATGGAGTAGTTCCTTGGTTCTAAAAAAAATTCAAGTTGTTCCTTGATGGAATAGTTTTCTGATTCTAGCAAAGTGAAACAGTTTCTTGGTTCCAACAAAGTAGATGTACTTTCGTGGATCTAGCAAAGTAAAGTGGATAAAGAAAAATGGAGGCATAAGGAAAATGGATAGAAGTTCCATAATAGCATCAAGAGAAGGTGGATCAAGCATGATTCAACAATTGCCTCATATCTTAGGGGCTAAAGCCTATTGTACGGTGGACCTCGAATATATTTTGAAGAAAATCAATAGAAACACTATATTGCAAGTGAGCAGCAAAATCAATATTATTGAAAGCTCAACAACTATATGGTGCATCTATCATTTATTGCAGCTCAACAATTAAGGTCACCCATGGAAATAACAAGATTTGGAGGAGCTACAGAGTCCACTGAAGGACACCTACAACTAGCTTTAAGGGCCGACCATGATTCCCCCACAAGAATCGTTTGATCCTCCTAACATACCATTGGTACATTAAAGAGGAGCCGAATGGGAAGCCCATAAAGATTGTTGCCAATCCTTAGTCTTTTCATTAAGCATGAAGTAAACTTTGAGGAAAACATATTCTATGATGAGTCGGCTCCAACTGAAGAATATCTCATCTCCAAGATCTTGGGGGCTCCCATCCCAGAAGAAGAAGAAACTTGGAGGGAAGGCATAATATTGCTTATGAAGGCACGTGGGACCTAAATGTAGCCTATAAGAGGATCCCGGGTCACCATCTTACATGATAGCGCAGGAAGAGATCTTAGAGGAACCAAGGGATACGATGAGTTAAAATATCCCATCTCCAGGATCCCAGGGGGCTCCGATCCCAAAAAGGAGAAGAAACTTAGAAGGAAGGCAGAATATCGCTTATGAAGGTTCGCAAGATCTTAATGTAACCTGCAAGAGGATCCTAAACCACCATTTTACATGATAGCCCAAAAAGAGATCCCAAAGGAACCCCAAGCTCAAATCCCTATTCGACTGATTGGAATTTGGGCCAATGGTAAGGAGGATTGCAACAAAATCCCTTATGAATATGGCAGCTGATGCTGGAATAGTGCGCTTTGCAACAAAAACTCATGCATGCAAAGCCTTCTTAGAAACTACCAACGTAATAACCTTCATGGACGAGGATTGGAGGTGGAGTACCCAAAACATAAGACCACTCTATCTAAAATCCACAATAAATGGTGTCCAGATTAGGAGAGCACTAATAGACACAAGAGCCTCATTCAACCTCATTTCCCAGAGTACATCGGAAACCTTAGGCATGGTTGGTAAGAGGATCCTGGGGACACCCGTGAGAATAATGGGATTTGAAGGAGACGCATAATCCACTGAGGGTACGCGCAATTGGCTCTAAAAGTAGGCCCTATAGCAGTTTTTAACTCAATTTCATGTGATCAACTCAGAAGTTTCTTACCGCATCCTGTTGGGGCGACCATGGCCCCACAAAATTGCTTAATTCCATCAACATACCATCAATGTGTTAAGGGAAGGTTAAGTGGAAGACTAATAAGGATCTCTTCTGATCCTAGCCCTTTTAGTCAAAGAGAAGTAAATTTTGTAGAGAATATGTTTTACAACGAGTTGGCCACAGATGATAAGTGTCTTGCATCAGGGACCCTAGGGGCTCCTGTCTTGGAAGAAGAAGAATGAAGTAATACCCATAGTTTGAGGGATCCCTTGGATAGAAAGAGATAAAAGAAGTAAACAAGTTCATCGGGATCCCGAGAATGTATAGCCGTTTGTGAACCTAAAAGAAGGCTAATATACTACTTACGAAGGTATGCAGGACCTGAATGTAGTCTGTAGAAGGATCCCGAACCATGATCTTACATGATGACCCAAGTGCAGATCTCGGAGAAATTTATGGATATGGAAAGGAAGGCATAGATCCTACCAAATGAGGAATTGGAAGAAGTAAACCTGAGGGTTGACCCAAGGAACCTGGGGTCTATCGTCATCGACAATCAGTTATCGGTATAAATAAAATAAAATAAAAAAGCGCAACTGGTGGATTTATTGAAAAATTATGAAGATTTATTGGTATGGACTCCCTTAAATTAAATAAGGCACGTCCAAAGGATAAATTTCCTTTGCCTAACATCGATATCCTTATAGATCAAACTAAGGCAACAACAATATCAACCGTGAAGAGCCATATCACGGTCAAGGAACTCAAGAGATTCTTGGAAAGAATTTCTTAAATTAGGAAGTTCACACCAAGACCAGTCTTGATCACTAGTGGACTATCCAAACTATTAAAAAAGGAGAATGCTTTCATATGGGGAGCTAAGCAACCAAATGTCTTTCATAAAATTTCAACAGATCATGAATCATTTACCTACCTTATGTATACTAGTCCATGGCAAAATCATTATTGATGTACCTGGGATCCCGATCCCAAGCATACATAGCATTGAAGGACACCAAAATAGGGTATCCCAACTTAGAAAAGGTGTATTTGGCGGTCCTGCATCTCAACAACTGAATCATTACTTTTCATACCACCAAATCCTATTGGTGATGAGCTCTCATCCAATAAAAGCCCTCCTCCATTATCTCTTGCAATCTTGAAGAGTGGCCCAGTAGCTAATATTAATTTCCGAATACAACATAGGTCTGAAAGATCCCTAGAGCTATCAAAAGCTAAGCTGTAGCAGACTTATTATTCCAGTTCCCCGAAGAAGAGGAGTACATATTGAGTGAGAAGATTCCTAGAAAAGTAGTAGTGGTAGAAATCCCTGGAAAGAAACAGACTATGAGGTTTATCAAGTCAACCTCTAATGAGCATGCCTAGAGGAAGCCTTCATCTTCTAAGATCCCCATAAGAGGATCCCCCACTTAAAGAAAACACCATGACAGAATCATTTTGGTGGAGCTCCTCCTAGCCACCAGTTCACTAGTGAGAGCAACCTTAGATGACTCATAAAAGAAGAGTATTTCCATGAATGATTTGTTCACAACCAAGAGAGGATATTTTAGAAGATTCTCAAAGAAGGAAACAAATCCTTAACCCTTTGAAGAAAAGAAAAGCAATCATTTCAGTGACCCCACTTGAGAATAGGGGGCTATGAAGGAACCCTTTCTGAAGATTAAAAAATTCAATGGTCATGAACAAATTTTCCAAGTAACATGGCCCAGGACTTGGCTAGAACAAATTTTTCCAGGTGACATGGCCCAGGACTTGGTCAAAACAGATTTTTTCCAAGTGACATGACTTAGGACTTGGAAAGAGCAAACTTTCCATGTACCTGGCCCAGTACTTGGCTAGAACAAATTTTCCTAGTAGCATGGTCCAAGACTTGGGAAGAGTAAACTTTCCATGTACCTGGCTCAGGACTTGGCCAAAACAGATTTTTCCAAGTGACATGGCCTAGGACTTGGGAAGAGCAAACTTTCCATGTTCCTGGCCTAGGACTTGGCCTAGAACAAATTTTCTAAATTCATGGCTCAGAAATTGCCCAAGAGCAAAAGTTTCCAAGTACGACCAAGAAACTGGTCAAAGGCAAAAGTTTATATATACAAGCAATAGCACGTCCCAATAATGCGTGCAGATTGTAAGCATATCCTAGTAATGGCTACAACCTGTAGCACATACCAATAATGGGTACAACCCGTAGCACATCCCAGCAGTGGATACAAGCCGTAGCACATCCTAGTAATGGGTGCAGATTGTAAGCATATCCCAGTAATGGGTACAACCTGTAACATGTACCAGCAATGAGTACAACCCGTAGCACATACCAATAATGGGTACAAGCTGTGGCATATACTAGCAATAGGTACAAGCTGTAGCACGTCCTAGCAAAGGGTGCAAATTGCAAGCAAGGCCTAACGAGGGGTACAAAGAGAAAGAGCCTCGAATGGGTATGAAAACCCAAAAGTGGATGTATAAAGTGCACAAGATTGACCTCCTCGAAAGGAATTGGTTACCTCCTTGGTGAGTTTGTAAAAAAAAATCTACGAGTACATCACTCGAAGCCACAAAAGCATGGATACTTTTGCAAATCTCTATACAAAGAGATTAGTCAATGACATTGCAAGCTAGCTAGCAACATTTCCCTCCTCCTACAAGGTGCAAACTCACCAAAGGCTTGGAGGTACTTCGATTCAACAAAAGAAAGGTACCCTTTCAGTAAGCCCACTCATTAATACCATGTTTGAATATATCAAAACACTGCAAAATGTTGTGCAAGAGGTATCACCCATGCACTAATACTTTATTCATGTAGATTAAAATGAAAATTCTAATATTTTAGTCTTCTTACTTGACCAATTATCAAAAATCAAAAATTGGAATTCTTGTGTGGTTGAAATCCTCACATGGTTTCATATACATGAAGTAATATTTATTGCTACGTCTTATTTGGCAATTGGCTTTTCCAGTGCATACACTGGGGGCTAAGATAAGATTAAAAAATTTCCTTAGATATATCTTTCACTTGATAAAAATTGAGAAGTCTAGTGCAAACTTTACTGTACATAAGTTCAATCACTGTTATTTTCTTTGGCTCATGAACTGTATGGTATATAGCAATTCAACAACAATATAATTGGTGGCATGATATATGAATCATTTGCTGCAATCTGAAATATTATACAATTTCTCGCAATCTGGAAAAAGAATAAGGCAAAGATCAAGAGCATACACCAAAAGAGCAAGGTTTTTAGCTAAAGCAAGGCATGGAGATGTTCTTAAGCCTTCTAAGCCATGTCCTCAGGGAAGTTTCTAATCTCTTAAATTGAGGAGAATAGCTAGCCTTGATTAGACTCTAAATCAGCATTTTTATATAATTCAATGATTTATGATATCATGGTCCCATTGGTAAGTCACTATTCATAGACTAAAAATCTCATGTGGCAAACATCTTGGTGTTATTCACCTTAGCCATAGCAAGCATGTACTACAATGAATATAATATCTTTGGCAAAGTTCGTGGGGGCTTCCCTCAATCAACCTATTTTGTAAAACAAACAAAATCTTGTTGACAAAACAATGCTATCTTATATTGAGATTTAATATGCATTCAACATGATTTTTGTATACTACTTTCAAAAAAGCATATCTTAGAACTACTAACAAACACTAGTGCTAGAAATATACTCTTAGTATCAAATGCAATACCAATATAATTTGGTTATACATACATACATATATATATATATATATATATACACATACACATATATCATTGTCAGTTTGACAAAGTTGATTTGTTGAATACCAATCTATAGCTAAATACTAACATGAAGGTGAATTCTAATCTTTCGTAACATGTTAGTTCATCCTATGAAGGAAGTGTAGCAATTCCTTTGGAGTTTCCCTCAAAAATTATTTGATCTACACATTGGTTCTACAAACCAGGAAAGCGTCCAAGAACAATTTATTTTCTCGTGTGTGGGCTACAGGTAACCCACGAGCTCGGGGGGCTAATGTTGAGGACCAAAATTTTACATGATAGCTCATTCCATGAAAAGTAAGGAAAGACAATGGGCCTTAACAAAAGAAAACTCAATTCATGAATTTTTTTTTTTTTTTTGAGGTAACTCAATTCATGAAGTTAAGAAGAACCATGAAGGCCTAAAGTCCCAAAAATAAGGAAAAAGAAAGAAATAATAATAATAATAATAATAATAATAATAATAATAATAAAGAAAAAAGAAGAGGATCTCGGTTAGGCCAGAGGACATGCAGCAAGAAGAAGTATTCCAGTCGGGCCAGAAGATATGTAGCAAGAAGAATCAACATCAAGGCTCTAGGATCTTGATGTGTCCTTTTGAAGCCTTGTGAAGAGGACCTTGGCTGACATATGGGAAAGCCAAGGTGTATGTTCATATTTCCAGCAAAAAAACCATTAAAAAATCCAACAAAATTAGGTATTATCTTTGTAACCCATGATCCAAGCCTGTGGGATCCCGAGTGGATAGTAAGGGAGAAGTGGTTTTGTCGGTAGGGGAGTGATTTCTGGTGAAAGGAGGATCCTGAAGGTTTTCCTTGGTTCATATATTTGCTTGGAATGCATGAACCAATAGAAAACTCAGTTCCCCATGTGCATGACACCTCTCCACAATTTCCTCTCAATTGTCACTTTCAATTAAAGCTGTCAAACATTACATTGAGCAGCCCACCCACTCTTTTGACTTTCCAAGAAGGAATCTTTCATCTGTAGCTAAAGTCAAATCCCTTTTTTGAGTTATAATTGCCTAATTAAGCTAAATATTTGCCCAATGCACTTTTTTAGGTTTTAGAGGACATGGTTTTACCCAGTAGACCAAGGACGTCCTCACCCGGGGTACCAGACCATGTCCACTATAAAAGGAACACTAAGGCATAGCAAGGGGGGATTTATATGGAGGAAAAATGCGAGAGTTCAGAGGTTTAAAAATATAATTCTTAGAGTTTTAAGAGCCCAGCAAGGGAGAGGGGAGAGAAAATGAAACAAAATAAGAGAGCCAAAGTAAAGGAATTCGTCCCATATCCTTGAGATCATTCAAAATATCACTTAGCCTCCAAACAAACATATGCCAAAACATGCGCATATTAGATATCACATATCACTCTCTCCCACAAAATCCTCCTCACTTAACTATCTTGGAAGGCAATGCCCAAGCAGAGCTACTTGGACTTGAGTTCCAAATCCCACAAGTCTTGTGCAAAAACACTAAGTCTGTGAGAATTGGGTCAGGATCCTCGTGGCTGAATCATTCTCATGAAATTCATTTACATATATGTATGTGAGGATCCTTTTTTGACAAAGTCCAGACCCAAATTGAAGCAAAGACCCTAGGCCCGGCTGTTATGGTTTGAAAAAATTGGGCTTGGTTCTCCGCAGCTAAATGGCTATTTACAAATCAAGTGATGCATAGAGCAGTGGTCCTACAAGAAATACATGCTAGCAAGCAAGAATATATCGGAATAGCAAGCAAAATCAAAAAAGAAAGTAGCAAATGTAATAGCAGAGGACACGAATAAATGTTAGAGATCCTTAGGTCAATATTAAATATTTCGTTGTCTTTTCTCAATTGCAAATTACAAAATGCTCACTAAGACATATTATAAGGTCCAAATAAGTTTAAAAATTACAGACCTAGATGACTATACAAGCCTCTTAAGACTTGTAAAATTTGAATCATTTTGAATCCAAGTATGTTCTATAGTGGCTATCTAGGATACCGGGAAATGTCTCTCTCTCCTTTTCTACTTTTCTCAGTTCTGACCAAGTTTTCTTCTCTAATTCTGTTATGCTCTCTGCCCCCTTCGCTGTTGGCTATCTTCCCCTTTTTATAGTGTCATTCCAAGGGTTCGGAGTCCTATTGATTCCCCTCCCTTGCTCTGGGTACCAAAGCCCGTTATGTGCCTATCACCCAGAAGACTGATTATTTCCCTATTCTTCATAATTTCCTCCTTTTGGTGCTGTTTCTTTGAAAGCTCATGACTAACTTTCCATTCCAGGGCATACTTAGGAAGTAGTTCTTTATTTCTCATCTTTCCAAGCTTTTCACCCTTTCAGACTCAGCTTTTGGTCGTTCTCTCTTTGTCATTTTTCCCAAACGGGCAGAATCTATTCTTGCTGGGTTGAAGGTTTTCCCTGCTGCCTCCATTTATAGCTCCTCATTCTGGGTTCCCTGGGTACCGTCCTTTTGGTCATGAATGGTTATCCTAAGTTTTTAGCTTTCTTGCTGCATCACTAGTCGCTTGAGAAGGACATATATGCCCTTCATTTCTTGTGCCTTTTTGGTACTCCCCTTGACCTGTCCTAATCCCGTTTCATGCGTCCGAGGGATCCCGAACTTTTGACAGCCTCCGGGATCCTGCCTTAGTTCTTCCCACTAGGCTTTATCCAATTCTCTGGTCTAGGCAGGCTGGGCCTTCTCTCTTCTTCCCCGAATTTTATGAGTGCTAAGGCCTGTCTAATTCCCTTGTGGTAAGCTCAATCTCTTTTTCAGATTTACTTTTCTTTTCATGGCCCATTGTGTTATTTCTTTGGGCCTTGGTGTTTATGATTTTTTGGACCTCAACAATGTATATGTATTAAAATGTATATCCTAATTTAAGAAACTAACAAGTATTTGAAAATATGTGTATTGTATAGTGTGTTCTTATACAGAATCTATAGAGGTAAAAGGAAAGGGCAAAACTCCATTGCATAATAAGCTTGGAGAAAGATCTTATAGTTCAAGGAATCAGCATTCTGGGTTCCATGGATTACAGGCCTAGTACCCCTGGGAACCACGACATCCCGTTCGGGGTACCACAACGTCACGCTTGGGGTACCGCGACATCACGCTCGAGGAACCAAGTGAAGGAACTCTTTTAAATGTTCACACAATAAAAGATAAGCCTTAAATATTCTATTTCAATCTCTTTCTTATTATGAATATTATGAATAATTATTTTACTTATTTCGTAAGAGTAAAGGGTCATTTTATGACACTAAAACACTTTATAATAGTATTTTATTGTTTAGGAGGAATCGCATTTCTTGCCTTGGGGAGTTTTATGTGACTTGCGCACAAACCAGTTCATATAACGACTCCAATAAGCCGCAAAGAACCGAACCCAGTCCAACCATCCACCCTTGGAGGCCCAAGATCCCTTGTCATCAACGGACTTAGGTACTTTCCAAAAAAAAGAACCCACACAATAACTAAACGTACAAACCAATAAATTATTGACAATTGTGTTATCTTTTTCCAAAATATGTATTGCAACTCTTTTTTTTTTTAAATAAAAGATTAAAAATATTACAACTCAATGGAATATTTATTACTTTTTAACTTATATCCTTTTTGACATTCATTAATACGATTTTTTTTTTGTTATAATACTTTATTTAACTTATAATGAGAACTTATAAATAGTATTTTAATTTATCTAACTTTCACCAAGTTTCATAAAAAAGATTTCAAAAAAAAATTATTCTCAAAAAAAAAATATATATATATATATATATATTTCAATAAAAATCTATACCCAAACGGGCCGTGGGTGACTCCAAAAATATTACATGTAACCGACTATTATGGTATCGGGTGTCCTTGAAGTTGAAGTTGAAGACTCCTATAAACTCCAAATTGTACGGATTGGATTGTTTATTTATTTATTAATTATGAAGAACCTCAATTACAACAGTTCTTATGGGTGTAAGTGCAAATATGAGTGTTATTGACAAATATGCAATGTACTGTGACACTGCCCTGCCATGTAGATAACAAAATTGAAAGACTTATTTGACAAATTTTGTCGCTTCAATGTCACTTGTTCATCCATTGTTAGTTAGGCCAATCTATATATAGGTGTCATTAAATTTCACTAGTATAACCCACCATCTCTTAATTTTAATTGTGCTAAGATGGTTGACAAAGAATTGCTAAACATTTTCTACAGTCGCAACAGAACTGTTGAGAAATACAAACAGCCTATTTTAACAGATGATGCTTGCTTTAAGCTCCATTTCCAAGCCTATAAAAGCTCTCAGGTTCTCACTAATTCTAACAAACAACTCTACCTCAAAGTTCTCTTGTTATGAATGGTGTCCAAATATTTCATCAATAATGATTTAAAATGTGTAAAGGGCTAAGGAAGTAAAGAAAGTACTGATTATGTTTTTCTATAAAGAAAAAAAAAAAAAAAAAAACTGTGGGGGTCTGAGGACATCAACCCTGCGAAGCCAAGCCCGAGAAGCTTGTAAGCCCAATGTTGATGCCCATTTTTTACAAAAGGGCCCAACAGCAAAAGAAGCCCAACAATATGAAAAAGGTGGAGAAAAAAAGCAATAAAGTAAAGACCATTGGGACAGAATGGCAGGAATGAAGGTCCACAGGCTCACAAAATAATAAAGTAGTCCCAAAGAAAGCAAACAAGCCAAGGAAGCCTCAAAGAATGAAGTAGTAAGCCCATGAGAATCGTAAGAAATGGAAAGAAAGCAAAAAGGGGCCGAAGGAGCCCAAAGAAAAGAATTAGTAAATGAGATTGGTTTGAAGGCCAATAAACCCAAAGGCAAAGATGTGGTAATTGGACCAGGGAAGCCCAAAGGATTTAGCAAAAGCCCATGGGAATGTAAGAAGTAGGAAAAAATGAAATGGGCCAAGGATGCCCAAAGAATGAAACAAGTCGAGGATGCCCAAGGAATGAAATGGACCGAGAAAGCCCGAAATGTTGTATGAACTAGCCCAGCAAGAATGCTTGCAGTAAAGACTAAAGGAAGGAATAATATATGAAACTAGCATAGCAAGCACTTCAGCCCGCATGCCCAAAAGTAATAAAAGGAAAACAAAGGTAAATGATATCATAGTAGGAACAATGCAGTGGTGTAGCAGGAGCACCAGCTAGCCTCACAGATAAGGGATGAAAAGAGACATAGGCCAAATTGAAGAAGAGAAAGCCCACACCCAAGCAATGCTCAGCCCGAAGAAGAAATGAGATGCAAAGAATGAAGACCTAAAAACTCATTCATGCCACAAGAGTTACACAAGTGCCAAAGCATGCAATAGAGTTAGACAAACCTATAGGCAATCTCAAACGCATGAATGCTAGAAAAGCAATGGACTTATATGGAAGTAGAGCAAGCACACAAGGCTCAAGCATCACCTACCTGTACCCAGCTAATACAGGGGAGGTGGGTCATGGCTCAGAGGTAAGAGAGGGTGTGGTTTGGCGGTGGGGAGAAGGGGGAGCCTATTTTTGGGTTCCCGCTCAAACTCTTTTGGGGAAAATGTTCTGCTGAAATGACATCTTGCCCAAAAGAAGTAAACATGAGCTAGAATCACTAGATGCATGCAATAGAGGTTGGTGAGGGGGGAAGCCCAGCCTTTTTATGGATGGGAGTGCCAAGAGAAGTAAAAAACAAAACAAAACCACTTTTATCTAGGAATGAGGCATGGCATGGCTAACACAGTGTAGTAGTGATTGCTGGGCAGTGGGCAGACCAGTGGGTAGTCTTAAAAAGACACCCATAATAAGCCAAAAGTAGTTAAGGGGTAAAAATGGTAAATCTTGTCACGGCAGGCAGTATAAAAAGGTCATAGACGTGCACAGTGAACAACAACGAAACAACAGGAGAACAACAACAACAACGGAAAAGAAAGAAAACAAGGAAAACAAGAAAACAGAGAGTGAGGAAGAAAAATATAAGTAATAGGAGTAAAGCATGCACCAATAGGCTACCCACTTCTCTCCCTCTCAATAGCCCATTCTCTAACAAGTCAAGAATCTGAGAAGCCACTTAAGTCCATTTTCCAAAGTGAGTAACTTTTACAGCAAGATTTCTCTCTAAGGTTACCCATATTGGAGATCAGTTCCCCTTTTTTGGACTTGAATCTGCTGAGGACTCAAGCCCATTCTTTTGATAGATTAATCTTCTTTTCTTTTTCCATGGCTGATTAAAGACTAACGTGACTTTTTTCTATTAATCTATTCCTGCCGTAATCACGTTGTCTTACTTTTCCTTTGTGGAACTGTTCAAGTATTATTGTTGTTAATAGAAAATATTTTAGTTAAGGTGCTTTAGTTATCCTGATGTATTATGTTTTTCCTGCTATAACATTTTGTAATAGTATTTCCTACTGTGAGCACATGACACACCCAAGATTCCTGCCAGGGCTCTAACTTGCGCACAAACTAGTCTAAGGTGTGATTCAGTTGGGTCAGTCCCGACTCTCCTACCCCAGAATCATAAGGACGTAGTACGGCATGAGCAATCCAGTCCAAGACATAAAAAAGGCCCACCACACCCAACAAACCTTGTGATAGAAAGATCGAAATAACTTGAAAGAAGGAATCGAGTGAGGAAGGTGACCACCTCGGATAAAACCATCTCGAGGTAACCAAGAAGAGCCATATCCTTGCTGTTGGAGGTGTGCCGAAGGAGGTATCTGTGGCCAGCACAGAGAGAGAGGGAGAAATGTGTGGAGGAAGCACCCGTTACCTCTATATTAAATGCATTACACCAACTAGGACAGCTGCATTAATGGCTGAATGACACTTGAACAGTGTCAGGACAGCTTGTAGCTCACCTAGCACACCCTCCAAATGTGGGATGTAACAAGTACTAGGAGGGGATTAACCACCCTCTAGGTGGTTGGCCAATATGAAAAGCTAACTACTATTTATAAAAGGGGGAGAGAACCTCTTGAATAGGGATTGTGACCTGATGATTAGAAAGAAATTATCCAAACTTGTAATCTTCAAAGTGTAACAAGCTCCCTCAGCCTACTGAGGAGACATCAATATACTCTTTTTACCTCTCTTTCACTTCGGTTCTCATCTCTTTTGTCCGGGTCTTTTTCTCTGACTTCAGCCCTTTGGTTTATGATACCCATGTGTTGGTTTGCTATACACATCTCTAAAAATTAGTTGTAGTGGGCCTGCTTCCAAAGCCCAAAGCTCAATCTCTAGGCCTTTGTGTTTGTTGCTGCCCCACACAAAAACTATTTTTATTTATAACAATAATAGTAATTATTATTGATTTAGAATATGACAAGTTTTCTCATGTTTAGTTGCTTTGGCAACGTTTGACATAAAACTCATCAAAAATTAAATATTTGTAAATTCACTTTAATCTTAACCATTTAATTTCCTACCTTATTTTAGTGACATGTAATATATAAATGTATGGAACCAATATTGTAGTATTATTTTATGTAATTAAAAATATTACTAATAGCATAAATACATTTATAATTTTCTACCAAAAAAATACATTTATAATGTTTATTATTTTAAGTGATGCATTAATTATTTAAGTATAATGAAATTTGATGTCATTTTGTAAAGATTTATATGAGAAGCAGTTTATTTGAAATATGGTATTCTTACTCAAATTTAGTTATTTTTGCAATAGTTGAAACAAAGTCTAACAAAAGAAATAATAAATTTAATAACATATAATCAATAATGTAAAAGAAATAATTGAAGGATATTTGCATTTTTATTTTATTAAAATGATATTTGCATTTTTGAGTAGTCATCAAACATGTTTATCTATATCAGTTACTGTAAGGACCAAAATTGAGACTCAGCTCACGATGAATGGACTTAGACCCAAAACGCCCAAAACAATGAATTTGTAGAAAGTGAGTTAGAAAACTGGCTTAAAATGAGTTGGATCACAAATGAAGTGGACTTAGTTGACAAGAACAGAGAAACGGATTGAATTAAACTAGAGAAAAATCATCCTCGGCACGTTCTTATATATTCCTTAAAAGTTTGGTTACAAAGTTGGTTCTTAACTGCTACAATGTTTCTCTTGTGATTTTCCAATCCCTTACCCATGGAGAATCTCTTACATTATATAGTTCCCTTTGGACGATCTTGATCCTACACTTGTTGATCATTTGAGCCACTACTTGAGTGCTTATCCCATCAGACACCCTCTCTGGCTTTCTGTGAGTTGTGGTAGCCAAAGGCAGCATTGTTCAGGGGTCTTCTCCACATAAATGCGGCCAGAAAATTAGCTACAGGACATTCAATGCGATGGTAGCAACTTTCCCCTTAGATATTTTAGGACACCTCCCTGTCCTATGTTCTCGTACTGCCTATCCATATCAGTAGAGTGTTTTTGGGATGTTCTCCCGGACGGTAGACCACCTCTACGGACCCTGGCCTTGGTTAGCCGAGGATGCTCTCATCCTCGACCCAACCCCCTGTGTCGTTATGATCAAAACTGACTTCTCCGACTGCTAACATGGGCTCTTTTGATAACGTTTACCCTCCTTGGACGCCTTCAATCCTTGACTTGGGCCTTAGGTCCATTATATACCTAAATAATGGGCTTTAGGGCCCAATGCCCCTACAGTTACTATATCTTGCAATTTTCAAATTTGTAAACACATACAGCACGACCAAATCACTACATCACTCTTATTGTCTTTCTATTTTATCCAAAAAATATAACACTAAATATTACAATTTCTTACATGGAAAATTATTGAAATATTGGTGGAAACTAATAACAAAAAATGCACTGCACATCATACGAAAACTCAACTAGTATACTAAAAACTAAACCTAAATTAGTAGAGCCACAAATTACCAAAAATGCTTCACCAAATGTGTGTTAGGTCCCCCTCTTCTGAATCAATATAGTCATCCTCTTTAATCTCCTGCACTTTCTCTTGTTGTAGCTTCGACTCTAATGCTTGCATTTCCTCCATCTCATCCCTTTCTCAACTAGTGGGGGAGATTGAGGGGATGGAGGATATGAAAATATAAGTGGAGTTCGTGACGGTTGAAAAGGTGGTGGAGTAACAAAAACAATATCTGGTAGGTTATATATCTGATCTTCCCACAAAGGAGATGACAAATATGGGTAGTAGCATAGAAGGTGGTGGGGTGGAAGTAGCTGGAAGGAATGGGAAAGAAAGGGAAAGAGAGAACGTGAGAAATGTAGAACCAATTGGGAGGGGAAGAGTAAGTGGAAATGTAATTTAAATTTAAATTTAAATTTGACCAACTTATGAATAGAATTTTTTTTTTCAATTAATTTTTTTTTTAAAGTTAAGCCTACATGTTATTTTTTTAAAATATTTATTGTAAGGACTCAATTCGTGACGGCCTTAAAGCAGTATTGGGTTCACACGTTGAGGGCCCAAACAATATAATTTGTAGAACGTGGGTTTGAAAGGCTAGGCCTTGGTCATCAGACAGTGGTTAGTCAGGGTTTCCGTAGTGACTTGCACGATGATGAACCTTCGTGTATAATAATAGTCTATTCCGGTACGTTATGGGTGGCTCCGGTCCTTAAACCCCGTCCAAGGAGCTTCATCTCCTTGTTATTCTCTCCTTTCTTAGGACTCCCTCGTCTGGGAGCCCCCTTTTTGGCGCACAAGTCTTTACATTATATAGCCCTTCTCGGTTGATCCTGACCCTCCACCTGTTTATCAGGCAGATTCCTATTCGAATACCTGTCCCATCAGCCGCCTCCCCCTGCTTTTTGTTAATTGCACTAACCGAAGCCACACTGTTCAGGTGTCTTTTCTCATTAATATGGCTAGGACGTTTGTGGGCGCATTCAATGCGAAGGTGACGTATTTACCTTGAACCACCCCCACTTTGTACCCCCATGTGGGTCCCATTCTACTCGCCTCTTCCTCTAGGGGCGTTTTGGAGGCAGCCTTCGACGAGATGTCATTTTTCCCTTTGAAGTCTTGGGATGCTGAGGACAGGGTCATCCTCGGCTGTGTCTCTAGGCTATTTGGCCTTTCCCTACTCGTTCTCAGCAACTATCCTTCTCGGCACGGGCCTTGGGCCTTAATGGAGAGTGGGTCAGGTCGTAAGCTCTCTGGCCCTACATTTATAATATATCTATTTATTTTAAAATAAAAATTGTTAATGGGTTCGAGTTAGAATTGGATCAACCCACAATTGACACGATAAGAAATGTTTTAGTTGCGGGTTGACCCAATTAACACACAATTGGCATGATTAGTCACAGTTATTTATTCAAATCAACACGAAACTCCCATTTTAACACAAATTGTTTACCCGTATAATAATTAAATATTTATTTTGTTTTTTATCTTATGAGTTGTAGGTATTTTAATGTTATGAATTATGACTTTTAATGAAATTTGTTGTTTATGAAATTTAAAACAATATTAATAAGATCAAATAGGCTGAAATGGGTCATGTTTGAAGCTAGTTAATGAGTTGTATTTGTGTCAACTCAATACAACCTATTTAATATTAAGCTGGTTAAAATGGATCATGTCACATTTTTGTCGACTCAACACAACCTGTTTATCAAGTAGGTCAAACATGCTTCTAATAACCTATTTTTAATCCTTGACCACTCTTGTCCTGCTTGAAATAACAGTCTAGAATCTATTATCCATTTTTTAATCCTTGGAACTTTAGGCAGAACATGGGAATCCTCTTTGACCTTTTCCCTTCCTTCTTTAAACCACTCCTTGGATGGCTCTACAGTCCACACCAATAATGGGCTCCACACCAATAATGGAACATCGTCGGCAGTACCAGATCATCACAATATCCCCTGTTGTGTTCTATTACATATAGGTTTGTGGACCCTATAGCTCCATAGAAATAAGCTGGTTATTGATTCCAACTCATCCAATAGAATAACAAAGCCAATTGTTGATGAATGCAAGACAACACTTCCAAGATTTTGCTGAATTTCAGCTTCTTCATTGCTTCCGAGAAGCCAATAGAGCTGCTGACTCTCTTGCCAAGATGGGTTGTAGGCAATCTGCCCCTTTTATTACTAATGTATTATGTTCACATGTGTCTTCTTCTTTATCCCTGGCCTTCTCGGGCTCTTGTTTAATCTATCTAGCATAATCTATCTAGCATTCCTTTTCTACCCCAAAAATAAAATAAAATAAAACATTTGTTTAAAGGTAAGCAGGTGCACTGCCAGCTTGGGCCTCCCACTTGTCCCAATTTTTTAAAAAGATTTTAAAGCCCCCATTAGAGAAACAAAAGGCCTCAAAATTGTAGGATGAGATCAATTTTTTTTAAGGAAAATATATATATATGAGTTTTGCATTCTTTCTCTATCTTAAAAAGGTCCTAAAATATCAAGGTAATAGAAATCTAACATAATTGAAACCTTAAATTGTTTCGACCAAAAAAAAAAAAGTTATAAGGTTGCTATGATTATGGCAAATAATCATTGAAAATCATTTTTCCTAACAATTTGTAAAATAAAATATTTATTAATAAAATCTAAATACAAAGGGTTTTGTTATCAGATACTTTTCGAATATTTGTTAATAAACTATTGTAAAAAAAAAAAAAATTTGACGTTAATTTCATGAAAATATATTTAAAAAAAATTGTCAAAAAAAATTCCAATAAAAAGTTTTAAAAGCATTTCTTAAATCAATGCTCTTAAAACACCTATTAACCTTTCCCAAATGGAGAAACTATGCTAGCAATTTTGTATTTCAAAAAGTAAAAAGAGCAGGTTTGAAAATATATATATATATGTATATTAAAAAATTCACTAAAATTTATTGTCCTAGGAAAAGGTAAAAAGAGAAGAAGCTTGGGCTACACTACACTTATATCAATGAATGTAATTACACAATCCTCCCTGTAATATATTAAATGCTGTGCCCATCGTCCATCATTCATGTGCTTCAGAAAGCTTCAGCCCACTATTCGAGGATGGCTTTCATAGGGTCCAATCATGCACTCCATGACAAACAGCTAGTACACGAAATCTAAAAGAGGAATACAACCAAACCCCCTTACACAAAATCTTTGCCGTAGCCGATGATAGGTAAGCGACACTTTGAGTTCCATAATGGACACAAGAAAGAGGACACATATACTTGCCCTTGACCTCAATGGATGGTGTGTCCTTGATTTGATTTGAAATTGAAAAAAAACCTTTTAAGAAGAGAGGCTTTTTTTGGTGAGGAAATTAGGGTACACAAACATGTCAACATCTCCAACTATTGCATATACAATTATTGAAGGGTGGTTAGGTCCATTTCCACTGCATACAAACAACTCATCGGACTAACCCACAAAAAATAATTAGTGAGGCTAGTTGTTATAGATTATAGAACCCTAGAAATATGAAAATATCACCTTTGCTTTACACTTGTCAATTCAATTTTCCGAGTATGCTTTTAGTTTTAGGCATAGAGTAGACATGAAATAAACCTAACTTTTACCATAGACAATAACTAGGACTTACTAACATGCTGTTAAACCTATCATCTAGTTGGGTTATTGTCAAATACAGTCTCTTCTAGGTTAAACGTTCAACCACCTGCTCCGATAATCCAATTGGCTAGAGCAGCGACTGTGTACACCGGCAATTACATCAACTATAACTAGAAAATAGCATGTTTCCAATCCAATCATGCACAAACAACTAAGAAATTAAAATTCAGAAAGAATTGACAATACTAAACCATGGTTATAACTCTATGCCCTGCATCAATACCATCTAAACTTCATGTCAATTACTTGCTTGTCAAATACTATATCTAATAATGAGACATCTACTGGGAAATATAGGATATGATAATACCAGGAATTTGGGCCCTATATTACACATGGTTAGAATCCGTGAGAGATTGAATATGGTTTAGCAAACCACCATTCTCCCATATCAGTCTACTAATTAGATCTGATCTAAAGGTTAGAGTTAATATGTATATTATACAAGCACCAGACATTCAGAACTCTCGTTTTATAATTTTATCAGCTGATTTCAGTCTCTTGGCAGCATGAACAAATCGAGTGATCACTTGTGCCTCGTCCACTTCTAGCTGCATCAGAAAAAGGATGTTAGATAAATGCAAGTCTACATGTGTTCATGTGTCAAATATTTTTGAGAGAGAGCGAGAGAGACCTGCAACCCAAAATGGCGCTGCACAGCATTAAGCATTTGTTCCCTTGATGGATTAGAATTGCTGCTCAACTACAGTATTAAATTTTGAATTTAGTAAAAACTATCAAATTTGGCAGAAAATGAATTAGAAAGACCAGAAGTAAGAAAGACTTACAAGGTGGTAGTGTCTGCAATATCTCCACAATGAATCTGTTCCTAATTTTGCCAAGTTCACCCTCTGACAATTCACACAAACAGTTAGGAAACATGAGTATCTAACAAATATCTTATTTGTACATAATCTGCTGACTCATGAATATGAGTGCACATGTTCAGCATGTCACTTACTGATAAAAGTTAGAAAACACACCTGAACAAATTGTCATATCAAACCATGTAAATTTTTATGTATTT
Source organism: Quercus lobata (assembly GCF_001633185.2). Classification (NCBI taxonomy): domain Eukaryota; kingdom Viridiplantae; phylum Streptophyta; class Magnoliopsida; order Fagales; family Fagaceae; genus Quercus; species Quercus lobata. The sequence continues at coordinate 32,463,823 of NC_044915.1, read as the reverse complement.
TTTATTTTTTTTTTGATAGGTAAGAACAAGTTTTATTAAAGGACTACTTTATGCCAAAAAAATAAAGCAGTCAAAGATTTCCAAAAAATAAATATAAACAAAAACTATATACAAGAAAGAAGCGAATCTACAAACATCGGGAGAGATTCCCTAGATGTGAGTCCCCAAATCCGAGTCCAATCAAACAAGGTGCCAACAACGGAGGCTAGCAGCTAATTATCTGGACTCTCCACATCCTCAAAAGATTTTTTTTATTTTTTATTTTTTTAAAATTTTATGAATAACCTTATAACCATATATTTTGTTCTGCTGCCTAATGACGATCAAATAATAGGAACTAATCCTGCATCTATCACTAATGATGAATTCAAGAAGATTAAACAATCACATACTCAAAATAGTCTAAATGTGAACAGCATTAAAAAAAATCATTTTATTTTGTTTTTCCTGTCTATAAAAGTTTACCACTATCTTCATTAATCATAAAACATTGTACAATCATCCATCAGTGTTTCAGATTTGAGGCTCAGATGCCAGGTGCACGCAAACAAGGAATTAAACTTGCATGAATTTTAAGTGTCCAAAATTCTTACAGGCTGAGGTGTGTGAATGGATTGAACTTCTCTGTAAATGCCACGATTTGTCGACTTCACTGATGTGGATGGAACCCATGGCCTTGTCCGAATTCTTTGTTTGCTCATCTTTTGAAAATCTATAGTAGCTGCTCAAGGAAAAAACAAAGACGTTACAAGGGAGATTTTAAAGAATCCCAAGTTTAACATGATATGCAGAAATTTATTTTCCTTCTTTACTAATAAGAAAGATATGCTGACACAATAGCTGAGCATCATCTAGACATGGTGTAACTTACAGAAATCATTATCCTTTTCACCTATGTCAGATCCACTGCTAGAGTTATCATAATCACGATCATCATCTTCTTCATGCCCAGTTGGATGTTCCAGCACACTCAATGCATTCCTTTGCAGCTTAACTTCAACCCCGTTTTTCAGAACCTTGCATGTTAAAGCATTGCCAGTTAAAACTATGCGACCTAAAAATTACTTTTGTGGCAGAATACAGGTGTAGAAAGTAGAAACTAGAAAGGCCCAACATAGTCATAAGACAGTAAGTATTAAGTACTAACTAATAACAACAAAACCATAAATCCATTCCAATCATGAAGACCCACCAAATTTGAGATTATATATACTGAAACACTAAGATTTAAAAAAAAAAAAATTACATAAATCTAGAAAAATCTATATAAATCAACAAACTAAACTTTCCTCTTTTCTTAATTATGAATAGTTGAAAAAACACACACATTAGCAGATAATAAAATACAATTATACAAAAGAAAGAGAAAACAAATCTAGAATACAATCATAAACAAATACTATAAAACACTTTTACATGCATAACACACCAAACATGCTTTGTTACAATACCCAAAATTTAATAATTGGCACATCCCAAATACTAAAACAAAAAAAACCCACGTAACTTACTTTGGTACACATGGTGGAGGCGGACTAGAAATTTCAGAAAAAAAACCTTTTCTACGCTTTGCGGCCACTGAAAGACAACTTTTTTTCATAAAAATTCTTATATCCCTAGATTTATAACCTAGAAAACCCCATAAATTTCGTTCAGCATGTAATGCCGTAACCTCATAAGGAAATAAAACAACCGATCACATTAAACAACACTATTAAAAACACTTTTTTTTTAATAAATACTATATTAAAAAGGCATTCTATACGTGTCAACTAGCTCTCACATCAAAAGGACAAACTACACAACACAAGTCAAATAAAATAAAATACTTAAAACCTAAGAAGAAACCACACATCAAAATTCTCATCCATAATGTGTGATATTCTTGAGCATGATTAATCATTAGCAATAAACAAAGTACTCCAATACAGAGATAATAACAAAGCCAAAAAAAAAAGATTCATATGAAGAATGACTATCACAAAGGAATATAAAAGCAAAAGGAGAGGAAAGGAATAAAGAAATACCAGCCAATGCCAACCTCCGAGGCCAACAGCCTTCTTGACCACGCCTTGCAAGCCCACCAACACAGACTTTGTTCTATTATTTCCAGTAACAATCACTTTGGTGTGCCTGGGGAGCACAGAAAGTTCCTCATCCCCACTTTCTTCACGAAAAGGCGAAAGAACCCGAGAAGAACAAAGCTCTGGCTCAAGCATTTTGACTTAACTATACCAATCCCTTCCAAAAAAATTTCAATCAAAAAGTAAAAACTAAGCAAACCCAATTCAACAAAAACAGAAGCATCCACTACCCAATACCCAAAACCCTCTAAGTCTTGCAAAAATCAACCATAACTCCTATTGCTAAACAAAAAAAGCCCATTTTTTTCATATGGGTTTTGCTTCTAGTACTCAAATCCAACCAGTAAAATTAATAGCCATATCAAAAGCAATAATTTCCAACCCCATCTGACTCAATACTATCCAGCTCCAATTGCAAATCCTGATTAAGAAACAAAATAAACAGCAGGTCATAAGAAATTCCGACAGATGTTAATTCTAACTCTTTATCCCTGTATATATGTGTGAGAGAGAGAAAAAGACCCATTGTCAATAAAGGAATAAATGCGTGTGAGCCACAGAGAAGGTATCCAATACAAACTTCACGGACTAAAATTGATCACAATGAATGAACCCACTGTTCATTCAGAATAAGTTGCTTCTCATTATTACTATTATTATATTTTATTGTAGTCTTTTTTTTAGGTTCAGAGAGTGACAACAACACTAGACCTAAAAAAAAAAAATTCAAAATCAGATATCAAATTCAAAACTTTTTAATCAAAATCCTCCTTTATAACAACAATAAACCCCAATTTGCCTCATTGAAATTTTCTTTAGTTTTCAATCAATCAAGAGTTTGAATTCTATGAGTAATAAAATTATTAAAAACTAATAAAACCAAAGTAACCCTTAAGACATTGTTTGGCTCCTGAGAAAGTGAAGGAAAAAGAAAGAGATTGCAGGTTTTGAAATTCAAATAACTAAGCTTAATGCTTCACACTGGACCCCCCACAAAAAATTTTGAAAAAAAAATATATATATATATCTCATTTTGATTGCTTTAATAGTTTCCCTCCACTTTCTAGGAATCCAAAAAGATAACCAAGGACAAGAAATCTTACATAAATAGTACTATCTTTTTTATATAAAAATCAGCAATTACTCTCATAAAATAAATAAAAATGGAGCATTTTTGTTTTACAATAAAACCCATATAATTAATATAAGACATTTAGATTGGAAAAAAAAAATTGAAATCAGGAGTGATAACTAAAAAAAAAAAACAAAATAAAACAGTGAATTACAATAGAGGCAGAGCACAAACATGAGCAATATATATATATATATATATATAGATATAGAGTGTAATATACCTGTATTGTGTGAATTACTGAACAGGCTGAAATGCAATTTAAAAGTGATTAGAGCTGTGTTGTGTGGCTTGAAATGGGGATTTGGGAGTTGGAATTTTAAAGGGTCTCTCTCTGTTTGGTGATATTTTGAGGGGGGCTTCTTCTTGTTGTGCTTTTGAATGTGGTAGAGTGAAGTGAGACGAATGAGCAAATAAAATGCACAGCTTTTTCTTTTTTTTTGATAAGAAAATGCACAGCTTTTGAGAGAGAGAGAGAGAGAGAAATAATGTAAAGGAAAGATTGAAATTTCTTTGAGAGAGAAAGAGAAAGAGAGAGAGAGAGTGAGAGAGAGAGAGAATAGAAGAAGCAGCACATTAAATGCTTACCAACTGCCATGGAAACGACCTGCCAATGGGCCGTACGGTCACTACTTTTTAACCGGTTTCGTCGGTCATACCCCGTTTCCCAAGCTCACTACACTACACTACTGACTACACTAGCTCGCTCGCTTTGCTCATACTCTCTCTATCTCTTTGGAGTTTGGAGTTTTTTTTTTTTTTTTTTACTATTATATTGTATATATATAAATATAATACTCTACCAAAAAAAATATAAATATAATAATAATATTTGAATGGGAAATTGCACGTTGTTGTAAACTTGTAAAATGTGTTTATTGTACTCATTGTTCAATGTAATTAAAAAAATAATAATTGTCTAATATCACATAAGACTTTTATTAATGCGTGTTATCAATTTATCATACACTTATTAAAGGAATTTAAAAAATGGTAAAGTACTATTTTGGTACCTAAATTTTACTAAAAGTTTATTTTTCATTTTTAAATTTAAGAAGTTCATTTTTTGTCCTTAAACTATTAAAAAGTTCATATTTCATTCCTAAATTATTAACAATATTTTATTTATGTCCTCAAACTTGTTTTTCATCTTTAAATTTAAGAAGTTCATTTTTTATCCTTAAACTATTAAAAAATTCATATTTCATTCCTAAATTATTAACAATATTTTATTTATGTCCTCAAACTTTACTAAAAGTTTGTTTTTTATCCATAAACTATTGAAAAAAGTTCATTTTTTCATCCCTATTGTTGTCTCTAAACCTTTGAAAAAACTTTTACAAAATTTAGAGATGAAAAAAATAACTTTTTAAAGTTTAGGGAATAAAAAAAAAACTTTTATTAAAGTTTAGGGAACAAAATAATATTTTACCCCTTTAAAAAAGTATTTATCTATACTGAAAAATAACCAAAATTGATAATAAAAAATATAAAATAAACTAAAAGTGACTCCGGTTTTATAATAAATTATTTGATTGAAATTCTACATTAACGTGTGTATAAAAAAAAATTTAAAAACTATTAACAAAAACCCATCAAATACCTGCTTTCTTTCTTCTTCTATTTTTGAGAAGATGCTTAATTGAAAATACTTTTAAAACCATACTTTAGTTTTACATATTTAAATTTATACTGATTTTTCTATGACACGATTATTACTATCAAGTATCAGGTAAGACAAGTATTTGATGTTAACTTTTTTGTTAAATTATTTTATTGGTTAATAACTTGAGTTTGGCATCAGCCTTAAACTTGTTTTTAGTTTTTATGTACAGTTTTTTAAAATATCACTTTTTCTTGCAATTTTTCACTTAATTTTTATTTTTTCAAAATACAAGTATACTTTAGCACACTTTTAGCAAAAAGTTTTTTGCAAAAAATTAGATAAGCTGTTCTCAAACAAATACTTAATATACATTTTTTAAGTTTATTTTTTTATATGGTAAATTACAAATTGCACCCCTAAAGTTTTGGAGTTTTTAGATTTTATATCCTAAAATTTCAAATTTTGGATATTACCCTTGAAATTTGGGGTATTTAGATTTTACACCCTGAAATTTCAAACTGTAGATTTTACCCCTCAAAGTTAAGGAGTGTTTGAATTTTACACCCAAAAATTCTGAAATTGTAGGGTGTAAAATCCAAATACTCTCACATTTTAGGGAGTAAAATCCAATCACCACTAAGATATAGAGGGTAAAATCCAAATTTTAAAACGTAGGGTGTAAAATCCAAATACTCTCACATTTTAGGGAGTAAAATCCAATCACCACTAAGATATAGAGGGTAAAATCCAAATTTTAAAACGTTATGGTGTAAAATCCAAACATCCCCATAGGTCAGGGAGTAAAATCCAAAATTTAAAATTTGAGGATGATTGAATTTTACACCCTCAAATTTTAGGAGGTGTAATTTGTAATTTATCCTTTTTATATATAACTATATTTTTGTCAAATTTTCAAAACAAAAAGCTAATCACAAGATGACATGTAAGCTAAACCCACAATTTAAGAACAAATACAGCCAAATAGCAACTATAAAAAAAGAATTTGTATTCCATGATATTTTATAATCTATTAAATTAAATTATGATTAGTGTAAATACCACATTTACACATGAATCAACAGTTTCCATAACTTTGATTGTTTTGGGGTTTGGGCTGGCTGGATGGGTCAGCTTGATCGGCTACAGCTGAGTAAGTTGGAAGCGTATTCGGCTGCTTGTCGTTTTTGGGGAGCGGCTAATGATGCGCGGATCCTGTGGGACCCGTTATCACAGCTAAATTGATTTTGTAGTACCACTCTCCATACTGCTACAATTGAATTGAATTTGATGTCTGGATTGTTATTTAATTTTTACTGCTATTGTCTTTCTTCTTTGTTCCTTTGTTTTTGTTTTTTTTTTTAACTAAAAGAAGTAAGAAAAAGACATGTCAGGGGAGCTTCTTCACTGATATCTTTCTTTATCTATTTTATTTTACTGCTTTCTCTATCATTGCCTTTTAATTATGATTAAAGTTATTAAACTGACATAACTTTTAATGTAAAAACTTATAAAAATTAAAAATTAAAAAATCGACATCTCACCCAAATTATTGGGATCATACTTCTCTTTTACTAGACTTCATCACTAATACTAAAACTGGACTATACATGGAATAAATGGGAAAAAGGTTTTTTTCCAAATTCAAACTCCTTTTGTATTTTTTTATTAGATGTGAATTTTGAAAATTTATCCTTCACCTCTTCTTTGGGCACGTATTTAACTTAATATCTTAATCAATATATATTAGCCTATTAATCACCACAATTAAAAAAATAATAATAATTTTTCTCATTTTCAACGTGGGATTAAACATGTAGGGACTGGGTTCGAGCACTTCTTCTGTTGGATGAGTGGTCTCAAGCCTAACTAACCTAATACAATAAATTTGTAGATAATGGGTTTAAGAACTAGGTCTTAGTCTGGATTACAACAACTAAACACGGTTATGTATGGATTGAATAACAAGAATATGGACTAAAGCATGAAACTTTGTCATCGGGCGCTTCGTCCGAGGAATTTAGTGTTCTTCTTCTTCCTTCAGTATTAAGTTACAGAGGTTTCCTAAATCATGCAAATTGCTACTGTCTTCTCCTTTTCCTTTTTTCTTTCGCCTCTCTCTCTCCATCGTCCTTCCCTGAGTCTTTTTAGCCGCTTCTAGGGATGGGTAAATTAAAAAAGTTGGTTGAGACCGAAGAGGCGATGGAAAAATTCATCGCCGATTATAAGATACCCCCTGTAGGGACTGGGTTCTAGCACTTCTTCTGTTGGATGAGTGGTCTCAAGCCCAACTAACTCAATACAATAAATTTGTAGATAATGGGTTTAAGAACTATATCTGAGGGACGCTGGAACCCCTACTACTCAACGCATACTAGAAAAAGTTCCTCGGATTGTGCCGAGGACAAACCTTCTTTGATAAACTCAGTTCATCTTTGTTGGGCTGTTATGAACACCATATCAACTGTTACTCATGCACCAAGGCCTAACTCTTCGACCCACTCTCTACAAATTTATTGTACCAGACTCACAGGTCCAAGATCTCATACATCTTGGGTTTGGACTGCAAAACATGAACCTACAAAACATTTTTACTAACTTCTCATCTTCCATATTAACTCTCATATCTTTCCATTTATGTTGTAATATAAATTCATTTTAATTAATTAATATTAAAATGCTCCAACACTTTGTCTGAATAAATGGAAGTCAAGACTGCTCTAATGTGAACGAAATATTTGATATAGTAGTAAACAACAAATGGAGACCTATTTGATAAGAGGGTTTAGAAATTGGTTATCAAAATGATATGAAAACTATGGTTCAAAAAGTATTGTAAAAACATATGTTTAAAGTACTCATAATGCAAAAAATGTATTTGGTACCATGTTTCTAATAACGTATTTTCAAAAGTAAGAAAAAGCAATTAAATGTTTGGTATGAAAATGTGTTTTTAAGAAGAAAAAAAGTTCATTTTATGTGTTGTCAACATCATCTGGGTCCCTGATTTTCAAAATGATTACAATAATGTTATTCAAAATTGTTACTTGAAAACTGAAATTTCCTATTTAAGTGTTCTCAAAATACAATGTTTAAACACTTAAATTGAGAATTGTGATTCAAATACTCTTCACTAAAATCTCCTATCAAACATGTATATTTTTGTTGGGCCCCATAGCTTTCAATATTTAAATATTGAAAATTGTTGTTTGAACTCTCCGATCAAACATTTGAAAATGGTGTTTCATCCTCTCCTCCATTGTGTTTTGTCTCCTTTGGTTGGAGATGGTGCTTCATCCTTTTTTCTTTTTTATTTTTGGTTATGTTTCTTCATAACACCCCTAGTTATCCAACATAAAAAATATATATATAGATATATATATAAAATAAAGAAAGAAAGAAAGAAAGAAGAGAAGTGTAAAACAATACTAAGGGGTTGATAAAGTAGATTCCCATGTCTCAAGTGATTGTGAACCAAGTTGTTTATGACCAACTCAAGCTTGACTCGAGAAAAAACTCGTTTATATTTGTTTGTTTAGCAAATATGCAAACAAGCAAAGCTCAAACTCAAACATAATAATGTGGTCATAAACAAGCTCATAAACACTAGACTCAATTTAATTATATACAATATTATATTTTTATATGTATACTTGTCTAAAATTATACTTATACAAATTTGAAATTATTTGTATACATATATAAATAGGTTCATATGATATTAAATTATGAATTTTATTTTACTGATAATACAAACACTTCATTTGTAATAGAAATAAATAGATTTATGAAGGTATAAGAAAAATTAGTCATAGTTTTACTATATATTAGAAAATAATGAGTTAATAAAGTAATTCGTAAACAAGCTCTAGCTTGAACATGTAATATTTTTTGATGACGAGCTTCTCGTGTTTAAAATAAAATAAAATAAATAAACATGAATTTTGAATAATTAGCTTAGTTTGACTTGTTTATAGCCCGTCAAAACTCCTAACCAACATTTTAAAGTCATCCCTAAAGAATTTCTCTCTCTAATGTAAGAGGGATTTGTAGTGTATTTGGTTTTAGGCCTTTCATGTACTAACTCCAATGTGCATTTCTTGGTAAATGATTGCATGGATTTGTTTTAAGCAGGATTCCCAAATTACAGGTAAGCAATGCTTTAAGGAAGCCAACAAGTGTGCTGATAGCCTGATAAACGAGTTAGAAGATGGATTAAATCTCAGCAAGATTTACTACCGCACACCCTTGGTGTGATGGTCATTCTACAAGTATAAATGCTTATAGAGTCTGGGGGGGCAAGGGTTGGGGTTCAAGTCTCTAGAAGGGAGTTTCGCACACATATACACTTAAATTAGGTTAGGGTAGAATTTATATCTTGTATATATATATATATATAAAATAAAAAAATAAAAATAACTCAGCAAGATTCTGTTCTCTTTAATTCTCCTCCTTTTGATGTTTTACTTCTTTTCAACTTTAATATTATGGGCACGTACCATGATAACATTTTGGTACACCTTAAATAATCATTGACTGAAACCCACAAAGAGAATGATTTTGATCCAACAAAAACAAAGAGATGTAGATCAGCAGCCATATTGAGATGGCTGAAAAGGAGATAAAAGAATGAAGCAGAAAGCATACCAAGTTATTATGAATTAGTTTATCAAAAAAGTTATTATGAATTATTTTGAAGACTTCACAACTACGGAGGGATCCCACTAACAATGAGGAAGTTAGTGCTTACTGAGAATATCAAGAGGAAAGTCACACTATGACTCAAGATTTTAGAGACAAGGAGATTAAACAGGTTCACCCCGCAATGGTCTTATGGCTGGGTGGTATGACTGTTATCAAACTTACCGGCATATGGGTGGTACAAATTATTAATTTTGTGATTTTTTTTTTTTTTTGTTCAGAGAAAAAAGTACTTTCTCCTTATATATTTGGGATGGTTCACAATTCTTCTCTTTATTTTTTAAACCAACCAATTTTCCGTTATATGTTTAGGAAATTAGCAAATACCCCTAGTTTGTTACTTTTACAATTAAATTTAACAGAATTACAATGATTATAAATACCATCCTCAACTTTTTTACTTATTTCCTTGTAGCATATGACTAAAAATTTCTTGAAAAGATTTAGTTCGATTTAAGTTTTAACTTAGAATATAGCAAATTTGAATTTTTTGCTCATTTCCTAAATATAGGGGAAAATTTTAAAATTTTTTTGTTATTCATAAAAATGAAAAAAAATTAATTGATTTAAAATATATAGGGAAATTATAAACCAGCCTAATCATAAAGAGGAAAACCGAAAAGTACATTTCTCCCTTAATTTAATGATTATTAAAAAAATTATGCAAACAAAAAGTATTTCTAAATAAATAAAAAAAGAAAAAGAAAAAGAAAAAATGGATTAAAGTAACATTATAAAGGGGGCGCAATTATTTATTATTATTGTTGCACGACATTTATTTACAATCAATTATTGATTCTACAGTTGGAGATGATTCATGATTGTCCCTTTCAACTCACTAAAGCCATGTAACGTAACGTGACTAACGTCAATTGTAACAAATTATCCGTTTTGTCCCGACAGCACTATCTTAAACTCTCCGGTACTTCCGTTTAGCGTTTTTGCTTGTTTGGCAAAGTCGATAAAGGAAAAAGTATGTTTATCAAGATTTTAGCCATTCCCTTTACATTTTTATTAAAATAGTTTGTTTTCCCGTGATATCGCAGGTTAAGCGGGCTCAAAAGCATCTCTGATAACTTTTTTTTTTTTTTTTTTTGTTATTATTTTGTTTTGTTTAGAAATTAAACAGTTTTTTATTGGAGAAAGTTTCTCTGCAAACTGAGTTGCAGGAACTCTCTCCATATCGTGAGGTGTCAAAAGGAGAAAATGACACCTGGCCTTTAATAAAAAAAATATAACGGGAGAGTGCTAAATGTTTGGGTTAATGGAGTTCACTTGAATTTGAATTTTAGTGAGTGGACCAGGTGTCATTTTCTCCTTTTGACACCTCACGGTTTGGAGAGAGAGTTCTCTGCAACTCAGTTTGCAACTCAGAAGAAACTTTCTCCTTTTTTATTTTTATTTTTTTATGGGTTTAGTTTTTACTTTACCTACTTAGTACCCATTTGGATACAGCAGCTAGCGTTTACGTTTTGGTTTTTTTCTTTTTTGAAAAGAGTGTTTCACGTGATTATACACTATTAATGGGTCTCATGCATGTTTCATGAGACCCACAAGTATTTTATTTTAAAAAAATTAAAACTGGGTCCCAGTACTATTTACACATTTAAAAATTATTTTACTACAGTATTTTTAGTTTTTAGTAAAATAAGCGATATCCAAACACACCCTTAATGTGCGTTTGGCTCTAGCTTAAAAAGTTAACTTATTTTACTATTCAACTTATTTTTATTACTATTCATGGTTTCACAATTTGGGAACAACTTATTTAGCTGAAATTGAAATTTTTTTGCTGAAAGTACTGTAAATAAAGATAAAAGTTAGTTGAAATAATATAGTATGACCCATGAAAATACCAAAAAGTGCAGTGAAACTCATAAATAGTAGCAAAAATAAGTTAGATAATAAAATAATCTGACTTTAAAATTTGTTCCCAAACACAACCTTACTTTTTTAAATACACTTTCTGATTCTCTATTATTTCTTTATTGTTAAATTAACTTTTTTTTTAAAAAAAAAATTTGTATTGTTTAGAAAATAAACAGCTATTTTTTGTTTTTGTTTTTTTAAATATTTTATGGGGTTACTTTTAGTTTTTACTTTATCTACTCTATTTACTTTTTTAAATACAGTTTCTAATTCTCTATCATTTCTTTATTGTTAAATTATCGACACTCTCCCTCACGTGTGGGCCGAAACTATACCTTTTAATAGGTGAGACCCAACACGTGGAATTTTAAATGAGAGGTAGAGTGGAAAAGGCAAGAATCGAACTCAGGATCGCATACTCTGATATCATATTAAATTACCAATTGTCTCAAAAGTTTAAATTATTGAAATATGGTAAATTTAACTATTTAACCACACAATTCTAACATTTATCTTATTTTAATATTATTTTTTTAATCTTCATTTGTTCATTTATAAGTACATTTTTTTAATTTCCTAACAGGAAAATTTTCAAGCATCTTTTTTGTTAGTGGTTTAATTTTAATGTTCACACATGCATGATTTTTTTGTTCGCATTTACCAAATTTATTTTAGTCTTGTGCAAACCCTTTAAAAATTATATGTTTTTATCAAATCTATGTAATTTGGAATGAATCTATTATTTTTATTCATTAACCTATAATTAATTTTCCTTAAAAAATACTTATCATTAATTTTTAATAAAATAAAAAACTTCATTCAAAGGCCACACCAGTGCACCACACGTTTTAACTTCAGTGTTACATTCTCGATCATTCATTTTCTACTTACACCACATGTTTTAAAATAAAAATTTATCATTTACTTCCTGAACCATTCATTTGTTAAATTCTCATAAGAGAGAGAGAGAGAGAGAGAGAGAGAGATCCTTCCCTTTCTTCTTGAGTGGTTGCATCATCTTCTGCCAAGGCTCTATGCTCTTATACTGATATTACAAATTTGCCATACCCACCAAAATAATTTTAGAGCGTTGACTTGTTGAGATTTTGTGCATGCAGCTCGGATTGGACTAGATCAGCTTCTTTGTCTTTTATTTATTTATTTAATGATTTGATTAGTTTTAAGATTGTGTTTTTGTGTTTTTATTTTGATTGTGCTTGAGTTTAGAGATGTTTGAAATAAAAAGGATTTGGACTTAGTTGTGTTTGCAGTCGTTGTGAAGGTTGGGTAAATTTGAGATAGAAAGGATTTGGACTTAGTTGTGTCTGTAGCCGTTGTGAAGGTTGAGTAAAAGTTGAATAATGTAATCGGCTGTGTTGAATTTTTTATTCCAGTTAATTATTTTGCTAATGAACAGTAGGTCTTCAAATCAATAGAGTTACTGTTCATTGAAAAAAAAAATTTGTCGTTTAGAGAGTCTATTGGAGTAACATTTTGTGGGTTTACTATAAAGTTTGTTGAAGATGCTCTAAAGACCTCTTTTTTTTTTTTTTCTTTTTCTTTTTTTTGTTTGTTTGTGCTGAATAGCTCTAACTAGCCATGTTGCCATTTTTCCATCTAAGTTGGAGGGTAAATGATACTTTTTCATTTTGCCCATTTTTTTTTCTTTCAAAGGTCTGGTTAATGACATAAATATTGTGCGTGATATAAGTTTGTATGAATTTTAGTTTGTTAAAATGACATAAAATTTGGCAAATAGATTGTGTAGGGTCTTGTTTTGTAACAATCCCAAATTGGTATTGGGTTCAAACGTTAAAGGCCCAAGTAATAAATTTGTAAAGAGTGAGCTAAAAGGCTAGGCCTTGGTGAACGGACAACCGTTAGTCATGGTGTTCAGAATTATCGCACAGAGGTGAGCTGTGATTATCCAAGAAGACATTCTCCTCAGCATGGCCTGGGTGGCTCCGGTTCTTGGCCTTGGTCCCAGTCCCCTTTCTGGACTACTTCCTCCTCCTTTTATACTAGCTTTTCCCCTTTCTCGAATGTCCACGTGTAGGTTCAGTTTTATAGGGCTGATACTTGTCCCATCAGCCCATACCCAAAGTGGTTGGGGGCGGTTGTAAAAACTGAAAAACATGGCTTTATCAGGCGCAGAGTACTTAATTGCAGTAATGACAGCCTTTCCCTTGTTCTTTGTCGCCACACTGTTCAGGGGTCCTTTTCCCATTAATGCGGCCAGGACGTTTGTTGGCGCCTTTAATGCGAAGGTGACAGCTTTTCCTTGAACTGCTTCTACACTGTACCCCCGTGCGCGTCCTGCTGTACTCGCCCTTTCTTCTGGGAGTGCTTTGAGGGCTACCTTTGATGGCGTGCTGTTCCTTCCTTCTAGGTTTTGGGATGCCGAGGACATGATCGTCCTCGGCTATATCTCTAAGCCATTTGGACTTTCATTGTATGTCCTCGGCAACGTCTCTCTTCGACACGGGCCTTGGGCCCTAATGTAAAGTGGACCGGGATCACAAATTCTCTGACCCCACAGATTGAATTTGGCAAATAGAAATTCTATAGACACAAAAAATTTGATATTTATTGATATGACAGATTGTTATTTGTTAATAGTAAATAAAAAAGTAATATCAATAATAGATCTCATTAAAAATCCATAAAAATTTACCAACTCAAATTGGTGTGAAAAAATAGTCTTTTTTTTTTTTTTGGTGTGTGTGTTGCAGCTTAATTATGTGAATGCTCAAGACATAGATGGTGTTCTCGTTATCCCCCAAATTAGCACTTCCTAGATTTATTTCTAATCAAGTTTCCCATCATTGCAACCAAACAGAAGCTTTTATTTACAACATTTGGGCACAGAGCAGGAGGGCATGGTTGTCATTTACAACTATCGAGCTCCAAGAGACAGCTACCATATTAGCCAAGCCGGTGACTTGCTAATGACCGGTTACTTAAAAAAGAGAAAGGGAGGGTGACGTACACGTGTCAGGGACACAGCTGTCGGATCTTATCCGAGCAAGAGTGTTGTTGTTGTTGTTGTACAAATAAACAAATGAAAAATTAAAAAAAAAAAAAGAAACTGTTTGTTTCGCAGCATATATGGAAGAAAGAAGAAGCAAAGCAAAGAAAAGGAAATTGCGTAAATTTGAAATTTGATTTGAAATCCGGCCCATGCAGCTGGAGCGCACTTCTTAAAATCACAATTTTTAGGGATTTCAAAGGGACTGGGCCCCCACATGGCTCCTATTCGTTGTTTTTTTTTTTTTTTTTAATTTTTGGGGTGACTTTCTACTTTCCTTTCTCCCTGTTTTTTGGCTTTTTGATGGAGCTTCTTCCATATAATAGTATACAGTTTTGTCCCATGGTAAAAGCTTTGCCCTATTTATTTTATTTATTTATTTTTATTTTTTTTGGATATAGTATACAGTTTTATTTGTTTGTTTTTATTTATGTATTACGGGGTCTGTTTGAGTTCTCTTATTTTACATTACCGACAATTGGATTTTGCACAAGTTTTGCATTTATGGATAACATTTATACTTAGGGGCGGTGTCATACTTTAGATTCGATTTTGTGATCTAATGATCTTTTAAAAGTCAATAAAGCCACATGATAATTGTGCTGCATTGACCTTTAGTTTTTTTTTTTTTTTTTTTTTAAGAGTGGCGTTCGCTTTTGACTTTATCATCAGACTAAGACATTAATTAATTTTTTGGTATAGGCGATTGAATCCCAAATACTATCTTATACAACTATGAAAGATTTTACCAGTTGAGTTAACTGAAACCCATCATTGACCTATAATTTTGTGACAACATTTAAATAAATTAGGCATAGATTTTGTTCTTATATTATGAAATCACCATGATTAAAAGGGACCAAGGACTGAAATCTTATCCATCGTACTCTGTAGTTTGTACATAAATTACTGTAACACAGATATAACATGACAATAAGAGGATGGCTTATGATAAATATAATTAGCTTGAGTTGGGCTTGAAAAAAAGGGTACTTAGATCATAAATGGAAATGTAAACTCATTTTTATCAATAGGTCAAACTTGAATATGTTTTAAATCCATGGGTTTGTAGGCAATTTTATTATGAAATGTAATACTAAAATAATAAATAATGTGTAATTGAGTATTTAGGTGTTGAAAAAAAAAAAAATCAAAGAATTATGGATACCTACGTCTATACATATATTAACTAGCAAAACTTAGAGAAAATCCAATTAGATTCTATAATTGAATTCAAATTTGCACCATATGTCCTAAGTTATTTATTTTTAGAGAGAGTTTTATTTCTTAATTTTTGAGTCAATTGTGGGACCATATCATAAATATCCATCCAAGTGAGTTATTGCGTACAAAAATTAAAGAGTTTAGAATTAATGAACATAAAAAAAAAAAAAATTAAAAAATTGGCAATTTACATTTTTTACCTAATAATATTCTTACAAAACTTTTTAAAGAGTTAAAAAGAAGAAGAATGAATGACTATCAATAATATTTAAATTATATGTAAGAATTTTATTATGCATCTTAATGTATATTTTTAAAACTTATCCATGCATATACATGGGGTTACAGGCTAGTTAATAATAAAAAAAGTGAATGATTCATACACACACATGTATACACAAAATTCAATGAATAATTAATAAATAAACTGTGTTTGTTTCAATATAAACTATTTTCAAGAAAATAATTTATTTTAAGATGTTTGATTATATATTTGGAATATAATAGTTTTGAGTATTCTGTAATTTCTAATAGTTTGTTTACTAGATTTGTTGTTATTATTATTATTATTATTTTTAAAAAGTTGAGACAAAAAGTTAAAAGCTAGAAAATTTTAGCAAACAAACTGACAGTATGGTTGGTAGGGAAAATGAGTTATGCTAATGGCACATAAAATGACACGACTTGTGCTACAACTCGCCATGTGGTGAGTTGTGAGTGATAGAGGGGTGATGGTGAGTTCAAATGGAGACACCCTTCTACCACTCACAACTCGCCATGTAGGCGAGTTGTAGCACAAGTTGTGCCATTTTATGTGGCACCAGCATAACTCAAGGAAAGTTCCTCAAAAAAAAAAAAAAAGCATAACTCAAGGAAAATACTATAAAATATAACGTCCAACCACTACAATTATAATCTAAGTCTATCATTACACAACACACATATGGAGAGAGAGAGAGAGAGAGAGAGAGAGAGCTCATGAATGAAGTTTTACAAATTAGGGACTGTTTGGTATAGTAGTTTAAGCAACACTTTTCAATTTTTAAACAACATTACACATATTTTCATACACTTTTTCACCCACATGTATTTATAAAAAATACAAACAACGAACTAGAACAATATTACCAAACAACTAAGTATGTTATAAAATTGGGTATGTTCTTAAAGTTTTATGGCTATTTTATGTCAAAACAAATGCCCCCTAGGCTTAAAATTGTGATTGAGATGAACTATTCTTGAATTAGCTATATCAAGCCAAGTAATAGCTAGCAAACAAAATTAGGCTCGAAAGGGCTGGTTCTTTACATGAAACGAACTTGCCTAAAGATCATACCCCTATTATTTCAAAGCAGTAGTGTTGCTCATGAAAGAAGAGAGGGAAACAAAAAGTGGTCAGCAGTGGCTTGGCATGTCCATGAGGATGTGGAAAATCTAGCTGTTTTGCTAGAGGGGACACGGAGTCACGGACACTTGTTCTGATTGAAAGGTAGGTGCAGTACTACGATTTAATAGATATGTTTTATTTAGGCCTGTTTGATACTGTGTTTAAATTTGAAATATATATGGATAAAAATGTGTGAAAATATATATAATATTGTTCAAAACCTAAAAATATATGTTTGAACATATGTACCAAACAGACCCTTATAAGTACTAGCTACTATTTTATTTGAAACTTATTGTTGTGATAAAAAAAAAAAGTCATTTTATTAAAAGGGTCAGGTTGAGAGCACACATTTATCATCAATTTTAAAATTTTTTTTATGAAAAATTGAAAAAATTATCAAAAAAATTAATTATTTTTTATAGAAAATTATTGAATACTTTGAGAGTGTTATAAATGCGCACTCTTCTCCTCACATGAATTGTTAGTTTCACAATAAATTTAATTAGTAAGACCCGCAGTTATATGAAAATAAAAAATACATATTTATGGTACTCCGAACCCAATAATTACCTTTTTTTTTTTTTTTATTTCCCCACAAAAAATTTCTTAAAATAGTTACTTAACATATACCAAAAGAGCATATTTTAGTTAGTAAAACTCTTATTAGAATTATCATTGTTATCAAGATGAATTTAAGTTATAAACATTGATTTGAATATTCTTCTTCCTCGAAAATATGGACAGAAGTGTCGCACTTGCCAGGAATTTACCTTGGCTTCCGGAAGGAACCGACGGGTTAACATCAGAAAAGCCTTTTCGTCTTGTCTGGGGGCACAAACCCATAGGAGTCTAAAAATATACCCTCCCATCCTATATAATATTTATTTGAGAGTTTATTTTCATAACAATCGGCACAACAAATTTCATTTTAGATTATTATCGATATTTGTTTTATGGTACATTAATCATAATTTATTTAAAAAAATTATGAATTTTTTTTTTTTAGCTTAACTTAGTATCCGTTTGGATATTTGTAATTTTTGATAATTTATTTGCATTACATTTATAAAAAATATAATTTTTATAACTTTTATGTTATATTTATGACAAAAAGCTAAAAACTAACACAAAAAGCAAAAAAGTAAAAAGCTTTTTGCATTTTTTCAAACACTCTTATTTTATATATATATATATATATATATATATTTATATAACAACACACTCTTATTGTTATTTTCGATTGTTGTTTATAAAAAAATAAGTTGCACAAAATATATTCACGGGTCATTCGGAAAGAAAGGTAACCACAATATTTCTAAATATATTTACTTAAAAAAAAAAAATTCAAAATATTCATACATTAAGAATTAGAGCATTCTCATTAAGAATGCTAAATATTTTAGCATTTAACATTTCAAAATCCTACTTTATCAATTTTAACATATCACTTTACAATCCACCAAATATCAAAACTTCTATTATTTTACCACTTCATTTAAATATTCTTTTTTTATTCTTTCTTTTTATATTTTCAAATAACTACCATTAAACAAATATTTTTTTTTACAATAAAAGCATTCTCATTAAGAATGCTAAATGATATAAATGCTAAATTTTAACATCAAATTTGTAAAAAGTACCAAAAAGCAAGTTACAACAAACATGCTAAAGTTAAAAAAAATACAATCTGAGCTACAGTGAGCTTTCAAAGATGAAAGCTCACTGTAGGTCCAATCTTAAAAAAAATATTATTATTTTAATGCTTGTGGTGAAAAAGGTGGTTTGTGTAGTTGTTTTTATTATTATTTTAATGAGTAGTTTATATTATTTTAAAGGAAATTGTAAAAAATAAAACTTTTGATATTGGGTGTATTGTAAAATAAGTTGTTAAAATTGATAAAATAACTTTTTAAGATACTAAATACTAAATTTTTTGAGATAATTGATGAGAATGCTCTTACAGTGGGCTGCTATTTAGCAGTAAATAGCAGCCCACTATAGATAAATTGTAAAATAAATAAGATTTGAGCAGCCCACTGTCGCTAAATTGTAAAATAAATAAGATTTGAGAGTATTGATGAAGTATGCTTTTTAGTATTTATAGCATTTTGTATGTTAAATTTTAGTAGTTATAGCATTTGCCTTTCTTGATAAGAATGCTCTACTCATCATATAAGGAAACCTGACCTCTGAATGCGCATGCGTCCTTGATCAACTCATCAACCTAAAGTTATTTTTCAAGGACAACTGCTATTTTTTGATGAATAATAAGGACATACTGGTATTGGTGTACTGTATAACAATGAACACGTTCAAATTTCAAACCATTGAATCAGTTGAAATATTACTTTAATTTTTACTGGGTGTGTCCCCAGAGAGAGACGAAGAGAGCCAATAGAAAAAACACAGAAAGTTTAGTTGCCTTATAATTCGATACAGAAACAGTGTGCTGTGCTACCGTCCAATTGAGTCAGAGACTAACAGGTCCCCCCCCAATACACTTGATTTTTTAGTTGATCCAATGGAAAAGGAAGCAAATCCCAGGTAGATGTTCTAACTTCCAAAGTACTAGTACTTCAAATGCTCCAAAGGAGAAACTAATATTCGGATGAAAATCGGGTACACAGTCTAGGGACTTATACTACAGAGGCTGCTTCTAAGTTGTCATCAAAGTTCCTTTAACAATTAGTAAGTCCTGAATTTGTTTAAAACTAAGGGCGCGTGAGATCAGTGAGTCCGCATCATAAACCCCTTTTTTTTTTTCAGTCAAAAAAAGAGTATAATACTACTAGTATCTTCATAATTATTGACACGACTTATTGCGTGTTGAGTATAATTAAAGTTGCGTTTCCCTAAAAAAGAAAAAAGGCAGTGCCAATAGTGGACCCGCTCCAATCACATTGTTTCGCTAGTGTTGCTCTTTAACAATAATGACTTTTTCTTGGCCCTATTACTGGTAAAGCGTATAGGATCATGTGTGTTTACCTATAATTTCAGTCACAAATTGGGGAAGAATCTATTACAATCAGCGATTAAAATGGAACAAGCAAATGATAGAAAGTATGATAGAACCACTTGTAAGGTACAACATGATACAAAGCATCCAGGAAGTTTAATTGAAAAGACAGTTTACAGTCCCACACTTAACAAGAAAAGCGAACACTGGGTTAATGACTGAGCAAATGCAGGGGATTGGTTTGATTTGCTCTACCTGGCGTAGCCACTACCACCAGCTGACAAGGAGCGCTCTCTACGCCTCCTATGTGAATCATAATCATCTGTCCTCCTACCATATGGAGAGCGTGATCTTCCTCGCCGATCCCTTGAATAAGGATCCCTGTCTTGCCATCGGCGAGGTGAGTAGCTTCGAGAACGCCTACGACCCTGTCCTGCACCTTTTGGCCCCAATAAATACAAATAAACATAGATACAGGATTAGTCCAGGAATTACACTTAGCATCACTGGAAAATAGAGAATATAAAAAATATTAAAATCTAATTAGCTTGATATGTGGGCCTAGTTAGTACTTCCATGCCAACTAAAAAGCAAAGAGCATGGTAGGGGAAGATGTGCATAATCAAACGACCGGGAGGACAAATGTCATTGCTGTGAAACTCAATCTTAAGACTTGATCAGGATAAAGTAAATAACTCAATGCTGAGGATCTGGGTCATTTTTGAATAGTTCATTCCCTCCAAAAACCAACTGATTTGGGTGGGGCTGGACCATGATAAGATACCCTAGGTGACCGACAGCTTCAGAAATTCATTTGATTGCTAGACCTAATGATAAAAAACCAATGTAATCAGAAATGTCCAAGTGTGCAATGGTGCATGCTCTGCTTTCTAACATAGGCCTCCATATGGTCCACCAAAATTGGAGATGTTTCAGCCTGGGGAGCAAAGCACAATAAGCTGACAAATCATACAGAAAGGCCAGCTACATTTTGTAGGTCAAGTATGATAGTTAAAGATCTGATTAGCCAAGTTTTCCTCAGTATATACAGTGTGCAGTGTGCAAGCTCAGTTTACAAAAAATTTGAGTGCAAAATAGCAAGCATCCTCCAGACAAATGCAAGAGTTATTCCAGAATGTACCTCGCCTATTATCTCTCAATCCATGATACCTTCCTGGAGTTGGTGTCCTGCCACGCTTCCGTTTTGCCTGCATTTGTACACAATAGCGAAATACCATCATGGTAGATAAACAAGTCAACAGTTAAAATGAGAAGAGTTATAGACCATAGTGCTTTCTAACACTGCAGTTTAAAATTGTTTGAAATTTCAAGAAGACAAATGGGAATTTCCCTTTAAAACAACAATGATAACCTGCGCAAACACATGGTAACTGCAATGTACATTCTCATACTCATTTTTAAGAGTTCTGCTATCCTTGCCATTATGGGACAACTTAGCTACATACAGAAGGCTGAGATTTTTTTTTTATCACCTTTATAAGCAAGATGGGACATCCACCTCCAAAGGATCAATCAATATAAGACTAACAATTTGGTGCACTCTGATTTGTTCATCATGTCTCTAGGGTATCTCAAGATTTATTGGAAAAAAAAGAAAAGAAAAAAAGAAGATAAAAAAGCAACCAGGTCAGATACTGTTACTAACAAAGAACAGGAATGAAGGGCATGCAACCCTCTGCAAAATAGTCGAATTTGATTCGATGAGTTTTGAATGTCGATGCAGAACTCATGTCGTGAAGGGGTAGGTTCAACTGTTAAGAGCTTAGATTGTGAATTCGATGGAGCTACACAGACCAGACCTGCTGCCACAACTTATCAGGCAACATTTCCGAAGAAAAGAAACTCACAAAAGAAAATTATATGTAAATAATTTAGTCTCACTAAACAGTAGTGATTGATCCTTCAGAGCAAGCAGATACCTTTTCCACTGTGATCAAACGACCTTCAAGCACTGAACGATTCAAATACTTGATACAGCGCTCTGCATCTTCCATAGTTTCCATAGTGACAAAACCAAAGCCACGGGATTCTCTGGTACGAGGATCTGTAACCAGATGGCACTCCAAAACCTGAGATCAAGATTGAAATGTAAACTTTTTTTAACTGTTCTCTAATAATGTAATTTAAAAGATAGTTGATATCTTCTTGAATTTGGAGTTATTCATTGATATACTCAAGGTGTTTCTTGTCCATAACTTATATTTGTTATTTTTCCAAACAAAGTAGTTTGATAAAAGGCAAATGAAGAAACATATAAAATTTAGTGATATAAAATGGCATCACTAACAGCTTAATTCCAAATCAGAATAGAAATGCTAGGTCTCTTTCTTTAGGAACAATAAGTTGATCCATTGATATGGAACATGATGACTGACTAGCTCCAGCAGTTGTCATGTGCATCTTCATAACATGGTGATAACCTCTTCATCTCGATCTTCTCTTCTTTTTCTTTTTCTATCCACATACATAACATATCAACTAATCAATATCCATACTCTTATGTGTTTAGAAAATCTTGTTATGAGGGCTCCTCTTAGGCTTATGACAACTTTAAAGTTCTTTTTTTTTTATAAGTGCTTTAAAGTTCTTATGAGCAACAAAATTGCATTTGGCAAAACAAGGTTATTCGAAATAACAGAAGGGTCTTGTTATTCTAAAAGCCCAGCACCTTGCATTGATTTCAAAATTTAAGCCTTTGAATGCGCTTTTACCTGTTCATTGAGGATTCACATATCTCAAGTTTAACAAAACGGTAGAGTCAAAACCCCCAAAATGTAGCCTCAAAAATCAAGTTGGATATAGGACACTTTTAATTGAGAATTTTGGCTCATTGTAAGTGTTTTTTTTGTAAGTTATTATTAATCAACCATGTCATATAGGGGCAAGTTATCCTATAAAAAAAAAAAAAAAAAAATTACATAAACAGAACCTTACCTTTCCTTCTTTGTTAAAGTACTTCTCAAGATCACTGCTAGTAACCCTTGTGGACAATCCCGTTACATATAAGTTATTTCCGGGATTGGATGCATCTACAGAATCTTGACTCCTGGGAGCAAAAACACTAAACTTATCATATGAACATAATATGTTTGATAAAGCAAGCATCGTATGTTATACAACATTCGTGTAAAGATGCGTCTATTTGAATGCACTCCTAAAGCTCGAACTAGATAAATTCATAACAACTGAATACCTGGACCGACTTCTCCTAGACCTTGACAATGATCGTGACCTTGACCGACGGCGTCTCCCAGGAGGCGAAACAGAGTCACGTGGCGATACAGACCTAATGGGTGCAAACAACAAAAGAGTTATATATATATATAACTCGTATATAGAACCAAAATGTACTTAAAATGGGAGGGAAAATCATTGGAAAGAAACTAACCTTCCTTCTCTTGTGTATGACATCTACAACAAGTTCATGAAAATAACCCATATCAGAAAACCCTTCCATGTCACTGAATTTATATCAATAATTATAAGTTTGCACATGGGTGTCTATGCTAAGTCTACACACAATATGTATGTGCAGCTATGAATATACATACACATACATATAAATATACATGCATGTGTGTCTATGTATGTAAAATCTACAATTGTTCTTCAGCTGCAACAACAACTTTCAGTTTATTTTATAGAAAAAAAAGTTTCAGATATCAACACAAACTGAGTCATATGGAGGAACTATCAGATTCCATATTATGCAAAATTTACAGCTCTCTCTCTCTCTAAATCTAAATGGCACAGCATAGGTTTCACAAAATTATTGAAATAAAAAAAGAATAAGAGACAAATAGTCCTAAAAAGTTAACATAAAAATTAACCTAATTTTTGCTTTTGAAATTTAAACAAACTCATGTAATAGAAGAAAAACCGAATCAAAGTGGAAGCCCTAGGGTGAAGAAGAAAGAGAATAATGAAAATCGAAGAGGGAATAAATAAAAAAGCAGACCTTGGTAGGCGAATCGCTGAGTGAACTCGGAAGCCCTAATATTAACACAGCCACGGGGTCCAAAATCAGAAAGAGAGAGAGTGAGAGAGACGGAAAGCGTGTCTGTCTAAGTAGAAAGAAAGAGAATGAGAGAATCACTGAGCGCTTTTTTTTTTTCCTTTCTAAAATTGTTTATTTATGACGTATAGGGAAATTTTGGATATTTGGTCGGCATTTGGCAAAAATAATTTGTATAAAAACTGGATATCGAGTTTTTTTATTTTATTTTTATTTTTTTAAATGGGTAGAAAAAAATAAGGTATGTGGGAACACTTCCCGTATTAAGCAGTTTTTGTCCGCTTTGGAGAGTCACATGTGCTTAGTAGTGGTACACTCATGGTCGCTCCAGAAGTTTATAAACCATGAGTGGCAGGGTTACTTAGGCGATGTGGGACTCGCGTGAGCCTAGGTGTCAATCACCTCATGGCAAAAATCCTTAGCTCCCACCCCTTCGTGCCAAAACCGTGAGGGACTGGCTTCCCAAAGTGGACAAAAACTGCTTAATGCGGGAAGTGTTCCCACAAGGTAAATTGCGTATTTGGTCCCTATCCTATATATTATATTTTAATTTGGTCCCTAACATTTTAATTGTATCAATTTGGTCATTAACATTTTAGTACTGCGTCAATTTAGTCCTTACTATTAATTTTTGGATGAAAATTGATGACACATCTAATGGCCAAAATAAAACATTAGCTTTCATTGATGTGACAATACAATAAAATTTTATTCTGGCCATTTGGCATGTCATCAATTTTCATTTAAGATATAACAACATGGACTAAATTGACACGACATTAAAATATTAGGGACCAAATTGACACAATTAAAAGATTAAGGACCAAACTAAAATATGTTGTAAAAAGTAGGGACTAAATATGTAGTTTACCCAAAAAAATATCTATCCTAAGTCCAACGTGTTTGTTCAGGGGTTTTTTAATTTTTGGGTAAAAATTAATAATTTGTATATATTATAATTTAAAAATATACTTTTTTTATCTTTTAAACAAATAAAAATGATAAACTTTAGAGATAAATAATAATTATAATTTATTTTTAGAAAGTGAAAGGAAAAAAATTCTAAATTTTAGGAATTCTCTATTTGAATTCAAAGTGAAATTTGTTATTTGACATTTATAATCCTATTTTTAAATGAAGTTATCATTCATCAATGGGGGTATTTTTGAACCACATAAAAGTTCAGTTGAAATATATACTAGCCTCTCAGCACGCACGTTGTGCATACTTAAAGGTTTTTCTATTTTTTTGGGTAAATGTTAATAATTTGCATTTATTATAATTTAGAAATATATATTTTTATTTTTCAAACAAATAAAAATGATAAATTTTAGAGATAAAAAATAATTGTAAATTTTTTTTGAAAGTGAAGGGAAAAAAAAAATCCTAAATTTTAAGATTTCTCTTTTTAAATTCAAAATGAAATTTGTTATTTAACATTTATGACCCTATTTCTAAATGAAGTTACCCTTCATTAATGAATGTATTTTTAAACCACATAAAAGTCTAAAAAAAAGAAAAAAAAAGAAAAGAAAAAGAAGAATTCTCTTGTGTGTGTGTGTTATTTTAAATTTGTTAATTTCATTTACTTTGGATTTTGTGCTTTGAGTTTAATTTTGTTATTATTATTTTTTTTGGTTGGTTTTTTGAGACTTAATATGGGCGAAGTTAGAATATTACACACAAATGTGTAAATTGTAGTCATTATTAAATAATGACTTTAATTAGCTAAATGAAAACCCAATTAGTTAATGACTTTAATTAGACTTCACAAAATGACTCTAAACTGATGATTCGATCTAGCTCAACTAGATTCCTACAAATTGGGTTGGAAAATTTTCAATCCGAAAAAAGTTAAAGTTAGATTGAAAAATATCCCAAATCTAACCCATACACACTTCTAAATGCAAACTAGAAATCTATTCTATCACTAATAAATAAGTTAAGAATATTTTACTTCGAAATTTTTTACAAGTTTAAATGTTGTTTTTACTTTCCCCCTTAAGAATTTTTTATCCTGAAATAAATGAAATCCATTAAGCCTAAGTCTTAAGTTCATCCTTAATAAGTATTATTTTTTATTTTTTATATTTTTTTTATACAAGATAGAAATTATACTTTAACCTAAACTTAGTATATATGTATGTGAAGTTCTCTTCTGGAGACTTGAGTCTCGGCCTTTACTCTCTCCCCTCATACCCTACAAACACTTATACTTGTGGGATGACCATCGTACTAAAAATGTATAGTGGTACCTTAATAAGTATTCTAACTTAACATAATTTGGTTGTTTCTAAAATAATAATAATAATAATAATTTGGTTCTCCAAAAAAAAAAAAGAAGCAATTTAATAATGGAATGTAATGTAATTCTTATGACCATACTATCTCTTGAATGTGCTACATGCAATAAATGTCTCACAATACAGGACTTGTATACTTTGAGACACAATATAACAAGTGTATGAGATACCTTCCCCTAATAATAAGGTTAATTGGATTAGAGTTTCAACAACAACAAAACAAAAGGACGAACGGAAGTGCTTGAAATACTTGCATATTTGCATTGTTACTCACATAGTGAGTCAGGCTGCATTTGTGATTTTGTGTCCAAAGGGGCATGCTAATGGTGACTCCACTAAAAGGCTTGTAAATTTCTTTTCATTCACATATTTAAAAGCCTTTGTACCAAAAAACCAATAATAAAAAAGAACTTCATTGATGTTTTGAGTTAAAGATAAAGAGTAATTATTATGAAACGGATGACATAGGTTCCAAATCTTATCGTATATAATTAACAAAAAATACTACAATGTTGTTTTGCTAAATAGCTACGAATTTATGCCAAGAAAACAAATAAATTTGCATCAACATGATAGATCTCCGAAATTGTGCTTATGTAGTGTGAAGATATTTACCACAAAGAAAGTGCATATTCATCAATTATAGCATTTTCTACCAATTTCCCAGCAAATCAATATATTTTGGAAAGACATGAATCATGTAAAACTACAAAAAAGGTAGTTAAAAAAAATGATCAAAACTGATATTGCCTCCATTGTCTAATCTGTGCATTTCCTAGCCTCACTTTTTCATATATATAGATATTGACAATTCTTTAAACAAATCATTCAGGATGAGGAAGTCTTATTATTCTTCCCTCCCCCTGACCCCAACTCTTTTGGGGTTCTTTATCTTTCTCAGTAACATTTCTTATCCTTGTTTATCAAACTGAAGCGAATGATTCCTGCTGAGTTAGTTCATATGATGCTGCAGCCGGTGCTTCTTGATTGTCTACATTTTGAGTCTTTGCTTTCGAGCAAATAAAGAAGAAGGCTGATGTGTAAATAGAAATGTGCCAAATGCTGAAAAAAAAGAAGGCACAATTAGAGAAAAAACATGGGGAAAACAGTCTTTTTTTTGGGGGTGGGGAATCATAGTTGTGCAACAATTATGGATTATTTTGTACCTGTGCCATATCCAATAAGTTTCACCATCTTCCTTAGTCCAGCTTATTGCAGCCATGGACATTGCAATTAGACCTAGAAGCACATAGCCCCAGCGGAAGTATCTATAGATTGCCATCATAAGACCAAGCAACTGGTCTTTGGAACTCCGCCATCTACCAAGAAAATGAGTCTAATTATACTTTATCCTTTTATGAAATAGTTATCTAAGTGAACATTTTGTGACTAAGTTGAGCATGAAAGTGTGTACCTTTCAGTTATCTTTAAGGAGGATCCTACTGGAAATGAAAATGATTTGCATCGAGTGCATAGTTGTATCAACCATCCAATAAGAAAGGCCAAAGCCCCTATTGATAGTACAATTATAATATTACTGGACCTGCATGGTTCTAGAATGGTTAAATACACTTATATCTGCTAAATGAACCATCCAAAGTCATAAATATACATGCCAATCTTGTTCAATACCTGGTTGCACCCCTTTCAGCTAGGAGTGCTGTAATAATGGCTGCAGCTGTATGGATTGTCCTTTTTGCAGGTTCACTAAAAATGGTTAGGTATACAAAAGTGCTCACCACAGCCAAGAAAGAAAGCCAAAAATCCATAAACTGAAACCAAAGTAGTAGTAAAAGTGTTAAAACTTGAAACCAAAATCTTAAGAACAGTAGAACTAAGGAAGATGTTTTGAACAGATCACGCACCTGTAGAGTACTATAAGATAGAGCACACCAGCTACCTACATCACATGCATGATACAGTGCACTTGAAATTCCACTAGACATGAAGATCACCCATTCTGCGAATGCCTGCATGACACAAGTCACAACAAATCAAATCTTCTTTGCATATGAAGATTGTCATCGAGAGTAGTTTTAAGTTACATTTGTTTTGAACCTGACCCTCATGACTTGGATCTTACCTTCTGTTGAAAGACTTTAAATGCAGGAAGTAAGGCTGCAGCATTTGATGCAATAAGAAAAATAGCTTGCAATCTCTGCTCTACATTACATTTCAGTCCATCCATTAGCCTTTAGGTAATAAACCAAGTACAGAAAATATTGTAGTTAATAGAGCATCTATTGCACGCATTACATAAAAAAAGAGAGTAGAAAGATGCATAACAGACCACATTCAGATTGATACAGTATTAACATCAATGATGAACATACCAACATAGCTTATACATAATTAAATGTAAAAGGAAAGAGAACTATTTGCCAAAATGATTAATTAATTTTGACTATGTAGAAGCTGAAAATAAAGATGGGATCTAACCATGAACAGAGAGAAAGTGTACTGTGTAATAACCTGCTTTTGATAATAGAGTGACACTGCAGTCAAATCCCCCATGGTTTCTATCACAGGAGCAGTAGCTGAGAATAACATTTTAAAAAGGGGTTAATTGATATCCAGGAAAGTTAAACTAGTTGCCTCAGCAACTTACATAACTAGCATACTTAGTGTTACAGTTCAACAAAAAAAACCCTAAAACTAATGGGCAAAAGCCAAGAAGCTGATGATGAAATCACTCATGGAAAGCCATGCCTGTCTCATTCTAGGACATTCAATTGATTTGGGAACCGTTCACTATATTAGGGATAAAACATAGGCTATTTAATATTCTTATATATCATACATTTTATAATCTGAAAAGCAGCGTGGGATTATTTTTTAAAGTTTTCTGCAACTATTTAGAGATCCACAAACAAATGCTAAGTCCTCCTTTGAAGCTATAACTTGGAACTACAGAAGATTTATAAAAATAAAAATAAAAAATAAGAAAAAGAGGGAAAATGAATAACCTGTAATCTGCTGATTTACTTAAATCATGACGGTACACACATGTCCCATGACCAGAGCATTGATTTGGGCAGTATTCAGTTGAGATTGTCATCATGGTTCGGGGGCTTGATTGATTATTTAAATCAACAGGATGCCTTAACCCAATAATCCAAAGTCCTGCTGTGGGATATAAGATATACAAGTTGATTCCTTCTTGACTTGTATCATACAATTTAAACATGGAGTTGTTATTGCTTTTGCTTGTCTGGTCCAAGTAGCTATAGTCCCACATGTCAAGAGACGGTAATCCACCAAACCTAATATATAACCCATAACTTAATTTTCTGTCTGATGTGAGTTGAATGTGAGTATTATAACCTTCTGTGCCTTGTTCTGTATACAGAAGAAAATAAGTCCAACCATAATCTGATCCATGACCATTCCCATATGAAGACTTGCTTAAGTAGGGTTCCAGATAGAAATCAACTGACTCTGAGAATACAATTCCTCTGTCTGGCAAATAAACTATAGGAATGTTTTGGTTTTGATAAAGAATTGCCTGCATCAACGCATATAAAAATGGTCATTTTCCTAATCCAAATCGATAAATTTCAAACACATTTGATCAAAGTAGGCTACATAAGTAAGCACAATCCAAGTTGGAAGAGTAGATGAATCCATAAAATGGTGCACGCACACAAACAGCATACTAACAAACCTGAAGAACGTGTTGTTTCCAAGTACAATTTGATCCCGCCTTTTCTTGCGTGCATGCAATTACTTCCCATTCCACCAAATAGCAAGGTTCTATATTTCCTTTTTGCATTCCTTCTTGTACATATGACTTAAAAACTGGTTCAATGGCAAAATACCATACACCAGCCCTTGGTAGTTGGATGACTAGAGGATCTTCACTTATATCAGTAGTATAATCATACAAAATTTTGTCTGGAAGTGCATTATAACGAGCATACAACATTATGGAAAATTCACCAGAGTTCCTTGAAGCTTCACTGATATTTTTCACTCTTATCCTCACTTGTTCTACTGCCTCCATTACAGTCAAGGCATAGGCATTCACATCAAATTTTTGTGTGCATATAGTCCTAGAATAATTCCTGTAAGCAATGCTTTCCACAGTTTCATTATATCTCCCATCAGATTGCTCCATGGAAAGGTCATCAACTGCCCGATTACAGTATTCACCCCACATTCTAGGGTGCAAGCAGCCCTCCACAGTAATATTTGCAGTGAAAGAGTATCCTGAGCCCCTATTTATCTAATATAAGGCAGCAATTACTAATTAGTAACTTCAATAACTTAAGTTTCAAATATGAAAAATATATGGTATTAAACATTTTAATGTATAGCTTGTAAAAGTGGCCTAACATACCATCTTTGATTGAGTTCTAGTAGGTCCAAAGCCATTGAACAGGCCAATATAGTAAACTCCGGGTGTGATCTACACAGAACCTCCTCATGCATTAATAAAGGAAGCATATTTACAGCCAAAAATAGTTTAAATCCTACCACAAAACTGAAAAAGGAACAACCTGCAGAGACGACAATTTGAATGTCATCATTTCCTGCAAAGGATAGCATTGCTCTTCATTCTGAAGATTCTGTATGTCTCCAACAGATCCACTAGGCAAGTCATTTAGCACTGAAAAAAAAAAACACATAAAGCATATGATTGTTAACATATTTGAAGTATGAAAAGTGTACTAGAATTTTGATTATAATTACAATTGATTTATCAGCAGCTTTCAATTTGCTAGCCTTCTGTTTATCACCGAATCACTTACTTTTCTTAATGCAATAGTACCTTGAAATACTTAAAATAAGGATGGATATTTAATTTACATATCATGAGATGATTTTTTCTTTTTTTTACCTAGATCTTCTATAGCAGTATTTGAGACGTCTGGAAGAGGCGGACCACCAAAATGAAAGCATATGATTTGCAACTTCATCTTAGGATACTTGTCTATATGTTCAAGGTTCTGCAATGACAATAATGAATCATAACAAGAAAGGGATCAAAAGTTAGACAACCTTGTAATGAATGCGATGTAGAGGTACTTTTCTTTAAGATAAGACACTTTAAAGCCTCATTAGACCTCCTATAATGCAAACTCTAATAACTCAATAGAAGAGACTAAACAAAAAGGTTGTACCCTATGCACAAAGCTCTCATTTTTGCCGGAGTTTGGAAGAGATGATTGGTAGACAACCTTACTCCCATTTATTTGGGAGGCTGATTCCAAGAATAAAGATGCTAAACAATTAGAAAAAACGAGTTTGAGATCTATATTTTTAATAAATTTGGATTTATAATAATTACTCTCAACCTAAATTTCCATTCTTAAGTAAGTGCACCGAAATAGTCCGAATGGACCAAAATGCTAGGCTGATGTGATTTAAAAAGAATGTAGTAATAATAAATATTACGTTTTAACTTTCAAATATTATGTAGGTTATATAGATTTGCAACATTCTTACTACATAAAATATCTGAATATACTCACAAGTTTGACGTTTGATGATAATTCAATAGATGCTGACGCGTAAAAAGAAGGAGGTGGCAATTCAACTGAAACCAATATAGTCTATATCAAACTTTGAAATACAAAGCATATTTATTTTTTCACTGGATGAATATAAAGCATATACATATGCTTTCACAATAGTTAAGATCTTGAAAAAGTTGATCTAAATCATACTAGGACCTTTTAGACATGATCGAAATGAGTAATGTTTTTAATGCACAACTTGCTGAAAAAGAATTATTTGTACTCTTTCTTCTTCTTTTTGTTCTTAAAAAAGAAAAAGAAAAATGCATGGGGAACAAGAGGAAAATCCTTAACACTTCCACTTGCTCAAAAAAGAAGAAGAAGATAGGTACTCCTTTCGATATCGTTGTATTTCCGTATAACAAAAGAAATAGTGACATTAACTCCCCCTGCCTACATATCGCATTTTAATGATTGTACCAAATATGCTGCCTAGTCTATTCCATCCATCCCATCATCTTCATCATTCTTCACTATATAATTAATTAGATTCTTATAGTAATGGCTAAGAAATTCTTATACTGGTTATAATAAGAAGCAAAACTAGCCGCAAGAAATCTATAATTATTTGTGGTGCATCTTAAGAGTTAATGCAAGGCAGCTAATGACTTTAGTATTATTAAATTGAACTTGACACTAATGCATTAAGAATTTGTTATATGACCCATGGTCAGAAATTCCTAAAAGCTGACAGACAAAACATTCTAAAGTATGTGACTGGGTATTATAAAAAAAAAAAAAGTATGTGAGTAGGTTGGGTCATAAACGATTACTACTTTCTTATTTTATTCTTTTTAGTCTTTATAACATTGAATTCAACGATTCTTTGCTAATGTGCCTGTGCAAGATAAAAGCAACCATTCAAAAAAACAGTAAGGCATCGATAGTATATATATATCGTTTAATTTTTCAAAGTGTGGTTTGGGATCTAGGATTATATATGCTATGAGAGTGAAATATGCATATTATATATATATATATATATATATATATATATCCTATTGAAAGAATAAAGAACACTAAAGAGCATAATTTTTATTTTTTTATTTTTTAATTTTAGGTAAATTACACTAATACAGTTATACTCCTAAGATATAGCGAAATTAGACTTTGTTATAAGCTTATAACCGATTTTCAATAAATGACACTATACTTCCAAATAACCAAAATTGACACTATCCCGCTTTCCTGTCCAAATGATAAAAAATGACACTCTACCGGCAAAATAATTCAAAAAATGGGCAAGACGGAGTGTCATTTCTTAAAAATTGTGTATCCCTATTTTCATATTGTATTAATTCCCTCCTCCAATATCTAATACAAATTAAAAATATACGATACTAAAAATTTAACAAAGACCCTTCAGCAAAAAATAAATTTCAACAATTAAAGACTCCCACATTAAAAACATTGATATATATTTTTTAAAGCAAACCCAGAAACAATCAATCAGTCCATGGACATATAATAAAGCAAGCAAGGAAAAGTGGAAAACAATGAAAAAGACTGCAAAGACTTATCATCATAAGCTCAAACCTTTAATGTAACGCCAGTGGTAAGGCTTGAGATTTCTTGCAGATATAACATAGCTCATGTTTGTCACTATTTGTTCAGAGCTGTCACCAAATGAAGGAGAAGAAGAAGATATGGCTAAGAGGCACAATAGGAAAAAGAAACCATTCATTGAAAATCCCATGATTGGATATTCTTCGCCACAGTTCATGAACAAGCAAAAATTCAAGAACTTTGTTAATATGGAAAACAGAGAGAGTCTTTATACTTCATAGGCAAAAGCTCAAAGTCCGTTTGGGAAAAGAAACTGAAGACTTTATGAGAGTCGTATATGGTAAAACTTTGGTATTATCATGCAGACTTGTTTGTAGGATTTGTCTAAGAACTAACGAGGGATGGTGACCTTGACCTTGTAGTCTTGGGACAAAAAGGATTTGTGCAACCATAGTTGGTAACCGTTGGATTGAGAATTGATGAGAGAGAAATGGCTTTTTAGTCCAAGTCATACACAAATCTAAGGGTCAATATTGATTTCAACAATTCATGTTGTACAAACTACAAAGAGAGAGCAGACCAAGAGAAATGAGTCACGTATTGCAGACTTGCAGTGAGGGTCGCGTTACCTTGTGAGACTGCCATCGAAATTGTGTATTTACAAGGTATGTGAATATTGAATTATTTTTATAAACATTAACTAAAGTGTCACTTTAACTTCGAAAAAAAATACAATCAAACAAAGATTTAGGAAGTGTCGTGAAAGCATTTTTATCCCCCTTTTCATTAATCAAAACCCCCCTACACCCTTTTGTGGGATCATAGTTCAGTTAAGTACACAACATGAGATTGTTTAGGTACTTTTTTTTTGTTGTTGTTTTGTTCCAAAGTTAAATTTTGATTAGTGGGTGATTTTTTTTTTTTTTTTGGTTTGGAAAAATAAATTAGTGGGTAATATTCAATTTTGTTATTTCGAATAACTTTTGTGTTTATTCGTATTTACACGATTATGGAATTCAGTGTGTATATGAAAGTTTCTAATAGTCATGTCAACATTTTTGTATCCAATATTTAGATTATAATTTTTTTTTTTTTTTTTTTTTTTTTATCCTTGAACTATACTACCTTTTTGTTTCATGTTTGAAATAAGAAATTTTATCTCTGTTTTATGCAAGTGCAACCTCCTAAAAATTGTTATATATATATATATATGAGAGGAAAAAAAAAAAAAACCCAACTTTAAGGACTAAAACTGTACTTTAATCCTTGTATTTTAAGTAATTTTCATTAATGGCATCACACATTATGGGTTTATCACTAACAATGTGCAGATTGCTGTGCAAGAATAAGAGAGAATTGAAAGACAGGTTACAAAAGTGGCTGAAAATGAAGCTTTGAGGAAAGAAATTCATGCACAAGGCAGTTAACGCACTGATAGATAGTAATAGGGAACGAAAGAAAGAAAAAAAGATAGGAGCTAGCTAGTATAAAAAAAATCTCATGCTATTTCATTTCTACCATGTAATCTTGTCCAGAAAATTGGATAAACAATTAAATATTAATATTTGATTAATTAATTTAATGAAACACAAGCACCTCATCCACGTTTTTGACCATGACAATTTCCCATCATCTTCGATCCGCTAAAGTTGAGGAGACTCCAGTTTAATCCTTGACCTGAAAAGTAAGTCCACATGATTTTTTTCCTCGTCTTTTCTACTTGCTTTTACATTTCTTTGTTTCTTCCTACCGAACAAAAGTTTAGCTTTCCTAGTTTCTTTCTTCCAACACGTTTTCCCATCTGTTAGCATCAACTTATATGTCGGTCTTTTTAGTTTTTATGTACCACTTTTAAAAATTTTATTTTATCTCACATTTTTTTTAATAAATTTTTTTCAAAATATAAGCATATTTTAACATATTTTTATAAAAAAAAAACTAGATAAACTGTTCCGAACAGACAATGTTATCTTCTTGGCAACACTATTTATTTTTCTTCCCTGTATGTTATTAAGAGCAGTAACATGACTACAGTCAATCAGTCTATGTATCTACATTTCTCCTCTAAATTCTAAACAGTTGTTACTAATTTGGGGATTTGGTTTTGTTTGCGGAGAGAGAGGCCTGGTAACAGTGGTAAGACCTTGGATGGGATTGTGCATAGAAATTTGTATTCTTTTTATTTGGTTTTATAATTTAGATATTTATATGATTAGATGACTCATGCTTTTTTTTTTAGTTTGTAATTTTTAGGAAGGACTCTAATATATTCTCTTTTTATTTTAGCTATCTTTTTTTGCCTAAAAAAATTCATTTATGTAAAAGAAAAGTTGGCCTTTCTTCTATAGACTAGGTCACCACTTTTTTTTTTTTTTTTTTTATAAAGAATTTCAACGTATAACATCTGCTCCTGATGATAGCTCTTTATTATCAGACCAAGATACCAATAAGTTTTTTGGTGTAGGCTATGATTGAACCTTAGATCTCTTATACAACCATAAAAAACTTTACCGGTTGAGTTAGCTAAAACCCACTACTAGGCCACCACGATTCCCAACCTGCTTATACAGATCTAAGGGCCAATATTGATCTTCAACTTGTACAAACTACAAAGACAGCAAAGTACTTATCAAAAAAAAAAAAAAAAAAAAGACAGCATAGTAGGTAATTTGTAAGAGACCAAGCGAAGTGGGTCACGTATGGCAAGTGTGGGTCGCGTAGCTTGTGAGACTGCCATTGAAGTTGTGTATTTACAAGGTATTGAATTATTTTATAAACATTAACTAAAGTTTCACTTTAACTTCGAAAAAAAATACAGAATAAACAAAGATTTACGAAATGTCGTGTAAGCATTTTTATTCCCTTTCATTAATCAAAACAACCCTACATCCTTTTGGGATCATAGTTCAGTTAAGTAGGTACTTTTTTTTGGTTGTTTTGTCCCAAAGTTAAATTTTGATTGACTTCTCTTTGGGTTCAAGCAAGTCAATAAGATTTGAGGCCAAAGACAATGACTTTAAGTTTTTTTTTTTAGAAGAACTTTAAGTTAAATTATATTTATTTAACTTTCTATTTTATCAATTTTTTTTTTTAATTTAAAATCAATTCTTCTCATCTCTTTAAGTGTACAATTACCATATGATTTTATTAATATTAAATTTGAAAACTTTTTTACAAAAACAAGTTTAACATGTATTTTTTAATAAAATAATGTAGCAATACAGGCATTTAAACAAAAACATAGTCTTTTATATAATTTATTATGTCAATTGCATTTCTTGTCTTCTATTTGTAAGAATTCTTTTAAAACTTTAGTTCTAAAAAATAAATCTAAGCTATCAATTTCATAATGAAAATAACATTAATGCGTATAACCATAAAATTTGATTTATCAATAAACTATTACAGTTTTGTTTAACAATAAAATCGTTTAATAGTCTCAACATTCACATTTAAATATAGTTATTCACATTAATTGTGCATATAAAGCACAATATATATACAATAAAACAAATTTATTTAATTTAAATATGACATCCCAATGTAATGAATTTATGAGTAAGAGAGAAAAGGAGTCGGTTGTTGATGATGAGAAATTATTTTGTACTCCCGGAGTACTATAAATATGTACTCCTTTCTCTTACATGAATGGTGGGTCCCACTAATTAAATTCATGGTGGGACCCACCATGAATGTGAGAGGAGGGAGTACGTATTTATGGTATTCCGAAAATACCTAATAATTTTCCGATGATGATTGATTATCAATAAATGTTTTTAGAGAAAGAGAAAGTATACGTGGTCAATTTAATGGTCACTATTCATGAGAGTTATTTTTTAGAGAGAGAGAGAGAGAGAGTTTTTTGACGGGGAGATAGAAAGAAGGTTTTGTTTTTAGATGATAAAAGACTTTTACAGTGATATAGGGAGATAAAAATGATTTCTTTCATTTTAGGAAAACAAACATTTTTCCAAAATAGAATGTAAGTTTATGTGAAATTTATTTTATTTTAGGTTGTTATACAAGTATAGCATTATACTTTAAGACCAAGATTATTATGGTTTTTAAAATATATATATATATATATATATATATATATATATATTTGGGATAATAAGCAATTGTCTAAAATGTATAAGGTTTGAGTCAAGATTTTAAGATTAACAAATCAAGTCCACTACCTATTTTCACCACATTGATAAGGTGAAAGCTAACAGTGTGTAAGCACATTCACATTTGGAAATGCTCAAAAAAAAAAAAAAGCAAGTATTTTACATTACTGAAAATTTACTTTATTTATTTTACGTTATCACTTTAATAGTTTCTCCATTAAAAAAAAAAAAAATCACCTTAATAATATACCATATTGAAATAATTTATAGAGTGAGAAAGAGTTTTTTTTTTTTTTTTTTTGAAAATCTTGAGAGAGAGTTTTAAGTAGATAAAAGAGAGAACTGAATTAAAAAAAATAGATGAGCTACCGTGGACATGAATATTTTCATGTTCACTATAGCATGTTATATAAAATTTTGTACTATACATTACTAGGTGTGGGTGGTTTTTGATGAGATTTTGTGTTTTTGGACATCTATTTTGTATTTTTGGTGCTTTTGAAACGCTGGATGAGAATGCTCTCATTGATCTGCACTTTAATGAATAAATCTCAAATCATAATAATGCAATCATTATTAATGGTACATTGTTTCTCAAAAAAAAAAAAAAATTATTAATGGTACATTCAATCTAGTCACTAGTGTATCACCGGAGAGGGGATCTAATTCTAAAAAGGTAGGTAAGGAGGTTAAAAAAAAAAAAAAATGCTCCACTGTGCTTCTAACACACGTGGAAACCATGCATGTATTAGTTGAATGTTTGGACAAAAGTTTATTTTATTTTATTTTATTTATAATTTTTTTATAACCATGTTTGGACAAAAGTTAATTGAGCAAAAATTAATTAAAATTTTGGGTTTAAACGATGGTGTTTAATGCTAGGAATACTTAGGCTTTTATAGTAGCTTTATTATGTATCATAATTTTGATGTGAGTGATTGTTTATTATTTTTATATGAATCTATTACCACCGCACACCCTTGATGCAATGGTCATTTTATAAGTATAAGTGCTCGTGAAGTGTGGGAGGCAAAGGTCGGGGTTCATGTCTTTAGGAGGGAGCTTTACACATATATACACTTAGATTAGACTAGATTAGAATTTCTATATTGTATATAAAAAAAAAAAAAATATCACTTTTTTTCTACCACTCACAATTGGTCACATCATAATTGTGGCAAAAATTGTGTCCACCGACACTTCTCAAGAAGAAAAAAAAAAAAAATCATAATTAAGTGAGCCACAAATTTTCTTTTTCTCTTACCATAAACTAGCCTTTAGTGGTGGGATTTCCAAAAAGTTGAGTTGATATGGTTTTGTGCTTACTAGGCAATCTACTTGACAAAATCCCATCAAGCTTGTTCACTTAAGGGAAATACAACTCTCAACACCTGCTAAATTTGTGGGATTTGTGAAAATCAACATATTAATGGTGATGGCTAGCATTTATGGTGAAATGACTGATGGCCGAAAATGTGGATTATTAAGCAAATCTAATATCATTCCCACATGTGGGTTCATCGGTTGTGCAAATTTTTCCAAACCAATTCTACTCAAATTGTCAAATTGCCCATTGAGCTCAAGAATTAGCGAAGAAAAGCCACCTTATTTTCCTCCAAGCTACATTTCCCAATTAAAAGG
This sequence comes from Quercus lobata, assembly GCF_001633185.2. Classification (NCBI taxonomy): domain Eukaryota; kingdom Viridiplantae; phylum Streptophyta; class Magnoliopsida; order Fagales; family Fagaceae; genus Quercus; species Quercus lobata. Next base: position 32,424,719 of record NC_044915.1, on the reverse strand, counting down.
AAAGTTACTGAAAAACAAACATTGCATTTTAATTCACTCCTACATTCTTTTAAACTGTTGCGTCATGCACTATTTAAGTAAAAGGAATATGGACTCAAGTTACATGAAATGGAAAAAAATAATAATATTAATAACTTCAAAGGATAACTTAAGCTAACTACCTGCTTTTGTTGAAGGGAGAGGACCTATCCAAGTGAGCCATCCACACACATCTTGCCCACCCGAACAAAGCCGGGTTCAGCATGGGTGTAATTCCATGTAGACTGAGCCCAGTTTGAAATAATTTTCTATTTAATCTTTGCACATACTTATTGTAATCCGGTCTATGAGTTATTTATCCTTTTTCTTTAAAAAAAAAAAAAAATACAAGTGGTGTCCCAGTAAAGCAATTTATATTTCGTTTGTTGTTCTTGTTTACAAAATCACTCAAATGAATTACACTAATATTCCATAGGTATAACGAAATAAGAGTTACTAGTTACCATACCCCATTTAAAAAATATAAAATAACACTCCGCTCCAAATTATCAAAATAAAAGAAGAATAAATAAAAGGCATAGAGTTGTGCAACCATAAAGGTAAAGTAAAAACTGGCATACACACAAAAAGGTAACAAGTTACAAAATTGTAAGTATTATCTAGTAATAAGAACAATAGATACGACACAGACAAATGACCCCCCATCAAAATAGAAAACTCCTGGAACAAAATCTCAAGAGTCTGAACAAATTAAAAATAATGTAAGTGGCAGGACAGCTAACAATAAAGCAAATAACAGAGAAGACAAAAACAAGAAAATCAGTCAAAATCCCAACAGCTAATATAGATTTTACAGATAATAGCCAAATTAAGAAATACAAAAAATATACACATTAAATTGACCTAACAGATTCAAACCTTGAGGAGAGTCTCAAGGGATTCAAAGAAAAGAGGTGCCAATTCAGGGCTTGGAGTCTTGATCGCACACTTGACCCCAAGAGTTCCGATGACAGTTGTGAGTTCGATCAAAAATGGTATCCCTCGAGGGAGTTTAGCAGAGAAGTAGAATACGTCCTGGTTTGCATGCTTGCGCTTTGCAATAAAGAACATGTTTGATGCAGCCAGCCGATCTAGAGTTGCTTCCACACTGTTCACCACAATGTCTGGGAAGTCCTTCGAAACCTCATTTGAATCAGGAAGGGACCTCCACGTCTGTGATGGAAATAAGTATCAGATTTCAATTGCCATAATCAATCAATTCAAATTATAAATGCACAGTGAAATCATTATCTGAATCAACATGTCATCAGCCTACAACTTTTATACTTGTTCATTAACTATTAGCTCATATAACTCAACAAGCTGTATGCAATTTATTCCATAAATTTCTCAACCTAACCTTCATTCTTAAAAATTTCTCTCTCTACCTATCATTCCACTCTGATTTCAACTTAATCTTACCAAGATAGAACACATCAACACATGGTTTGCAAGTAAAGAAAGGCTAGCTATGCTGCTGCAATTGGTGGAGAGAGCAGTGAACATAAAGTAGTTTTCTATTATGTCTTACTCGTGGTAGAGATGAGATTGTTTTGATATTTTAATGTCTCTGTCTCTCTGACTAAAACAGGTCTGTTCTTCCCTTTGAAATTAAATGCACAGTATAACTACATAACAATCCTAAATAAACACAAGCACAAAAAAGCGAAAGCAGTGAAGTAAAGTTTTGTTCTCTCTCTTCTTTTTGTATTTATTTGCTAACAGAGATCAAACCCACCATGTTATTCCAAAAGGAAGAAATGACTACATATATTTTTACCTCAAGGAAGTTTCCACGCTCCATTCTCCCATCCTCAGTGAAGAACACATGCAATGGGGCTTTGTCATTGAAGTACCACACTGGCTGTTGACTGTTTTTCACAGCTACTTGTAAAAGTGAGCTTGGGGGACCTTGAGACAAATTCTGGAACATAACCATAGGCAGAAGAGTACTAGCTGATGTCCCAGGTTGCACTTGTGGAACCTATTAGATGGAAAGGTATCAATTTAAAACCAATAAATGCAAAATAAATAGAGATATACAAGGGTCCTATTAGGGCTGGGAAGTAAGCCAAACAACCCAAAGTGGAATATCCCTCTCAAATCTCAATGGAAGAATGTATTAGTTACCTGCAAGGGTCCAGCAGCTGCAAGACCAAATGTATTCTTGTTGAACTGAATCATGAACCCATCGAGTGGAATTTGGGAGTTGTTTTCAAATGATAAACTGTAATATATTTGACCATCCTGTTGTGTCAGCTGTGCACTGATTTGTAAACCTTGGCCAGTTGATGCTGGTAGTACAACAGGCAATGGAGGGCTGCAATTAAGGCCAGCAAATCCAGTAAGTGTGAGTTATAGCATACATTCAGATTTTGCTCGTCTTAGAAACAAAATAATCAGAATCTTTTCAAGCTAGACAAATCGTGCCAAGTTTATCATTAAATTCATGTAGACCAATTTTATACATATCTAAACAATGTTATACTGTTCCTAAGTATTCACAAGCTCCCTGGATTATCTCAAGAAATTATAGGACATTTCCCAACATTCATGACATATTATTAATATAATTTTTTTTTTCAATTAAAAAAAAATACCGTGTAACAATTACATATTACACCAAGAAGACAGTTCACACATTATATCATACTTACCCACTAGGAGTAGCAGGCTGATCAACAGGAACAATAGCGTTATTGTCAAGGCCTATCAGATCACCAAGCAAATCTGGCACTGGAGCAGCAGGTGAAGGTGGTGCAGGGGCTGGTTGCCTTGCAGCAGAATATGGAACATTACTTGAACTAGTTGGAGATACACCACCATCAGCTGCGTGAGCAGATGATTCAGAATATCCTGTTTCACTCCCACCCTCAGGATAGTCATCATCTTCGGTTTTCTGGGCTGTTGTCTTCACACGGGTTACAAATGCTTCTGGGGGTTTGTGATACACAGAAGATAGTGTAGCAATGTTAGCAAGAAGCTCATCCAGAAGAGATGGATCAAGTTGGTTTGAATCATCAGTTATCACAGGCTTCTCGGCTAACACAACATCCTTAGCTGCCTGAGAGATAAGAACATAGGCCCATTAATGTACAACTCAATATTGTGGTCCTAAAATTGTCTATTACAGTATTATAGATGACTGCAGCCAGACTTCTTATGAAAACCCTACAGGGCATGACATGGCTGACTACCTGTGCAACCAGCCTCTTTCCTACAGGGGTTGAAATTTGTTGGATTCTTAGGACCCCAAGAAAGGAACAGGCTTTTTTAAGCTGAGTTTGATCATCTAATCCAACATGGAATTGACATAGAAGTGCTAACTGAGACATAAGCATGAGGACTCCCAGCAGCCTCCCATCTCAAAATGCAGTTCTTTCTAAAATAATTAAAAGGATAATGTAGTGGACTTTAAATCAACACAGAAACTAAAGTTCATTTTGGCAAAACCATACCTCAGGATCGGTCGATAAGAGACGCCAATATATGTATGCACGATCCCGCAGATCAGGATTGTCTGTCTCCACAGTGGCATTATTCAAGACAACCTGTAAACATGACATAAAGAAAAATTGCTCAAAACAAGATTGAAGATTGTATTGTGTATATAAGGACTGCTTAACATTGTACCCTTTTTGCCAAAAATTCATCTTAAGCATAGGATGCCATTCTATACTTTTTCTATAGGCAGAAAAGAATGGCATAACTACAACGTCCCAATCATGATGATATTTACTCCAACAAGGTTAGCAGCAAATTGTTTCATATTCAATCTAGATTTGCCTACTCAAAGGGCATGCATGCAATAAATGTACTGTTGAGGAACATCATATGGACTTTTTAAGTATTTGGCATTACAAAGTTTATGCAAGGAACATTCCAAAAAAGCCACAATCCCTCCAAACACAGGATTTATGACAGAATCACTGAATGATTCTGCCTAAGGCATTCATCCAATCGTAGGAGGATCATAACAATGATGGTTTAAAAACATGAATAGAAAGTTCTACATCATCAAAGCTCCTGCCATTTCTTTCTCAGCACATAGTCCACAAAATACATAAAAGGAGCAGCCTTCCGAACTTTTACTCTCTTGCGCTTATGGAACCTTCCTTGCCAACAAGCCAACATCTGAACTACCATCTTTGGCATAACCAAAGACACTCCAGATAAAGCAAAAACAAAAGAGACCGCAAGTTCCTAATTACAGGACAATGAAGAAAAAGTAGCTCCACTGCCTCTACTATTCATACACATACAACACCAATCAATGTGTCACTTTTGAAATGTTGTTAAAAGAAAAAATTTGCTTTGGGTTTTTAACATCACTGTATATTTCTTTGTTCATACCAAAAATATATGCTGTCTTGCTGTCTACGTACTTCATGAAATAACCCTAGGTCCCCCTTATCTCATAAATCCCCACAAATCCTACACCTACAATGGGTAGAACCTCAAACCTCCTCGAAAAGAAGGAAAAGTACCATTAGGCTACAAAGCCAATAACTTCACTCTCCTTTAGATGAAATTTCTCTCTCTCATCCCCCTTTTTTCTAAGCTTTAATGTGGTCAATTCAGACACCCTCTATGACAAAAGATTAACCTGGATTTTCCACAAAAGTAATTATAATCTACACCAACCCCACCCCCGCTTTAATATCATCATGCTCAGTCAGCTGCGAATATGTGCAAACAAGAGGTAGTGGACATTCTAGAAATCCATCTGAAGACAAATGAACAAAGAATAAAGCAAGTACACACAACTGATTTAAACAAGTGCTAGTCAAATATTAAATCAGAACCTGAATCATCTGCTGTGGGCCTTCAGTTGGCTTCTTGAGAAAAAGTTTGACAGTTGCAGTCAGCAATTGCAATTGGACTTGTGCAGGCTCTTCGGGGAAACTCTCCAAGAAACTTTCAAGGAGCTCATCAGCATTATCAATTCTTTCCGCATATTCACCAATTATCCAGATCATTGAAGCCTTGGGGATTTTTTTATTATTTGGGGGGGGGGTATTAATTTGTTAATAAAAAAAATGATAATAGAAAGCTTAAAACTTTTATAATTGATTTGTTACAGAAGAAGAAGCACTACCTTAGCTTCCGGCTCATCTAAAGTGTCTAAGCTCTCACAGAGTGTTGCAATGATAGACTCATAGCTGTATGGGATAACAGAGTTTTACAATTAAGTTTGGAAGAAAGATACCATCATTCACTAAAATACCATTGAAAGCACTCTTTTTTTTTTTTAATAGGTAATAGAGATTTTATTGATTTTAAAAAGTAGTGTTCACAATGATGAACACTCTGTACTTGAAACAAATACAACAAATCAAAAAGAAAGCTGTTGAAACCACTCTTACACCCCCCCCCCCCACCAAAATAGAAAGGTTAACTTACGTGTTGGGGTATCTTCTAAAGATATCTTTAATGACTATAATTGCCTCTTGAACCACATAGTTCACTTTAATCTTGATCAGTTCAAGCAAAACACTAATGCATCGCTCAGCAGCTCTTTCTAGCTTGATGGCACAACGGCCAATAGCACGAACAGCCTTTCTAACAAAGTCTACATCTACTTCTGTGGCATATTCTTTAAATTCCAATAGAACCTGAAGAAAGGTTAACCATGAGAGCATCACAAACTCTGATGAAGAGATATTGGAGAGTGAGGCAAACTCAAACTGACAACAACAACTTTTAGAAAAGAAACATACCTGATCTATATTTCGGTCAGAAGCAAGTTTTATCATGATTTCTAATTTCTCCATTTTCACATATATTGGGTCATTGTACTTGCAGAAAAACACCTAAAAACGAACAAAGTATTCAGTAAAACATAGGATGCAAGAGCCCCCTAAGTACATTAATCAGCATATAATGATATGACAATGTATAGGGTTGAGCTCACCTTAATTTCATGGGCAAGGATCGTAGGCCGTCTTTGTACTATAAGATTGATGTTACGCAATGCAACATATTGTATCTCAGGTTCTGCAGAAAGTAATGTCACAAGAGGAGGAGCCATCTTTTTGCAAAGATTTCGAACCACATCAGTACTGGTGATAAGTTCCATTTGTTGGAGAATCATCTGCAAAGCAAAAGGAGAAGAAGATAAAGGATGATAGATATTTATCATAGTTGACAAGTTGGTAACTGTTGAAAACGCTACCAGCAACAATAATGATGTAGAACACCAATTAATCAAAGGAAATAAATGCCACCTTAACAGCTGATAGTACAACCGCACAATTAGCATGTTGTAGCCGTGGAGTAACTCTCTCAACTATATTTTCAGCTTCACGAGCATCGGCTGCCTTGTATCTAGAAAGAGCATCCAAGATAAATACTTGACCCCACCTGAATATGTATCACAACCAATGTTAGACAAGCAAGTTGTTGCAGCAGAAAATTGCACAGGAAAAGAAACAAACAGGAAAAAAGAGAGGAACTAAATAAAAGATTGATAGCTATAAAGGTGCTAGAAGCGTGCACTGAGAGCTTATCACTACACTGCTACCACAAAACCTAAGTTAGACATGAAGTATCAGCTCTAGCCTATGGTGACAATCAATGCTAGCCTCAGAATACCAATACACAAGCACATACACTGAACTGAGGAATGGATACTGGCATAAAAAGAAACTTTAAGACTGTTTTGAGACATGATATTGATAACAAATACATGAAGTTTGCTTTCTACAGTATATTACTATGATGAAACTGTGCCAATGAGCTATAGCTCAAATGACATCTCCTTCCCTTGTAAGAGCAAGGTCAACTGTGAGGCTTGGTTTCAAACTATGCTGAATTGTTAAAGAAGCACACTAGCAACTGCTTCAAATAACAATTAACATATTGTTTAAAGCAAATTGATGTCATTCCTTATATATCAGTCATATATATTATATTCAAATTATCAATAAAAGTAAGACGCAAACTTACTCTGTGCATTCATTTAATGCAGTAAGAAGCTTCGAGAGTGTGTGGCTAGTGATCTCAAAAATGGGACTAATGCTATTATCTTGTATCTCAGCAAGAGCAGCGACAGCATTTGCTACAACCATTGGATTATTGTCAGATATCAAATCCTTCAAAGATTCCAAGAAACCTCTGTCCTCAACTAACTCAGCATTGATATCATAAAGTTTTGCAACACATATAGCTGCTGTCTTTCGGACATATGGATCGTCATCCTGTCAAAATATAAGAAAAAGGAAAGCTCAGATTGCTGGGTCAAATTTCAAGGAGTTTAACATAGAACAATAAGAGAGAGAGAGAGAGGTGTAGCATGGTGCAAGAGAAGGATAATTGCCAAATAAGTAATGAATGTATCTGACTCATCAAAAGTTGACACTTAATTCCAACAATCATGCATGAGTGGTAAAAATTCCCTCCTTAAATCACCTTAAGACACCTTTGAAGGGGGTCACACAAATATTCTGTGATTTTATCAACACGTATGCATCCCATTGTCCGTACAGCCAAAGCTCGAATCAAAGGATTTGGGTCCTGTGAATCCTGCATAAATGCTCATAAAGTAAAAGTTAATTAGAGATGCCTAAAAGCTCATTACAGTGTCAAACATATTATGTTTCAAAATCACTCGAAGGAAAAGATATCAACATATGCCTTCAATATGGTATAAGATAGAAATGTACTATCATCTAGGATGGAGGGGTATTTTCCATCCCTGTGAAATAGGGGGATGTTTGCAAAAAACACATCCATTTTGTGTTTTTTTATATTTTATTTTATTAAATATATACTAAATTGTTGTGTCACTGATGTCAATAATTATACTAAGAATTAACAAATTTAAAGTTTTAAACAATGCAAGACAGATGATTCAATTCTAGTTCTTACCTTCACAAATGTATTTACTGCGAGGATAGCTAGGTCAGGCTGGCTTTTAGCGTAATTAATAAGATACAGATAAACAAGCTTTTTCAACTCCAAATTCTCTGTTTGCATGCAATTTACTACGTCTGTGAACAAGGATGAAACATCCTTCCCAACAGTCATTGCAGCAATCACCTTCTTAACAGCATCTTTTCTCTTATCCTGCATAACAAATAAAAGAAGAGTCTGCTTTACATAGTTTCTGATGAACTAAAAATGAGAGAGAGAGAGAGAAAGAGAGAGAGTTAAATACTAAAATATTATTGCAGCCAATACAGAGGGGAATAAACAAGTACTCTCTTTTCTTTTCTTTTTTTTCTTTTTTTTTTTTGTAATTATGAGTGCACCAAATAGGTTTAAACCTACAACGTCACCCTCTGCCTTGGTTTTACAAGGGAAGGAGGTGCAATTTGAAGTAGGGCTCATTGGTTTATTAACAACCTCTCAATCAAAGGGAATGATATCTAAGAGCACCAGAAACACCATAAGCTTCTTGCAATGGAGAAAGAACAATAATTTATGGTCATTAAAAAGTAAAACAGAAATAAATCACATCTAAATAATATTACAAGTAAATGTCCGATAAATTTTTTTTTTGATAGGTAAATGTCCGATACATAGATTCTTTTAATACCAATACCAGCATTGTCACTTTCCTTAGCCATGCAAGAGTTCTATAAAACTAGTAATTCTGTTCAGTTTTACAAGTAAGCCTCTCTTACTTCCAACACTAACCTTCACAGGCACATTCTAGCATCGAACAATTTCCCCCTAGACGCAACAGCTTACTTCTTCAAGTCACACTCTAAATAAGAACTCCTCTCAAGTAAAGGTAGTCTTGACATTTATTCTTAAAGCCTAAAATGCAATAATGATACCCTCACATTCCTGCCAGCACTATGCTGCTCAGCAATCTGACCACAATGTTCTGCTTGATTCAATGGCCTATCTCTTCACATTGACGTCTTACTTCAAACTCAATCAACATAAAGGTAGCTTCCATCTCTACTCCTAAGACCCCAAAAGCAATATACCATTAACTATACTTATGCTTTTTTTAATCAAAATATTACCCACAAACCCTCTTACATAGGTGAAATGGAAATCCCCAAATTGTTAAAACAGCTCAGACTCAAGAGTAATACCAAAACCAATTCCATTTCAATGTTTCATCTTCTATTCTCCTATGATTCCACGACAATCAAATAGAACATCTAAATTCCAGTCAGAAACTCAAAAAATGCTTGAGACGTAAATTGAAACCCCCTATTTATCAAAATTAACAGCTAAAGCAAATCTCATCCTGCGCCTAATTATACTGATTCAGAAAAAAAATCCAGATTCTAATTCATTTTCCAGCGATTTTCTCAGCCAACAAACAGAGAAAAAGGTTCGTGACATACAAAGAAAGAGAAAAACAACTTCGATCCGTACAATTCAGAAACGTTTCGTAATCACAGAAAGGCAATCCGATGAAATCTTTATGCAAATCAAATCGTAAACTAATAGATCTGCCAGCAAGTCCCATAAAATTGGACAAAAAATTATCACGCGCATCAAATCAGAAACGAAATGGATCCAGATCAGAGAGCTCCATTACATAAACATATAGAAAGAGAAAGAGAGAGAGACCTTGTACTGGGAATTGAGCTCCTCTTTGAGCTCGGGGATTTCACCTTTCTTGGTGGTGGAGAAGTACTTGGAGTCGTGGCCACTCATCTCTGTGTCTGTGTGTCTTCGTCTTCTCTATCTGAGAGAGAGAGAGAGAGAGAGAAAGAAAGACGAAGAAGAAGGAGAGCGAAAATGGGGAAATGGCAATGGTGGACACCGAGAAATCGCTTTTCTCGTTTAAAAATTACTGTGCGTGTGTAATTTAATTAATTCCCTGTTTGTTTTTGTTTGGCTTTAATTGCTTTAATTACCGTCTTTGTTTCATTTTTGGTCATCGGTAACGTTGATCTAACAAGGTTGTTTGTATTTTTTTGAAACCATGAAAAAGTATATAAAAATCGTATATAATGTTATTTAAAAACTGAAAATATATGTTTAAATTCTTATATCAAACGGTTCCTTATTTTTATAAAATATAGTAAAACTATTTACCTTTATTTTATAAAACATTTTACAAAAACATATATCATCTCTCGACCATCATTTGGTATTTGTGTTGTTGATCTAACAACTATGGTTAATTCTCTAGTCGCAGTAGCCCCTAGTCTAGTGGTTGATGTCGGCGCTCAGTTGCCTAAATCACTTGTCTAGTTTCTAGAGTTGCTACAGTTCGATTGAGCGAGTTGTTAGTCCTGGCGGTCTAGTCGCTAGATCTTCAACATTGACAACTCCAATAATTGAGTCATAAGTTTTTATGATCTGTGCTTGAAACTTTTACGTGTGTGTTTGGGACTCGCTTATAAGCTAGCTTTTTATTTTTTAAAACTTTTATACACAATTTTTAAAACCTCAAATAAACTGAATTAGCTGTATCACACCAAACACCTTCTAACATTTTATTGAAAATGTATTTTGAAAAATGTTTTACAGTGAAATAAACGGAGGTCTAAGCCGGTTTAGAGAACCGGTTGGTTGACCATCTTGTGCTTGACGGATATGACCCGGATATTGCTGGTCAATAAATTGACTTTCAACGTGGGCCGTGATGGGCTCTATAGTAGGCCCTGTTCATTATTTCTGAACCGTGATGGGTTCGGGCCTTTGGCTATAAATAAAAGTTTGAACTACAAAAGGCGAGCACCGATTCCCGAATCCGAAAAATCTGAGGCGGTTCCTCTGTAACTGTACTGTATAAATCTCACCTCGCTTCCTCAAACTACATCAGACAGAACAGACAGTCATGGGACACGGTACTTTCATGAAAATCCTAGTATAAAATTTGTTGTCTAAATAGAAATTAATGGGAAAAAAAAAGTTATTGATTTTTATTTTTATTTTTTTGGTTTGAATTCATGATTCCAGGTGAAAAAGGCCGACCCAACAAAAAGCACAAATCTTCAGCCAAGGTTCGTCAAAACCCACTATCACTAATGCAAATTTCTTTGATTTTTACACGGACCCACATGGGTGTTCTTAACTTTCTATAAGCTATGTTACTCACAAAACCAAAGCACCACGTGCAGGAAGATCACAGGATCATTGTTGAAGATGAAGATGCATATTATGGCGAAGAAGTCGACGATGATAACCGCGATGGTATGGTCATTGTTCTTTGTATAAACTATAATGATTTTTATTTTGTTGGGTTTTTATTTTTATTTTTATTTTTTACTTCTTTTTATTGATTTGAATTCAATTTGATTGATTCAAGGTGAGAAAAAGAGAGACTTTACCAAATTAGAGTTGAAACCGGATCACGCTAATAGGCCTTTGTGGGCTTGCGCGGATGGCCGTATTTTCCTCGAAACATTTTCGCCTTTGTATAAACAAGCTTATGATTTTCTCATTGCTATAGCTGAACCCGTTTGCAGGTATCAAATTTTGAGTGTAACACATCAATTTGTGTTTTATGTATTGAGTATTTTTTTTTTTTTTATATGGGTCTATATTTGTCAGATTATAGCAGTGTTGTGTGTGTGAATTTTGATTTATAGGCCCGAGTCGATGCATGAGTACAACCTGACCCCTCATTCGTTGTATGCCGCGGTGTCTGTTGGTCTTGAAACTGAAACTATCATAGCTGTTTTGAATAAACTGTCAAAGACAAAGCTGCCTAAGGAAATGATTGATTTCATACATGCTTCCACGGCCAATTATGGCAAAGTGAAGCTCGTGCTAAAGAAGAATAGGTACTTTGTGGAATCTCCATTTCCTGAGGCAAGTGACTATGTTTTGAGCTTTTTTGGTTATTGGCAGTGTATAGAGATTTTCAAGTTGTGATGCTAATGGTTAGTGAACTCTTTGCAGGTATTGAAGAAGTTGCTTAAGGATGAAGCCATATCCAAAGCAAGGATTAATGCTGAGGTTGGTTACTTGATACAATTGAATTTGTAAATGGCTGGTGTGTGTATTTTGTTTTCCATGGCATGACTTATTTCTAATAGCTTTCTAATCTTTGGATGATTTGACTGGTGGTTTTTTAGATATTGAGAAATGGCTTAAGGGATACTATTCTAAGGACTGGCTTGTTTGATCCATGGTGACCAGTTATTTGAACATTTTTTTTGAAGACCATGTTTAATTGTAGGCATGTTTTAGGTTCATATGCTGTGCTTACTGTGTGTCTCTTTGTTTGTGTGTATACTTGCCTCTTTCCAATAATTTTTGAAGATTGATTGTCTTATCAGACCTTATTAAGATTCATTTTTGTGCTTCATTATGGTGAGCTTTAGTACATAAAATTTTAAACTTTCAACATTATCAATGTATGATGTATATTGTCTAGTGCCAGTATATTTCTCACAATTTTTTTGTCAACTATAGCTGCTTTCCACTCCTTTTATTCCTTTTTTAAAATCTAACGGCTGTACATGATTGTGTATTTGTTTTGTTTTTTTTTTTTTTTCTCTTTTACTTGGAGAAGTAGCTTTATATCATATTTCAGCATTTTCTATTAGTTGAATGTTGAATCTCTATGTGGACTTAAGGTTTCAAATGGAAGTGATGGCTTTACAATCAGCAAAGCAAAGGGTGAAATTGGAACTGGTCATGAGGATTTGCTTAGTGGAGCAGAAGTGGCAGCTGCAGCAGAAGAAAAAGAAACTCATGCATTTGAGGTTGACCCTGCTCAGGTAATCTATAAGAGTTTTCTGAAATCGAACACATCTTAGACTATTCATGATTTGTGTTGCCTTGTCAGGCCTAAACTCCTTAGATTGGAGCAGTAAGGCACCCATTTGGTGCAAAAGGATATCAGCTGGATTTAGGTCATCCTGGTCCCAATCTGTGACTTAAATTTGACTGATGTAGTGCATAGAAAGCATACACAGCTTCATCAACCCCCCCCCCCCCCCTTCTTCTCTTCCAGGTTCTCTTTGAAAGGGTTTATTGGGGAGGCTTGGCTTGTACTAACCTTTTGGATCTGATTCAATAATTTTTTGGCTCTTTGTTCAACTGGATGGTATTAGATAAGTGAATACCATATAATATTGTAGATGTTTGGATTCTTTGTGTGTCTGAATTGTTTTTTGGGGAGGTTTGAACATATATGATATAATTGGTATTCTAAAATTGTTCCCATGATTTGTTGTACTATTTTTAAATGATCAATACAATTATTCATCACTATTATTATTATTATAAAGGATCTTTTAGATCTGCTTGTTTCTGTATGCTGCATGAGTAAGTTGGTTTATATGTATGCCAACAAGTTCTAGATCCAAAGGCACCTTCTCCCCTTGTAAGAGCACAGTGGAGGATGAGGTTGTGGGTTCAAGACCCATGGGGTGCAATTGTAACTTTTTTTCCTAAAAAAGCATGTTTATATGTAGATACATTTCTTTCACTAGCAATAAATCTGAACATTTATATCAATTTGTTCCATTGTGGTGGAAAAACAGAAATGCCCACAAAGATGGACAACATTGCATTCTGTAGATTTGGTTGAGTTAATATTTATGGGGTGAAGATATCATTTTTATACTTGGATCCTTCATGGCTTATTTGAAGAGATCTCTTAATGAAACTCTTTTTGTTCTCTAATTGACAGGTTGAGAATGTAAAGCAACGTTGCTTGCCAAATGCTTTAAATTACCCCATGTTGGAGGAGTATGACTTCAGAAATGATACCGTGAGTTAGAATTCACATGTTTTTCCCTGGTCTTAAATTATTACTGAATGTTAAGTTGAATTTCAGTGTTGTGGAGTGAAGGGACATCCAGCACTTTTTCAAGTTTCATCATATTATGGAGTCACATATGATGATTGTACGTACCTTTTGTCACTATGTGCCCCTCCAACATAACTTTTGCTCTTTGACACTGCAGGTCAACCCTGACCTCGATATGGAATTGAAGCCTCATGCACAACCACGGCCATATCAGGAAAAGAGTCTTAGTAAAATGTTTGGAAATGGTAAGCTTAGTTTGTGATTGTACATACCTCTTTTCCTAAGATCTGATTTAACTGATTTTAACTTGGGACACCCTCTATATTATTTCTTAGTTTAATTATCTCTTGGTTGGGACCAAATATAGTTTGAGTCACATTTTTTAAGACTGATTTTCAGTCCATTGTTAAGGAACACAGTAGATTACATGAGTAGATAAAAAGAAAGCATGATTAGTTATACAATTTATGCCGATTTTTGAATGGTGTAGAAACCCCACATACTAATGTTAAATCTTCTGTACTTGAAAATTTATGATTTTTCTCTCCTTATTTGTTACTGGTATTCTTACTAACATTTTTACAATTTTTTCGTTGTTAGATTTTCTCAAGCTCTTTGATGGTTGTGGCAAGAGCAAATATATTACTCTTGTCTTAACGTTTTGAATAATGACATTAAAAAATTATTTAATTGTAGGTAGAGCAAGATCTGGCATCATAGTGCTACCTTGTGGTGCTGGAAAGTCTCTAGTTGGTGTCTCTGCAGCTTGCCGAATAAAAAAAAGCTGCCTTTGCTTAGCAACAAATGCTGTTTCTGTGGATCAGTGGGCTTTCCAGTTCAGGCTATGGTCAACCATCCGAGAAGATCAAATCTGTCGTTTCACATCCGATAGCAAAGAAAGATTCCGCGGTAATGCTGGGGTGGTTGTGACAACATATAACATGGTTGCTTTTGGTGGTAAACGGTCTGAAGAATCTGAAAAGATTATTGAAGAGATAAGAAATAGAGAATGGGGTTTGCTTCTCATGGATGAGGTAATCTTTTTTACTTCATTTGTTGTTTGTGGCCTCCTACCTATAAGATTATGTCAATGTTATATGCATTATAGGTTGGTGAATTACATCTGGTTTGTTCAGGTGCATGTGGTTCCTGCTCACATGTTTCGAAAGGTCATTAGTATCACTAAATCTCACTGCAAACTTGGGCTCACTGGTATGTCTTCAGTTATTTGTTTCGAATGTTGCAACATCCACCCTTGCCTTTTTCTGATGATAACTGAAAATTTGTTGACTAATTTTACTGCAGCCACTCTTGTTAGAGAGGATGAAAGGATTACCGATCTAAACTTTCTTATTGGGCCGAAATTGTATGAAGCAAACTGGTTGGATCTAGTAAAAGGTGGATTTATTGCAAATGTACAGTGTGCTGAAGTCTGGTGTCCAATGACAAAGGAGTTTTTTGCTGAATATTTGAAGAAAGAAAACTCCAAGAAAAAGCAGGTTTGCCTGGTTTACAAATCCTTCATTTTTGTTTTCTCTTCATGCAAATTATTTCTTAATTGAAAATCATGGATGGATGTATGTATTATTTTGCACCATGTCAATTCTTCTTCATATAATGCTTTTATTTGCTGCTGTTACATGTCTTTCTTGATTAACTTCTGCTGCTCTATTTTGACTTTCATGGGATGCTGTTATTTTCTGATTGTGATTTTTTATACATACATTTCTCTATGGAAGTAATTGCTTTATAGAAAGTCAGCAGGTTCCCAGCTGTTATATATCCCCCTCCATTAACTTAATGGTCTCTCAAATTTTCAGGCACTCTATGTGATGAACCCAAATAAGTTCAGGGCATGTGAGTTTCTTATAAGGTTTCATGAACAGCAGCGTGGCGATAAAATAATTGTCTTTGCTGACAATCTTTTTGCACTCACAGAGTATGCGATGAAACTACGCAAACCTATGATCTATGGTGCTACCAGGTTGTCTATGAAGATCTTTTCCTTAAGAAGTATGCTTCTACTTGTGCTGCTTCATATCTAATGTTGGCAATCTCTCTGTGTACTGTTTTAGCCATGTTGAGAGGACAAAAATTCTTGAAGCTTTCAAAACTAGCAAGGAAGTAAACACAGTTTTCCTGTCCAAGGTACTCAATTGATGTTATCTTCTTTTTTCAGTAATTTTGATTCTTCAAAATATTGGCATCTTATTTCTGTTGGGTTCATACAATTTGCTCTACTTGATGATTGAATTATTTGTAAGATCATTATGACATGCTTGAATGTATGAACTCTCTATTGGGTGTGTGTCAAGGTCAAGAAACTGGTGCATATATGTGATCCTACTTGGGTTGATGTGGTCGACTTGCCCATACTATTGAATTTTCTGATTTTTTCTTCTTTCAGAGTTGAAAACAGTTAGAACTCCACAATATTGACTAGTTTTTCCTTTTAAATTAGATGCAGCTTATGAAGTTGAAACACTATATTAATTATCAAAAAAACAAAAAAACAAAAAAATTGAAACATTATATCAATGAAGGTTGTCCTAATTGTTTTGTCATTTTCAGGTGGGTGATAATTCGATAGATATTCCTGAGGCGAATGTTATCATTCAGATTTCTTCACATGCTGGTTCAAGACGTCAAGAAGCCCAACGTCTGGGTCGTATTCTTAGGGCTAAGGTTTGTTTTCATATCCTCTTTATATACAATATAATCTTGGCTTGTCTTTAGTAGCTGGTAACAACAACAAGAAGAAGCCTTAGTCCCAAAATTTTGGTGTTAGCTATGGATCTTAATAGACTAATTAAGGCTCATCAGAAATAATTGGCAACTTTAATTGATTGACATCATTATGGAAGATTGTTTGCGATGATTTTGGAATAAAAAAGCATTGGACATTGTTGTGCGAGTTTCATTTTAATGGATTATGCCAACCATCAGATTTAAGATTCTGTCCATTTGGATGTACAGGGTAAACTTCAAGATAGGATGGCGGGAGGTAAAGAGGAGTACAATGCATTTTTCTATTCCCTTGTGTCAACAGATACACAGGTATGCATCTGTTCTCTTTTCTTGATTTGATTAGTTATTGAACTGTGTGAGAATAATGATTAAGTGATTAAATCACCACTTCCTAGAGTAGGTATCTTGAGTTAGAGCCTTGTCTCCACTCTTCCTCCAATTTAAAATTTTCACATATTAATGGGGGAGTCTGGGTGGAGGAGTTTTAAAAATAATGTTTTAAGTGATTAAATTCATCTTTTCCTATTAGCTTTAAGCTTTTGGGACTAGTCGTAATTTGTCAAATCATTTTTTTTTTTTTTTTTTTTTTTTTTTTTTTTTTTTTATAATTTGGAAGTATGAACCTTTTAATATTTGGTTAAGATTTTTGATATCCAAATTATTGGGTCTGAATGCAGGAGATGTACTACTCTACCAAAAGGCAGCAGTTTTTGATTGATCAAGGTTATAGCTTTAAGGTATATGTTTGTGTTTTATTATGCGTCTCATTTTATTGCAGAAGCAGTTATTCTGATGAGGATGCTAATTGCTAATACATGTAGAATTTTGCTTTTTTGCCCAGTAGCTGTTATGCACATAGCTGTCAAAACTCTATTTCATTTGGTTATTATTAGTTCGTAAATGGCACTCAACTTTTACTTGTGACAGGTAATAACAAGCTTGCCTCCATCTGATACGGGAGCTGATTTGAGTTACCACAGTTTACAAGATCAATTGGCACTACTTTCCAAGGTCTTTATCTGCACTGCGCTCTAACTTTAAATTCAGTCATTGAATAAGAAATTCCTGACCTTTCTTGCACATCAGGTGTTGAGCGCTGGCGATGATGCAGTTGGTTTAGAGCAATTAGAAGAAGATGCAGATGACATAGCGCTTCATAAAGCCCGTCGTTTTATGGGATCCATGAGTGCTATGTCAGGTGCAAATGGGATGGTTTACATGGAGTACAGGTATGGTATCCCATTTTTCCCACACCTGCTTTCCACAGATTTTTTGTGCCACTCTTTTTAATGCATATTGCCATATAACTCTCGTTTCATCATGTAAATCTGTAATTGTCATATAACTGTTATTCCATTTGCAGTACTGGGCGAAAAATGCAAGGCCAGTTGAAGGGTAAGCCCAAGGATCCAGCCAAGCGACATCACCTGTTCAAAAGGCGCTTTACTTGAGATGATAAGCCAACTTATCTTTATGTCCCAAAAAGAGAGGAGCTTTCAAACTACCAGGATGCCATGGTTTTATTGGTGTTCATGTTTCTCTACCCCACAATTTGCATGATGTTATAATGAGTTGGCATTTTGTATATTTCTCTACAAATAGCCTGTTAATATGCTCGAGAGAATCAAAGAGTTCAGGGTGCTCAACCATTAGGCTATTTAGGCAATGAATAGCCTAATGGCCTAAGGGCCCCCAAAGGGAAGAAAGTCCTAAAATATAATATATTGAATCTATTTGCCTTATAATATTGCAAAACAAAATATAATAAAAAAAAGTAAGCCTCTTGCCTAGCAAAGAAAAAAGGAAAAAGAAAAAAAGAAAAAGAAAAAAGACCTAATAGGATGCATTGTCTATCAGTCTTACAATGTAAAAATTGTAATTAAGGCCTACGAATTTAATGAATATAAATTGTTTTTGAAAATATTATATTCTTTTCGATTGCTGTGCTTTAATGGCTTTATTAATACATTTTACTATATTTGTGGTAGCTTAAGAGTGTCAATATTTTTAATCTCCTAAAAATTTTACTCTTCTTTTCTCTTCCTATCAAAATTTAGAATTATAATTAATAGTTCTCCGGACAAGTTGATTACTTCAATACTTAGGGTCCGTTTGGATACAACTTATTTTTGCTGAAACTGAAAACTGAAAACACTGTAGCAAAATAATTTTTAAATATGTGAATAGTGCTGTGGGACCTATTTTTAATTAAAGTTTGGATGAAAAAAGATGTTTGTGGGTCCTGTGTGTTCACGGGACCCACAAACAGTGCTATTTCAGTCTAATGGGTGGACATTCAAGGTCCTGTGCAGGTCTGTCCCCCATCAGAGTTAACTTCTGGTAAAAAAAAAAAAAAAAAAAAAACGTGAAAGAGCAAAACGTAGACTTAAATAAGCTGAATTCAAACCGCACCTTAAAATCCAATATTGCCCAGAGAAATAATGATTATTGTAGTTGCACGATTTTGCTGGCCCAAATTCTATTGATCAGGCCTTGGTCCAAAGTGCAACCCACAATAAATATTTGTAGAAGATGGGTCAAAGAACTTAGTCTCAGTGAGTCTGTTCGGTCTGATACGTGGACAATATTGTTGCAGAAAATAAAAACACAAGAATGAATCTCTCATGTATGATTCTATTTCTTCAATTCCTAATACAGTTTCTCCGTCCCCTTCTTTGAGGGACTCTACTACATTATATAGTTCTCCTCTTCTCATCTCAACCTTACACTTGTTGATCATCTAAGTATCTACTTGAACACCTGTCCCATCAGCCGCCCTTATCACTCCCTTTGTGAGTTGCAGAGGCCCATGTGGTACTGTTCAGGGGTCTTTTCCTCATTAATGCGGCCAAGAGGGTGGTTGGGGCGCAATTAATGTGGTGGTAGCTTTCCGTGAGATATTTTGGATTTTATTCATTTTATATGTTGGGAGGATGAACTGAATTGGCTGGGGAGAGTTCCTCGTCTGGGTTTCGTGATGTCCGAGGAGGAGTTACTCCTCGGACAGGTTTCCTTGCCGTTATTGGGATTGAGTAATGCTTCATATGTGGCTTCTCTTCGAACAGGACGCTCCTCGGTCGGGCCTGAATTTGGAATAGCCCATTATTTTTGGGCCGGACCCCACAATAGCCCCTCAAAACTCCGGTTTTTATCTCCTTCCGAGGAGAAAAGCGGGGTTTTGATGTTAGTGAGAGGATGGAAATAAGTAGAGCTTAGGGCGCGCGTGCGGACCGTTACTTTTGACGCGCTACAATTTACGAGGCGCGGCCATTAACTTCTGGAGGCGTTATGTTCCCTTCATCCAACGGTGTGGCGTGGATCGAACGGCCATCGTTTTTTTCTCGTATTTTTAGGCAGGAGTAATCTTTTCTTTCTCCTCCCGGCTATATAAGACGTCAGAGGGGTTCAGTTCCTTCTTTTTATCTGCATTTCATAAACCTCAAAGGATTCCAGAGAACTCCATCGAATCCCAGAGATCTTCGAACACTTGCGTCCGTTACACCACCGTGGCCGTTTTTTGTGAAGCGTTTCGTCCAAGAGAGATTTCCAGGCGTTCCATTGAGCGTTTTGTGAAGGTACCGGTACATTTCGTTCATCTCGCCGTTTCAATTCCCTCCTCGGACTCTACTTTTCTTCTCAGTCTTTACTTTCGTTTCCCCAGTTCAGTTCAGATGGGTAGATTTGAGAAATTAGTAAAAATTCCAGCCGCTATGGTGGCCTTTAGGGCTAAATATCACATTCCCCCGGGGGTTGGGCTGCAGTTTTGTCCTCTTGAAGGAGTATTGACAGATAGAAGTGAGGGAGAAGTCGTTATCCCCATGATTGCTTTCATAGAGGGAGGGATGACACTTCCCATGCGTAGGATTACAAGGGAGTACTTGTTCAACCATATGTTGACGCCGTATCAGTGTGCCCCGAATATATTCAAGATACTAGGCTGTGTAGATGTCTTAGACGAGCGGATGAATCTAGGCCTTACTTGGCATGATGTGGCTTATCTGCACGAATGTCACCGCCTCGGGGATGATGGGTATTATCTTAAATCCCGGAACGAGGACGTTAGGTTGATCTCTTGTCTCCCAATATCCAATAAGACCGTGAAGAATGACTTCCTTATTACTTCTGGGGAGTGGTTCGACGGTATTCATTGTCCAACTCAGGCAGGAAACCCAGGTGCGGCATTTTTAGGATCGGTCCTTTTTGGGAAAGGATTTAGTATTGAGGGGTTGTTTTTCTTGCTTTCTTTGTAATTGGAAAATTTCGTGAACTAACCCCATTTTTCTTGGTTGTTTGCAGATAAAGTTTACGTCGCTCATCGGCTAAACTTTGTGAACGTGCCAGCGTTGAACTACCTTCTTAGGTCGGAGATTTACGTTTCCGAAGACGGACAGTTGCGTGCGGCCCATCTGGTTCTGGGCTATCAACCTCTGAGCAGCTCTTTCCAGGCTATCGGTCACGCTATAAGGGCTGGCAGTCCGAGGTTGGCTAGGATTGACGTGTCCAAGGACGGGTTCCTAGCTGAACACGATCTGCCACCAGTTATGTTGCCCGGTGTTAGAAATCCCTACTTAGCCGAGCAGCTACCTCCGCCAAACGAGCCTGGTGTTGCCGTTCAGGTTGAAGAGGAAGCTGAATCATCTCGTCTTTCCCTTGAGGAAGAGATAGACGAGTTTTATTTTGAGGAGGAAGTTCAGCAGACCCCCTTGGTGGAACTTTCCGATCCTGAAGGAGAGCGGGACCGACATTCTGCAGTTGGCGTTCCTTTCATCGTTATCTGCTCGGACGATATTTCGGACGAAGAGACGGAGCCCATGCCAGGAAAGGGAAAATCTCTAAAGGAGCTGATGGCCTCCCGAGGGAAAGGTCAGCCATCGAAGGGTCAGTCATCGAAGGGACCACCTCCATCACAAGTCAAAACCCTTTCTCCTGTGGTCCCTCAGGGCACTTCGGAACCTGGCCTTAAGGTTAATTCGGACCTGAAGAAGAAGAGGTCGATTGACACCCCTGAGGAGGGTGAGGTGGTTGCCCAGCCGACCAAACAGCAAAAAACCACTCGTGCTCCAAGGAGCAGAAGGGGTAATTCCTTGGAGAGACGGGACGAGGAGAACATTGCTGAGGTGCGCGCTACTCCGCGTACATGGAGTCCCAAGTTGGAGCTGGATGGGGTTGCCATCCCCTACAATGCTTCGGTTCGAGAGTACAACCGAGGTCGGGTAGGGTACGTGGCTGACGCCTTAGAGCAACCCCTACTCCTTTCTCGGGACATGGAGGCTTATAGGCGGTTTTCTCAACCCGAGATCTTCCTATCCCTTAAAAGGGATCTCGCGATGGTAAGTAATCCTGTTACTGTTTCATTAACTTATTTGACTTTGTTAGATTAAAGCAATCTTGTTTCGTTTGTAGATTACTCAGCAGGTATTTGTGGCTGAGGAATTTTGCCGTGCTAACAGTAGTCGAGCTGAGGTCGAGAGCCAGGCTCGGACGGAGATAGAGAAAACCTTGGGGTCCCTCAAGCACGATCACCTTAAACTCACGGACGAGTTCAAGGAGTCGGAGAACCGGCGCAAAAGTGCAGAGGCTGGTTTGAAGAGTGTTGAGACCCAGGCGGAGGACCAGCGCAAAGAACTGTACTCGACACAGATCAACCTCGCCACCGAGAGGCAGGCAGTGTAGGATCTCAAGACTGCCCTGCAAAAAGTCGAGGATGAGCTGAGGCGGGTCAAAGAGGAGGCCCAGCTGATCCGAGAGGCTACAGAGGTTGAGAAGAGTGCTGCTCGCCAGCTCGGGGCCGAGGAGACGGAGGCCAGGCTATCCGAGGAAATCCCCGAGGTGTGCAGGGATTACTGCAGTATTTCATGGGCTCATGCTCTCGATGCTGCAGGAGTTCCTGCGGATTCGGCACTAAGACTGCCCGAGAACATCTTCTATCCTCAGGAGATCCGAGAGAATCCTGATGACGCCCAAGTGGCTTCAGAGCAGGACCTGGCGGTGCCTGATGCTGTCCTCGTGCTTGATATGGCGAAGGATCCCGTCGCAGACTCTACCATCGAGGTTCCTCCTCCTCAGCCCGAGCAGAAAGAAGATCCTCCTGCTAAGGCTTAGCCTTTTAGGCTTTTGATCTTTGTACTCTTTCCCTTTTTTTTTTTTTTTTGAATGAGAGTCGTCCTATTTTTCCATTCTTTTGTAAGGACCTCTCTTTCTAATGTACTCGGAATATTAATATAAAATGTTCGTTTTGCTTACTATGGATGTATGTCAGTAGCGCTCTTCTTTAAACATTTGCAACGATGTAGATACGGGTAAACGGTAAAAATAAAATGGGTTTTTGGCGTTGCGCATTTGAGGGTCGCGATGGTGCCCGACTGCGCGCACGCCTTAAAATGATTTCCTTTAAGTAATAATCCCCCAATCTATCATAAGTAATAATTTCCCCTAAGACTGTGGTCCGAGGAGCCATGCAGGACTTAGGTTCTGTTTAAAACTATGAATAGTTGCCGTAAGTATTAATTTCCCCTAAGTCTGTGGTCCGAGGAGCCATGCAGGATTAGGTTCTGTTTAAAACTTATAAAAATTGTCATGAGTAATAATTTCCCCCAAGTCTGTGGTCCGAGGAGCCATGCAGGACTTAGGTTCTGTTTAAAACTATGAATAGTTGCCGTAAGTATTAATTTCCCCTAAGTCTGTGGTCCGAGGAGCCATGCAGGATTAGGTTCTGTTTAAAACTTATAAAAATTGTCATGAGTAATAATTTCCCCCAAGTCTGTGGTCCGAGGAGCCATACAGGACTTGGGTTCTGTTTAAAACTATGAATAGTCGCTGTAAGTATTAATTTCCCCTAAGTCTGTGGTCCGTGGAGCCATGCAGGATTAGGTTCTGTTTAGAACTTATAAAAATTGTCATGAGTAATAATTTCCCCCAAGTCTGTGGTTCGAGGAGCCATGCAGGACTTAGGTTCTGTTTAAAACTATGAATAGTTGCCGTAAGTATTAATTTCCCCTAAGTCTGTGGTCCGAGGAGCCATGCAGGATTAGGTTCTGTTTAAAACTTATAAAAATTGTCATGAGTAATAATTTCCCCCAAGTCTGTGGTCTGAGGAGCCATGCAGGACTTGGGTTCTATTTAAAACTATGAATAGTCGCCGTAAGTATTAATTTCCCCTAAGTCTGTGGTCTGTGGAGCCATGCAGGACTAGGTTCTGTTTAAAACTTATAAAAATTGTCATGAGCAATAATTTCCCCCAAGTCTGTGGTCCGAGGAGCCATGCAGGATCTGGGTTCTGTTTAAAACTATGAATAGTCGCCGTAAGTATTAATTTCCCCTAAGTCTGTGGTCCGTGGAGCCATGCAGGACTAGGTTCTGTTTAAAACTTATAAAAATTGTCATGAGTAATAATTTCCCCCAAGTCTGTGGTCCGAGGAGCCATGCA
Source organism: Quercus lobata (assembly GCF_001633185.2). Taxonomy (NCBI): domain Eukaryota; kingdom Viridiplantae; phylum Streptophyta; class Magnoliopsida; order Fagales; family Fagaceae; genus Quercus; species Quercus lobata. The sequence goes on along the minus strand of NC_044915.1, from coordinate 32,400,843 downwards.
GGACTTGGGTTCTGTTTAAAACTATGAATAGTTGCCGTAAGTATTAATTTCCCCTAAGTCTGTGGTCCGTGGAGCCATGCAGAACTAGGTTTTGTTTAAAACTTATAAAAATTGTCATGAGTAATAATTTCCCCCAAGTCTGTGGTCTGAGGAGTCATGCAGGACTTGGGTTCTGTTTAAAACTATGAATAGTCGCCGTAAGTATTAATTTCCCCTAAGTCTGTGGTCTGTGGAGCCATGCAGGACTAGGTTCTGTTTAAAACTTATAAAAATTGTCATGAGCAATAATTTCCCTCAAGTCTGTGGTCCGAGGAGCCATGCAGGACCTGAGTTCTGTTTAAAACTATGAATAGTCGCCGTAAGTATTAATTTCCCCTAAGTCTGTGGTCCGTGGAGCCATGCAGGACTAGGTTCTGTTTAAAACTTATAAAAATTGTCATGAGTAATAATTTCCCCCAAGTCTATGGTTCGAGGAGCCATGCAGGACTTGGGTTCTGTTTAAAACTATGAATAGTTGCCGTAAGTATTAATTTCCCCTAAGTCTGTGGTCCGTGGAGCCATGCAGGACTAGATTCTGTTTAAAACTTATAAAAATTGTCATGAGTAATAATTTCCCCCAAGTCTGTGGTCCGAGGAGCCATGCAGGACTTGGGTTCTGTTTAAAACTATGAATAGTTGTCAGCAGACCAGCAAGCAGCGGATAGTCATGAAAGAAAACGTATGCTAAGCCATTCTCATTAATAACAATATCTTCTGAGGTTATTTACATTCCATGGTCGAGGTACAGCTTTTTCGTCCAAATCTTCTAGGTAATAGGCGCCTATTCCGGCCACGGATGTGACACGGTACGGTCCCTCCCAATTGGGCCCCAACTTGCCCCAAGAGAGGTTCTTTGTGCTGCCCAGAATCTTCCTCATCACGAGGTCACCTGGACTCAGAGGCCGCAGTTTGACGTTAGCATCATACCCTTGTCTCAGCTTTTGGTGATAATAGGCCATATGAATCATTGCTTTTTCTCTTCTTTCCTCGGCTAGGTCCAGACTCCTTTCCAATAACTCGTCGTTACCGTTTGGGGTAAACGATCTAGACCTTAGTGTAGGAAAGTTGTTTTCGATTGGGAGCACGACCTCAGCCCCATAAGTCATCGAGAAGGGGATCTCACCGGTCGATTGTCGTGGCGTCGTCCGATAAGTCCATAAGACGTGGGGGAGCTCTTCTACCCATCTCCCCTTTGCCTCGTCCAGTCTTTTCTTCAGTCCGTTCACTATGATCTTGTTCACGGCTTCAACCTGCCCATTTCCTTGAGGGTAGGCGGGGGTGGAGTATCGGTTAATGATTCCAAACTCGCGGCAATACTCCCTAAAGTTCTTACTGTCGAACTACAGACCATTGTCGGAAATGAGTGTACGCGGAGTCCCGAAGCGGGTGATGATGTTCTTCCAGATGAATTTTTGGGCGTCCACGTCCCTAATGTTGGCCAAGGGTTTAGCTTCCACTCATTTAGTGAAGTAATCAGTTCCGACTATTATTTATCGCTTGTTCCCCGTAGCTTTGGGGAAGGGTCCAACTATATCAAGGCCCCATTGTGCGAACGGCCATGGGCTAGAGAGGGGGTTGAGAACCCCTCCGGGTTGGTGAATATTTGGGGTGAATCTTTGGCACTGGTCGCACTTCTTAGCGTATTCTTGGGCCTCTCTTTGCATGTTCGGCCACCAATACCCTTGGATAAGTGCCCTGTGCGCCAACGACTTTCCTCTGGTATGACTTCCACAAATCCCCTCGTGTAACTCTTCAAGTAGAGATTCAGATTCTTCTGGATGCACGCAAAGTAGGTACGGTCCAGAGTAAGAGCGCCGATATAGTTTGTGGTCCTCTGATAGCCAGAACCGAGGAGCATTCCTACGTATCTTCTTGGCTTCCAATTTTTCCTCCGGCAGGATGTCGTTTTGGAGGAAGTTCTTTATGGGGTCCATCCAGCTGTGACTCTTTCTGATCTGATGGACTCTGGCTGGGCTTCTGCTAATGGGATTTCCCTGGGCTAGATCTTCAACCAGGATCATCCGCGGCAGATTATGTGCCAAGGACGTGGCGAGAGTGGCCAGCGAGTCTGCATGGGTGTTTACACTCCTGGAAATGTGTGTCAGATTGAAGGATTCAAAATTCGTCTGCAGCCGCTTGACTTGTCCCAGATACTCTTGCATCCTAGTATCTCGAGCTTCCAGCTCACCCATCACTTGTCCGACTACCAGTCTGGAGTCCGAGAATGCTTCTATTATTCTTCCGCCCAATCTTTGAACCATCGTCATCCCTTGGAGTAAGGCTTCGTATTCGGCTTCATTGTTTGTAGCCGAGAATCCGAGCCTCAGTGATTTTTCAATGGCAGCACCGTCTGGGGATATTAAAACTATCCCAACTCCTGACCCTCTCTGGTTAGCTGCGCCATCCACGTAGACCTTCCAGTGCATGGCCCTCCCTGTTGAAATCGCACCAACCGATTTTCCATCCATGTCTTTCTCCTCAGTTATTGTTTCTACAGAGGGCTCAGCAAACTCTGCCATCAAGTCTGCGAGGACCTGTCATTTGATGGAGGATCTGGGCATATATTTAATATCAAAGGCCCCCAAAAGCGCACTCCATATGGCGATCCTTCCGGTGTAGTCAGCGCTTCGCAGCATTGCTCGAAGGGGAAGCTGAGTTAGAACGATGACCGTATGCGCCTGAAAGTAGTGAGGAAGCTTCCGGGTTGCATGCACTATCGCCAGAATTGCATTTTCCAAAGGTAGGTACCGCACCTCGGCCTCATGTAATGATTTGCTCACATAGTAAACCGGTCGCTGCACCTCATTATCATCCCGTATCAGTACCAAGCTTACAGTATGGGGAGCTACAACGACTTATGCAAATAGCACCTCATCTGCCTCAGGGCTGGACATGATGGGTGGTCGGGACAGGTAGTCCTTAAGCTGCTGGAAAGCCTGAGCGCAATCCTCCGACCATTCGAACCCTTTCCATTTGTTTATCAGGAGGTAAAAAGGCCGACATCGATCCGCCGATCGTGATATAAACCGGTTTAATGCCGCAATCATGCCAGTGAGCTTCTGCACTTCCTTCGGATTTCGAGGAGCCTGTAGGCTGTTAATGGCTTTGATTTGGTCGGGACTTACTTCTATTCCCCTATGGGTGACCATGTACCCTAGGAATTTCCCAGACCCGACCCTGAATGAACATTTGGAAGCGTTCAGCCGCAGCCGGTGCTCCCTTAAGATAGCGAAGATTATTCCGAGGTCTTTCACGTGCTCGGACACCCTTCTACTCTTCACAACCATATTGTCTATATAAACTTCAATGATCTTGCCCAGTTGTGGCTCGAACATCCGAGTCATCATCCTTTGGTAAGTTGAGCCTGCGTTCTTTAGCCCAAATGGCATCATCTTATAATGATAGTTTCCGATGGGCGTCATGAAAGCCGTTTTCTCTTGGTCATCTAGCGCAAGGGGTATCTGATGATAGCCCTGGAAGGCGTCCAGGAAGCTCATTCGAGGGTGTCCTACTATTGCGTCCACCAGTCGGTCGATTCGGGGTAGGGGGAATGGGTCCTTCGGGCACGCCTTGTTCAGGTCCGTGAAGTCCACGCAGACCCTCCACTTCCCTGTCTTCTTTCTTACCACCACCGTGTTCGCCAACCATTCGGGATAAAAGACCTCTTTAATAGCCCCTACCCTTTTTAATTTCGCCACTTCGTCTCTTACGGCACTGGCATGTTCCTTCGAAAGGCGTCGGGGTGGCTGCTTCTTCAGAGCGGAAGAGGGGTTGACGTTCAAGTGGTGACAAATAAGGCTAGGATCAACTCCCGGGGCGTCGTAGGCGTCCCATGCGAACACGTCTACATTTTCTCTGAGAAATCTGACCAGCTCCTCCTTTTCCTAAGAAGGTAATTCAGAGCCGACCTGAAAGAACTTTTCCGGGTCGTCGTTGACAGTGATCTTATCTAAACTTTCACACCCTATCTCCTCGGCCAGCCCATCGCCTTGCCTTGCCGAGGGGGTTGGTTGCTATAAGTTCTCTGGGGCCGAGGACTCGATTGGGGGCCGATGTAAAATGGCGGCCACCATACACTTTCTGGCCACGGCCTGATCTCCTCGGATCTCCTCTACTTGTCCTCTGGATGGGTATTTCACTTTTTGATGAAGTGTGGAGGTTACGGCCTCTAGGGCGTGGATCCATGGCCTGGCGACTATCGCGGTATAGGGTGAGTAAGCGTCGACGACGATAAAATTCACCTCCACCACCTCCGACCCTGTCTGTATGGGTAGTCGGATCTGCCCTTTTGGCGTAACAATTTTTCCTTCGAAGCTGAGAAGGGGGGAGTCATAAGCTGCCAAATCTTCTGGCTTCAAGTTCAGCCCCTTGTATAGGTCAGGGTACATTATCTCTACTGCACTTCCCGAATCCACCAACACCCTTTTCACGTCGAAGCCCCCAATCCTCAGCGTGACCACCAAGGTATCATCGTGAGGTTGAATAGTTTCTCTCTTATCCTCATCCGAGAATCCCAGTATCAAAGAGCTTCCCTTTTTTGACCTTTTGGGTTCCCTTTGCCTGCCCTCGGAGGGGAGCCGATCAACAGCCAATACTCTGGGGATGGGCGGCCCCGTTCTTCCTAGTGCAGCGAGGATGACATGTATCGTCCCGGTGGGGGATCTTAAGGACACGTCCTTTCAAGGCTCCTGTGTTGCATGGCCGGGGTGGCCACTCGATGGGTGCAGCAGGTGACGTAACTTTCCTTCTCGGACCAACTGATCTAGGTGATTCCATAGATTCCTGCAGTCCTCAGTAATATGCCCATGGTCCTGATGATAGTGGCAGTACAGGTTCTGGTTACGTTTGGAAGGGTCTCCAGCCATCTTTCCCGGCCACCTGAAATAGGGCTCATCTCTTACTTTCTCCAGTACCTGTTGTACTGGCTCTCTGAATACGGCATTCACTGTTTGCGGGTTGCTCTGCCCAGCCTGTCGCGAAAAATCTCTCCTCGGCTGACCAGGGTTGTGTCGTTCTGACCTGAAATCATTTGCTTTGGGGGGGATAACCTTCTCCTTTCCCCTCCCTTGCAGCTGATCTTCCTCCACCCTTTTGTATTTGTCGATCCTATCCCTCAACTGATCAACGTTGGCAACCGGTTTACTAGTGAGGGACTTCCTTAAGCCATGGTCGGTGGGGAGCCCGCTTTTGAATGTGCTGATAGTGACAGCATCATGGTTGTCATCCAGGTCGTTATACACTTCCCAGTATCTATCCGAATATGCTTTCAGAGTCTCTCCCTCGTACATGGATAAGGACAATAGCGAACCGAGGGGCCTGGGGACTCTGGTGTTGGTGATAAAGCGGGAGCAGAAATCCTGAGTGAGCTGCTTGTATGAGCTTACGGAACTTGTCTTCAGGCCGTTGAACCACCTCATCGCCATTGATCCCAAGCTGGACGGGAAGATTTTACACATAAGGGCTTCATTTTGCGAGTAGATCGCCATCTTTTGGTTAAATTGACACACATGCTCTACCGGGTCTGTTCGACCGTTATAGATGGCGAATACCGGTTGGTTGAACCGTCGAGGCAGCTTAGCCCCTTCAATTCTATACGTGAAGGAGGACCTTGAAACCTGGTCCAACGCATTCTTCATGGCATCGTTTCCCAAACCCTTGCTGGATGTGCTCTCATATTTCCGCACAGGGCGTGGTTCCTTTTCGTAGGAAAAGGTTTCACTTGAGGGGGTCCTTGATCTCCGTCGGTAACTCGCATCCTCCGCATTAGAGGACTCGTCTGAGTCTGAAGGAGATCGCTTTCGCTGTACCCGTCGTAGCTTCCTCTTCAGATCGTCTATCTCTCGCTGCATGGCCTGGTGACTATTTCGCCTCTAGGACACGTGACTACCTATCTGAGTGTGACTCTGACTTGTCCGGATAGTATGCACACTTCCCTCACGATTTCCCCTGTGGCCTGGGTTGACGGGGTTATTTTGCCTCTGGGACTCGGCGGGTTGTGTCTGTTGGGAGTTAGCCTGATGAGGATTCTCCTGGTGCGGACCTAGTTCTGCCATGCTCGACCGTTGTGCTAGCTGATGCCCTAATTCTTCCCACAGACGGTGCCAATTGTAGTTGCACGATTTTCCTGGCCCAAATTCTATTGATCAGGCCTTGGCCCAAAGCGCAACCCACAATAAATATTTGTAGAGGATGGGTCAAAGAACTTAGCCTCAGTGAGTCTGTTCGGTATGATACATGGACAATATTGTTGCAGAAAATAAAAACACAAGAATGAATCTCTCACGTATGATTCTATTTCTTCAATTCCTAATACAGTTTCTCCGTCCCCTTCTTTGAGGGACTCCACTACATTATATAGTTCTCCTTCTCTCATCTCAACCTTACACTTGTTGATCATCTAAGCATCTACTTGAGCACCTGTCCCATCAGCCGCCCTCATCACTCCCTTTGTGAGTTGCAGAGGCCAAGGTGGTACTGTTCAGGGGTCTTTTCCTCATTAATGCGGCCAAGAGGGTGGTTGGGGCGCAATTAATGTGGCGGTAGCTTTCCGTGAGATATTTTGGATTTTATTCATTTTATATGTTGGGAGGATGAACTGAATTGGCTGGGGAGAGTTCCTCGTCTGGGTTTCGTGATGTCCGAGGAGGAGTTACTCCTCGGACAGGTTTCCTTGCCGTTATTGGGATTGAGTAATGCTTCATATGTGGCTTCTCTTCGGACAGGACGCTCCTCGATCAGGCCTGAATTTGGAATAGCCCATTATTTTTGGGCCGGGCCCCACAATTATCTCAATAATGATATTTATTCTTATATTGATTGTTTAGATTTACTTTTAGAATTTAAAATTTAACATAAATATTATAAATAGATTAAAATAGTGTAATTAATATATTAAGTAATGTATTGCTTATAAAATATTAACTAACAATACTTTTATATTTGTGTTTGGAGGAAAAGAGTAAGCCAAAATTAGAATTGATAAATCCTATGTAAGCTTGACTATGTAACAAGAAAGATGAAGTGAATTAGTGATATTACTGTTTTTACCAATTAAAGAGAAAATCTTGGCGGAGGCAAGAAAAAAAAAACATAATTAGTAGTAATATTACATCTCAAAAAGCAAGAAAATATATTTTAAATGAAGCTATATTAAAATGTAAATATTGTTCAATTAATATTTAAAATAAAAGGTCCTACTAAAAATTGTCACCTTAGCTTCTAAAATGTATAGAGTTTATCATAGATTGGGCTGTATTATTGAGGTATTTGACAAAAACAATACCATTTAGAATTTAGAAGTTTTTTAAAAATTATTTTTATTTGAAATGCTCTATGCACATGAAAAATCGTCATACTAATGTGGATATATTTTGCATGAAAGACATTTAACAAGCCACTAATAAAGTTAATATTTCATGCTTTTAGTATTACATTGTAGTATTAATATTTTAAAAAATCAATTCAATTGAGGCTAAGATTGTTAAAAACACAAATATCAAATTGGTAGCTTTGCAATGAAGTGTTCAGATGGCCACTGTAGGGACACAATTTTAGTTGACCCGATCCTGAGTGGTCAAGTTTTGGCCCAAAAAGTCCCACACAATGAATTTTTGTAGAGTGTGGGCTAAAGAACTTGGTTCCAGTTGGCTTAAACGGTTCGTTGCATGGACTCAGGGGATATAGAAACAAGAATGAAGAAAGTGGATGTGAAGGGAGAAATTTTATTCATGGGCATACATTCGTACAGTGAAAATTTGCTCCTCTGTTCCTTCTCTCTCCTTTTTTTTCTTCGTTCCCCTCTCTTGGGGGACTCTTACATATTATATAGGCCATCTTTTATCATCTGGGCCTTACACTTGTTGATTATCCAAACCCCTACTTAAGCACCTGTCCCATCAGACACCCTTATCAGTTCTTTGTGAGTTGCAGTGGCCAAGGTAGCACTGTTCAGGGGTCTTCTCTTCATTAATGCGGGCAGGAGAATAGCTGTGGTGCATTTAATGTGGTGGTGGCAGCCTTTACTAGGATATTTTAGGTCTCCTTTCTTTTTAAGTGCTTGGAGGGAGGACTATAGTAGCTGGGACGCACCTTTGACCTGGATTTTGGAACGTCCGAGGAGGAATTACTCCTCGGACGTGTTCTCTTTGCTCCAGTGGGCCTGAGCAAGGATTCTGGGCCGCAACGTTTCCTCGGACAGAATGGTCCTCAGACGGGCCCAAGGCCCAGCCAACCTATTATTCTGAGCCGGTCCCCACAGCCACCTTTAAGATATTGGAAGAAACTAAGAAAATAATTACCCTGTAAATTATCTCTTAAGTCTCAAAATGGATTGAGAAGTTCCTAGAAAATACCGAAGTTTCTAGAAAATACCACAAGGAAACTTAGTTTTGTAAGTGTAAAATGTTTTGTTTGTGTATGCTCATGGTTGGATATGAGTAAATGTATCAAACCTTCAAGTTTTTGTACTATCATGAATGGTGTGACTTTTGAGAATTCAAGAAAGCCTTATGAAATTTATTTGTTTTCACGAGAGATATGAATTTTGGTTGAAAAATGAAATTGGTGATGCCTAGTATTTTAGAAAGAGAATATCCATTTATATACAATTAATTTTCGTTCAAGCCTTGTTGAAGATAGAAAGAAATTTGTGGTTAAACTTAGAAACTTAGAGCACTTGGAAGTGCAATTTGTTTGTCAAAGACTTAGAATGTGTTCTAATTTGTATCTCTAAGAGAATCTCAACAACATTTAATAAAGCTGCTCAATAATTAATTATTTATTTTTACTTCTATCTTAAAAAGAGAGAAACATTCCTGCATATTTTCGAGATCTAATGACTTAAAAAAAATAAAAAATAAAATGAAAAAGGAAAAGGAACAGAGAAGAGATTAAAAAATTCAACAAGGTAGCTAAAATTATGAATGGGTCAAGCTCAATGCCACATGGCAAGTTATCCATTTGCATGTGCGAAATCTATAATCTATATCTATATATATATATATATATATATATATATAGGGACACGATTCTTTTGCGGCCCAATAATGATGTTGGGCTCGTAAATGAAAGATCCCTCACAATATGATTTGTAGAGAGTGCGCTTGAAAAGCTTGCCTTTGGTCACGGGGCGATGTTCCGGTCTTGATTTTAGAGGAATTCCTGTAGAAAAAGGAGTTGAGTTTGAACATTTATGCCCTACAGCGTCGCATCCTATGGGGTTGGGCTCCTCGGACTTGATCCGAGGATTATTAAGGTTTTACCCCGGTTATCCAACGGTGAGTTTTTCCTATGATGTGCATGTGTTGTTAAGGTGTTTTCACCCATGGAGTCTTTCTTTCTGGAGGTAGGATCAGAGCCCCTCTCTAGGTTCACTTACTTTTTCTTTTATACTAGCCTGCACTTGCTGTCCTTCGTCCACGTGTAGGGTCAACCTTTACAAGACTGATATTTGTCCCATCAGTCTAATCCCAGAATTGTTGGGGATGGTTGATAAAGCTGAAGAATACGGCTCTGTTAGGTGCAGAGTCTTATCTGGGAAGGGTAGTAAGGATAACTTTCTCAAGATATTTTAGATCTCCTTACAAATTTGTTCCTTTACCTCTTTTTTACCCCTCTCCTCAATGGAGCTTTGGGTCTGCCGAGGACTAAACTGTCCTCGGCTGCATCTCCGGGCCATTTTTTGCCTTATATTTTTGAGCTTGGACCATAACCTTTTTCGGCTTGGGCCTTTGGACTCCCCATGAGCAAGTGGGCTTGGCCCATAAATTATTGGGCCCCACAATAGCCCCTCAAAACCCTGCTGTCCAACATCTTGGTTGGAGTGGGGGGTTTTGGTAATACCGAGCCTTTATTGTGACTCACTTAATTCAGCCTTTGACTGACGCTGGCGACTCTTCACCTGCTCAGGAAGTGTACCGGTCTACAAGATGCTCCTCTTAATTTCTTCATGATGCGCCTATGCCGTTTGGTTATCCGAAGCGCGTCTTTAATATCTTCCCTTTACGAGACCTCCCAGATTTAACGGTTATCGATGGCGTGGGGGAACGAAACGGGTGTATTCTTGTTTGCAGATTTCCTTGGGGATCTGAACACATTAAGTACTCTCCCCTTCGTCCCCTATATAAAGAGGAGAAACAAGAGTTGTTTCTCCCACAGATGAATCCCTTTAATCCGCCCAAAATTTGAAACCCTTAGATTTCTTCCGGAGTTTACTTTTACTCTCCGGTTATACCTTAACCTGAAATACACTCACCAAAGTAGTAAGCAATGAAAAAACCATTCCCCTCCCAGAAACATCATGTCCTAACGAAACTCGAAATGGCTCGGTCAGGGCAAGGATGGCGGAGACTCAAGACTTGTCTCGCCTTCCTTTCAGCCAAAATCCGAAGCAGGGGCTCATCACGTCAAACTTTCGGCGTGACTGAGTCGAAAACTCCCATCATCATAACCAACCGCTCTCTTACGAGCATACCTAATATGGCCCCAGTGTGTTAGGAGTCAGGAACGAGGCAGGGACTAAGTGCCTCTGCTTCTTCCTCTCTTCGTTCACTGGTGCCCCCCTTTGCCTCCCTTTCTTAGTCTTCCCAGCACCAGATCCATCCTGGTGCTTTCACTTCTCCCTCTTTTGCTCCTTTCTCTTTCTTTTCATCTCTTCCCTCTTCTTCTCCTCCTTCTTTTACTCATGTCCTCCATCTTCCTCATTCATCCCCTCCATCTTCTTCATTCATCTCCTCCATCCTCTTCTTCCTTCTCCTTCATCTTCTTCTTCCTTCTCCTTCATCTTTTTCCAAAGAAGGTTCTTACCTTAATATGAGTAATACTGATGCAGAGATTGGAGAGACTTTGAAGACGAGTTTAAAAGACACCTGACTGTTCACTTATCTGTACTGCGGATGTTACCGTTGCTTCGGCAGTTCACCTTTTGTATAGGCTTGTTTGAGCCCCTCTTTGTACGTTGTAATAATTTTTCATATTAATAAAAATTGTTGTTATTTTATTTCGCATGTTCTGTCTCTATGTTTTTATAAATTTGCAAGCGTTGCTCGGCACAATAATATAGCATTTGAATCAATGACGACTAAGGCCAAAATACTTGCTAATAAAAAGATGTCACCATAACTTTAATAAAATTGTTTGTCATAGCAATGCGCACCTGTGAATAACGATACTTGCCCGAAACAATGCCGAGATTAGAACTGGATGCTTTATGCGGTGTAGGAAGTAATCATTCGAAGACATATCACCCGCAAAAATGAACAGCCCCCTTAGGCTACCGAATAGTGGAGTGTCTCGCCCTCATCCTAGCACTCTTATTGGCCTTAACATTTTACAGTATTTGAGCCGAGGACTTTCCCATCCGGGTAGTTGGTTTCCCCATAGGCTTGAGTCCGAGGACCATGCAAGGCCTTGGTTATGTCCAAAACAACTTTTTTTTTTTTTTGGAGTATTTGGTTTCCCCATAGGCTTGAGTCCGAGGACCATGCGAGGCCTTGGTTCTGTCCAAAACTTTATTGAGTACTTGGTTTCCCCATAGGCTTGAGTCCGAGGACCATGCAAGGCCTTGGTTCTGTCCAAAACTTCTTTTTTTTTTTTTTTTTTTTGGAGTACTTGGTTTCCTCATAGGCTTGAGTCCGAGAACCATGCGAGGCCTTGGTTCTGTCCAAAACTTTATTGAGTACTTGATTTCCCCATAGGCTTGAGTCCGAGGACCATGCAAGGCCTTGGTTCTGTCCAAAACTTTTTTTTTTTTTTGGTATAGGCTTGAGTCCGAGGACCATAGTTCAATTTCTCCCTTTCCTCAGGTATTTCACAAGGTGCCGAGCAAGAGGTTGTCCTCGGCAACGGCTATCCCTCGGCGTGGGCCGTGGTCCCTGGGCCCCCATGCAGAACGGGCCTGGGTCGCGAATTTACTAGGCCCACAGATTAAGAGGTATTTCCGTAGTCTTTGGTCACGCGGTACTTTTTGGCGTCCCAGTGTTCGAGGTGTGCCTTCACGAGACTCCTTTAATCTCATGGTTGCAGATGGCGTTGGAAATCGAGCCGGGGACATTTTATCTGTAGCGTTCCTTAGGACGCTGCGTGAATTAAATGCCACCACCTTATCTTTTTAAATAAATAGGAGAGAAAGTTGCTTTACCTACGCACAAGTCCTTTAGTTTCCTCTCTTAGTATATCATGTTTGAGGCGAGGGTTGGGGAAAAGGAACTCTCTCCACCACAGAGGCGCCTGTCCTCCTGAGACTCAAAATAGTGATGTACGGGCAAAGGAGGCATAAATTCAAGGGAATATTCCGTTTCGACAGAGGGAAAAGGGTGTTTCTCCCTCTTTTAGTCAAAATCCGAAGCAGGTTCTGTTCATGCCAGAATTTTGGTGTGTCAGAAGAAAGATTCTCCGCCATCAGCGCCTCTGCCTTGTTGCAGGCAAATTTTTGGTGAAGGCTCCTCAACTTCCGGCTCCCTGCATCTTTCCTTCAGCGGTGTGAGGCTCAAGTCGGGTTTCATGCACCTTTTCTTCAGCTACGCCAGCCTGAAGCTGGGCTCTCTCTGCACCCTTTCTTCGACGGTGCAGGCCCCAAGCTGAGTTCTTTTGCTGCCTGAGCTATGGGCATGCAAAAGCATTGAGGAAGAACCAGGTCTCGAAGCAGTAGCCAACCCCTCCTCTGTGCTACCTCCTCGGCTTTATCTTATTCTCTTGTATCTTTCCTTTTCAATTATGTAGTGAGCTTTGACGTAAGCTGATTCCAGCTTTTCATTGTACGCTGTACTATGTCTTTGTTTCAGTAAAAAGGGAAATTTATTTACTTGTTTTGAATACTATTCTTTTTGCAACACTATTTTGTGAAAGGGTGTGCTCCATGTGTGTGTTTCTTCAATGATACCTAGAGCGGGAAACCTTGAAACGTAATTCAACTAATTCTGATTTACCAACACTACCAGGCATTATGATGATAATTCATAGTAAGTTAAACTTAGGAAACTAACCGAGGTAACAATTGAATATTCTGTGATAAGTGCGAGAATGCCGTCCGAGAATGATAATCTCTAAATAATCCATCCGAGGGGTTGACTGAGCAGTAGAGAACTCAGATTGTTTTTCAGGCGACATATTGTTCTATATCGCATCGATCCCTTTGGTGCTGCAGATCCGAAAGCAGACTTGAGAATCCTCGCAATTTAGGAACTAACCCAATTGTTAGTGGAGAGTTTTCCTCGGATAAATCCCAAAGTCCATGTAATGTAGTTTTTCCCTTACAAGTAGTTGGTTTCCCCAAAGGCTTGGGCCCGAGGACCATGCAAGGCCTTAGTTTCTGTCCAAAACTTTTTGGAGTACTTGGTTTCCCCATAGGCTTGAGTCCGAGGACCATGCAAGGCCTTGGTTCTGTCCAAAACTTATGAGATTTCTTTTTCGTACTTGGTTTCCCCATAGGCTTGAGTCTGAGGACCATGCAAGGCCTTGGTTCTCCAAAACTTACGAGATTTCTTTTTGTACTTGGTTTCCCCAAACTGCAAGGCCTTGGTCCAAAACTTTTTCTTTTTTGTACTTGGGCTTTTGCATTGGTTCCTGTCCAAAACTTTTTGGAGTACTTGGTTTCCCCATAGGCTTGAGTCCGAGGACCATGCAAGGCCTTGGTTCTGTCCAAAACTTGCGATTTTTTCTTTTTTGTACTTGGTTTCCCCATAGGCTTGAGTCCGAGGACCATGCAAGGCCTTGGTTCTGTCCAAAACTTATGAGATTTCTTTTTTGTACTTGGTTTCCCCATAGGCTTGAGTCCGAGGACCATGCAAGGCCTTGGTTCTGTCCAAAACTTACGAGATTTCTTTTTTGTACTTGGTTTCCCCATAGGCTTGAGTCCGAGGACCATGCAAGGCCTTGTTTGTCCAAAACTTACCTTTTTGTACTTGGAGGACCATGCAAGGCCTTGGTTCCTATCCAAAACTTTTTGGAGTACTTGGTTTCCCCATAGGCTTGAGTCCGAGGACCATGCAAGGCCTTGGTTCTGTCCAAAACTTGCGATTTTTTCTTCTTTGTACTTGGTTTCCCCATAGACTTGAGTCCGAGGACCATGCAAGGCCTTGGTTCTGTCCAAAACTTACGAGATTTCTTTTTTGTACTTGGTTTCCCCATAGGCTTGAGTCCGAGGACCATGCAAGGCCTTGGTTCTGTCCAAAACTTACGAGATTTCTTTTTTGTACTTGGTTTCCCCATAGGCTTGAGTCCGAGGACCATGCAAGGCCTTGGTTCTGTCCAAAACTTATGAGATTTCTTTTTTGTACTTGGTTTCCCCATAGGCTTGAGTCCGAGGACCATGCAAGGCCTTGGTTCTGTCCAAAACTTATGAGATTTCTTTTTTGTACTTGGTTTCCCCATAGGCTTGAGTCCGAGGACCATGCAAGGCCTTGGTTCTGTCCAAAACTTATGATTTTTTCTTTTTACTTGGTTCATTTTTCGACCATAAGCCCCTATACCAGGGCGGGGAAAGTTGGCTTGAGGCCGGAAGCCCCTAGAGATGCCCGCGCCCTTGGCACTGCAAGGCGTAGCCCCTAACAGAAGTTTATGCCGGAGCAACAACTGTGTGTCGCCGGAGACGGAGGAAACCCCAAGAATTTCTGCTTGCTAGAGAGTTGACTCCACCACTACCTGCGCCAACGCGCAAGCTTTCCCACAGACGGCGCCAATTGTAAGGACACGATTCTTTTGCGGCCCAATAATGATGTTGGGCTCGCAAATGAAAGATCCCTCACAATATGATTTGTAGAGAGTGGGCTTGAAAAGCTTGCCTTTGGTCACGGGGCGATGTTCCGGTCTTGATTTTAGAGGAATTCCTGTAGAAAAAAGAGTTGAGTTTGAACATTTAAGCCCTACAGCGTCGCATCCTATGGGGTTGGGCTCCTCAGACTTGATCCGAGGATTATTAAGGTCTTACCCCGGTTATCCAACGGTGGGTTTTTCCTATGATGTGCATGTATTGTTAAGGTGTTTTCACCCATGGAGTCTTTCTTTCTGGAGGTAGGATCAGAGCCCCTTTCCAGGTTCACTTACTTTTTCTTTTATACTAGCCTGCGTTTGCTGTCCTTCGTCCACGTGTAGGGTCAACCTTTACAAGACTGATATTTGTCCCATCAGTCTAATCTCAGAATTGTTGGGGATGGTTGATAAAGCTGAAGAATACGGCTCTGTTAGGTGCAGAGTCTTATCTGGGAAGGGTAGTAAGGATAACTTTCCCAAGATATTTTAGATCTCCTTACAAATTTGTTCCTTTACCTCTTTTTTACCCTCTCCTCAATGGAGCTTTGGGTCTGCCGAGGACTAAACTGTCCTCGGCTGCATCTCCGGGCCATTTTTTGTCTTATATTTTTGAGCTCGGGCCATAACCTTTTTCGGCTTGGGCCTTTGGACTCCCCATGAGCAAGTGGGCCTGGCCCATAAATTATTGGGCCCCACAATATATATAAAACCGAAGTTTCTGCTGGTACTAAAATTTTCCACGTCAGCACAACACAATATTTAAAAAATAAAAAATAAAATTAAAAACACTATTTTTTTCTCCAAAACCTGATACTTATCTTCTTTTTTTTCTTTTTCTTTTTTTGGATAAAATTAGATATTTTAAGCTGAATTTAATCTAAAGATGATTTTTTTTTTTTTAAAAAAAATCTGCAATAAAAGGATAAGTATACCATTTCATGAATTTCTCCTATTTTTGGTGGAGAAGATCCGCCGCCGACCACCGAAGTAGTCGGGTCGGCCGGTGTCAGATTGGTTCCAGTCGGGTTCTCCGAGTGGGTCGGGTCACCAGATGGTTTTGGACAACTCTAACGATGGGTTTGAATCTATAAAATTTATTAATTAAAAGTGTTCCAAAGTTTTTATTAATTAAAAGTGTTCCAAAGTTACTTCATTTCATTATGGTCAGTATATAACATAGTTGAATTCCCATGCCTCACATATCGTAAACAAAAACAAAACAAAAAACAAAAATAAGAAAAAGAAATAAAAAATGTGGGCACTAAGAGACTATTCATGAATGGTTGATGTTGGATTCTCCCCGTTCTATTGACTAACCAATATTATTGATATCCTTCCACATTTAATTTACTTGTGGCAGAGGTATTAATTGAATTACAAAACTCTTGATTATAAAATGATTTTATCTCCGGAACATTAAGTGCATTTATACTTTTTTACATACATGTTCCACCCTTTTTATTTAAAGCACTTCATTATTTACATTGGAGTCCGTGTAAAGTTTTGTGGTACCAATTGGTCAATGTAATGTCAAATAGAAATCTTGGAATGCATAGAAGGATCGAATAATTTGATTATATAGAAAGAAGTGATTAATCTGTAATATAGATAAATGATCACATGCAATAGGATGAGCAATATATAGTTTCTTTTAGGACACACAGATGGTGGGTTTATTGAGCCTCTTTTGGAGTGGTAATTTAGGTTAGGTAATGTGTTTGAACTTGTTGAGAGTGTAATTGTGTGTTTAACTATTAGTTTGTTAAAAAAAAATGTTGGGTTCATAAACAACCTATTATAAATCTAGAGATCTTAAGTTCTATTTATTCAGTTTACGCAACTTGATGGGTTTTTTAAGATTAAATCCAAAAAAGTTAAAAAAAAAAAAAAATCATACATAACCGAGGATGGATTGAGTTACTTGTAGCAATTGGACCATGCAAATTCACCTCATCTTCTCACAATATTTTTAAAATTTTTGTTGTTTACTTGTTTACTTTAAGCCCTGTCTTAAATATAGCAGCCCGGGCCCAGGCCCAGACCCACAAGTTTGCAAGCCACGCATCCCTCAAACCCCAAAGAAAAACCCCACCTCCATTGTCCATACCTCTTGTCGCTTCTTCATCTTCTACACAGTCACATTTGACACCTTCTTCCTTCTTATACAGTTCGACAGGTAAAACCCTTAATAAATCCATTTCTGGGTTCTTTTCCTTTTGCTCTGAATTGGGTTTGTTTCTCCGATTTGACTTTTTGTTTTGTTTTGTTTTGTTTTGTTGGCTGCTTGTATTTCACGAAATCAAACTATATACAAATGGCTATATCTCTAAAAAGTTGTAAACTTTTGTTGCTGTTGTAGTTTGTAGTTGTTGTGACTATTGGCGTTTTGAAATATGGAGGAGATGAACACTGAGAATAACTGGAGAGAAGAGCAGAATTTCACATTGGTGGTAAGGAAGCCCTGTTTTGGCCTCCCCACAGCATGCCCTTCCTGCCTCCCTCTTTACTTGTATCTCAAATTTGCTCAACTCCCATTCCATTTGGATTTCTGCTCTATCTACCCTGACTCTGGTAATTCCTCTCTCTCGCTTCATGTTTCTATTGTTATACTTGTGTGAGTTTTGGTGATTAGAGATTCTGGGTGTTGGCTTGGTTGCTTTTTTGTGTTTGAGGCTCACAACTGCTATGTGTTGTTATTTTGCAATTTTTGTTGTTTATTTAAAGTATTTAAGTAATAATTCACTGTGTGTATTCTGGGTTCTGTGAATTTGCTGTGTGTATGCCTTATAGACTCTTTCTCTTACCATTCTTTACTTTTCGATCTTCATCAGTGTTTTAAAAGGTGAAAGCATAAGGTGAGGTGCTTTAGGTTGATCTGGAAGTTGCGAATCACATTGTTCGTATTCAAATTGCATGTTTGAATAAGAAAGAGCATTCCTGATTACCCTTTTTTTGCATGTACTATTGGTCTATGTCTTAGGGAATCTTAGATACAGTTAGAGCTTAATTTTCCTCTTATTTACTGTACATCCATGCTCATTTATGCCTTTTGTGTATGTCTTTGTGTTGGTAGAAACGGTATAGTATAACTGTATATGTGTATGATCTACATGGTGTAGATGTATTCTGGTACTTAAGAAAGAAAACCATTATGCTTGTACTTATATTTAAGTAAATAAGCATACTAATTGTGGTGTTGTTTGTTGTGCTCTTTGTTAGATCAAATTCCATATATTGAGTCTGGTGATTATGTGGCCTATAATAATGAGAATGGTGGGGTTATTGAAAGTCTGAAGAAAGATGGTATTGCTGATTTGGACGCTGAGTTCAAGTCAGTTCCAGAATGGATATCAACAAAAGCAATGGTTAGCTCCTGGCTAGGAGATGCAATCATGTATGAACTCTGGGTGGGGTCTGATGGTAGTTCTGCTAAGAAGATCTATTATCCTGATCTTCCATGGCCAATAGGAAAGGTTCTGTTCTGGAAGCAATCTCAGACTGTAATGCTGCAACTTGGAATAACTAAAGACAATGCCGAGCAAAAGGAGGAAGAGGTACCCTTTTCTCCTTGATCTTCCTTGTTTTTGCTTTGATATGTTCAGACTCTTTCTCTCTCTCTCAAATACGCAAGCACACAAATGTTTTAGGAAATTGTATATACACTACTTACCATTTGTTCTTCACTGGTTTTAACAATTATTCTAGGTTTTAAATTATATTTTATTGGAGACAGATTTACAATAGAGCAAAAATTGCATATGAAGCTCTGTCAAATAGGTTAGGGGAAGAGGACTTTCTATTTGAGAACAGGTGACTCTTCTGGCTATCCTGTCTTGGATATTTTATTTCCTTAAACAACTAATTTTTGGAACTTTCTGAGATTTTTTTCCTCACTTTAAGTGAACTTAACATGCTGATGTCAATAACTGCATGCGTTATTCCTTTCATGTAGGCCATCAAGTGTGGACGCAATATTTCTTGCGCATGTGCTTTTAATTCTTCAAGCATTACCTGTGAGTGATCCTACAGATTGTAACATGGTCATGATCTTGTGAAAGCTGATTGTGGTTATTTTTGTGATTAATAAAGTATATTGATTTTAATTAGTTTTGACTTTGAAGTTTATATTTGTTGAACTTAGCAAGTCTTGATTTCTGTGTTGCTCTTGTATACTCCCCTCAAAACTAGATTCCCCCCTCGCTCTCTTGGCCAAAAAATTATGACGTTTTCCCTCCCCCAAAATAAAATCAACCGTCATCTGAAGGAAAAAAAAAAAAAAAGATTTGGCGAGCGTCGCTGCTGTCAGAAGGCTTAACACCCCGCCCCCACCGCCGCCCCCAACCAACAGCTTCTGATTTGAGTTTTCCACTATCTGAAATCAACTGTCAATGTGAAATTTTTATTAGCCAATGAGATCTAGCTCAAATGACATCTCCCCTCATTAGTGCATCTCGTGAGAAAAATTTATTTTCAATTTTCCTTTTTTAGTTGTTGGATGAGAAATTAATGTCGGAAGTTATTTTGGCACTTGTGTTTTTCTGATGCTTTACGTATTGTAGTAACCATGTGTCAATTGGAGGTTGATCTTGCATGTTGGTAAAAAATGTCTGAGCTTGGTCATCATTAGATTTTGCTTTGTACTAAATATATTTTTAAGTCTTAGTATTATCGGTAGTGACGTTAAGCATGCTTCCTGCAATACTATCAGGAAACATCAGTGCTGAGGAACGCACTCTTGGAACATGGTAATCTTGTAAAGTATGCTGAAAAACATAAGATGGAGCAGATAGAGGCTGGTTCGTCATCTTCTTCTGTCCCACAGTTTCAGTCAGGCCCTTCATCATCAGCTCCAAGAAAGGGTCCTTCAAATTGGAGTAAGATCCTTCAAAATTCCAGACTTGTACTTTTTTCTCTAAAATCTTTATTTATTAATTTTGGTTGGGCAGTTTTAGTGCCTTTACCAATCCAGACTACTTTTTTCTTTTTTTGGTTGGTAACTAAAAATTTTATTGAGAATAAAAAGAGAATAAAAAAAGAGCAATCCAGAGTTGCAGATTACATTTTTAAAGTTCTAGTGAATCATGTTCGTATTAGATTTCAGATACTTAAATAAAGTGAAATCTGTAAATAAAAAAGCTTAATAGGGTATCAGTATCAACACAGTCTTGCTTGTGTCTTGTGGTTTCCCAGAATTTATTGCTGATATTGACAGGAAGATATAGTACATATCCCCCCCTCCTCCCCCTTCCCCACCCCCACCAAAAAAAAAAAATACAGGCAGATCTGATGTGAGTGATTTTTTATTTAAATGCTACATCATTCTTCATGATCTAGCCAAACCTTTATTTTTTTAAATTTGGATAATGGCTGCCTGGGTGCTACAATAAAAAAGGGTACAATGTAAACCTTGAGTGACACTTTGTTTAGTTGATTTGCTTTGTAAAAGGTTATGCCACTGTCCAGTTCAGGTCATTTTAGCCTGGACATTGTCACTTCCTTTCTGGGCTTGTATTCTTCAAATTCAATTTTCTCTAAATTGCCTCTCTAAAATAGTTAAATCACAAACTTCCCCCCCCCCAACCCCCAACGTCTCTTCTTTTTTTGATGAGTAAGCAAAAGAGGTTTTATTGAAAAAGAGAATCACATCATGTTCATGATGATGGACACAAAGTGCCTATAAAAATTATAAAAAATCTAAGAGAATTGAGAAACTCAAAAATAGGGATGTTACTGTCAGAGGCATCACCCACTAAACTCCAAACATGTTAATACTTCACACTCTACAAACGTAAGTGACATCACAATGAAGCAATAATTGATCCACTATTTTCCTGCTAACACTGACACAAACAGTACCATCCTACCAAAAGATAAGCCCTTCTTGATAAGGTTATCAATAGTTAGAATTTTACCCCAAGCTACTGTCCACAAAGAGAAAGACGCCCTCTTTGGAGCCTTGACACACCATATGCTCTGAAGAGGAAAAGGATTGCCAGTAGTGCCACAAATAGTCTTGTAGTACAAAAATCAAACTTTTTTTTAATAAGTAAGAACAAACATCAAACTTGCAACACCCCTTTAATCACCATTTCATTTTATCAGCCCCCTCCCACTAGGCACCTAAGAGTAGATATGATTTTAAAAAAAATTCACATATTGCAACTCCCAATCATGAAATTCCCTGTGAAATCATACATTTAAACTTCTAACCTCCCCATCCAACCCATAATTCAGCAAATCAAAGAGCTTACCTATTGGCCAAGCAGGCAAACAGATCAAGGTACAAATCCTTCAGAGGAAGGTGGGCCAAAACCTTACATGAACACCATCACCTAACTCAAAAGCCACATGTTGGAAAAAAGAGTCCCAACTTGTTCTAACACTACAAAGGCTACATCCATGTGATCATCTACCAGCTTTAGCACACCATCTGATGCCATAGATGTATATTTTCGTGCCCAAAATGCCATAGCCATTTCCCCTGCATAGCTTGGTTAAAGTTCCCAATCTTCTTAACCCCAAACCACTCACCTCAATAGGAGAGCACACCTTGTCCACGCCACCAAAGAGTATTTGAACTCCTCTGAGGTGTCCCATAAGAAATTCCTTTGAATCTTTTCCAACCTATATGTTACAGATTTTGGGGCAGTTAATAAGGAGAGGTAATAAGTAGGTAGGCTAGAAAGCGTACTCTTCAGCAATGTGAGCTTACCTCCCTTAGACAAATATAGTCTCTTACAACCAAATAATCTCCATTCCATCTTTTCCAAAATAGGATTCCTCACAGAGATAGCCTTGAAGGTGTCCCCAAAGGCATTCCCAAATAAGTCATTGACACACTGCCAATTCTACAACGTAAAATATCCTGCCAGTTCATTTTGACAGTAGTCACTTTCTTATGACCATTCCATAATAGCATTTTGTGTACTAGTAGAATCATAGACCTTCCTTCTGAGCAAACAAAGGAGTAGAATTTGGTCAAGACAAGGTTCTCCTTGTAGGTCTCTTTGGAATTGAAAGTTTCAGTTTATGCATTTGTTGTTTGTGTTCACGTCAGAAATAGAAACTTTATTGTGTATGCGAATGAACAGAGGCATGACTAATTGAAAATTTTTGCTGTTTTTCATTTTATGTGAGATATCAATATGGTTGAAATATTCTGACCTTAAATAAATTGTATTGCTATGTTTCACCACTAGCACACAAATAATTTATGCTTTGTCAGTTTTATACTTATAAAAAAAAAAAAAAAATTATGCTTTGTCAGTTTTATGCATTCCTATTATGTGGGATTCTTGTCTCTGCCTTATTGGTACCTTTGCTTATCATTTCTTTCTACATACAATTTGGATCAATCATAGGTTCAAAGCCCAAAAGCAAATCCAAGAGGGAAAAAACAAAGGAGGAGAAAACTTTTAGAAAAAGGGCCAAATATTTTGTGGTAGCACAGCTCGTTTCAGTTCTACTTTTTCTCACTTTCATGAATAGATCTGATGATGAAGTGGAGCTTGATGACGATGATGGCTATGGTTATGATGACTGAAAAGCATTCACTCATCTTCGTGCTGAGTTTTCAATACCAACTTTTTTCCTTTGATTAGTACCCAAGGTTAGCTAGTTGACGAGGATGACTTTTGCCCTTCTTGTAATTTTCAATGGAAATTTTGGAAAATAAGTGTCCATACAACTCAAAATTATGATTTATTTGAATAGATGAGCTGTATTTTTTTGCGGTTTCAAAAGAAATATTATATTGTTCATGACATTTGATTTTTTAAACGATGCTTACATTTTGTATTTTAATTAGCAATAATTTACTTGTACCTTTCCCAGAAAAATAATGGATCTGGATTTACATTTTTGTTAATTTGGATTGGTGAAGGGGATGTATAGCTCCTGAAATCCTCAGAAATCCTATGCAAGCAGATATCCTCTTCAGTTGCAAATGATAGAAGCACCTCATACCCATGCAATTCTTCTAAACCTACAAACCAGAATTATTTTATGTTGCCTTGATTTAATTATATTAACTATCAAATGCTTTACAGATTCCAGGAGGAAAAGGAAAAATAATGTTCACAACCTAGAGGTCTGCCAAATTTTGACCCAAATCCTTAAACCCGTCTGAACTTGAGCTTTATTCTTCAACATTTTTGCTGAAAAAAATTAATTTTGTATTTGTGAATTAGTAACTATATCCCATCTCTAGAGAAATCTCAATTGTTTTGAAATGAAAAAGGGTGCGCAGGAAAAAGAGGCCAATCTCAACATGCCGGGTTTTCTTCTCTCCAAATGTGAATAGAGATAGTAGGGAGTCGCACTGCGATGTCTTGGGTTTTGCATCAACCCCACATCTAGGTAAATATCTCGGGATTCCCATTAAACACCTAGGTTCTCCTTTGGATGTCAACTTCATTCTGGATAAAGTTAAGCAAAAATTGGCAGGGTGGAAGGCTAATCTGTTATCTCCAGCGGGTCGTACTGTTCTCATTCAAGCCTCGGCTTCAACAATCCCCGCCTATGTCATGCAATGTAATCTTCTCCCTAATAAAGTTCTGGAAGGCATTGACCAGGTCAGTCGGAATTTTTTATGGGGGTCGTTTGAATCAGCTAGGAAAATCCACTGGGTGGGGTGGAATAAGGTGACAAATCAAAAGAAAGTAGGTGGTCTTGGGTTGCAAAGTGCAAAAGGCAGAAACATTGCATTGCTAACTAAATTGAATTGGAGGTTTCATACCAAAAATGAAAGCCTTTGGGCTCGTGCGATTAAGGCAAAATACTGCTCTTCCCGGAGAATTAATTCTAGGAATCCAATCAGCCTTCCTTGCTCTCTAACCTGGAAAGGGATAAAAAAAGGCTAAGAATTTTTCCGGCAAGGTTCTAGGTGGGTGATTGGCAGAGAAAGCAATTTGAGTTTTTGGTTTGATAACTGGACCCATAAGGGACCTCTAAGACAGCTGATTCAAGGCCCTTTGCTTATAGGGGTGGCCAAGTGGAAAGTTAAGGACATTGCCTCCATGGAGGGATGAAGCTGGGATAGTATTCCATTTGATATTCCCCAAGACATAAAAATGGAGATTCAAGCAATTCCTTATGCGCTAGCTGCTAGCAGTAAGGATAGATTAATGTGGAAGGGCTCGTCGAGGGGTGACTTTATATGAAAAGTGCTTACAGTATGGCAGTGGGGGTGGACCAGTTACCAAAATTTAATGGAGGCTGGATTTGGAAGCTTCATGTACTCCCAAAGATTCAGTTCTTCCTGTGGAAATGTACCCATAATAGTATTGGAGTCAATGAATGTCTTGCTGCCAGGGGAATGAACATCAACTCGCTCTGTCTGCTTTGCCGTAAGGAGCTTGAGTCTATTATTCATGCTCTTTGGAATTGCGAGAAGGTAAAGATAGTTTGGAACGAATTGGGAGCAGTGGGGTTTGACAGGGATTTCTTCTCCTCAAATTTTGAAGATTGGATGGTGCTCAATGGGAAATCAGATACAGCTCACAATCAAAATTTTCCTCCGTGGAAAATAACTTTTCCCTTTGCCGTGTGGTTGATTTGGAAGAATAGGAACCAAGCTATGTTCAAGAGGTGACCACAGAATCCAAGGTTAGCAAAGAGTATCTCCAACTATGCTTTGGAGTTCTTCTTTTGTGCTGGCCCAACCAATGATATTCGGAATCGGGTGACAAACTTGGTTAAATGGGATAGACCGGAGTGTGGGTGGATGAAGTTAAATACTGACGGGTCGTCGTTGGGAAACTCGGGAATTACAGGTGGAGGAGGTGTTATTCGGGACTGGGCTGGAAAATGGGTTGCTCATTTTTCTAGGAAGATTGGTGTAGCGATGAGTTTATTGGTGGAGTTGTGGGCCATTCGGGATGGTTTGATGCTCTGTATCGAAGAAGATTGACCATGGTTGAGGTGGAGTTAGACGCTAAGGCTGTAGTGGATATGTTGGTTGATTCCCATTACTCAAATAACGCTATTGCCCCTCTGTTAGAGGACTGCAAGTACCTTATTTCGCATATACCTCAAGTTAGGATTAAACACTGTTACCGTGAGGCCAACAGGTGTGCGGATAGACTTGCTAGGAAAGGTGCCAACTAGTATTTAAATTGTGTTTTGTATGAAAATCCGCCTGTGGATTTATGTGAGGTTGTGGAGGCTGATCTCAATGGGACTAGTGTTGCCAGGCAGTGCCCTAGAAATTTTGTAATTCCTTAGTTCCTTTTTTTTTTTTTTTTTAAGTATCCGTTTGACCAAAAAAAAAAAAAAAAAAAAACAATATGTTGACAAGATGGGTTAAAAATCAAGTTTTGCCGTAATCTTAAAAGAAATTAGTTTGGTCATAGAAAATATAAGAAGAAGATGGAATCTAATGGTAGATTTATTAAAATTCATTTCCAATAAAAAGATATTGAGTATTGTATAATATTGTATGATGCATGATATGTCTTGTATGATGTACGGAATTAGAAGCAAAAAGATGAGTATTGTATGAATGAATCGGAGATGCTCATACATTATCATATGAAAAGAATAAGAAAGAATAAGGGATTAATAATAATGAAAAGAATAAGAAAGAATAAGGGATTAATTAGGGTAGGAAAAGAAGTCATGAATGCATTGTATGAAAAGAATAAGGGATTAATTAGGGTAAGAAAAGTCATGAATGCATTGTATGAAAAGAATAAGGGATTACTTATATATAAAATAAAAATAAAAATGAAAAGAATAAGGGATTAATTAGGGTAGGAAATGTCATGAATGGGTCAAGCGCAATACCATGTTGCAAGTTCTCAGTTAAAAAATTATAATAATTTTAAGATATACTTTTTCTTCACCACTGTAAAAATGACTTTTTGTGATTTGAATCTATAAAATTTATTAATTAAAACTTAAAAGTGTTCCAAAGTTACATCATTGTGGTTGGTTTATATAGTCAATTTGAACCTATGCCTCATAGGTTCTCCCCACACACACAACAACAACAACAAAATCTGAAACATAGAAGGCAAACACTGAAACAGTATTCATGAATTGGTTCATGTTGGATTCTTCCCATTCTCCATATACAAACCAACCAATATTATTAGTAGCCTTCCACATTTGAATTATGGAGTAATTTCATCTTTACTAATTTGCTTATATGATCTACTTTTTAAAAAAAAATTTATATAAGCGTAGAATAATCAAATTGGAGTCAACGTGACAAAATTAATTTGTGGTAGGCTGGTAGCAATTGGTCAGTGTAATGTCAAAAAGAAATTTAGGAATGCATTGAGAGATTGGTTTTTTTTTTTTTTTTTGGAGAAGAAGAAGGATTGGATAATTTAGTTACGTGGAAAGAAGTGATTAATGTGTGATGTGGATTATAATATAATCATGCAACTACGTAAACATTATGGACAAGGTTTTGCTCCAAACATGTTGAAACATTTTGACAAAAAAAACTACTTGATAGACAACTATTCCATGAAATAGAAGCAACTCGACAAAATTTCATAGACAGCAAAACTATTCGGAGATTACCCAAATGTGAGTTTTTCTTTTTATTCTTTCTGTTCCTTTAGTTTCTTGGTGAGACACTGCCCTTCCCCTATAAATTAAATGTTGCCTTTCATTTAGTTTCTTTATTGCTTTTGTTTTTTGTTGCTGTTCCTTTATTTTTCTTGATGAGTCTTTCTTGGTGTTTTCTTGTGTTGACAGAATTGTGGTAATCTTTAATTGTGATTGATAAAATAATAATAATAATAATAATAATAATAATAATAGTCCTAGTACTTGGTTGGAGTTTAAAATTCATAATTTAATGGGTGAAACACATTCTTGGAAGAGTCGATTTGATTTTGTTTTTGTTTTTGTTTTTTTGTTTTAATGTAAGAGAATTGGGAAACCGTACTTTTGTCCTCATTGTGAGCTGGGGTGCAAACATTTCAGCTTCCTCTTTGTAAGACTATTGCTAATTTTCATATCACAAAATTTTCCTCCTTTTAAGGATGGCAATTACCTGAATACAAAGAAAAAAACAAATTGACTTACTATATAGCCCCAAAGCAGGAAGGTTCATATTGGTTAGGCAAGTTAACAACCTCACTCATACATGGTCTTGAATCTGGCCTAGTGGTTATTAAAGCAGAGTGACCGCAAATTATTAAAAAAAATTCAAGAAAGAGGATAAAGAAATTAAATTATATACAAATTTGCATACAAATATTTTGTCATTATGATTTTTTTTTTTAATGATTGACTTAAGTATTTAATTCATACCTTTTTAATTTTTCAGGTTTGTTAATATGTATTTATCATGACTTACTAAGCCTCTTGTGGCTTTGGGTAGTTTTGGTCTAGAGCTTTTTCATCATTACATTGGATAGAAGTTTGAATATATGATTGCATATCTCATATGATATGCTATATGTTCTTTCTTCTTATCACGATTCATGCTTCTTTGAAAGATCAAGCTTCGACTATCTAATTACATAGATGTAAGTTAAATGGCAAAGCATTTTTGGCTTGTAATCTACACCACCTGGATAACATTTCCACTCTGTGAATTGTACATGGTTTAATATCACAAGCTTAATGTCAAGCATCAGTGTCAGAATAGATATCATATTGAAAACCCTATTTGATAATGTTGCACTGAATATTTGTTGCAGCACACCTTACTTTCTTTCACAGTAAAAGAACAATGGCAACTCAATCTGGTGGCTTGATTCAGGATCAGAATTTGAACTCCACTGTAGAGGTACTAGAAGCTCTGTCTAACCCTTTGTTCTGTACATGTTATTTTTTATAGTTGTTTTTATTGTAATTATTTTGTGTCTTATTATAGTTTCAATATTCAACTTTCATACTTATAGTTTCTAGAAAGAAAACTGCATCAGTGGGCAGTCAAAGAGCACTAGCTGACCTTTCAAATTCAGAAAAACCCTCAACATGCCTGGCATTGAAGAACCATTCCAACAAGTTGGTTGCTGTTGGTGGAGAGCATAATGTGTGTAAATTAACATCTCCTTCTGGAGGAAAGATCAAAGTCCTTATTGAGTTCCCAAACTCTGAGAAACCCTCTACACTTAAGGCATCAAAGAAGAACCATACAGACAAGTTGAGCATTGACAATAGAGAAATTGATGTCTCTAAGCCAATATCTTCTGTCCAAGGGGAGGTCAATGCTTTTGAACCCACTATAAGCCAGTCAACAAAGAGCCATCAGTTTATTGCTTAAGATAAAGTAAATGGTAGGAAAGCACTAACAAACATTTTAAATATAGAAACTCTATATCTACATCAGGCTTCAAAGACTAATCATTATTCCAAGGTCAGCTTTGTTGAAGATGAAAAATTCCTGCACAATCATAAAGGGTGCATCCAATTGAAAACAAGGGCAGCTGACATGGAATTCTTTGTGAGGATACTTGGATTGGATGATGGTAATAATCCTCATCCTTTTTAATGTTGTTCGTTTAAAGCCATGCCTAACAATCTTTTCTATGCTTGTATTTGATTACTAATTGTGCTCCCTTTTTTCAATGCAATTGTTGTTAGAGAGTGTGCTTTTAGATCAGCGCCAAGGAAAGGTGGGTTTGCATTTCTGTCCCTATTTTCCCACAATGTGTTCCTTTTTCAATTTCTTAAAGCTGGTATACATATGGATCACTTATTTTGTATTTTCAGGTTGCGAGTCCCCTTTGGAATTGGGTAACTGTGGAGATGGCTGAGCTGCCAAATGAAGTTCAAACTCCTTTTCAATGGACATCTGAGCTGCTGGATATTGATATTTCTTCACAGCAATGCGGGATGTTTATGTCTCCAAAAAACTTTTCATTGATGGACACACCTGCATTTTCCTCAGGTTTGAATTACCAATACTTGGCTGCAGGCTTGTAGTATTTTGACCAAATGTGATAGTTAAAGTTGTGTAATTCGTTTTCTCTTTCTCATTTTTAAAAAGAATGGCCGGTGATGTAATTATGATTTACGACTCCTTCGCTGATTGATTTCATTCATACTTTCTAGATTATGAACTCATGTTGCAGCTCATATCATAGGCTCATTGGCTAACTACTGAACTCTTTGAGCTTGCAACTAACTGCCATAGGTTTATCATGCTTGTTTATGTGTTCTGACCCACCTAAGGATTTTTAGCTTCTGTCTCAATGAAAGAACGTTGCTCATTTTGGTGGAAAAATATTTAATATTACGGAAATTCTTGCTGCAAATAAAGTAAATTAAATCTGAATTCTAGCTACCTAAAGTTAACAAGCTTTGTAAGTGAACAAGGGCAAGAAAGAATCTTGCATAGATATAGAATTATGTAAACGTGTTGTACTTAAAGGTTGATTTTGTGTATGTTGGAGTCCCTGATAATACGTCTCTTACCACATAATCTCCTAGGACTAGATCATAGTGTCTTCTTTCACAAGAATCTAGTGAAAAGCCCTCTATGATTGTTTCTTGTTAGAGTAACAGTGGGACATACTGAAGAATACAAGTAGTTGCTTGTAGAGAACAAAAAAATGGCAATTAACCCCAGGTTAGCACAATTAATTGGTGATCACGATTCACGCCTCATTAAGTGTGGAGGATTTCGAACCTCCCCTCTTCCCTTGGGACCAAGACTCATTTAAAAAAAAAAAAAAAAAAAAAAACTAGCAAGATAGAGAAGATAGTCAAAGTCTATTTTCAATCAATCCCAACTCCCAAGGGATTGGATTCACCAAGAAAATAGTTGAGTGTTCGAAAAACTTTGGGCGCACATTAACAGGGAAAAAAAATGCTTATATTAGATCTTGCCAAGATTTATGGTTGGAAAGTAATGGTAAGAAAACAAGTGTTACAACTAAGCCAAAACGAAGTGGTGTCCAGTCCATTAATAAAAGGAATAATATATAAGATAATAGTTAAATATAAGGCCTGTGGGTTTCAGTTAGCTTAGCTGGTAAAATCTCTGATGGTTATATAAGAGATTTGGGGTTCGATTCCCACCTACACCAAAAACTGATTGGTTAAGGCCTAATTGTAAAATTAGGTTAAAGGAGCTATCAAGATGGGTAGATCTAAGAAGGAATTTATTCAAAATCTATATGCGATTCCAAGAAACTTAAGAAAGACAAGTTTGGAACCACACACAACTTCTTTGAGGTTTACATACAGTAAAAACAAAAGCCTACTTTTTTATTTTATTTAAATAACACAACCACTGTGGATAAGGAACACTAATCACTAATCAGCCAGTAATCACAAGTTTATGTGGGAATTTTATTTCACAAAACTTGTACCAATATAAACGTATCATCTTGTGCCCCTGCCTAGTCAGTATGAAGAGTGCCTACATATTATATGAATTACTGAAGTTTGAAAGTATGAATTAATGGAAAACAAAAATAGGAAAAGTAACATTTTGTTCATGTATGATGAGGATACATATAATTGGTGATTATCTGGGGAGTGGGGTAATAGCAAAGAATTTGATAGGGAACACAATTTGATTTTGGAGGGTACATACACCACAATAATTTTGAGAGATTGGCAGCATTCATCGTTTTGAAAGTGTAGAACCATTTTAGTTCAATAACAATGTGATGCATAATTATATTTTCTCAATGGCAAAGCAAGTCACATCATTATATTTCCCTTTTTAACCTCTTTGCATGTGCAACATGCTATTTAGTATTCTTTTTCTTCATTTTTTTTTTTGAACTCTTTTTTCTTTCTCTCTCAATCCATTTGGCACGTCCTCGTTTTCTATGATGTGAAGGTAAATATATAATAAATCCACACATCAATGTCCCATTTATCATAAGGTCTATATTATGTAAGAGCAGTGGGCACCAACTCTTGTCCCATTGAAAATTGAAGATGTGGTCTATAAGGGGTAGTGGTTTTCACGACCAAAAAAGGGGCGGCTTAGTGCTTTGTTGAAAACCACCTTTTCAATTAAATATAGAAAGAAAGACACATGTAGAGGAAGTGTAAAGGAAGAACTTGGTTATTGAAAAATCTAGTAGTTCAAAGAGTTCATTGGATAGGATATATGCCCCACAGACAAACCATTTTGCGGACATAATAACACTACTTTGCCTCACACAAGTTACTAGCACTAACATCTCCTTTACCTCAAATTCTGTTTGGTATTCAATTTCACAATTGGCTGTAGCCACACTATTGCCTTTAACTATATACACTTGTCACAAACTGAAGATATTAAGAGAACCCCCCCCCCCCGGCCCATATGCAAAACACAATTAGGGAGAACTATTTAGTGTCTTTTTTGGATTCTCTTTCTAAAGTGGCTCAAAAGTTACAATTGTACAAGCACTAACTTATAGCTGATTTACCTCTAGTTGCGTTTGG
Source organism: Quercus lobata (assembly GCF_001633185.2). Taxonomy (NCBI): domain Eukaryota; kingdom Viridiplantae; phylum Streptophyta; class Magnoliopsida; order Fagales; family Fagaceae; genus Quercus; species Quercus lobata. The sequence goes on along the minus strand of NC_044915.1, from coordinate 32,369,700 downwards.
TATTGGAATTGGTAGCATTCACACTGCGGCGTGCACTAGCCTGTCACCATCTTGAAGTTGTTAAGACCTGGAAGACCCCATTTGCAAAATAACTTTGGAAAGAAATGAGTTAATGAGTAACTTTGTGGATTATTTCCACGCTGAAGGAATTTTTTCTGCTTAAGAGACCTAGAGCTACTCTAGCATTTGACCACTTGTGGGACATTTACGTTTTACTTTTTGCTCAATGCAAATTACACTTGATTATGAATAAAAAGTTAAAGAGAAAGAAAACTAGAAAAGGAAAAGCCACTCTCCCAGCAAGGCGAAAGATTCACTTAACCTGTTAACCAAGCCATAAAGAATATGCTTAAGAGTAGGACTGCTCATTATTGTTCATATAAAGTCAAGTTTATGAAAGGCAAAACACACGCACGCGCACACAGAGATTGTGAACAAATAGACAAGGCAAACCAGAAAACATTAGCATGACATGGACCTCACTCCTAATTCCAAGGATTGAGTGCGCAAATCACAAGAAAGTTACAGAATAATAAACTATAAGAATCATTCTACCTCTACAGTTTGGTCAACTATAACCATCTCTAACCATTACTTAGCAGATGCCCTGGACTGAATCCATCTAAAGTTTCAACTTTCAATTCTATTCGAGCAGATAGGCATTTTATTGAACTGAAATATTCTTTAGGAGGTGGCAAAATTTGTGTACAGCTCTAGTTATCATATGATATTTGTTCTTCTTAACAATAGTATACCATCTCATTTCTGGACATTGATTCCAATAAGTTTTGAATTTTAAACTGCTAGCTGTTAGATGGCAGTCCAACTGATTTCCCACTAAGAAAAAAGGCGCAATTTCTTTGTACTACTTTTTTTTTTTTTTTTTTTTTTCCATCTAGACCAAAACTTTCATCATCAGTGACATATGGTTGTCTGATAGATAAAATATTGGAAAAAAAAAAAAATAGAGCTGGTCTACTTAATAATCATGTACCATTCGTGTGCAAACATAAAAAATGAGTTTCACTTGAACTCTAGGTTTTCAAAACTAATATTTAAAGTTTTTCAAACATGGAATTTCCTATGTACCAACAAGAAGAAACCTTTTCTTGGTCATTTTCTTCTCATATTTGAGAAAATTCTCTCTTGGTATCTTTCCTATAGGCTAATCAGCTAATCATCTCATAATCTATAGCAGTGCAATGATAGGAAATTGAACTAGATTATTTTAATCAATTATTCTAATTTTGTGGTTTAGTCAAAAGTTAGTCTTTGGAATCATTGTTGTTGGGTTGATTGAATTTAATAATCATTCTTTTCTATACTGCTCTCCCCATTAAGTGAGTCTTCTTGCATTCTCATTTTTATCATAGCAGGGAGATGGTTTCCTAATGATCAACTAGTTGTGTAATGATAGATATTTAGAGCAAGAATGGAAAAATCAGGGCAGTGGGTTGATAAGATTCGATCTTTATAGCTCTTTTCATGACTCCTATTGGATGCTTATTGTTTCTTTTTTAGGTTTCCATTGGCATTTTTGATGGAGTGATCAATAATAGGCTGTCATTCTGAACATAAAAAGGCTAGGGGATTCTTTGGCTAAGAAATGTTAATATCTCTTTTTTAAAAAGAAGGTGCTCAAATTGTGATAATGGAAGGTTAAAGATGCCAAGCTTGTTGAGGGTTATGGCTTCAGAAACTATTGTGAAGATATGAGCTTTTTTTTTTTGTTTGCTTTTTAAGCTGAAAGAATTTTATTGCTAAAACAAACATACAGTGCAGAGATGGAAAGATAAGAGCTTTATGATCAAGCATCTCTTTCTAATGCCAAAGATGATACACAAGTGCCTAGACACCTTTGTTGCCATTTTTCCAGTAAAGAAAATGTGTACAATTAGTCATTAAGCATTTTCAATTAAGAGCGATCGCATCCTGTAGATATGGTTCCAAAATGTCCCTTTGTGAGCAATGCTACCTAGCTCTGATCATATTGACACATGGGTACCTCACTTTATTGGTGCTCTGAGTTTCTTGTATAGAAATGATTGGCTAGTAGTCTAGGCATTGTATGATTAGAACTTTGGCGATACCTTCATATTTTTTAAGAGCAAAAGAAGATACAGTGTTTTTCTTGCTTCAGAAATAAGGAAGGGCAAAAGTTGCACAGCTTATCTATCTGATAATTTATTAAAACAATATACCTAGACGTTGACAACATCACAAGTTTATATTTTAAACAAGTTCTGGACAAGGGTAAAAATGTATACTAGCTTTCAGCTTTCTGTATCTTTTGTTTATTTCTTAACAAGCCTCTCATCTGGTTCAACTCCTATTCTGTTTAATGTGGTTTATCACTACTCTTCATTTCAAAATCAAAATGATTGTATCAATTGCATAAATTACATTAGTGCTATTCCTGAAACCATTTTATGAAGAGGGGAAGAATAGCATATATAGGCACTAAAAACTTAGAAATATTGTGGCATACTGGACAGGGGTCGTGTAGTCCACACTCAACACTTCAAAATTGCGCTGCTAATTCATTATTATGACCAACGATTTGACAACACTTGAAAGGGTTGAAGCATAAGCTATATATAAAATCCTTTGGAATTGGAAATTCTTTGACTGATCTATGATTGGTGAACAAAATTCTCATTTTGAAAGGCTGTCACATTAATATAATTAAAAAAAACAATATGTTTTGTTTCTTTTTCACTTGCACTTTGTTCTTTTTCCAATTTCGGGTAGGAAAGGAAAGCTGTCTAATCAAGAAGAGAATATGAGTATATATATTGGTTCAACCAAAAGAACCCCATTCATGGTTTGGTTACTTTAAACAAGATTCATTTCAGCATGATTAAACTGTTGAGACAAAGTAAACTAATTGTAGCTATGAAGGGAAAAATAGAGGAAGGAAAAAAACACAATGAGGATCCCTATAGTGCAGAATCATATACTTTACCAGAGTCAAATCTAGAGGGACAAACATATATCTCATCAAATAGTAAACCAGGTGTGACTACCCCAGTTCAGTGTTGAAGCATATTACTGTTGTGAATATCGTACCACATATCTTAGTCCTTGCCGCACCAAGTTGTAGAAAAAGCAAAACTATGCATCCAATCCAAAAATGCACTCAAATACATTGCAACTTCTTGGAAGAATGACCAAAGGTATATCTTACACGTATTGAATCAGATTTTCCATTTTCTTTTTCAGTCAAAGATGTTAAAAATGAATGTACAATAGTACCTTAACCGAGTCCTTGTAAGTGTACTTTTTGTCATATTCCTGCAAATATATAGTGTGTGCCTTTGTGGTCTGGCTAACCAATAAGCTAGCAAATATTGCATGACACTTTAAATTTAAAGCAGCTAGAGGAACTTGCTCTATAAGTCGCATCATTTTGGAATTTGAAAAAAAATGAAGTGGGGAGGGAATATAGTTGAAAGGTTTATTTGTAGGCAGAAAATAGAGGAGATTTTGTGGATTGCTCTTTGTATGATGGCAAAAGATAACAAGTTTAGCACCACTAAAAAATATAGACATGTACTGTCCAAAAATTTCAAAAAAAAAAAAAAAAAAAAAATTATGGTCAGTGGCATTAATTAGAGACTAGCATTGTGAGCAAACAATTGATGGGGTCTGCTTTGTTTATTCTAAACAAATATGATAAATAAATTTTTTTTTTCTTAAGAATCAAGTAGGGCTAACCTCGTCTTGGAATTTAAATGAGCACAGGATGAATGAGAAGGCACAAATGAAAATATTTTAAACCCCATCTGGTTTCAACAATATGTTGATGAAATCCAAAGATGAATTATTGGTATGAGTTCAGATTTACCAAGCCTAGAGGACTGGCTTCTATGGAGTGCCTTTGGAGGAGTATTAGAGTAAAATTTAAAATGTAAGCACCAGGCACTGACTAACATTTGAGTTGTGTGACTATTTTGAGAAGGGGGTGATATTCGTGCGAAAAGAACATCTTTCCATTTCTTTTTATTTTTAGCTACATGAGACGTGTGGTATTTAAAAAATCCAATGATCTTATAATCTCCATGTAAAGCATACAAAATTACACAAATTGTCACAAATCTAGCTAAAATTTTCTCCAAAAAAAAAAAAAAAAAAATTTAAGGGAATTGTAGAATTTAAATAGGAGGGGATATTCTTTTAACAAAAACATACGATGCATTATTACGATAAAGGATTCAATCATTCAAGTGGAAGACAGTAAAAGTAATAAAGGAAAATATGATCATCAAAGATGAAAAGGAAAAAAAGAAAATATGCATTTAGATAAGTTAGGAAAACAGAATATTATCATGTAATTAATGATCTCAATTAACTGGAAAAAGTTCTTATAATTTAAAGCACACCCTAATTAGCTAGCAATTAGGGCTCACATTTAAATATTTAATCGATACCATTTTTATGCATATAACTAGAAATCCATGAATTGTAATGTCTTTTTCATGTAACTGTAAGATGCTAAATGTTCTCCTTCCACCTGATTACATAACAGTTGGCTGAAGTCTGAACCACATTCTATTCTGTGATTGCGTGGGTTTGTGTCCTGGTCCAAAACAGATTTTTTGTGTACGGTGCAAATGTGATTTTTCCTCAAACATTTTTCCTTCTCACAAAAGTTTCGGTGGGTTATATGGAGCATAGTTTGTGTTTAATTCAGATTATGGCTTGACTTGATATAAAAATGTTATAATTTTTAATGGAAAATTTTTTGAGACTTAGTTCATGGAGCAGAGACTTAGGTTGATAGGCTACCCCCAGTCCTTGGGAAAAAATTTTGGCCCGTTTTTAACCCGTTGTGAATCCTCTATGTGAGATATAAATATTATTGTTTCCGATTAGGATTAGGATTTGATATAAGCAAATTGCCAAATCAAGTAAATATTATCTTGTGTAATTATTTTCTTTGGCACATTTTTTTTCTCTATTTGCGCATCTCATAGATTTAGGAATTCTTGAATATTTCCTAAGTTGTGTGTTATTTTTTCCTCTATATTTTTCGCCTCTACTCAAGTAAATTCCCTTCAAGTTTCTCTTAAATTAGGCCGAGTAGAAGAGAAATTGTTCTACAATTTTTTTCTCCTGCACAAGTTGTTCTGCTAGTAAACATAGATAAAAATTACTTGATGATCTCTTCGTTTCCCAGGTATATAACAAATCCATTGCATAATAAACATTTATTCTTTTGACCGGAAAAAAATATTGAAATAAGAATTGACTGATCGATACTGGTTCATAATGGAGAATATAATGCTACTATAGGTTAAAATAAAGAAGAGACTACAGATCGGACAAAGCAAGACATTGTTGTCGTGTCTAGCGTCATTTACAAGAGTGTGTTTTAGCTACTAATGAAAATGAAAGCAAAAAAAAATATGGCTGGCAAAAGAAGAAGCTATAATTAAACAAGAAGCAACCAGTATATTTCCTTTCAAATTTGAAATTCTTTATCCTCCTATACCTTGGCAAGCTTTATTAGTTTATACCAATTTGACAACAAGCAAAACACATGAAAGAATCACACTAGTGCGTGTGATTCTAAACAATGACTAATATGTTGGGCTATTACTAGAAAGTTATTGGTCATTTGACCTATAAAGGTTCATTAAAATGTCTAATAACATTCTAAAGTGCTACTTTGTAAAAAAAAGAAATTAAAGAAAACAAAGGTGTCAATTCAATTACTTTAATCACATTATTAACTCTTAATCTCTGATTAGTTTTTACGCTAACCCCTCCAACACCAACAAAAATATGATTCTTTATTTTCTGTATGGCTAAATTACCATCTTTTCCAAAAATTCACCCACAATTAGACATATTTACCCAAAAGGAGCAATATAACCAATAATTTGGTCAATAAATCGCTAGTGTTTGTTTTGTTTTTTGTTTTTTGTCTTAATTTTTTTTTTATAAAAAAATATAATAATAAAAAAATTAGCTTTAATTTTAGATTTTTTTTTTTGTCACGCATTTAGCATAAAAGCTACCAAAAACTGATACCAAATAGAATCTAGATCTCACTCAAGGTCAGAGCTTGGAAATTGGAAGATTATAAAATTCATTTTATCTCATTATTGATGATATTTACATATAGACAATTAGACGTGGGAAATTTCAACCAAGAAGAAGAAGAAAAAAAAAAAAAAAAAATTAGACTTTAAAGTTAACTCTTGCTAAGACTGCTTAGCGTATAACAACTCCCAAACTACAAAGTTTAAACCTCAGCAACATGAGGTGACTTATTCAGAAGGGAAAAAAAGGTCTATTCTGAGTTTACTTTGCTCAAAAAGGCCTTTTTCTGGTCATGTCGTACGGACCTAACTATACTATGAAAGCTCCTCCTAGAAAAAGATTTATAGATTCTTCCAACTATCAATATTCTTCAAAAGCCATAGCACTGAAACTCTTCTGTGGCTCCACCAAAACCGTTCACAAACTGTCCCATATTCACTGTTCCATTCTCTTCATGCAAACCCTCAAGCTGCAAACACAGATTGACAATAACAACTAAGATTGTAGCAAAGAAAAAAAAACAGAGAATATGTGTTAGAATTGAAATCTAGAAATGGGTATTAAGTGTTTTATTTACCCAGAGATAATCTTCTTCTTCAATACCGGTTGAACATGCAGCTTTGGGAATCTCACCGGTTTCGTCATTGCGTGCGAATCTTCCACGTATGCGGGGTCGATTGTCGGCTAGTGTTTTTCGACATGCATACTGAGGTAGTGGTGATGCAAATACAATTAGACATAAATAAATAAATAAATGAAAAGCAGCCGCATTTAGTTTTTTTTTTTTTTTTTTTTAATTTATCAAACACTTATATTATATAAGCCTATAAGGCACTTTCTTAATAGTATTGTGATTAAATTATTAAAGATTTGCACAAACAAGGTAAAATTAATAAACTATTTGTTTTTCTAACAACCAAAATTTTATTACCTTAATGGTCTTGTTGAAGTTCCTCTGGGTTCTTTTGGCTCTGTACTTGGAAATCCTCTCTTTTCTCTCTTCTGCACTGTAACGCCCTACTTTAATGTTTGTTTCTTCATTGAATGAGCTTTCTGTAGCCAAAGGACCTGAGTAGGACCTTGGGGCAGTGTGTGTTGCTTTGATATTCTGAAAACAAAGCAAAAGAACACAGAATTTGATTAGATGTTAAATTGAAAAACAGAGGAAAAGAAGAGAACTTTAGAGAGAAATTTCTAAGTTCTGACCTGCAAATCACCTGTGCTACAAACCCTTCTCATCTGTCCAGCTAAAAAACTATTTTCAGGTGGGCTTAAGGCCTGGTTTTGAAAGTTTTGGGACTCCATTAAAGTATCAAAGTGAGGCTGAAAGAGAAAGCTGGGCTTTCCTTCAAAACAATTACTACTATAGCTCCTCTGCATGAACTTATTAGCCACATTCTCAGTCCCACAACTGTAACTTTGAGGAACAAAGGCCTGGTTGAAAGAAGACTCAAAACCCAATTGACATTCTTCATTTTTAACCTCTAAACCTTCCAAGCCAGACAAATTCCCAAACCCATATGGCACACCAGAAACATTAGGCAAACACTGCAAATTATGGGTTTGCATATGGTTCAAGCTATCTAATTGCTGACTTGGAGAGGAGGAAGACACAAGTGGAGGAGAAAAGTGGTCAAAGGAGTGAGATTCTTCAACTCGGTTATGATAGTTTTGGCTGTCTGAAATTGAAATTCCCTGAAAAATATCAAACGGTGAGTCTGACATAAAGGTCAGGTCTCCATCAGAGGAGATCATGTCTGAGCTTGAATGGCGGTGGTCATCAAAAATATAAAGATCTGAAGACATTGAAAAGTGAAAACCCAATTCCTTCCTCACTCAAAATTCAACTTTAAAAAGCAAAAAAAAACACAAAAAACACAAAAAAAGGCCTATAAGTTGCTCAAAATAATGAAATATATAATAGCAGCAAAGATGTATTTCTCTTCCTTTTCCTTTTTTGGTGGCTATTTTGTCTGGGTAATTGGTTCTGAAACGGACACAAAGCAAAACTTAACTGACACTGGGCTCTAATTTATTTTTTTAAGGCTTTGGATTACTAGAGCTACAAGACAAAGAAACGCCAACTTCTCTCTGTGTCTCTCACTCCTCATGAGATTTTCAAACAAACACAAGAAGAAACCAGTGAACTTCACTAATGCTTAAATAAACGACTTGTTTTCTCTTTCGCCCTCGTTCTTCTCTGCATTTCTTAAAAAAAACCCCAGATACTTTTTTGCTTTTCACAAAAAGCAGTGATTCTATCAAATTTTACTGAAGAAATTTATTGCTACGCCATCTTTTACCTCTTTTTCACAACCCCAAATACTATTTTGCTTTGATTCTAAAATATTGATTTCAGGATTTATAATCAATTATAGGCTTTTTGTTAGAGAAATGTTAGATTATACAACATTTTTAAAACACTTTCACAACAAATCTTAGGTAGCAAGTTGTTACGAATTGTTATTAATGGGCAAAGAAGTAATTTCAGTGATGGATTCAAATTAAAAACCTGTAACAACCTACCACCTAGGTTTTGTTGTGAAAATATTGTAAACATAGCACATGATAAGGAGGAATCTTGCTGTATTCGAGATTAATCTATTTGTATATATCTAAAAGATCAAGTTTAGTATTTATTGTTGTTACACTTCTGTTGAGCCACATCAGCAGTCACCTCATTCACTTATTTCAAACCAATTCTCTCTTATTTTTAACCATTTTTCTGCTTCTTAATTTCTCAAGTTATTACTTATTGTTACACTTTCTTCAACATTTCCCCTCCCTTTTACTTTTTCTTCTCATCTTATTTTCTATGAATTTGTTATTGTCTCTCACATTCTCTCTTTAAAAAATGGTTATTCTCTCTCTCTCTCTCTCTCTCTTATATTTTTTTCTTGCAACTCGATTTTAGGTTGATGATTTTTTGTGTTTTTTAAAATTCTATTATGAGTTAATACGTTTTGGTATTGTATTTTTTAGTTCTCCAGCACAAGTAGTCCATTTTCCTTTTATAACTTTGGTTTGATTTTTGTTTAAGTTAATACATAGTTATTTTGGAAATGAGAATTGAATTTATATCAAAACACAATATTGATTATGCATTTAAGTGAGAATGAAGAATTTGAATAATTTATTTGAAACTTAAAAAGTAAAAGATAATTTTGATGAATATGAACTGTCTCATAAAGGAATAATATTAATCAAATGCACTCAATTACAAATTGTTTAATTTTTAGGAAAAATAAATTATCTTTAACAAATTTTAGAAAACAAATTATACATTATTCCACACATCTATAGGGAGGCCAATCAATGTGCTGATGCGTTGGCCAAGCTTGGTGCTAATAGTTTAGATGCTTTTGTTATCTTTTTGTATTCGCCGCCTGTGGTGGAAAATATTTTAGCTTCTAATAAAGCTTGTTTACGTTGTAATAGACTTATTAGTTCCTAAGTTTAATGATATATCCTTTGTTGACCCAAAAAAAAAAAATACCCCTTAATTAAAAAATGCTTGACTCTTTAAAAAAAGCAAGTTGATTGCAATAAAAAATTCAACATTAACCAATGCACTTTGATAGTTGTTAACTACTGAACCCTTCATTTTATAAAATAAACACAAAGTTTTTCACAATATATTAAGGTAATAACTTTTTTGATGATTGATTATTAAGGTAATAACTTGTGATGGAAACACCATTACTATTACATTGATCCATTATTGACACCACTTTAATCATACACTAATCCCAACAAGTCACATTAGAAGTTGTGAAAATAATTCTCTCTCTTGATTAATTGTACTTTTGTTGACACACCATTCAAAACTCTTTATCGTGTTAAATTGGAAAAATTGATAGGTTAATCATAGACTCTTCTCCCGTCTCTTAGGGAATGGTCCTCACATGGGACTTATAGTTATGGATGGAATCCACCTCTCTTGTGAGAGGGATTGATAATAAAAGAGTGTTACTGGTGTTATGAAACTTATTGTTTGAGGTAAAATTTAGATACAAGTTCTTAGATGTTTTCACTTAGTTTTCTTAATTAAATTCAACTATATGGCCTTGGAAATTATACCTATACACAAAGAAAATGTATTGAGCAATGAATTAATAAACAAAATATTTTTTTTTTATGTATTATTCAAAATGTAAGAATTATGTACAATATCTTAAATGTTGTATCTTAGGTTCTCTAATTAAATTCAACCATGTGGTTGCATTGATCAATACAACACATGGTCAAATTTAATTTTTCTTAGGAAGACAACATTTTTTGTATTGCATTCGTCATTGTAATTACATGATTAAATCTAATTAAGATAATGTTTTTGGATGAAGGGTAGGAGATGAGAGTAGAGGGAAGGAAGGGGAAGGGAATGAGGGTGGGTCTATTGAATTGGCCGCTTAATGTAGCAATTCTATTGAACAAATAGTTTGGGGGGGGGGGGGGGGGGGATGAATGAAGTGAAATGGATTGAAAGAGATTTTATTTATTAAAAAAAAAATCTATATATTCTCCTATTTGAAATGTTAAAAAGGAAGGAATGGAATGACTTTGAGGGAATGCTCACTCTATTCATTTTCTTTTTAAGCATTCAAAAAAAAAAAAGTGGGAGAAACACTCATTCCTTTAATGAAATGGTGGTGTACCATATTCACTTCAATTTTGATAGAGAGGAAGAAAAAAAAAGGAGGTGAATGGTATAACAATATAACTTTTTCCCCCCTTTTCCTTTAATCCCTTTATCAACTCCCAACACACATTTGAAGAAATGCCCCTGTCACTTTAGCAAGATCTAGTCTCGCTACTAGAGTTTCGTATTTTGCTTCATTGTTGGTCGCAGGGAAGTTAAGACGAACCATGTATTCAATCTCGTCCCCTTCTGGAGAACGAAGAAATGTCCACTCCTTCAGCCTGTTTGTTGGACAATCTGTCCATGTATATCCTCCACTATGGATACTTGTTTGCCTCCTGGCCTTTCACGTTTGTGAATTCTGCAATGAAGTCAGCGACCACCTGCCCCTTAATGGCAGTACGCGGACGGTACTGTATGTCGAACTCACTCAACTCTATTGCCCATAGTGTCATTCGTTTGGCGGCTTTAAGATTGCTCATTGCTCGCCATAAGGGCTTGTCAGTCAGGACAATCACTATATGGGCTTGGAAGTATGGCTTGAGCTTGTGGGCTGCTGTAACTAAAGCGAAGGCGAGCTTCTCCATTGGTGGGTACCTCTCTTCTGCACCACCAAGTGCCCGGCTGGCGTAGTATACAAGGTTTTGCACCCGGTCTTCTTCTCTGATCAAAGTTGCACTGATAGTGGCCAGGGATACAACCAAGTAGAGGAACAATTCTTCCCCTAGTTTTGAGGGACTCAGCAACGGTGGGGAAGAGATGTAGGCCTTTAGATCCTCGAATGCCTACTGGCACTCGGTCGTCCATTCAAAAGATTTCTTCAGCGTGCGGAAGAAAGGTAGACACTTATCCGTCACCCTTGACATGAACATATTCAATGTGGTTACCTTGTCGTTGAGGCTTTGTACTTCCTTCACGTTTTTTTGGAGTGTCATCTCTATTATGACCCAGATCTTGTCCGAGTTGGCCTCGATACCTCTCTAAGACACCATGAACCTTAGGAACTTTCCTACTGTCACCCTGAATGCACACTTGCCTGGATTGAGCTTCATGTTGTAAGAGCGAAGGGTGTCGAAGGTTTCCATTAGATCATCCAAATGATCGTCCTCCCTACGGCTTTTTACTAGCATGTTGTCAATGTAGACTTGAACATTCCTCCCAATTTGATGTGCGAACATCTTGTTCGTGAGCCTCTAATATGTCACGCCCGCGTTCTTGAGGCCGAATGACATTACTTTGTAGCAGAAGAGGCCCTAGCTGGTAATGAATGAAATCTTCTCCTGATCCATTTCGTCCATTTTGATCTGGTTATAACCTGAAAAAGCGTCCATAAAGCTTAGTAATTGGTGTTGAGCCGTAGAGTCAACTAGCACGTCAACTCACAGAAGGGGGTAGCTATCTTTGGGGCGTGCTTTGTTCAGGTTTGTGAAGTTCACACACATTCTCCACTTCTTGTTGGCTTTCTTGACCGTCACCACATTTGCCAGCCAGTCGGGGTAGTAAACTTCCTTGATGAAGCCTGTCTTTTGTAACTTGCGGACTTCTTCAACTATAGCTTGGTCTCGTTCTTAGGCGAACACTCGCTTCTTCTGACGAATGGGTGGAAAGAAGGGTGACATATTCAACCTGTGTACCATGACTGAAGGGTCGATTCCTGGCATGTCTTTGTGGCTCCAGGCAAATACATCTTGGTCTTGGAGAAAAGTTGTAAGCGCTTGGTGGACCATCGGGCTGGCGAATGTGCCGATCCTTGTTGTTCGATCTGGTCTGGAGTTGTCGAGAAGTATCCCTTCAAGTCTTTCAACGGGTTCTACCATCGTCTGCTGCTCTTTTATGTTCATTGTCTGCACATGATCGTCCATCTCCAACATTGCTATATAACACTCGCGTGCAGCCACTTGATCTCCACTTACTTCCCGTACTCCGTACTCGGTGGGGAATTTGATCATTAGGTGGTAGGTTGAAGTTACGGGCTTCCACAAGTTGAGGGTAGGTCGCCCGAGGATGGCATTATAGGCAAACGAGCTATCGACAACAAGGAATGTAACATCCTTAGTGATTTGCTGAGGATAATCACCAACCATAACGGGCAGTGTGACTGCGTCGAGAGGTTATACTTTAGTTCCTCCGAACTCGATGAGCGGGGTGTTGGTCGGGACCAGCTGTTCTCTGTCAATTCTCATTTACTGGAATGCTGAATCGTAGAGGATGTCAGCAGAGCTTCCATTGTCGACCAGGACCCGGTGTGTGTTGTAGTCTCCTACTTGTATGCTAATGACGAGTGCATCGTCATGCGGGTGATGAAGACGTTGAGCATCTTCTTTTGAAAATTCGATAATGGGGTTGTCGATCCACACCATCTTTGGGACGAAGCCTATTAGCTGGATACTTTGGACCATCCTAAGGTAAGTTTTATAGGTCTTTTTGGACGAGCCAGAGGCTACAGTGCCTCCCACAATCATTCTTATATCTCATACGCGCAGCCTAGGACGCTCGTTCTCCCGTCTAGGAGCCTGCTCTTGTGGCGGGTCTGCTTTTTCCTTGTTGACGAATCTTTGCAAATTTCCTTACTTGATAAGAGCTTTTATTTGTTGCTTCAAGTCGTAGCTGTTGTTAATGTCATGATTGTGGTCATGGTGAAAGTAGTAGTATTTTTCTCTAGACCTCTTACTAGGATCTCCCTTCAACTTGCCGAGAAATGTCAGGACTCCTTTATTTTTGATCTGCATCAAGACTTGGTCGATCGGGGTAGTCAACGAGGTGAAGCTTGTGAACCTCCCCGTGGGGGGCTTGGAGTGCCTTTCCTCTCGTTGTTCTCTAGTCCTAGCCATCTTTCGCCCTCTATTCTGCTGTACGTCCTGTCTTTCCCTATTCTTGGGCTTCTCTTCTCGGGCCAACAATGTGTCTTCCGTGTTCATATATTTAGTAGCCCTGTAGAGCACATCTGACATGGTCTTTGGGTTGTTTTTATATAAAGAAAATAGGAAATTACCCTTTCGTAGTCCATTCGTGAAGACAGCCACGAGTATCTTGTCGTTAGCTTCATCGATTGAGCGTGCCTCTTTGTTGAAATAGGTTATGTAAAATCTCAGCGTCTCATCCTTCCGTTACTTAATGTTCATCAAGCATGCAATGGATTTTTTATACCTATGTCCCTCGATAAAGTGTGAGGCAAACTGGGTGCTTAATTCCTTGAAGGTACTAATGGAGTTGGGTGTCAACCTGCTGAACCAAATCCTTGCGAGTCCTCTCAGCGTAGTGGGGAAGGCCCTATACATGATCTCGTCTGCCATTCCTTGTAGGTGCATCAAGGTCTTGATAGACTCCAGGTGGTCCAAGGGATCCTTAGATTCGTCGTAGGTCTCCAACTATGGCATACAAAACTTTAGTGGAAGGGGGAATGAAGTGACAGATGTCGTGAATGGCGAATCAGTTCGATGGACCAGGTCATCGAGGTTGCTAGACACCCGTCCTCTGAAGGCATTTATCATGAAGTCCACCTGTTCCTTCATCATTTGCATCTCTGCGACTATATGAGGTGGAGCTGTATCTATGACGAATAGACGACTCGTGTCATGTCGCTTTGGTCTGCTTGAGGCGTGGCTACCTTCCGACCCTTCTTGGTTCCTTCTCTCATCGTTGGTACCTTCTTGATCCTCTTCCGGAGTGTTAAGCCCCGCATTCTTTTGGCGCAGCTGCTCTTCTAAATCATGGTTTTGCTTGGTGAGGTGCTTTATGGTAGCGGCGAGAGTTTGAACCTGTCTCTCGAGGGCGATGGTGCGTGGTTCGTCTCCTTGAACATTGTTGGTGGTTGCCATCGAGCGAGTAAGTACCATGCAATTCTTTGCTTGGAAAGTGATAGTATGGTTTATAAGTTGCAATTCCCCACAAATGGCACCAATTGATGATGCTGAAAATCGTCAATAAGTCACACAGTCTCGAGACAACACTTACGAAATAAAAACAAAGAAGACATTGTAGAGAGTACCGATGTGGTACCAGCCAAATACCTTCTGAAGGTCAAGTCAGAGAACTTTCACAATTCTAGAATGCCAAAGCTGGGAGAAATTATGCATATCTTAGTTTGTGAAGGTTTTAGGGTTTTTTTTTTATAGTAGGTAGGGTTGACAATCGTTTCTTGGCATAGAGGACTTTTCCTTGTAGGGAAGATCTTCATTAATGCCTGCATCTTGCTGGATCCTTTCCTTTTAGGAATCCCTAAGATTAGGGTTAGTTGTGGAGCACAAGATGTTTCCATATATATTCATGCGTGGGGGCCAAGCAAGGCCACGTCAGATCCGTCAAAGGTTTACCCGTTCCCTTTAGCTTCCTTTCATCAGCTTTTTAGCCCGTCTATGCATCTTGGTCGTCTTATTCCAGTATCACTGATCTCGAGGTGCACTCGTCGGCCTTGAGGTGGAATCGTCGGCCTTATGATGTCGTCCATGATTGCATAAGCGAGGTTGTCAGGTTCATTAGGTTTGTTAGCTTTGCCTTGCATTTACCACACTTTCAGAATTATCCTTATTAGAATGATTTTAAGGGAATGCTCACTCTATTCATTTTCTTTTTAAGCATTCAAAAAAAAAGTGGGAGAAACAATCATTCCTTTAATGAAATGGTGGTGTACCATATTCACTTCAATTTTGATAGAGAGAAAAAAAAAGGAGGTGAATGGCATAACAATATAACTTTTTTTTTCCCTTTTCCTTCAATCCCTTTATCAACTCCCAACACACATTTGAAGAAATGCACCACATTTCATTCCGTCCCATTCTCTTAAGAACTCCTAAATATAGTGTATAGGGAGGGAGAAATGGTTTGGGAGGATTTGGAGTGGTAATATATTGCTCCAAGCCTCTCATTCTTAGGTTTTGTTTGGTTTGGGGATAGAAAAAGAGGATGATAGAAAATGTTGGGAGGATAGAAAAGCAAGGGAGAAAGATTTAATTTTTTGTTATATATGTTTGGTTTGAAGGATGGAAAAGTGGAGGAATCGAAAACACCTTTGTTTGGTTGAAAAAGAAAATGGGAGGATAAAAAATGTAGTTTGTATAAATTGACTCTCATGCCTCTATTATATAAAACAAATTTTTAATAATTTACTAGCCTCGTCAAACGCTTTTCAAGCGTGTAATAAGGCTCTTATTTATTTATTTTTGGGTTTAGTGTCATAATTTTCTATTCAATTATTGCCACATCAAAATCCTACATACACTTCATCTATTTGATAGTTGACACCATACTTCTTCAATTGTTTTGGTTTGTCAAAAATCCATAGCCTGAGTTCTTGACCTGGGAAAAAAATTTAGATTATTTCCTTAAAAAGTATAAAAAAGAAAAGAAAAGGCAAAAGAAATCGAAATATACCCAAAGTAAATTTAACCGAGCAAAGAAAGAAAGAAACAACATAATAAAAAAACATTTACATTGAGTAATATTTATGTAATGTCATTTTGAAATGACCATACTTAAGTCAATATATAGGGATTTGGTGGATGAGAAAAATTACCCGTGTCATTAGCTTTGAACATGATATCTGAACATGATATCTGAACACAATAATTGTTGCAATTTCATTGCCAGGTTTATAAGGAAAAATAAAAGAATTATAAAATTTCAAAGACAATGAGATTTATAAAAAAATTTATTTTTATTTTATTTTTATGTTTACTTGTAAGAGTTGAGTCAAGATGCAATTCTATAATTAAAAGCAAGTGGCAGTGGCGTTCAAATGAGAAGAAAAAAAACTACTTGATCATTTTCTTATACAACTTCTCTTGGTAAGTTTTGAATTTGGATAACTATAGTAGTGAGTTCGGAGGTGGAGTTTAAAGTTTTGAATTTGGATAACTACTTGGTAATTATCCTTTAACATGTGAAAAAGAGGGACTGTTAAAAAGAAGAAGAAGAAGAAGCAGTTTTATTTTAAAAGAAAAAGAAGATGAAAAAGATGACTAATGAGAGAGAGAGAGAGAGAGAGAGAGAGAGAGAAGCTTTTCAAAAAAACCTAAAAAAGAAAGCAATTTTCTCTAGTATTGGTGGTACAAAAAAGCTAAATTGCTATTTTTAACACCACAAACTACAAAACTGGAGCTGCATTGGTGGAGCTAAAGCAATAATTTTTTGCTTCTTAGTTATAGTACACAACTATCTTTGCATGTGCATTGTAGCTTAAATGTTAAAAACAAATTATTTATTGTGTTCACACTAGGTTAGATTATTTAATTTTTTTTTTCTCTTCTTTCTCATTTCCCATTGCAAGCTCCTCTCTCATCATTTTCTCTCTGGTCTTCTCTCCAACGCTATCCCTATCTCCTCTCGACTGAGCCTTTCTTCTCTTTGTGGTGTCACCTAGTTCGTTGAGATCGTCGGACGTCGGTGTGGGTTCGTGGTGGTGGGCCGATGTGGGTCGGCTAGTTTGTTCGTGCTGGTGGGCCAGTTTTGGTCGGGTTTGTCTACGTTTGTGTGGTTTGGGTTGGTGGTTTTAGTGGTGGTGTGGGTTTATGTGGTTCGGTTGTGTTGATTGTGTGGTTGTGACGACTGTGGGTTGTGATTTGTGGGTGGCAATGGTGGTAGGGGTGGTGTGGGTTGGTTTTTTGCTAGGTTTTGTGGGTTTTTGGTTGCTGGGTTTTGTGGATTTTATGGGTTCATTTGTTGCAAGTGGTGGTGGTGGTGGGTGTTCTGTTGTTGGTGTTGTGTTGAATAATAAAATAAAGCAAAAAAAATTAATTTATTGTGTTGTTTATATCATTTTATTATATTGAAAGTTAAAATAAATCACTAATATTGTGTATTTTGTAAATGGAGGTGGTAAAATAGATAAAGTAGCTTTTTGTGGTGCTAAATTGCTAAATTTATGGCTCCACCAATATGGATGCTCTTATATGTGAGAAAAAGAGGGAGCAAGGAAAAAGAAGAAGCAACAAAGGGCATTTTTTGTTTGAGCAAAAAATGAGTGTATTTTGTATTCATTTTCAATTTTTTTTGGGACCCACCATTAAAAAACTTGTTTGGCTTTATATTTGTATTCAGTTTTTATTTTTAGTATTAAAAAAAAAAGTGAAATAAATACAATAACTGAATACAACTTTTGGTGTTTTCATTTTCTTGAAAATGAATACAATGACATTTTTGTAAAAAAATCAAATATGTGAGTTCCACTATCACTGACTTGTCACATCAAAGAACAGACGCTCTCTCTCTCTCTCTCTCTGTTGGTGGGTTGTCAAAAAAAAAGTGAAGGGGAAGACAAAGTAGAAAATGATGCCAAACAAAAAAATAGATGGGAACAAAAAATAAGTACAAGATTTGAGTATAGAAAATGAGTACAGAAAATAAAAATAGAAAATCAATACATGCTCAATACAAACCAAACATGCCAAAGAAACTTTGAAAAAAGAGGGGGAAATTTGGTTAAAAAAACGGTTTTATTATTATTATTTTAAATTTAACTAAAATTTATGTGTTATAATTAGTAATTTTATATGTCTAACCCTATTATTTAAAATTTTTAACTATAGAGTTTAAGAGTCCATTTAGATATAGCTTATTTTGCTGAAAACTAAAATCACTGTAGTAAAATAATTTTTAAATGTGTGAATAGTGTTGTGAGACCCATTTTTAATATTTTTTTTTGAATAAAGTGGTTGTGGGTCACGTGAATAGTGCTCTAATGCGTGCATCAAAAAAAAAAAAAAGGGAAACGCGCAGACGTGAAACGCACAGATGCAGATGCAAAAGCTTAATCTAAACATATACTAAGAATATTTTGGACATTTAAAATGAGAATTTTAAACCGGAGAAATCCTTTAGATAGTAGAATAAATAAGATAACATAAACTAATATTTGAGTAAATGTCATTGTATATAAGTTAATCCATATCGTTTTGCAAATACATCCCTAAACAACAAAACTTGTAATTTGAAGTCACTATTTTAAGAGAGTCAATAGCACCACTCTTGTTGTATTGATGCACATCTAGAAGGTCTTCCATGAAGCAAGCCCATCATAATTACGTGAATCCCACCCATGAAATTCTATAGAAAAGAAAAATTTATTATGGATTTTACTAATGTGTGTCCTAATCAAAATCAATAACACCACTCGTTGGATTGATGCACATCTAGAAGGTCTTCCATGAAGCAAGCCCATCATAATTACGTGGATCCCACCCATGAAATTCTATAGGAGAAATTTATTATTGCGTGAAACTTGCCACCTAAGGAAATAATGTGAAAAAATGAAAATGCACTGTCTCTTGCACGCACAGAGTTTTGAAGAATTCGAATGGACCAATAAGAATCTGCCACGTAAGCAATTAGTATATTAAAAATACAAGAAAACAAAAAGTCCCACATCGAAAGTGGTGGGCCCCAACCTCCAAAAAGGTCCAAGTCAATTTCTCATTATTCATCTATTAGCAAGCTTAGGCCTTCAGCTTCCTCTCACTCGTTCCAATTAAATTTTTTTAAAAAATAAACGCTCTCTTCAATCTCCGCTGTTAAAACCTTCCTTCTTCGTCAAGATCTAGGGCTTCGTTTCTTGTAGCTCACACTCAGAGCTAGCGAGCAAGAGAGAGAGAGAGAGAGAGAGATCTTACGGACATGGCGGCTTCTCAGGAGTACATGGACAAGATGCAGCTTCGCCAGAACTACCGGAATGTCTGGCACACCGATCTCATGGGCACCATTCAAGCAGACACTCCCTGTATACTCTCTCTCTTACTTTCTCTTTTTACAAACACAGATATACACTGTTTTGTATATATGTATGTATGTGTAGGGAATTTCGTTTTTGCTGATACGGTTGTGTTTTTCTGTGTGTGTTTGTGCAGATTGCTGCTTTGCGTTTTTTTGGTAAGTGATATCTCGATCTCTTGAATTTGAATTTTGAGCTTGAACTTGTGGATCTTGATTGTGTTGTGGGTTTCTGAGGAGCTGTTTTGACTTTGACTTGGTTTTTTGACATTGGTTGACTTCGTGAATTCGTTTTGATCTCTGTGAAATTTTTTAATGCTATTTGATTCCTGCTTCTTTGATGATATGAACGGATGGTTGGGTTTACTGACCATGATTCAATTGAATTGCTACGTTAAAGTTTAGGAGTAATTTCTGAGTGATTGTGCTGATTTATGTTTGTTGTTATGATGTAAAATTGGGAGTATATGGTTTTACGAATTCTATTTGAATTTGGTAATGTGGGTATGTAAGTACTTTACTTTACCCTTTTGTGGTGAAGATGGAAGACAATTTCTATGCTGACACAACTCAAACGTAAAAGCAGTGAAACTGAGGCATTTGTTTTCTTTTTCAAACTTTAATTCTAAGGCTATGAGTTCATGTTTTTGTCTGTTTGTGTAAGTGGTATGAAGAGCTTCTTAATTTTCTGATGTGTTGATTTTGCCTTGTTTTGGAAAGTACCATTACAACCATACCATTGATTGCTTATGTGGCATCTATAGAGAGTGGGAAGGCGTTAGATTCAGTCTTCCTCCGCATATTTTCTGGACTGCGGTTTTAAATCTTGGATATCCTTTATTTGACACCATTAATGTAGTTTGGGCCAAAAAAATTTCACTCTTCTAGCTATTTTTCAGCTGACCTATTCCTTCTCTAAATGGCTGGATTGGAAACATGTTGATTCTTTAGTGAGATTATCTTGACTATAATTGAGGTACTTAACCGAGGTATTGTTGGTCTATTATTCAAGAATGGCCTTTCATGGACCCAATTTTGGAGGTAAGGGAGGACATTGTGTCTATTGTTGCAGTTGATTGCTTTGAGGTTTGGAGTGATTTGAAGATGTGTATTAACTCCTATGAAAGTTACTTTGAGGTTGGGAGGGTTTTTTGTAGTCAATGTTCAGCAATTGGGGAATTAGAGACTGTCCTCACTCCTCAGCTTAACTTCAATGAAAAGACATGCAATCTTGATGAGTGAAGTGTGACTTTGACACCCATTGATTTGTCTTGCAATGGCCTATTTTTCAGAAAATGACTAAGATATAATACGGGTGAGACAAGCTCATGGTTTAAAATCTCGCAAATTGTAAAATAAGAAATGATATCTTAACATATCATTGTCAGCAACAATATTGCAAAAATGTATGAAAATTTACTTTGAAAAAGAAAAAAAAAAATTGAACAAAAAATTTGGAAAATGATGGGATTGATAAGAAAAAAAAAATCGGTTTTCATGAAATATGTTAACTAATATCTCAAATTTCAGCAATATCTCTCTGATATAATTGATATTTTCGAGAACAAACTTGGATAAGTTTATCTTTCACTCAAGTATGATGTTGTTTACAATTGTGACAAAGTGATACCAAAATTAATCATTAGGAAAGATTCGTAGACAACCTTTATTTTATCAGTCTAAAATAACTTGAGGTACTACATCTACATGTGCTCTTCACATCTTGATATACGCCAACATATATAACTAACACAATGACTTTGTTGAAAGCAACAAACACAACTCCTTTTTCAAACAAAATTTGGGTGCATATATGAAGGTGTGTTATCACTGAAAATTGACTGAATTGTTGCAAATTTGGATTTAAACTAAGCCACTAGCGTATTATATCTAGGCATGCATGGACACAAGTTGGCATGCATATGTATGTTCTATGTATATCCTTTGAAACAAGATTTATTTTTGGTATGACTGGTATTACTTCTGAATCTTTTAAACTAAGAAAACTAATAAATGGCTAAGGCCACCTTAATATTGGGTCACTATTACCACGAAACATTTGTAAGGGATTTCTCCTTACTTTCTGAGACTTGAACTTGTAAGTATTTCTTCTATCCCAGAATAGATGGGGTGCTTTCCCCTCTGGGTTGTCCTGAATAAATTGGAGTTTTAAAATATGAAAGCAGTTATCCATTTAACTTCCCATTATTCTTAAACTTGAACCCACCTTTCTAGGTCCACCAAAGAACATTTTAGGGAAATTGTTATGTTAATTTAAAATCTTCCATTTGAAAACTTCCATCTATTTTGGAATGAAGGGACTAGGGAGTATTATTATCATTACTTTTTAAGTTTTAGCAAATATATCAGTATGTTGCATTTCTTAGGCATTATATGTGTAAATCATGCTCTCTCTCTGCATTTTAGGAAAATGAAAACCCCATGTTTGTGTCAATATCTTAAGCTTGATTTCTGATAACAGACATGCTATTTAATTATCTTAAGCGTTTTTTCTCCCCTTGCAATGAATCTAATTTACTTTTGTTTCATTGTAGTGGGCCGTGTGTATCATACTTGCTCCGCAAACGAGCACTTTACAATGATATGTCAAGGTAATTGATGCTTTTGATTCCCTAAGAGTCTGATCTAAAGGCATGACCTCTCCATGCTAACATATTGTTCTCTTATATGTTGTAGATATGTATGTTGTGCTGGTTATATGCCCTGTAGTGGCAGGTGTGGAGAAAGTAAATGTCCTGAATTTTGTCTAGCCACTGAGGTACAGATTCTATTTGACTTTGGTCAGCAAGCTTGCTGTTTTAGCTGTTTGTTTAGATACATTTTTGTTTAACAAGCTATCTGTCTTATATTTGTAATAAATTATCAATCATCCATCATTTGAACCCTTTACCACGTAAAATTGAATTATATGTATAGTCAATGACTTTAAAAATAAGCAACACAGTCAATCATGAAGTTTCTTATATTTGCACATAGACAATACTTGAGTCAGTGTCTCTTTAACTGCAAATGCCTCTTGACATATCAGATTAATTACCAATGAGAAGATAGAGAAATGAATTTCAGGTTTTTAAAATAGCCAAAGGCATCACTCAACTGGAAATGTTCTGTATCCCAGCAAAAGCCATTGAAAATTCAACTAATAGCTTACCTTACGAAGCTACATGGAATCTTGGTTGTCTTTTGGCAAGATATTCTTGAGAATAACAATACAGTCTAATGCTTCATCAATGGTCCCAACTTCAATTCACCTTGACCCTTTCAATGTGAGAGAATTCATTTCATAACTTGAAAATATTAGCAAAATATGACATGATGAAAGAAAAAGGATAAAAAAGCATTGATTAAAATGATTATTTAGATGTTGCTTCATATGAAATTATGGATGATGTTTGTGGGTGTAGGGTCATAATTTGGGATCCAAGTCCAAAATGTATGGAGTCTTGGTCCAGTAAGCCCAATACAATTAATTTGTAGAGAATAGGTTGGAAACCCAGGTCTTAGCGAATCAGACGAGCGACCAACATGTCTAAGTGATAAAAAGAGAAAGATAACATCAGTTCCCTAGGGAGAGTCATCCTCGGATTTGGTCCGAGGAGGAGGTTGATTCCCTGTCCCCCCCCCCCCCCCCCCCATTTTATACTATCTTCCTCCCATCTCCACCGTTCACGTGTAGATTTGGATTTATGGTGTTGATACTTGTCCCATCAGCCTTCCCCAAAGTCGTTGGGAGTGGTTGTAAAGGCTTGAAAGCAGGGTTCAGTTGATTGCAGAACACTTAATGTATTGGCAGCAGCTTTCTCTTAGATATTTCCATGCCTCTCCTTATCCTTTTCTTTTTTCATACTTATCCTCTTTCGTGGAGTGGTCCAATGCGTCACTTTCAGACGGCTGATCGTCCCCTTTCTCCTCGGCCTGGCCTGTCCAAGGAGGAGTTCTTCCTTGGGCTGGTCCCCTGGCCCAACATATACATTGGTATAGGCTTCCCGGTTTATCACCCCCACAATAGCCCCTCGGGATTCTTTTTTTCTTCTTCCTAGGAGGAAAGGAGGATCTCGATGTGATAAAAACTCCTTCACGCCCATTTCACCCCATTTCTGACAACAAGATTATTTCCTATTTTACCCAGGCCACGTTCCTGATGTTTCGGTACACGAGGCGCGTCTCCATTAAGATCCTTGTGAAGTGATGTAGATCCAATGGTTTAAAGACCTCTTTGGAAATTGTACGGGATTTATTTTTACCCATAACTCTCTCTTTGAAACTTGGGCGAATTAATTTCCACCAGATTTCGCCTTCTATATAAGGCACCTTTGGGGGAATCATTCTTCCTCATTCACAGATTCTTGAGTTCTGCAGGAACCTCGAGTTCTTCTTCCGTTAGGCATTTCCAGGGACCCCACCATGATGGTGATCAAAGTCTAGGGAATGAGGTGGCTATGGATAAAGGTGAGGGCAAGGGAAACAAGCCCTCCTCGGAAATCAAGGATGCCGCCAAGATCCGGGATGATGCAGTTAAGACAAGGGAAGCAGAGGCCAAAGGCGTTCCTTCCTCTCAACCGAGCAAGAAGAAAATCACTCCTCCTTCAGTCAAGACCCGAAGTAGGTGTAGATCGCATCAGATTTTTGGTGCGACAAGGTTTGAGTCCCACCCGTTTCTCAGCCTTGATAGCAGAACACCCTGTAACTAGGAGAGGAGGGGTCCATCAAGTGTTCCCACCTCTTCTTCTTTCTCTTCGCTGGTACCATCTACGCTTCCTCTTCTTTCTCATCTCCGGTATCATCCATACTAGCTCAATTACTGCTAGAACAAGATTGTGGATCTAGCGTCTTCGTTACTTCTTTTTTCTCATAGCCAGTACGATCCATATTGGCTCGATTGCTGCTAGAACAAGATTGTGGACCTACCATTCTTGTGAGCTTTTTTTTTTTATTTTTTATTTTTTATTTTTTAGTTAGCTTTTGAAACAAGCTTGTCTAAGCCATTTTGTATATGATGTGCTTTCCCTTTATTTAATAAATGAGAACTGCATTCTTACTTTATGAGTCTTTCCTTTTGCAATAATTGTTTCATGAATGGGTGTGTTGGTATTTTTCTTTCAAATAGGGCTTAGAATTGATGTTGTTGATTGTAATGAAAAGTTGTCACCCTGACTTTATCAAAACTGACAGTGGCACCCGACTGCTAACTTTGGATAAGTTAACTATGTAGGATTACTCAGGAAAATAACCGTGTGCTCTATACTGCAAACAGTGCAACCATTAAAGAGTGTAGAATTTGAAGTAAGTGATCCGAGGGGACCATCGTGTACTAGGGTTCTGTTTAATTCCTCTAAGCATCTGATCCGAGGACTCAGGCATGCGTTAGGTTCTGTTTAAATAAATGATAAGATGACAGTGTAGTTAGTTTCTTCTAAACCTGTGGTTCGAGGAGCCATCCAAGATTTAGGTTCTGTTTAAGCACTTCACAGAGATGTTCTAGTGTTAATTTCCCTCAAGCATTTGGTCCGAGGACTCAGGCATGCGTTAGGTTCTGTTTAAGCACTTCACAGAGATGTTCTACCAGCCCCACTTCGGATCATCTTTGATTCGTAGTGCCATCAATATGCACTATTTTGGACAAAGGATTCTATACCGCGAGACTGTACTAACTAATTTCCATATACATCTTGTGCTTTTGTCATTTCATTTGGCAAGGGTTTAACGGTCTTGGCCGCTAGGTCTGTGAGAAACTGGCCCTTGACGGAGGCATAGGACGTATATTTAATGTTGAAAGCCCCCAATATTGTTCCGCACGAAGCAATTCTCCGCGTAGCATGCACCACGGCAAAAATGATCTCTTCCATTAATGGTCGATACATTGTTGCATTGCTTCGGTATATTGAGCATTCAGTTCACTAAAACACCGGGTTCCCCACAAATGGCGCCAATTGTAGGGTCATAATTTGGGATCCAAGTCCAAAATGTATGGAATCTTGGTCCAGTGAGCCCAATACAATTAATTTGTAGAGAATGGGTTGGAAATCTGGGTCTTAGCGAATCAGATGAGCGACCAACATGTCTAAGTGATAAAAAGAGAAAGATAACATCAGTTTCCTAGGGAGAGTCATCCTCGGATTTGGTCTGAGGAGGAGGTTGATTCCCTCTTCCTACTTTGTCCCCCCCCCCCTCCCAATTTTATACTATCTTCCTCCCATCTCCACCATCTACGTGTAGATTTGGATTTATGGTGCTGATATTTGTCCCATCAGCCCTTCCCCAAAGTCGTTGGGAGTGATTGTAAAGGCTTGAAAGCAGGGTTCAGTTGATTGCAAAACACTTAATGAATTGGCAGCAGCTTTCTCTTAGATATCTCCATGCCTCTCCTTATCCTTTTCTTTTTTCATACTTATCCTCTTTCGTGGAGTGGTTTGATGGGTCACTTTCAGACGGCTGATCGTCCCCTTTCTCCTTGGCCTGGCCTGTCTGAGGAGGAGTTCTTCCTTGGGCTGGGCCCCTGGCCCAACATATACATTGGTTTGGGCTTCCCGGTTTATCACCCCCACAGTGGGATTTTTGCTTCGATTCTAGTATTTTTGTGGTAGAAATTCCAAAGTCTCAAGTTGAAGTGTGTGGTAGGCACCAATGATGTTGCATGTCATACACAGTAAACCACTCATCATTCACTAACACTGGTGGAGGCCACACTTGTCCCTTCTTTGGGTTTTTGTTTGGGCCCCTACTGACCTATCCTCTCCAATAAAAGACCATGTTGCTCCTAACCCAATAAGAGCAGTATGATTTAGAGGGTGAAGTAGACGTGGTTGACTAGGTTATGTTGGGTTTCCAAATATATCTTGACGCTAACCTACTGTCGCCCCTCGTTTTTCTAAAATGATTTTCCACACAAAAATGCTTTTCTCTAGTTTTCAAACACATCGCATTAAAACAAATGTTGTCACCCGTTTGCATCACTATGATAATGATAATAACAACCAAGTCTTAGTCCCAAAACTTTAGGGTCAGCAATCCTTAACCAACCCATTTACAGTACTCTTGATGTAAATACATTATGATGGAACATCCCAACATCCTACCCTAGAAACCCAAACCCAATGCTTAAATTTTTTTTCTTTTTCCATTAAGTGAAGATTGAGAATCAGTTAAAATGAGGTACCTTTTTTTTTTTTTGAAGGGGGGGGGGGGTGTTCTTCTTAACACCTTCTCCATGCATAACAGAACTTCTGAACTCATGTTTATGGTTTGAGACTTTTTTATACACATCCTCAACCTTCCAAAAAAAAACTTGTTTTCCTCTCTCAATAATCTTATCGCCTCCCCTTCCTCCCCCCCCCCCCCCCCAAAAAAAAGATGGGGTGGAGATGGGGCCTCCATGATCTGACCCAGGCCTGTGCCATTGCCATCCCTAAATTTTAAATATCAATAAATATTTATTGTTGATTCTCTTCCCCATTTAAAATGTCAAAATTATTTATTTTTGATACTTTCTTGTTATGGTTCCTGCCTGTCGGGCACTGTAATGCCTGGTGCTGTATTGTAGAGATTGGTGCCAGTGCTAGACCAAATTATTCCTTCCTCTGAACTTATTAATTGAAGTTTTAAAATTTTATTAGAGTTAGATTTATATCATCACTTATTAATTCATCAATTGGAGGTCTGTTGCAATGCACTAGGCCTTGATTTGGGCTATATCTTGATATTGTATGCCTAGTGCACTTGATTTGGGCTATATCTTGATATCGTATGCCTATTTTTTGGCCAAAATAAGAGATATACTTTGTTGGAATTATATTCTAGAAAAGTTAAATAAAAGAAAAGCCCCAATCTTAGTGGTTAAATACTTCTGAAAATTCACTAATGTCGTTGTTTATCTCTTTTGCTTCCATATGTATGCTGTTAGATTAAATGATTAAATTCACCATCTTTTAACGGCTTAAACTTTTGAGACAATTTGTAATTTATCATTGTATTAGTGTAGGAGTCCTAGATCAAACCTTGTATCTCAGATTAAATAAATAAATAAATTCCCCATTTTCTAACCACTTAAATTTTTGGGATAATCAGTAATTTATCAATTGCTTTACCGTCTACAAAATAGGCACATGTTGTGCATAAAGTAAATGTGATAGTTTATACAAGCAACTCTCCTTTTGTAACATTCACTAGTTCTACGTATTATATAAATAAATAAAATGGAAAAATTATCTTATGAGACAGTCTCACAAGGCATCTCTTTCACATGTATGATCCCACACACGTGGGTCCCACATGTTGTGAGAGAGAAGTTTCGTGAGATAGCTTTTCACGTTAATTGGGGTGGGGGGGATCCCTTGCTGTAGTCCCATTATTTAATTATGGTGCATGTCTATTCCTCATGGAGAAGAATAGAGTAATTGATTTATTTATAAAAAAAGTCCTACCTACTGCTCAAAGCTCCGACTTTTGTGGGGTTTGAGAGAGGTCATAGTAGGCAGCCTTACCCTTAATTTGTTGGAGAGGCTGATAAGGCTGATACCCAAACTCAAATCTGTGACTTGTCACTTGTGGTGGAAGACACTTGCCATCGCACCAATGTCCGACCAATTGAGTAACTTAATTTAAAAAATAAAAAATAAATAAAAAAAGAGAAAGAAGAAGCAGAAGAAGAGTACTGGACTGTCTTTATGCTGCATCAACAAAGCAATTATAATTCCTGAGATTGCTCAGTTCTGGCTTTATGGCAATATACTCTACCCTCTGTCAGTTATGGCTATTGATATTTGGGGCTCTCAAAAGTGATTACATCTTTCATTTGAAATCATTCATATAATGGATATAAATAGATGAAGGTTTTCTATTACCTGTGAACAATTTTCAAATTTCTGTGGTAGTCATAAAGATCCTCTGTTGCTGTAATTAATGGTATTATTATCATGTGTTTGATCATCCAGGTTTTTCTCTGCTTTGGAAATTCAGTGGCTTCAACCCGGTTTATGTTACAAGATGAGTTTAATATACAGACAACACAATGTGATAATTGCATCATTGTACTCTCTCTCTCTCTCTCTCTCTCTCTCTCTATGTGTGTGTGTGTGTGTGAGTGTGTGTTGAGTTTATTTGCAACTCTGTATACATTTTAACTCCTCTTTTCAGGGTTTCATGTTCTGCCTACAACAACTTGCGTGCATCTTTTCCATAGTTGCAATGATTGTTGGAAGTAGTGAAATTCAAGAGGCATCTCAAATATTGTCTTGCTTGTCGGACATGGTATACTGCACGTAAGACTCTTCTTCCCTATTTCGTACTGATCTTTCTCAGTTAAGGTGGGTCAAAATTACTTACTGATTTTATGATTAATTTTCCTTTTTGTAGGGTTTGCGCTTGTATGCAGGTATGAAAGTGATAAAAATACATGCAAGTGGGAAAACATATGTAAGTATTTGAAATGAAATAACGTTTTATACTCGCTAACTGGGGTTATTTGCAGACACAACACAAGGTTGAAATGGACAAGCGAGATGGCAAGTTTGGGCCTCAACCAGTAATGGCAATACCCCCCATGCAGCAGATGTCTCGCATTGACCAGCCAATTCCTCCTTCTGTTGGATATCCACCTCAACCAGCATATGGACAGCCCTACGGTTACCCACCTCCTCAGGCTCAAGGCTATCCGGCTGCGGGTTATCCTCCATCTGCTTATCCTCCTCCTGCTTATCCACCTTCTGGATACTCTAGGTGATTTCATTGCGATGTTCCTGGTCAATTTCCTATTTCAGGTGATATTTTGGGTGTTGAAATGTTGGTCTGCAAGTAACATCACTGTGAAATCCTCTATCAATCAAAATGTCTCTGGACCAGGCACTTGTATTTTATTTTTATACTTGTTTGCTGAGGGGTGTTAGAAATAGTGATACATTTGTGTGTGGCTTGACCCCTCTTTTTTGCCAATTAAAAACAACAAAATTTTTAAATAAATCCTAGCTAATTCTATGTATTTCTTGTATGTTATTTCTTTTGCCTCTGGGTGTATTTATAGATTTGTATATCAAGTATATGCATATACTTGTGTAACATGCAGCTGAGGAACTGGACTTGTGTTCTTGTTCAGTCGCTTATGCTGGAAATTGGAAACTTTGTTTCTGTAATAAATGTCATGAAATGTCTTTGCACGTCTATTGCACTAAATATTGCTTGGCAAATTGGGAACATTGTTTATTTCTACAATAAATGTCATGAAATGTCTTTGCTCGTCTATTGCACTAAATATTGCATGCCAAATTGGGAACACTTTTTATTTTGAGTCCAAATCTTCTATCCCACTCTCCCTACTCCACTATATACTCCACAAATAAAAACATGCCACATGTCCATCTATTTTATTAAATGCTAAATTTATGCCTTCTGTTATTTCAATTACCTAAATATGATGGGTTATTTATTTTAGGAAATTGAAATAACAGAAGACATAAATTTAGCATTTAATAAAATAGATGGACATGTGACATGTTTTTATTTGTGGAGTATATAGTGGAGCAGAAAAAGTGGAATAGAAGATTTGAACTCGTTTATTTCTGTAATAAAGTGTGTGCAACATATCTGCTCAACTATTCTTTAGACTATCAGTATTTAGTTATTTCCTTTGTCCCTCTTGATAAAATGCTGATTGCTTTGGGAGGTGGAAGGAATACCATTCTGAATGCTGGAGATATGTTTATACTGATTGCATGAAGGTTAGCTTGTCTTTCACTCTCCCAATCAATTGTAAGAATTGAACTTAGCAAATCATAGCCAAAATATAAGTATGGATGAAGTTCTAGTCATCTTATAAGCAAACTTTGATTTTTGTGATTACTTCTCCTTCCAGTAAAATGATTACAAACTGGTAGAATTTGCACATGGTAGTTAGAAGAGTTATACACAATGCCCTTCTGTTTGTTAATGGTTTATAGATATTGCATGCTATTTAATAAGTACCGGTTAAATATAAATTTCAATTCAAGTTCAAATTTACCTGGATCCCTTCCTGCAAAAATGCCATTATTGCAGCTTTAGTAATAGCGTTGCTAGTGCTGAAACTGTCACCCATTTAAAGTGTAGATGGAAGTGTAATTTTCTTCCCCTTACGTTCTCACTCTCTCTCTCTCTCTCTCTCTATATATATATATTCCTGATCTTTCTTCAATCTTCACAGAATAAAATGGTCCACGCATAGTTTAAACAGGTGAGGCAAAAAATGTGAGTTACTTAGCTAGAGCAATTGTATAATTTTAGATTTAATTATTATTATTTTTTATGGACAGAAAAAAATGAGTTGAATGGCTTCTCTTTGCACTTATTTTAATTTTTGGTAAATGAAGCCCAGGGCTATTCTAAGGATCCGTTTGGATATAGTTGAAAACTGAAAATTGAAAAACACTGTAGCAAAATAATTTTTAAATGTGTGAATAGTATCGTGAGACTCATTTTTAATAAAAAAGTTGCTAAAAAGTAAAATTTGTGGGTCTGTGAATAGTGCATATCGTGCACTGTTCACGAGAAAAGTCAAACATTTCAACTCAAAAAGAAAAAAGAAAAAAAAAAAAGAAAACAGCTGAAAACGCAAAACGTGCGTTTGGGAAAACGCGCTTCCCAAACGCACACTAAGCCTTCTATCTAATGATTTGACCTAGTTTCAAATAAGGATGTGGTTTGTTTTTCTTTTTCCTGAATAAAGAGGATTTTTACTTTATCAAAAATCAATTCGAAAGTATCAATAATAACTCAGATAAATTGTGTCAATCATCAAAGGGAAGTACAAACGGATGCTTTGGCCAAGTTAGGAGCACAATCCTTCACCCATTTTGTTGTTTTTTGTAACCCGTCGCCTGTGGTGGAGACTTTGTTAGCTTTTGATAAAGCTAGCATGTTTTGTAATAGACTTGTAAATTCTTAGTTTAATGTTTATATTGTGGTTTATCCAAAAAAAAGGGAAGTACAAAGTAATAACTACTTCAATAGAAAAAGCTTAAACTATGAAGCAATTAATGAAATAAAGCAAAACTAAACTTTAAATGGATGTAAATAACCAGCTTCCTCCATGGTTATTTTAGTACCATAATTTTTAACAAACTATTTTCTGCAATTGTCGTATGTGGCAGGCTGTAATTGATTGCTTGTTACTTTTATATGAACTTAATAATTTGTATATTTTGTGTGACTAACACCATACAAGAGAGAGTCTTTTATTTTATATAGACACACTATGTGTAATACAAGTAAAATGAGTGTAGGGCAAGTACAATACTACAATGAGCCCAAGCCTAATAAGATGAATGAGATATAAAGTAAAAAAAGTCTTAGATATGCTTGTGTTGCTTTGAGATGAGTTTTTATTTATACTTTAAGGTCTTACGGTTATTTTTTCTCAATGAAATTTCATCCTTAATTTTTTACTGCACTTGGCATTAAGTTAATCTCTATGAATTATCTATTATTTTTAAATCTTTGTAATTGCAACGATCTTCTTGCTTCAATTTTATATTTTTAGTTATGATGTGGTCACATTATATCTATGTTTTAAATATGTTAAACGATGTTATATTCCCTTTATATGTGTCATTTCCTTATGATGCCACTTATCTTTACTTGGGTTTATCATTGATACTATTTTTATCATGCTTCAATCATAGCTTAATATATATATTTGTATTAGAATTACCTTCCGTTAGGTCTTATGGTAATCTGGATGACATATCACATATGTAGCTAAGGTAAGCACGCAAAGATCAAGGGAATAAAAATAGTAAGCTCAAAGAATGTGTGTGTGTGTGTGTGAGAGTGTGCCGTGCGCATGCATGATGCATATATTGGTTTACAATTCTTGACTTCTTGTTCTTGTCCAGATATACCTATCTCTCTACGTCTCTCTCTCAGAGGCTACAACACTGAGTAGTCAACTGAGGATGATTCTTTATCTAAACTAAACTCTCGCCCAATAGAACCTAAATCCAATGGTCGTACCAAACCCAGCTCAATTTTTAGTACCTACCCAGTTAGTTCATGAAACCTTATTTCTCACTACCTAATACGGTACTACCTATGCTGACATGACTGCCTGATCTCGATTCAGCCACACAAGTATTCATTTTTTCCCTATATGCCAAAGGTTTTGCTTGTACTATTGAACTGTATTTGACAATTGACACCATCGCGTATGCCCTTTAAATCGAACTCTTTAAAGTTTCATGGGACGACTAATACCATTTCTAGAACCTAGACACGTTTATTGGGTTCTCAAATTCTACACGGAAATAACTACGTCAAACAGTTCATTTTGGTAAAACCAATGAAAATGTTTTTCAGCTTTTCGTTTTGACTAATTTATTTATTTATTTTTTCTATCAAACCCGTACGTGCTCATATTTGATTATATACTCACTAATTGGACTTGTTCACACGTTTTGGCTTTGCATTCAACAAAAATAAAGTACGAAGTACTAACCCAAAAAATTTCATCTCTATCTATAATTATATATTTTTTAATTGAATTTTTATACAATTGTTTGAGGTGATATGTTTTGATTATTGTAGGTTAGGAGTAACGCCGGTAGTAGGCCATGGGAAAGCGATGTTAGATATTGTTCTCAACTCTCAAGTCTTATTTAAAGCTTTAATAAAATGCTAAAGTTATTATAATAATATTATAATAAGTTTAAAAATTAAATAAAAATTAAGCAAACAATCTAGTGACATAAGAAAAATTCATTATTTGTTAACTGTAATATTGTGATGATATGTTTTGATCGGTCGGTGTAATTTAAAAGTCATGTTAATTGTGAGCTATATGAAAGTGGATATTACACTTAATTGTCAAGGCAATCTTACAAAGATTTTAGTTTGTATCAAACAAAAATGAAGAAATATTTCTAATTACACTTTTTTATTTTCACATTAATTTATTGAGGCGATATCTTTTTATTGGCGTACAATTTTAAAAATGACGTCAATGATGAGCCATATGAAATTGATATTACACTTTGTTGTCAGAATAGTTTGCAAAGCTTTTAATTAACTTGCATTAAACAAAAATGAATACAATGAATCCAGTCAAAACTATAAATTTAAAAAAAAAAAAAAAAAAAAAAAAACTTTGACAGGTTTAGAGGTGATATATTTTGATTATTATACAATAAAAGTGATATTAATGATAAGTCCTGTGAATGTGACTAATATCAATCTATAATTAACTATTCAAAAAGCTTTAAAAAATTTTGTGAAATTTCTTATATTCTAATTAAAATAAGTCAAGCTAATGTTATGAAGTTAGTTAAAAAAAAATTCTTCCAAAAAAAAAATTTGTTAAAAAATTTAATTTGCTTAACTCTTTTCTAATAGAAACCGGCTGTCTAAACCTTTTATATATATATATGGTATTGAGGAAAGTTATTTTACCATGTTTCTAGAATGAAGCCTACTTTTAAGACCAAATACAATTAATCTTCTTCAAAATGAGAAAATTCTTAACACCTTCTTGATCCACATGAAGCTTCCTTTTAGTACCAGTCGTTTGTATCTATTCTTGTCATTGCTTCCTTTGAAAAATGGTGAGGCTTGCATTAGGAACCGTGGGGCTCAGCCTAGGAAAACAGAGAACAAAAAAGAAAAAGAAAAAGAAAGAATCTAATAAACGTGTACATCTAGAAGAATTAGGTATTTAATTTAACCAAACATCATTTAAAGAATTCCTAACCCACGTAGCCTCGCCTTTTGAAAGTTGAACTCCCACGGCAATTCATACATTATTTAACGTAAAAATAAATGGAAATTAAAAATAGGATTATAAGAACGTGGACTTATCTTTTAATTGCGCGCAACGTGGCATGGCAAAAGCTATCCACACACAAAAATTGTTATCTCAATCAACTCAAACTTAGATGTATGTTCCGTGTTAAAACATTTATTGTTATTTTATCTAAAGAAATTGATAAGAATAAATAAATTGTTGTCTCTATCAATTGAAATTTAAATGTGTAAGGACGCGATTCGTGGCGGACCGTAACAGTGTCGGATTCGCACGTAAAAAGGCCCCTAACAATATCATTTGTAGAGCGTGGGTTTGGAAGGCTAGGCCTTGGTTGACAGGCGGTGGGTTTTTCGCGGTATTCGTCCAAGTTTAAGTTTTCCTTCACCCCTGGAGTCTTTCTCCTGGAAGTGGGCTGGGAGGCTCTGGTTTTTGGCCATTTTTCCCAACCCCCTCTTTAGGTTACTTGTTTTTCCTTTTATATTCGCCTGCGTTCATTGTCCTTCGTCCACGTATAGGGTCAACCTTTCCAAGAGTGATACTTGTCCCATCAGCCCATATTCAAAGTCGTTGGGGGTGGTTGTAAAAGCCAAAGAATGCGGCTCTGTCAGGTTCAGAGCATTGAATGGCAGTAAGGGCAGCTTTCCCTGGATATTTTAGATCTTTCTTCCTAATTTCAGTCCTATACCGTTTTTACCCTTCTTTCAGGGGGGACTTTGGGTCTGCCGAGGACTGAGCTGTCCTCGGTGGTATCCAAAGGCTATCTTTATCGAGCTTGGGCCATAGCCCTCCTCGGCTTGGGCCTTCGGATTCTCCCCGGGTAGATGGGCCTGGCCCATAAATCATTTAGGCCCCACAAAATGCATGTTGCATATTTTGTTAAAACATTTATTGTTATTTTATTTAAAGAAATCGATAAGAACAAATAAGTTGTTCTCTATTTTAAAAAAAAAAAAATTTATCCAAAATATTGGATAAAATTTTATCCAAAAAATTTGGTAAACTACACATATCACTCCTATTGTACATCTTTAAAACGTAGAATTATATGGTTAAGTTTGTAATTACACTTACCTTTGGTGATTTGTTTTATGAGATATTTATCTCTGTTATGGTTTTCTTTATGGAGTATTTTCGCTAATTTTATGTGACTAATGCCAACAATATGAATAGAAGAAAAAGATGGTTCTATCCCACATTTCTAATTCTCTTTCTAATTTTCTCTTTTAATATTCATTTGGGTTTGTGAATGTTTACAAGAGGTAAGTTTTAAGATGGAATAATATTTTTCTTTAATTTTGTCTCAATTGGCATTGTTGGTACTTGTCACATCATCAAATTATGTCAAAGCTGATGAAAATACCTAATAAAGTAGACCATATGGCCCCATCAAAAAAAAAAAAAAAGTAGACCATATGGAAAGTAAATCCCTCATTAAACAAATTATAACGGAGTTAAGTGTCTCAAAATAAAACAAAAAGAATAGTTTCACGTTTTAAAGCTGTATAACTATATACTAAATGGGTGATATCTATAATTTGCCCACATTTTTGTTGTATGGCATATTATTTGATATTTTTCATTAAAAGAACTAGATAATTTAGTGTTAGCATAACTTCTATAGTTTTTTGGGTTATGATTAAACTACGATCTTCTAGATTTTCATAATTGAAAAGTTATTATATAGCTTCTCAAAAAAAAAAAAAAAAAAAAAAAAAACTCCGTTATGATTGTTGTGGGGCCCAAATGATTTATGGGCCAGGCCCATCTATCCGGGGAGAATCCGAAGGCCTAAGCCGAGGAGGGCTATGACCCAAACTCAACAAAATAGCCTATGGATACCGCCGAGGACAGCTCAGTCCTCGGCAGACCCAAAGTCCCCCCTGAAAGAAGGGTAAAAACGGTATAGGACTGAAACTAGGAAGAAAGATCTAAAATATCCAAGGAAAGCTGCCCTTACTGCCATTCAATGCTCTGAACCTGACAGAGCCGCGTTCTTTGGCTTTTACAGCCACCCCCAACGACTTTGAATATGGGCTGATGGGACAAGTATCAATCTTGGAAAGGTTGACCCTATACGTGGACGAAGGACAATGAACGCAGGCGAATGTAAAAGGAAAAAACAAGTAACCTAAGAGGTAGGTTGGGAAAAATGGCCAAAAACCAGAGCCACCCAGCCCACCTCCAGGAGAAAGACTCCAGGGGTGAAGGAAAACCGAAACTTGTATGAATACCACAAAAAGCCCACCGCCTGTCGACCAAGGCCTAGCCTTCCAAACCCACGCCCTACAAATGATATTGTTAGGGGCCTTTTCACGTGCGAAGCCGACACTGTTACGGTCCGCCACGAATCGCGTCCTTACAATTGTTTTTTTATTATCAAGCCAAAAAAATCAATTGATTTATTTACTGTAGATAGGGTTTGAATCACAAATTTCTTACATAAAGATAAGAGACTTAATTAGTACTTTCTAGTGTTATAAATAGATGCATAAACATATAGGAATAAATGCTCGTCTTGATTTTCTATCAATATAATTTATTTTTGTGGATTTTAATTAACTCAACTAGTAAAATATTTTGTGGGTTCCAGTTAACTTAACTGGTAAAGTCTCTAATGGTTGTATAAGAGATTTAGGGTTCAATCCCTGCTTACACCAAAAATTGATTGGTGTCTTGGTCTAATGATAAATAACTATATCATTAGGAACGGACGTCATAGGTTGGAAGTCTCTAAAAAAAAAACTAGTAAAATATTTTATTATCGAACAAAAAATCTGGGTTTGATTATATATAAAAGATTGGAACCAACAACATATTTGTAGTTGTTATTATTATTTTTTTAAGAATCAACAACTTGCCTTCTCAAAAAAAAAAAAAAAAAAAGAATCAACAGCTTGTAGTTATTTTAGTTTTTTTTTCCCCTTTTTTTAATTTATTTATACAACTTGATAACACAGTGCAAGTAAAGAATAGCTTATTCACGACTGCAAATTTATTGTATGTCAATTCAGATGAAAAGATGTCTTCATTCATACTTCCTCCTCCCTGATATAAAAAAGAAAAATATATGCTTCCTATTTCATACGGTAACGATAATATTAAAGAAAAATGGCACGGCTTTGAACTTTTCAATTTGTTTTAAAATAGGGAGCATTCATGAATCATGACATAATTTTTTCCCATGGGTTTTTACACTGTCAAACTTTTTTTTTTTGGTCCCAAATTATACATTAATTTTCTAATATTTGTTTTATTGTTAAGTACTTAAGTCTTAACAAAATTTTGCATTGAATCAGTTTACTTTGTTTAGGAGAGAGGTAAATTAGTTTTTCAACGTTAAATTCCATCACACTTAACATCAAAATAGATAATAAGATAATCAATCGTGCATTTTGATAATTCAAAATATTCCGCGTAATTGAGATGAAATATTAAGATAAAAAAAGTGTAATTTGTCTTTTTTTTTTTTAGTAAACTCAATTATTTATATATTATTGAATAAAAATCCGTTTATATAAAAAAGAAATCCATTAGTATTTAGTAAATGATAAATAACAAAAATAAAAAAGAGCGGATAGGAATGGTTCAAATTTTATCCCAAAGAGAATGATTGAGAAAGAAAAAGGAAACACCATGCCTAATTAGATTCTCAAATTTCTCAAAGCACAGGAAACAGTACTCCCATGTTTCCCTGAAAACCCGGAGAACATCATTTTATATATTTTCACAATTTAATAATTAGATCCCACGAAACTTGCCGGTGGCAACATAGATTAGAACTATAAACACTTGCAACACTTCTGTCAGACTAGTACAACCACAACAACAACAACAACAAAAATCTTTGTACAAATCCCATCACACTTATATGAAAAACAAAAACAAAAATAAAGAAAAACACTTTCTAGTTGTTGTAATGTTTTTGATAATTACATTATCAACTTTCAGTTCTCACTCATTTGTTTCTTGTTCCTTGCTACGTTACCAGAAGCGAGAGAGACTCTACTCTCACTATATCTGTCCCCACAGGCAAATTTTAAAAGCTATTAAGACATATTTGTCGCCCGTGACCATAGCTTTGTCCCAATTTGGTCACCGATATGACCATGTCATACTCAATCATAATATTGCATTTGACAAAACACATTTAATCTCGCCATTGCAAACGTTATCACAACCCACTCATAACATAAAATTATTCATGAACCAAACCAATACTCCAAAAACTTCCTATAAAAAAAAAAAAAGAAATATAAATAAATAATCAATAACGAGAGCAATTGACATCCCTGATTATGGAGACATCTAGATTCATATCTCAAAAAAAGAAAAAGAAAAAACTCGAATTATTAAATAAATAAATAAATAAAGATCCGAATTTCAAAAAAATTCATTATCCCAAAAGAAATGAAACTGTACAAATTACAAAACCATCTGATTTCTGATAACTAGACTCAAATTGTGAATATTTTTCGAAAATATATACACATGAACCAGTCCAAATAACCAAAATCCTTTTTTTTTTTTTTTTTTTTTTGTTTTATAATAATTTTGTAAACTAAGAGTTTCTAGTTAAATAGGAGTACTACAAACCAGTGGGAAGAGAATAATAATCTCCATAAAAGTCAGGGATCCCAGAAGCAGCCCAGAGTCTCTCGTTGAAAGTTTCTTGCATATCATCAGGAATGAACGGTGTCCGACACAGCGGACACGTTTTCTGCTCGTATCCCATCCAACGGTCGAGGCAGCCTTTGTGGAAGATGTGACGACAGTTTGTGAGCGGTCGGATCTCGTCGTTGGGTTCGAAATCGTAGAGGCAGACAGCGCAGGACTCGGGCTGGTCGACCAGGTCCGAGAACTTCACGACGGGGAGGATTTCTCGGATAAGCACGGCCGACACGGAGTTGAATTCGGGGACACGTGTCGCCGTGTCCAGCAACGCAATGTCGGGTTCGAAGAAATCGGACAGACCCACGTAGTGAAACATGGTGTAGATGAGTTTTCTTAAGAAACCCAGAAAGGAAAGTGCGTAGATAAAGATCTTTGGTAAGAGAAGCTCTGAATAACCCACTGGGAACCCCATAGTAGAGAAACAAAGGAGCAAGATAGTTTTTGAGCTTGTGTTTGTGTATAGCTATAGTACTAGGAGGGATTTGTTTCTTTTTGTGTTTTTTTATGGTAGTAGAGAGAGAGAGAGAGAGAGAGAGAGAGATGGAGAGGGGGGGAGAGAGACTGAGAGTGAGAGCTATATAAAGAGGCATGGAGGATGTGTAAATGTCAATAATGGGTCTGAGGTTTATTTTGAATGACAGTTTATGGTACTATTTCACTATTCAGCTGTCTTTTACTGCTGATGTGAGTACAAAAATCAAATGTAAATTGCTTGAGTCACTGAGTGTATGAAATCAATCGATTATTATGGCTGTGATTATAAATTGGACTTTTGTTTATCAAAAAAAGATTATAAATTGGACTTTTAGTCTCTTACAGATGGGGATGAGCCACCAGGGTAAAACTTTAGCATAAATTAATTACTTTTGGCCCTGGTTGGTGAGAAGTGAAAACAGATTTGGCTTTGATGTTTTTTCTATTTTTAAGGTTGAATGGATAGAAATAAAATACCTATTTCTATTTGCTTTAGATATTATGACAAAAATGTTCCTCAAAAAAAAAAAAAAAAAGATATTATGACAAAACTGTAGATTTTGTGGAAAATGGTTTTGTATAATTTTATGATTTTGTGTAAATGGTTTCTATAACTGTTAAGAATAGATAATTATTTTTTCAATTGAAGATAGAAAATCTTAATGTCAACTAGCTTATTAATTAGTTTATTTTAAAAAAACGATAGGAAAGTTTGTTTTGCTTATCATAAGGGGAGATGGGGGATTTGAAACTAGTTTTCCCTCTATCTTCACTTAAATAAATACTAATTATATATTCTTACTTAACAGTTATAGAAATCATTTACACAAAATCATAAATTTATACAAAATCCATTTTACACAAAATCTACAGATTGTTATTTGGGGATACAAAAATTTAATAAGGTAATAATGCCACGTGTCATACCTAAGGCCGAGGAGGCCAATATAGTTCCAAGGAGTCTATACACTCGGACAGTAAAGCCAGAGAGGCGAGCCATAGCCACGTCAATGGCACATTACTAGAGGGGGCCAAACTGTAGAGGAAGAGCTTCAGAGAAAGGGTTAGCCCTGACATGTTTGGGGGGATGGTAGCTGCCACCACATTTAATGCACCCCACCAAACTCCTTGGCCGTATTTATGTGGAGAAAACCCCTGAACAGCGTTATCTTGGTTGCCGCAACTCACAAAAGACTTGAGAGGGTGTCTGATGGGACAAGCACTCGAGTAGTGGCCTGCATAATCAACAAATTGAGGGCCAAGATTAGCCAAAAGAGGCTATA
Source organism: Quercus lobata (assembly GCF_001633185.2). Classification (NCBI taxonomy): domain Eukaryota; kingdom Viridiplantae; phylum Streptophyta; class Magnoliopsida; order Fagales; family Fagaceae; genus Quercus; species Quercus lobata. Next base: position 32,329,103 of record NC_044915.1, on the reverse strand, counting down.
TAATGTGAGAGATCCTCCAGGGAAAGGGGGAGGTTCATCTGAGAATCTGAAAAACACTGTAATAGACTAAGAAGAATATACTCAAGAGCTACTTTCTTCGGACTTTGCCGAGGAAGGATTTTTTTGCATAAAACCTATTTTTCTGTGTTTTATTTCAATCTTTAATCCATTATGAGCGTTGTTCAACTCACCGAAACCTAGTTTTCAACCCACTCTCTAAAAATTCTTTGTATTGGGCTCTTTGGACCTTAATCCTATTACCTTATGGGCTTAGGATCCAAAACCTACCCTTACAGATATAATATCTAAAACAACTAGAAATAGCTATGTTATTTCTAATATCCTCCCCCCCCCCCCCTCCCCTTACCCACACAAACGTGTACATCTACCCATTTAACCTTAAAAATATAAGCAACATCAAAGCCAAATCTGATCTCACCAATTAATCATGGGGTTAATGTCAATTAGCTTATTAATTAGTTTATGATTGGAAATGTTACCAAGAAAAGAAAAAAAAAAAGAGGAAAGTTTGTTTTGCTAACTATAAGGTGAGATGGGGGATTTGAAACTAGTTTTCCCTTCATGATAGAATTGGATAATGTAACTAAAAGTTATAAGGCTTTAGACTATAATAATGGAAGTTGAACTACCTCACCGTTTTGGGGAGTCAGAATACTAAGAGCTTATGAAGCAAAGGTAGGGGGTTGATAGAATGTTTAGTTGGTTTTAATTGTAATGTAATTCTTGTGGAGTTGGGGGGGGGGGGGGGAGGGGGGTGTTATGAACCCATGAGTAGAACTTACTCTTGAAAACCGGTTTATAAGGGAATGGTGCCCAAGAGCTTATAAACACATGGTTGAGCTTACACTTAATCCATATGGGACACTAGAATCATAACATACCACCACATTTCACAACTGATATCCATGATGGCCCACTCTAGTGACATTGACCCGTAATTTTAATCTAACCTTTAGAGCTACACTTGCTTAATTAGGGTGGTGGTTGGCTTTGATACCAAATGTTACAAACTCATGGGTAGAACTTACACTTGAAAACTAGCTTATAAGAGAAAGATGTCCAAGAGTTTATAAACACATGGTTAAATTTACACTTAATACTTGTGGGACACTAGGACCGTAACAGGGGGGGGGGGGAGGGGCAGCCAAGATTCAAGTGTTTAGAAAGGAGTTTCACGCATATATACCTTTAGATTAGGTTAGGGTAGAATTTCTATCTTGTATAAAAAAAATGTTATTGCACAAATTTAAATTTTCCTAAAAAGTAAAAGGAAGTAGCCTTAATTTGGTTACAAATGCTTCTACTAGGTCATAGGTCATATTCATTTGATTGATTTTTTTTTTTTTTTTTTAAATTTTTTTATACAAGATAGAATTCTACTCTAACCTAATCTAAGTGTATATGTGTGTGAAACTCCCTTCTGGAGACTTGAACCCCGGCTCTTGCCCCCCACACCCCACAAGAACTTATACTTGGGAAGTAACCATTGCACCAAGGGTGTGCGGTGGTTTGATTGATTTAATTTAGCAGTAAACACTCACTTAGTTAAGTTTAATTATTTAACGCTCAAGTTTATTGTCACTATACAAAAGATAAAAATCTTATATCACACATTTAATGTTATATGTTATACTCTATGTATTGAAATATGCCATGTTTGGCAACATAACTCCTAAAGGTTCAAGCTTAATTAAGGATTCATTTTAAGTTTACTACTAAAGAAGATTAGAAAAATCCTCAATCTAGTCCGCGATTGTAAATAAACAAAGTTGTCTAAGAATAACTCATATTTATTTATTTTTAATAAAAATTATTTATATTTGCTTATTTGCTTATTTAACTATTACACAAGAAGGAGTCATTTTAAGTTCGCTACTAAAGAAGATTAGAAAAATCGTCAATCTAGCTAGTCCGCGATTGTAAATAAACAAAGTTGTCTATGAATAACTCAGATTTAATTTTTTTAATAAAAATTATTTATATTTTCTTATTTGCTTATTTAACTATTACACAAGTTGAGAACAAACACAATAATGCAAAAAGGGTAAAAAAAAAAAATACTAATAATTACATAGTTCGTAAACAACTTTTAGCTACTTAATTAATCAAATTATATAATTTTTATTACAATTTAGCTATTGATTATTACGCTTTGTTTGTTTCATTGGAAAACCTTCTATAAAAATAGTTTTCCACATTTTCCAGTATTTGGTAGTACAAAAAAAATTGGTCAATGGAAAACTATATTTAGTTAATGAAAAATCTTAATAAAAATAAGACTTATTTTCTATATGTTGTTTTTCACAAAAAAAAAAAAAAAAAAAAAAAAAAAAAAAAGGAAAACAATCTCTCTCTTAGGCCTCTCATCTCCTATAAATATTGCATTCTTCTTTAGCCGCATGAAACATAAATTTTTTGCCGCCTTATTGTCATCTTTAATTATTTATCATTCTATTATTATTTTGATTTTGTAATCTATTGTTAGTTCTTATCGTTGTTATCACCATACTCATAGGAGTGGTTGGTTAGTTGCCGAATAAGTTTCCAATTGAGAGATAATTGTTTAGCTCTAAATATTAGGATCTAAGCCATTAGGAGGTCATGGGATGAATTTCAGATTGTACTGTGGTATGAATCTATGTTCTTTATCTTTTATGGACAAAATATAGCTTTTAATTATTATTATTATTGTTATTATTATTATTTTTAATTCATGTATGCATGACACAGGCATATATAAGCTTGATTTCTTGTTCCAAAGGACTTAGAACCATCTAATAAAATTTGGTCATCAAACTAGAATAGACTGTGCAAGCATAAATTTCCTTCTGTCTGAAACATGTATAATAAAGTGATATGTATCCCTGTGTAAAAACTAAATCAATGGTAACAAGTCCATTTCCAATCTTCGTCCTGGTATACATAGTGAGAAGAAGTATATTGTGGGTACTCTTCTTTCATCCACTAAATATATACTATTTGAGATATTTCTGTCCACAAGACAGATAATAGGTTGTTCTCCAAAAATGTTGATTCAATCAACCACAAATATATGTTAAGAATATATATGCATCCCCAGGTCAGTTTCCCATGTGTCTGACATTTAAGTTTAACCTCTATTTACTTCCTAATTGCAGATTACTAAATTGCCCATTAGTCCAATATCTAATAAGTGTAAGTTATACTTATACATTAATGTTGAAAAATGACAAACTTTGTAGACAATGGCTGAACTTCTTTAACAACTATTCAAGCCAATTTTGATTATGTAGGTGAATTTTGTTAGAATTTGGACGTGTCAATTTGGACAATTTGGCATTTTGGTGGTTATCAAATTATTTGTACTAGATTATTTTGTAGCTTAAACTATTTGGCCTATGTTTTTGAACTATTTAAAATGGATCTTATGGTTATTTTGAATTATGAGTGTGGGGCCCAATAATCTATGGGCCAGGCCTATTTGCTCGTGGAAAGTCCGAAGGCCCAAGCCGAGGAGAGCTATGACCCAAGCCGAGGAGAGCTATGGCCCAAGCCCGATAACATAGAGCACAAGACTGTTTTGGAATACAGCCGAGGACAGTTCAGTCCTCGGCAGATCCAAAATCCCACCGGAATAAAGGGGTAAAACTGGTATAGGACTAAACTTGAAAAGAGACCTAAAATATCTTGGGAAAGTTACCCTTATGACCCTTCCCAGATAAGACTCTGCACCTAGCAGAGCTGTATTCTTCAGCTTTATCAATCATCTCCAACAATTCTGGGATTAGACTGATGGGACAAATATCAGTCTTGTAAAGGTTGACCCTACACGTGGACGAAGGACAGTTAACGCAGACGAGTATAAAAGAAGAAAGTAAGTAAATCTAAGGGGAGGCCCCCTTCCACCTCCAAAAAACAAAGACTCCATGGGGGAAAACATCAGGAGAACACCTGCACATCATAGAAAAACCCACTGTCGGGTAACCGGGGTAAGACCTTAATGACCCTCAGATCAAGTCCGAGGAGTCCAACCCCATAGGATGCGACCCTGCAGAGCTTAAATATTCAAACCCAACCCCTCTTGCTATATGAATTCCTCTAAAATCAAGACCGGAGCATCGCCCCGTGACCAACGGCTAGTTTTTCAAGTCCACTCTCTACAAATCATATTGTGAGGGATCTTTCATGCGCGAGCCCAACATCCTTATTGGGCCGCCAAAGAATCGTGTTCTTACAATTGGCGCCGTCTGTGGGAAAGGCTTGCGCGTTGGCGCGGGTGGCGGTGGAGTCGACTCTCTAGCAAGCAGAGGTTCGTGAGGTTTCCTACGTCTCCGGCAACACACAGCGGTTGCTCCGACATAAACTTCTGCTAGGGGTTACGCCTTGTATTGCCAACGACGCGGGCAGCTCTAAGGGCTTTTGGCCACAAACCAGCTCTCCCCGCCCTGGTCTAGGGGCTTACGTTCGAAACATAAACGAATGTAAAAGAAAAAATTACAAGTTTTGGACAGAACCAAGGCCTTGCATGGTTCTCGGACTCAAGCCTATGGGGAAACCAAGTACAAAAAAAGAAATCTTACAAGTTTTGGACAGAACCAAGGCCTTGCATGGTCCTCGGACTCAAGCCTATGGGGAAACCAAGTACAGAAAAGAAATATTACAAGTTTTGGACAGAACCAAGGCCTTGCATGGTCCTCGGACTCAAGCCTATGGGGAAACCAAGTACAAAAAAAGAAATCTTACAAGTTTTGGACAGAACCAAGGCCTTGCATGGTCCTCGGACTCAAGCCTATGGGGAAACCAAGTACAAAAAAAGAAATCTTACAAGTTTTGGACAGAACCAAGGCCTTGCATGGTCCTCGGACTCAAGCCTATGGGGAAACCAAGTACAAAAAAAGAAATCTTACAAGTTTTGGACAGAACCAAGGCCTTGCATGGTCCTCGGACTCAAGCCTATGGGGAAACCAAGTACAAAAAAAGAAATCTTACAAGTTTTGGACAGAACCAAGGCCTTGCATGGTCCTCGGACTCAAGCCTATGGGGAAACCAAGTACAAAAAAAGAAATCTTACAAGTTTTGGACAGAACCAAGGCCTTGCATGGTCCTCGGACTCAAGCCTATGGGGAAACCAAGTACAAAAAAATAAATCTTACAAGTTTTGGACAGAACCAAGGCCTTGCATGGTCCTCGGACTCAAGCCTATGGGGAAATCAAGTACAAAAAAGAAATCTTACAAGTTTTGGACAGAACCAAGGCCTTGCATGGTCCTCGGACTCAAGCCTATGGGGAAACCAAGTACAAAAAAAGAAATCTTATAAGTTTTGGACAAAACCAAGGCCTTGCATGGTCCTCGGACTCAAGCCTATGGGGAAACCAAGTACAAAAAAGAAAATCCACAAGTTTTGGACAGAACCAAGGCCTCGCGTGGTTCTCGGACTCAAGCCTATGGGGAAACCAAGTACATAAAATAAAAACTGTTACTTGAACATTAAAATCCATCCGAGGAGAACTCCCCGTTAACAGTTGGGTTGATCCCTAAAACTGCACGGATCCCTCAGTCTACCCTCGGATCCCCAACACCAAAGGGATTGATGTGATATAGTGCAATATATTACCCAAAAACACAATCAAAGTCCCTCGCTACTCGGCCACCCTCTCGGACGAATTATTTCGAGTTTATCGTTCTCGGACATTGGTCTAGCATGCATTGCGCAGCACTCAGCGGTTATCCCGGTTAGTTCCAAGAGTTTAATTTATTAAGGCTTACCCTTGTTATACTTGATAATATTTGTGAGTTTAAACTGGTAGGAATCTGCGTTAAGGCGTTTTTCTGCCCGGAATATCATTAAGGGCAAGCTTACATTTAATATTCATGCACAAAGTAGTTGTTGCAGAGAAGAAAAGTATGTATAAAGAAATAAACTTATCTTTTATTAAGACAAAGGAACAGTACAGTGTACAATGAACAGCTGAAACAAACTTACATTAAAGCTAACTACGTAAGTAAAGAAAAATACAAGAGAGTGAAGATAAAGCCGAGGAGGTAGCACAGAGGAGAGGTTGGCTACTGCTTCGAGACCTTATTCCTCCTCAATGCTATTGCACGCCCATAACTCAGGCAGTAAAAAAACTCAACTTGAGCCTCACACCTCTGAAGGGAAGATGCGGGGAGTCGGAAGCTGAGGAGCCTTCACCAAAAGTTTGCCTGCGACAAGGCAGAGGCGCTGGTGGCGGAGAATCTTTCTTCTGACACACCAAAATTCTGGCATAAACAGGACCTGCTTCGGATTTTGACTAAAAGAGGGAGAAACACCCTTTCCCCTCTATCGAACTGGAATATTCTCTTGAATTTATGCCTCCTTTGCCCGTACATCACTCTTTTGAGTCTCAGGAGGACACGACGCCTCTGTGGCGGAGAGAGTTCCTTTTCCCCAACCCTCGCCTCAAACATGATGTGCTAAGGGAGGAAACTGAAGGATTTGTGCGTAGGTAAAGCAACTTTCTCTCTTATTTATTTAAAAAGATGAGGTGGTGGCATTTAATTCACGCAGCGTCCCAAGGAACGCTACAGACAAAATGTCTCTGACTCGATTTCCAACGTCGTCTGCAACCCTGAGGTTAAAGGAGTCTCGAGAAGGCGCATCTCGAACACTGGGACGCCAAAAAGTACTGCGTGATCAAAGACTACGGAAATACCTCTTAATTTGTGGGCCCAGTAAATTCGCGGCCCAGGCCCGTTCAGCATATGGGCCCAGGGACAGAACCCAGGCCTTGCATGGTTCTCGGACTCAAGCCTATAAAAAAAAAAAAAAAAAAAAAAAATCAAATCACAAGTTTTGGACAGAACCAAGGCCTTGCGTGGTCCTCGGACTCAAGCCTATGGGGAAACCAAGTACAAAAAAGAAATCCTTACAAGTTTTGGACAGAACCAAGGCCTTGCATGGTCCTCGGACTCAAGCCTATGGGGAAACCAAGTACAAAAAAGAAATCTTACAAGTTTTGGATAGAACCAAGGCTTTGCATGGTCCTCGGACTCAAGCCTATGGGGAAACCAAGTACAAAAAAGAAATCTTACAAGTTTTGGACAGAACCAAGGCCTTGCATGGTCTTCGGACTCAAGCCTATGGGGAAACCAAGTACAAAAAGAAATCTTACAAGTTTTGGACAGAACCAAGGCCTTGCATGGTCCTCGGACTCAAGCCTATGGGGAAACCAAGTACAAAAAAAGAAATCTTACAAGTTTTGGACAGAACCAAGGTCTTGCATGGTCCTCGGACTCAAGCCTATGGGGAAACCAAGTACAAAAAAAGAAATCTTACAAGTTTTGGACAGAACCAAGGCCTTGCATGGTCCTCGGACTCAAGCCTATGGGGAAACCGAGTAAAAAAAAAAGAAATTACAAGTTTTATACAAAACCAAGGCCTTGCATAGTCCTCGGACTCAAGCCTATGGGGAAACCAACTGCTCGGATGGGAAAGTCCCCGGCTCAGATACTGTAAAATGTTAAGGCCGATAAAAGTGTTATGATGATGGTGGGACACTCCACTATTCGGTAGCCTAAGGGGGCTGTTCATTTTGGCGGATGATATGTCTTTGAATGATTACTTCCTACACCGCATAGAGCATCCAGTTCTAATCCCAGCATTGTTTCGGGCAAGTATCGTTATTCACAAGTACGCATTGCTATGTTAAGCAACTCTGTTAAAGTTATGGTGACATCTTTTTATCAGCGAGTATTTTGGCCTTATTTATCATCGATTCAAATGCTATATTATTGTGCCGAACAGCGTTTGCAAATTTTAAAAAAAAAGCATAGAGACAGAACATGCGAAATAAAATAACAACAATTTTTATTAATACGAAAAATTATTACAACGTACAAAGAGGGGCTCAAACAAGCCTATACAAAATGTAAACTGCCTAAGCAACGATAACATCCGCAGTACAGATAAGTAAATAGTCAGACGTCTTTTAAACTCGTCTTCAAAGTCTCTCCAATCTCTGCCTCAATACTGCTCATATTACGATAAAAACCTTCTTTGGAAAAAGATGAAGGAGAAGGAAATAGTAAGGAAGAAATCAATGAAGAAGATGGAGGAGATGAATGAGGAAGATGGAGGACATGAGTAAAGAAGGAGGAGAAGAAGAGAGAAGAGATGAAAAGAAAGAAAATGAGCAAAAGAGGGAGAAGAGAAAGCACCAGAATGGATCTGGTGCTGGGAAGACTAAGAAAGGGAAGCGGAGAAGGCCACCAGTGAACGAAGAGAGGAAGAAGCAGAGACACTTAGTCCCTGCCTCGGTCCTGACTCCTAACACGCTGGGGCCATATTAGGTGAGCTCATAAGAGAGCGGTTGGTTGTGATGATGGGAGTTCTCGACTCAGTCACGCCGAAAGTTGGACGTGATGAGTCCCTGCTTCGGATTTTGGCTGAAGGGAAGGTGAGACGAATCTTAAGTCTTCGCCACCTTTGCCCTGACCGAGCCATTTCGAGTTTTATTAGAACACGGTGCTTTGAGGAGGGGTATGGTTCCTTCATCACTCGTTATGATAAACGTATTCTGATTGGGTGTATAACAATTGGGTTAAGTGAACGCTAAGGAAGGATGAGGGTTTCAGATCTCAGAAAGATGGAGGGGTGTCTGCACAAAAGTGATGGCTTCCTACTTGCCTTCTTATAGGAGGGGCAAAACGGAAGGTATTAAATTCATTCAGGTTTCCAAAAGAATCTGAAGAATAAAGATGTGTCCGTTCCATTTCCCCACCTCATCAGATGAGCCGTCGGACGTAAATAAGTCTCGTAAAGGGAATGTCATTAAAGGCGCGTCTTGGACAGCCAAACGGCAGGAGCGAGTCACGAGCAAATTAAAGGGAGCGCCTTGTAAGCCGATATATCTTTTGGGCAGGTGGAGAAACCGTCAGCATTAATGGAGGGCTATATTAAAGGAGCAGTAATAAAGGCTCGGCATTGCCAAAACCCCCCTTTCCAACCGGGAGGTTGAACAGCCGGGTTTTGAGGGGCTATTGTGGGGCCCAATAATCTATGGGCCAGGCCCATTTGCTCGTGGAGAGTCCGAAGGCCCAAGCCGAGGAGAGCTATGGCCCAAGCCGAGGAGAGCTATGGCCCAAACCCGATAACATAGAGCACAAGACTGTTTTGGAATACAGCCGAGGACAGTTCAGTCCTCGGCAGATCCAAAATCCCACCGGAATAAAGGGGTAAAACTGGTATAGGACTAAACTTGAAAAGAGACCTAAAATATCTTGGGAAAGTTACCCTTATGACCCTTCCCAGATAAGACTCTGCACCTAGCAGAGCCGTATTCTTCAGCCTTATCAATCATCCCTAACAATTCTGGGATTAGACTGATGGGACAAATATCAGTCTTGTAAAGGTTGACCCTACACGTGGACGAAGGACAGTTAACGCAGACGAGTATAAAAGAAGAAAGTAAGTAAATCTAAGGGGAGGCCCCCTTCCACCTCCAAAAAACAAAGACTCCATGGGGGAAAATATCAGGAGAACACCTGCACATCACAGAAAAACCCACTGTCGGGTAACCGGGATAAGACCTTAATGACCCTCAGATCAAGTCCGAGGAGTCCAACCCCATAGGATGCGACCCTGCAGAGCTTAAATATTCAAACCCAACCCCTCTTGCTATATGAATTCCTCTAAAATCAAGACCGGAGCATCGCCCCGTGACCAACGGCTAGTTTTTCAAGTCCACTCTCTACAAATCATATTGTGAGGGATCTTTCATGCACGAGCCCAACATCCTTATTGGGCCGCCAAAGAATCGTGTCCTTACAATGAGAATTACTGTTCATATATATAAGCAAGATGATTGGTAGAGATCATGAAAATTGAACAACTATTTTTTATTGTATTTATTGTCAAAATTTTAGTATGAAAACCAAATTCATTCTTGGTTTTTTATTTATATTGATTACATTAGTTGATTTACATAATACACATGTTTTAAATTATACATGAAATGTTATAGAAATTTTATGCATACCAAACACCATAAAACATTCTCAAGTACATTTTCAAGGTTGTTACTAAACACCAGAAAATGAGATAATTTTTTAGAAAATGTTCTTTGGAAAATAAACCATTTTCAAGAAAACGTTAATACTGAAACAAACAGAGTGTTATAATAGATTTATGAAAGGGGTAATTTTTTTTGTTGTTGTACTATTTATTATATATATGGAAAAAAATAAATTAATCAAATAACTTGTGAATAAGCTTATGTAGCTTGTTTGACGAAAACTTAAACAAAGCTTGAATATGTAATCTAATTTGATGATAAGCTTAAGCTCAACTCTTGTTTTATATATAATAATAATAATAATAATAATAATTTTAATATGGACAAAATTTAGCTACAAAATTGGTTATAACCTAAGACTACAGCTTTAGTCAATAAAATAAATATTGCTATATATTTTGAAAATCTAACCATTAAATTGCATGTTTTTTATGCTTTTAATACACATGTCAAATTTTGTGTTATTTAGATATTATTTACTATATTATCTATAAGTTTATATTTTATGCATAATTTTAAACCACAAAAACTTGCAATTTAAACAATTTATTGATGATATAGCTATTGATCTTTAATTTTCTAGTAATTTTGTAAGTATGAAGGATATAAGAAGAAAATATAATCCAATGGTAGATTTGTCAAAATTCACATCTAATAAAAAGATATTGAGTAAGGTTGTAGTTTTAGGTTATAATCAATTTTGTAGTAAAACTTTGTCCTTTTAATATTCGACTTGACTGGATCAACTTATTTACTATCCTAATCTGGTAAAAAAAAGAAAAAAGAAAAAAAGAGGAGACATATAGGGATTCATCATAGCCTTCCTAATTAGTACCGAGTGCATTTGTCAGATCCACAGGTGACAAAATTGTTATACAAATTATCCCAAAACTCTTCCATTTAACTAACGCATTAACCATTAGCATTTGACAAATCTAAAGGTGACAAAAATTTTCTTGGAATACAAAGTACAAACGGCTTCGATGATTTTTTTTTTGGTGTGACTAATTATCACGTACATAATTAGATCCTATTCGGTGGCTTAATTTGTCGATAGGGTCCATGTTATTGATTCATAAAATAAAACTATGATCCCTTGAAAATGACGTCAGTAACAACCGAATCGTTCGTTTAATCAAGACAAAGGTATATATATATCCTTAGTAATAATTGAAAGTTGTAAAAATGGACAGGACAGCCGAAGATTAATTATTAGCTAGGGATCAATCATCAAATAAAGTAGTGGGAAAAAGAGAGTCATGGTGTTGAAAATGAAATGTCCTAAACATGAAGTGTGGGGGCTGATAGTTCCACCAAAAGAAGCTACACATATATAAAAGAAAACAATGGCAAAAGGAGGGCCTGGTTATATTATGGCTATTGGGTGATACTAATTTGGTGTCTTCTGACATATCATGGTGCCATTGCCCATTCTTAATAAGTTGGGGGCACCACTTTTGAACATAGCAAATGGCTTTTATAAGCTTGTTTGAGACAACGTTTTTAGGTCTCTCAATTATAGATTGAATCGCCACTAGACATGTCAAATTGCACTTCTTTATTTGCTGAATCAAATAGCCTATTTGAGAGAGAGACACACACACACACAACAGTTGCAAAGAAAATTGAGGAGCACAAAACTTAAAATGCGAGTCATTAAAGAACACTAATTGATTAGAACTTCCCACATGATACTATGTTAATTTAAGAAAAGATTACCCAAGTGTTTTGATCTATGATAAGGAACCTTTGGACCCTAAAAAAAAGTGCATTATGCATGACTTTCAAATCATAATACATTGATTAATGCAGGTGATGACTAGACATTTATACACAAAACAAAGATACGAAGTTCATTTACAAGTCAATTTTATGAATAATGTCACGAAAAGCATTTATATACAAATGATGCTGACCATTTTTTTTTTTGCTTTACTAACTTTTACGTACTAAAGTGAAAAGTGGATGTAGCGACCCTCAAACGAAAAGCATCTAACAATATTAATGGTAGTGGTAGACATAAAACATGTTCTCATGAAAACAAATAGTTCATGAATAATTGATTTCTCAAAAACAAAAACAAAAAAAAAAGTTCATGAATTAATACCTCTCACGACTTACGTTTGATTTATGGGGCCATTTGAAAATTTAAAAGAACATTTTTAAAACTTAAAATTTTGTTGTGCAACCGCAACTCTTTATAGTTTTTATTATTATTTTATTATTTTTTTTTAAAAACTCATTTTAAACTCAAAATATCGCTTCCAACAGTTTATACAATCGCACCCTTAGTTCTAATTCAATCACTATATATAATTACATATAGATTACCATTTTACAAATGAAGATGAACACCAATGCTCTCACTAATGACAATCATGAGAACTCTGACTCAAGACCTGATATATATATATTTTGTATAGTTTTGAACCAATCAACACTTTCAACGAGAGAGATTGGTGAGGCCTAGCCAAAACAAGAAAGGAGTATGGATTAGAAGTTGGAAGAAGAGAAGGGCGTGGCAATATGTGTGAGCACAACGTGGGTAGCGAGTGGCATATACATATATATATGCTTAGTTGATGCTGATCATCACCATGCAGCACCAAGGTCCTATTACCAATTTTGCTCTGACACATGTCCGAATACAGCCACAACATCATTGCCCCACCCTATAACAGATTCACAGCCCCATACTTGTTTATTCTTTTAATTCTAACATCCACTCCCAAATATATATTATAGTATTATAAGCCCTACGCACCCACCTCCCGACCACCAGGACCAGACCTCTCACCAGTCACCACCACCTTCTTTGTCTCATTCTTAATTTGTTTGTGTGTCCATGCCCTGGACTCCCAATCCGAATCACATTCACATTCTTCACTATTTTATGTTATCAAAACTGGCTTAATATATGTAAGATACTATTCATAAAAGACAGTAGCTAGTCTTATTTTTATAAATATTGTGTGTATTCGTAATTTTCATTTAAGCAAAACAAATTTTGGGTCACTTGAGTGTGCGTTTGAATGGGTCTTTTTTTTCATTTGTTTATTTTGTTTATAAATTTATTTTCAGACAACAATGAATGTATTAGTGAAGTGCCATTGTTAGCTAATGTGGTTGCGAGGATACTTTCAAAGTCTAATGGGAAAGTGATTATCTTTGTTTTGAACTCAAAATAGAAGGATTTGAGAATCCTAATTAGTCCATAATAAAAGTTATTTGGTGAGTTTTGTCTGCATCTCTTTTGGTGTGTTTGCTTCTTCATCTTTTGAGCAGTGCAAAATTCTTGAGGCACATGCTTATCGTGCTACCTTAATAGCTTAATTAATGGCCTAGAAGGACCAGGTTGTGAAAGCAATTTGTTAGTAAGTTTAACATAAACAAAACCACAAATTCAAATGAGGCACAAGTTTGAGTATTTGCGAGTACTCTGGCATTTTGGCCCTATTAGGATCAGATTAACAGGTCAGCCAACTAAATCCAACTGTGATTTCTTTCTAAACCAAGGTGTAATGCTAATATCTTAAGCCAAAACTATTCCAATGGTAATATTTAATCCAATAAGTTCAGAGTTCTGGCTTCTTTTTTACTCATTGCCTAGACATTTTACTTGAAAGATGAGATTTGTACGTAATTAGTTCTCTACGTTTCCTAAATTAATAACTAATAATCAGAAATTGCCTGCCATTATGTTGAACTAAGCATCACAACTCGGTCTACTAATAAGTTAAAAGATCAAATTCTGTCCAACCTTGCTGATCAGATATTGTCTATGCTTCATAGCAATGGCCAAAAAACATATGAATACTTAGTGGCAGAATTAATTAGCAGCCGCAACTTGTATTGTAAAAGCATATGCAAAATGGTTTGCTGGGTCATGCTTAATTTTAAGGCAACATGTGAAAGCACGTTGATCACTGCCTCATTGGTGATATAAACTGTCAAAACTGACAAGGACCACATGGCTTTTTTTCCCTTGTGTCCATTTTTTTTCCCTTTGTTTTGGGAAATTGAAGCACTAATCATTGTTTGTGAACATTTTATTCTCCCACTAGTGTGAGCAGTCCTTGCCCCTTGCGTATGGGAAAGAAGTAATAAGCTTATAATTAACAAAATTTATGGCTTAACTAATAACTAATAAACCCATAAATTGGTTTCCTCATTAGGGAAATTTCCCTTCATTTTTTTTTCTTGTTTGCATTTCGCATTAGCCAAATGTAGAGAAAAACATGGAAAAACACTTTTTGATTGTACAACAACGCTGCAAACATAGATGCTTGTCATTGAAAAAGATAAGTATATGCATGTTATGTCCTTGTATTGTATTTGTACCAATTATACATGTTATGTCCTTGTATTGTATTTGTACCAATTAGATAACTATGAAGATATTCTTACTCATTTTATAATCTATCGATGTCATAGGCCCCATTTTTCTCTCTTTGTGATGATAAATGACTTACTTAACTCAGTGGTTAGAGTATTGCTTTCATACGGCAAGAGTCATTGGTTCAAATCCAATAGTAGGTATATCTTATTAGATACCTGAGTCAAGGGTATGGTATCTAATAAGTTTTTCTACTCATCTTCTTTTATTGATTTTGTATATTTTCCATCCTACTTTATTTCTCTATTTTTTTTATTGAAATTGATTTGTCGTTGCATTAGAATTCAGTTACTATGGAGATATTCCATATTTTCTCCTAGAAGTTGCTTTCAAAATTTCCGATAGAGTTATTCTAGGATCACAATCAATACCTTTCATAACTATTCTATGTATGCGGTAACTAGCTATGTGTACTTTTCACGTTAATTTTTTTTCTACTTCTCACAGTCAGTCACATAAAATAATTGTGAAAAGGGTGTGAAATTAGTTGTGACCCTAGAATTTTTCCTAAGAATATTCTCTCTCTTACATACACATAAGCATGGTTTTGAAACTAGACCGAACCGTACGGTCCGACCCAGTTAACCGTGAATCCCTCATTTTTGCTATTCTTTTAACCTTAAGAACCTCTTTATGCCAAAAAGCATGGACCCGTACGAAACCCAGTTGAATCGCACAATTCTTAGAACTGTGAATGGTTCTCGCAGTTCTCATGGTTCTTTTTTGTTTTGGCCCATGCTAGCCAAAATTAAAGATTTGGCCAACATGCACTTTAGAAATTTTTTTTTTTTTTTTTCCAAATCTTGAACAAAAGAATTTGTAAGGAAAAAAGAAAAAAGAAAAAAACCTAGAGAAGAAGAAGACAACGAAGCAAGGCTGCGCCAAGTTGAGACAGCATATTTCCAACACAGTTGTTGGTCACGCTAGGGGCAGAACCACCATGACCTGAAAAAAAAAAAAAAAAAAAAAAAACTTTATACATAATAATTTAAATTTTTATATTTATCTACCTTTAAAAAAAATTTGGGAACAACCTGAATTTTTTTTATGCCAATAAAATTAAATTTTGGTCTATAATTTGAGCAACTTAACAATATATTAGAGACATTCAAGCAAAAAGAACTACATGCTTTTATATTCTTTTAAGCCTATACTATGGCTTTACTTTTAGTTTTTGCTTTACCTGACACACTATCATTGTATGACTATTTTTCCTCAAAAACATTATAATATATATTATACAACTAATTGGTCAAAGTTACGTAAATTTAGCTTTTTTTTATTGTGCAATTACTTTTCTTTTTTCTTTTTCCTATAATTTTGGTTAGAAAAAAATAGTAGTTTTAGTTAATTAAGTGAAAAAACTTAAAAAGTTACTTAATTTTAATATAACATCAATTAATTCATTATATATATAATAAAATTTTTATTTTTATTTTTATGATTATAATTAAACATGTGATTGTCCATTCTAAGGAAATTTGATTAAATTTACACGAAAAGTGTCACTAAATATTATGTTTTTACATTTTGCTATCATATTATTAGTAATAAACTTATTATATTTTTTATTTATATAATTTAAAATTTTATTAATTATATTATTTATGATGTCACCAATTCAACTATCGGTCGGATCTCGGTCCGACCAAAAAACCAGTAACTAGTCACTTTTTTGATTCTTTCACTGCACTGATTTATAAAACCATGGAACCCCCCCCCCCCCCCAAAAAAAAAAAACTTGAATGAAAATCTAGAAAAAAAAATTATAATAAAACCACTAACAAGGCCCAAACCAAATGCCAATAGAAAAGCTCAGTACAAGATCAATCTTATCTCCGACTAAGACTATCACTACTTTGACACCAACACGATTAAGTTTTTAATTCAGCAAATATTAAAAAAAAAATCTGCATTGCCTCAGTGCCTCGTGGATTCACAAATCATTAAAAAATTTAAACTAAAACTAAATCAAACCTAAAAGCTAAAAGGAAATAAGCAACTCACTTATTCTCCCCAGCCATCGCCGTCCATTTCTGTTCAGCAACACTAACAACAACCACAACTGAACTCTACAAGCTTTATGTTGTAAAATTTTATGTATTTACGTGTTTTTTTTTTTATTTTTGTTGTTGTTATTGTCAACATATAAAATTTTATTTTTATTAAATTGTGTAATTTATGCTTGTTAAGAAACATTCTGAAAAAAATTCCTAAAGCCGTCGTTGGGTCACGCCTTTGTCTTTTGCTGCTTCTTCTCCTCTTTCTTTTGTTCTTCTCCATCACTTAGTAATTTACTCTCTTTTTAGTTGAATATTGCTGTGACTTACATTGGAAATGATGAGTGCTTCTGGTTTTTGAATAAAAGCAAAAAATTCCAGTCATTAGAGCATCCACAGCAGTGGAGCTAAATTTTTAGCAATTTAACTTCACCAAAAGTTACTTTATCTATTTTACCTACACACATGCTGCAGCAGTGGATCTATTTTAACTTTCAATATAATAAAATAATATATTCATCATAATAAAATAATATTTCTACTACAATAAAATAATAATATTCCTACTACAATAAAATAATATATCACCCCCACCAAACAGCACAAACATCCTCCACCACCACCACACAGCACAAACATCCTCCTCCTCCTCCTCCTCCTCCACCACCACCACCACCACCACCAATCCACAACAGCAAAAAAAAAAAAAAAAAAAAAAAAAAAAACAGCCAAATAGGAAACCTTTAAATAGCATAGATAAATCAAAACAAACCTAGGAAGTGAGCAATTCGTGGCTCAGTGTGATGACCATTACAAACCACCACAGCCTCAAACACCTCTTCCTCTTCCTCTTCTGACTCACTCCTCCGAGTCCTCGACTCAACAACCCACTGGTGACTCACTTCATCAACTCTTTCAACCCGAACCACTTCGTGCTCGAACCGTACCAACTCAACCAACCCAAAATCCTTAGCAAAATCCTCAAGGTATAAGAGCATTTCCTCGTGACTCGGGAACTCTCTCGGATCCTTTCTCTCTGTAAACTGGTAGTCCAAGAATCCCATGAGTCGCCTCGGCAGGTTGACTCTGAGCGACTGGTACAAGCTGCTGTGGACAATTTCACGGTCCGAGTCAAGACCCAATGGGTCGCATTCGGAGCTCGTCGATATTTTCGTCGAGTGGAATCGCGGCTAGTTGGAGAGACCGGATTGAGAGAGAGAGTGATGTTCAAAGATGAATGAGAGAGAGAGAGAGTGAATGAGAGAGAGAGAGTGTGCCATTATTTTAATGCCGGATGATTAAAATAATAATTTTTTTTTTTGCTCCTCATGAACAGTGCACATCTATTTTTAGATGTGCACTGTAGCAGTGGAGCTAAAATTTTTAGATTTAGCTCCACTGCTGGAGCATCATTTTAGCAGCAGTGTAGCTAAAATATAGCAATATAGCTACACTGCTGCAAATGCTCTTAGATTTAGCTCTTTTTTCAGCTTAGCCCAATATGATGTGCTGTGTGCAATAAATATATTAACTATTTTTAAGAGTAACGTTGGTACTATAATTTTTATACAATTTTTGTCATAATTTGCTGCATGGAGAGATATGAGTAGTACAGTTAAAATGTGTGAAAATTGTGTAAAATGTGTAGTAATAGCATTACTCTATTTTTAATTAATATTTACAGTTTTTTAAAAATGAAATAAATAAAATTAAGTATATAATAATTATTAAATTCAAAATTGTTAAATAATTTTAAAAAATATTTTATTTAATGCAAGTGTCCTTCTAATTCTTATATAATAATAATAATAATAATAATAATAATAATTATTATTATTATTATTATCACAAGTTTAATTAATCAACATATAAATAAATACTATATTTAAGTTTGCATAGGATAAGGATTTGATATTTTTTATTTGTCTTGTGAAAGTTATGATATGAAAAATATATTTAAAAAAGATTGATTTCTATATTTAATTGGATTATTTTAATTAATTTTTCTATTTATACTAATTTTATATATTTAAATAATTATTAAATTAATTATAACGTCATCACAGATCGACCTCAATCTCACCTTAAAAGCTTTGAATCTATTTCTTTTAGGGTTCATTGACCCGTCCGAGTCTAAAAACCATGCACACAAGCATGCATGTTACTAACAACTAATAAAGCAAGGCATACAGTAGTGGTATAGCTTGACAAATTGGGATCACAAAAAAATGAGCTAGCTTAGCACTTTTTCAGTTTTTCTACAAGTTGCTTATGTATCAATTAGCATTTTATATTTCTGTAAAAAGTGAAAAAGCAGTTATGTACACTGACAGGTATCAGAGACATGTAATTGATAAACGATATAATCACAGTACATTTACCCATATATTATCCCCCCATTTGTTTGGTTTCCAGTCCAGACGTACTCCAGAATTCTGTACAATTGCTTTTGCTATTGAACAGCTCACTTATTAGAGCCTTTACTGTATACCCACGTTTTGTTTGTGACAACAACAGAACCCCCTGAGAACTGAGTTTAATTTATTGGGGAAGGTATCTAGCTAGCTACAAGCCTATAACTAATCAAAATGATGATTAAATATTTACATTGTCGACATTCTCGTATCAATTATAAATATTGATATAAACAAGTATAAGATGATATTTTTCTCAATTATATTTACGAACGCCCCAATCATATTGTCCGTACAATATGATAGCATTATTACGTTATCTTCAATGTGAGAATGTCCCTTCTTTTGACTCTTGGTTTGGATTCTCTCTCAGTATGCCATTATATATGTAACCCTGTCCTTTTTTCTTTTTTTTTTCAAGAACTAATTCATATATCTTCTGATTATTTATGTTACATGATTATCGCTTTCGGTAGGTTCACTTTAAGTAATGTTCCTTTGCTCATGCCATTTATTATTATTTTTTTCTCGAAAGTATTAATAACTTGATATAAAGACATACATGAACATAGGGTTCACACTAGGATGCGTCAGCATACACACAAACTATTGACATGTTTTGTAGAGAATTTTTTTTTTTTTTTTTGGGTCATAAATATGTTGTTTGGATGTTTGCTTCTCAAAGATTACTCAAAAGTGAGGCTTTAGTTGGGAGAATATATTTATAATTAAGAGCATAGTGTATAGGATACTTTTTATTTATTTATTTAAAGAAATCATATTTTAGAGAAAAATATGGTTAATTGAACTGCAATTTATTAGTACCATAAGCTGATTTTTTATTTAAGTTTAAAGTCTGGTGGGTCTGAAAAGTAGTTTTATAGGGCTTTGTAGTTGGATGGGAATGGGACCCTAGTTGAGAAAATCCAAGTGAGCAAGAGATTTCCAGAAAGATAACGATATTACCAGAGACATATGTCACAATGGTGGGTCATGTTTGCATGTGGGGATGTCTGGTGTTCTTGTACCTAATCAAAAGTGCTAGTAAATCCACTCTTATCTCCATATATGATGTTTACCTTACTGTCTTCACCATCAACCTCTCTCTCTCTCTCTCTTTCTCTCTCACACACACACACACACAAGCACAGAGACACTCATACACATGCACACGTACAAGTTGTGACTTGTGAGTCACGGGGAATGTTATTTTTTGAAGCTCTTAAAAAGTCTTAATGCATGGCAGTGATAGAATGAACTATGAATGAATATTGATCAGTGTACTGCAATTGCTTTTTAGCTTTTGTGCCCTAATAATTATTATAAATAATGTCATCATCTGTCCCATCTGCTATTCTTAAGTTTTGGTTTTTGTCTAGCTAGTTGTTCAACGCGTGTTTGAACAATTCTCAAATTGAACAGCTATACCCAACTCTATTTAAAAAGACATGATTAACACAGCAAAGCAATTACAGGGTTTCATTAATCATGCTCTCTGCCATATCACTATGTAAGTGTGTTAAAAGCAATTGCTACGATGACCATTCACATAATGAAAAGAGAAATAATAAGGAACGTACACGAACAAATTAATGATTATGCTTACGAAACGAAACGAGTACTACATAGTATACGGTTGAAATCGTGATAACAAATCTATTAAGAATCATAGTTAATCTGAAAAATATATCATTAAAGTTAGTGTTGTTGTTGGGGTCATTTTCGTCGCCTTGCCACAAGTTGAGTTTTGATTGACTTGATTTTGGATGTGGGTTCAAATTAGGGAAGTCAGGCCCACTACTTATATCCACACCGAAAATGAAGAAAAAATAGTGATGCATCTTTGAAGTCACAATTTTTTTTTACTTGTGAATAAAAGGGATTAGATTGGTCTTAAAATATGACAAATGCTTAAATTGTAAAGTTTGTCCTAACACCTCGATTAGGAGGTATTATGAATTTGAACTAATATGTCAAAAGCAAGAGTTGGAAAGGCAACTTAATAAGTCTTATTCAGTAAAGCCATGACTTTTGTTCTATTATTGGTTTTTAGGTTATTTTTTTTCTTTATTTCAATTTCATTTAATTTTTTGATATCTATAAATAGGAAAATAGCAAATAATTAATCCATGGGGTGATATGAGTAACAAAATTTAGAAATACATAAAAACTTGAGATGGGTTCAAGTTATACTCAATATAACTTTGTAAGAGTTACAAATTTTCTAGGCTATTGATTTCTCTTCAATTTAATTGCAAAAAAATACTTGTGGCCATGTCATTAACATTCTAGAAATAAGTGATCTAATAGAATTAACTCTCTCCAACAAGTATAAGTACTTGTGGAGTGTGGGGGACAAGGGTTGGGTTCAAGTCTTCAGTAAGGAAATTTACACACATATACATTTAGATTAGATTAGAGTAGAATTTTCATCTTGTAAAAAAAAAAAAAAAGCAAACAAACAAACAAAACAAAAAACAAACTCTCTCCAACATGTGAGTTTCGATTACCTTAACTGGTGAAGTCTTATATTGATGAATAAAAAATTCGAGGTTTGAACCCCACCTACACTAAAAACCAATTGATATATTGACTTGATGATAAAATGCAATTATCATGGAGTGGACGTCATTGGTTGAAATTCTATTATATCTATTAAAAAAAAAATTTCCCCAGCTATGTCATTAATTGTTTTATCCCTTTACCCAAAATTCATTATTGTTGAGATCAATTCCTATGTAGAAACTTATGTGAATTATTGAGATCTATATTATTGCAAAAACTGAAGGTGATTAGTCCAATTTAACGATATCATATTGATAGGATAAATTATTCACTCCTATGGGATGAGTTCTTTCTCCTCTCACCCTATTCCTTCCATAGGAGCTAATAAATTTTCTTTTGAGAGATATGCTAATTTACATAAGGGTTTTACTAACGTATGCCTTAGTAAACCATTTTAAGAAAATTTTTAATGGAAATATGAAAAAGTGACGGACTTTCTTGATAGCTTTTCAATTCCTCAAAAAAAAAAAAAAAAAAAAAAATCCTAAAATGAATGATTAATGTATGTCGTAAGGGTACACATTCTTAGATCTGTGAGATGCAAAAATAGAAGAAAAAAAAAATGCGCCAAAGAAAATAATTACACAAGACAATATTTATGTGGTTCAGCAATTTGCCTTCATCTACAGAGCTAAAGTGATTTTACTATTATCAAGAAAAATACAATATCCTCTCAAGTTTATGCCTAACTTAAGATTCACACCAAATACAATAATATCTCCCAAAGAATAATATAAATTCACCCGAAATCTTCAGTCACACTCTGAATACAACAACTACCCTTGGTTTTAGTACTCAAAATATATCTCTAGAGAAAAACTCCAAAATTATCTTCTCTTGTTTATGTTTCACAGCTAAAAAAAATCTCTCTCCAATCACACCTGACAGCTCTTCTTTTTCTTTTCCTTTTTTTCTCTCCAAAGGCACTCTTCTTTTTCTTTTCTCTAGTATATGCAGCAAAAAAAAAAAAAAAAAAAAAAAAAAAAAAAAAAAAAAACCTTATTTATATCATTGTTATTAATACCATTTCGGACCCCGTTTCGGTTTGTCCAGTGGAATGAAATATTTCGGTACCGGTAGATTTCGGCGTACCGTTTCAGGGTGTTTCGGAGTTCTTAAAAAATAATTTATATATATTCTTGAAGAACATAAAATTGTCAATTCTAATAAATAAATAACTAAATATCAAATAATACAAATCATTTAGTCTTAACTCTTAAGTCTTAAACATCAATAACTTGAAATATAATATCAATTTAACATCACACAATAAGAAGATTACAAGACAATAACTAAATATCAAATAATATAAGATTTACTCCTCCTCCTCATCATCATCCATGAGAGAAGGATCAAATTCATCATCAAAAGAACTCCCAAAATAACTCCCAAATAAATTTTTTTTTTTTTTTAAAAGTTAATAATAGGCCAAATCCGATATCGGCCGAAATTTGCATCTCGGCCGGAATTGGCCAGAATGACCGAAATGGACCGAAACGGGCCGAAATTTGACCCGAGGTGGAACGTGGGGTATTCTGGTACCAGTTTGCATACCAGTACGAAAAATTTCGACCGCTCCGACCGAAACGGAACGGAATTAATAACAATGATTTATATAACCCAACCGCCATACAATCCTGGTAGCACACAAATTTTAATTCCACTTTAATTAGGAATTCTAGCTCCTGTTGGCCACGCGAATAACAATACAAGCCCATGTGTGGGCTGGACCCTTTGGTGCCATGCACCCGACAAGGAGTCCTCTCTCCTCTCACCTTATTCCTTTCATACGAGTTAATAAATTTTCTTTTGAGAAATATGCTAATTTACATCAGGGTTTTATTAATGTATATCTTAGGAAAATTATTTTAAAAAACTTTTTAATGAAAATATGAGAAAGTGACTGACTTTCTTAATAGCTCTTTTAGTTTCTCATAAAAAATTTCTTAAAATGAATGGCTATGTCTACAGTAAAGATATACATTAACTGAATCATTTACATGTTGCAACAACTTTTGTACTAAAAAATATTATTTGAAAATATCTCTTGGGTTAAAAAATTAATAATAATGTGTACTTTTTTTTTTTTTTTTTGAAAACAATAATAATGTGTATTTTTATACTAAACAATACGTGAAGTTGTCATGTTGATAAGATGTTCTCAAAATAAAAACAAAAAATATGTGACCCTAAAAAGCAACCTTAAACCTCACATCAAATATTAATGCGTATCAATCATGCATGCTTAGGAAAACAATAATTGCTAAAGAAATTTATATAAATTTAAAATTTGAAATATGGAAAAAATTCATAATTTTGAGAAAAAAAAAATCTGATTTTAATTGGTATTCATTTGAATATTGTCAAAGTTTAGTGATAAAATTGGTTGTAGTTTAAGGTTACAATCTTATTTAATAAAATAAATATTCCTATATATTTTAAAAATCTAATCGTTGAAGACGAGTTACCTAACCTTAACCCTGAGCTTGGATCCCCTGCTCCTACTTTGCCTGAAGATCTTGCACACAAAGTAGAATTAGGCTTGGGCCTATACTAATGGGCTAATATATCTCTAGCAGTATATTCTATGCATTTTTAATATACATATCAAATTTTGTATCAATCAAATATTATTTACTATATGATCTATAAGCTTATATTTTATATATAATTTTGAACTACAAAAACTTCAAACTTAAACAATTTATTGATGACATAACTATTGATTTTTAATTTTCTAAAATTTTTGCAAGTATAGAATATATAATAAGAAGATGTAATTTAATGGTAGATTTGTCAAAATTCACCTCTAATAAAAAGATATTACGTAAAATTGTAGTTTAAGGCTACAATTAATTTTGTATCTAAACTATATTCTTTGAAGATTATACTTATATGTGTTTGTTGGTAGATAGTAGGAGAGGGGCCCGGTGAGATTTGAACATAAAATAGAACACTACAAAGATTTTACTATCATCACTAAGTTATCATTTAAAGTTTTGAACCCCCATTTAAAGAACAATTAATTTAGAGATAGGGTATAAGATTTATGGTTCAAAAATAGCTATGGAACCGTAGCACAGGCCTTGTTTGATGGGCCAATCTCATTATGTCCTAAATCCTTTGCTAAATCCATTAGTGGCCTAAGCATTTTGAGTCTGACCTATATAGCCATTCAAGGCTCAGGCCATAAAATCTTCAAAATGAAAGGCTAGGGTCCAAATCAACCGATTATAAAATCCACCAAGAATACATATGAGCCAGCATATGCTTCTAAACTTTTTTTCTTTTAACTTTCAGCAAGCAAGACTAGAAGAATTAAATAGGCAAATTGTCCATGACTAAACTGCCCAATCTATGTTAATCCCTAATTTCTAATATGAATTACTTTTGTTAGGATTGGAAATAAACGAAATGGATTATGAACAACTTGAATTTGACTCGAGAAAATGCTCGATTATTAAATAAACCAGGTTCAAAAATAATGTTCATTTGGTACCCTGTAGTTTCCTATTGCTTATTTGCAAATATATATAGTTTTTGGTAGTTTTTATACTAAACGTGTGATAAAAAAAAAAAAATTAGAAGTTTGCATATTTTCAAAAATACTGAGACAAAAAATAAAAACTTTTTGTCCAAATAGACACATAATAATGTGTTTGTGAATAAGCTTATGAACATGAGACTTGATTTAATATAGAAATATATAGACTTGAAATTTATTGTGTAAGTTTGTAAATAACATAAATAGTCAATTTCCAAGTGAAAATTATATATTTTTAATAATATATTGTTAGTGAATCTTTTGTGTGTGTGTGTGTGTGTGTGTGTGGAGAAACTAGTGAATTTAGTATTAATAAATTCATGATCATAAATCATTCTTTCTAATTAGATCAAATATTATAATTTCAATCAAAATTTAGTCATTAATTATTTACATATATTTATGAAAAGATAAAAAAATTTAGTCGTGATTTTTACTATATATGAGAAACAAAAATAATCAAGTAGATGTTTTTGAATATGTTCGAGATTGTTTGAAAAAAAATTGAACTAAACCTAAGGATGTAATTCATTTTAATAAAGAGTTTGAGCTAAGCTCCTGGTTGAAATAAAATAAAATTAACAATCAGAAACATTTGATACTCGACTTTTGCCTTGGCTCGTTTACAATCTTAAAATTGAGAGTGAAATCATCGTGAGGTGAGATCAAGCACCGACACCAACAATAATAACAACTCCTAATCCTGATTGTTATAGATATCTTAGCCTGATAGATTAGAAGCCCAATCCTACCTCGTGCATTAGAGCTAATATTTAAGATCGGCAAAAAAATTTCCCACATATATAAACTTGTTGAAATTTGGGGACCTTGTACCGTACCACCACGACTATGCCAAGCAGGCCGCTAGGCTCTGAGCCCATAGGCGCCACCTAGCCCAGCTTGAGAGTGAAGAACAGTGTGGCATATCATACGATCCATCACAATTATTCAACAAAATTATTGCCTGTGTCTGTATTTTGGTTGAGATATATATATATATATATATACACAATTGAAAATTCAGAATCTACAGTGAGACTAATATGCTTACATAGCTTTTTCATGTGCACCATCCTAATTCCTACAGCAGAGCAGGCTGTTATCACTGCCATTGATTAAACTAGGTCAGCATAATTATGTGAATTATATGGTGTCTTAACTTAATAATGTCCTCTGCTGCAGGTTTGCAATTATTTTTCTTTTAACACATTTCTTGCATATATTTGGTAAGCATGGATAGTGGATACATGAGTATTGTCGATTTCTCATTCATATGACATCAAACAAAATTTTATAGTGGCATTTAGCTGCCTTTGAAATTTTTTATTTTTTAGTCCCTAAATTTTATCAAAAAAAATTTTTTATCCCTAAAATTTTTATTTTTTTCATCTCTAAATTAGTGAAAAGTTTTTTTTTTCTCTAAATTATTGAAAATGTTTCACTTTTTGTCCTTAAACTTAAAAAAAAAAAAAATTATTTTTTCTTTCCCAAACTATTGAAAACAGTTTTTTTTTTTTTTTCATCCCTATTTTTGTCTCAAACTATTAAAAAAAAAAATCATTACAAAGTTTGGGATGAAAAAAATGAATTTTTTAAAAATTTAGAGATAAAAAGATAAAATTTAGGGACCAAAATAATATATTACCCATTAATTTTAGTTTTTTTATATTTTCACATGGAAAATTGATTTCTTTACCTTTTTTTATTTGATGAATCTGAAGGAAGGGACGTGGCATTGGACTAGGTCCAAATTAGCTGTAAGGGGTTGAATACGTGGTGCTTTATTATACAAGAATGCTCATGGGAGCTCTTAGTGGGTTATTCACTACATATGTTTATCACCGTACTACCATCATTGGTTGTTTCAATTAATGTTTCGTAGAGTTGAAGCATTTTGAGATATTACCTAAACCTTTTGGCTTTTGCTAATTTGTATTCAAGTTGATGAATAGAATAAACTGATTGGACCTTCAACGCGTATATTTTAATGGTTGCATATCATAATAATATCATTATTACTATTTCAAAGGGGGAAAAAAATAGCGAGTGTGATTTATTATGGAGCATCAAGTTACATAATATTATGAGATAGATGTACATCAGTATATCACTATGCATGCTTCTTTATTTGTAAAGTGTGTGAATATCAGAGTGCATGCACAAACACACATGCAGAGAGTGAAGGAGAGACACCAACATGTTTTGGCAATTACCAAATCCAGAAAGTAAAGAGTAGAAAATAATTTCACTGAAAAGGTTTGGCTATCTTGTGTTAAGAAAATTATATCACATCCTGTTTTTCTGTGTCAATATTTTATAGTAAGCAATAATGGAGAGGTTTAGATGGATCATCTGAGATGGGCATATCAAGGATTGCTTGATGCCATTTTAACCTACAAATATTGTGAGAAATGTGCAAAGCACCATAGGCATTTGAAAGAGTTTCAAGTGTGAGAGTTCAGAGTTGAGTCAAATTGTTTATTAGAAGTGAAGAGGGCCCAGAATTTCCAAGAAAAAAAAGAAATGGGAAGAGAGCCTCTATTGGTTTTTTATTGTTCTTGCTTTGTCTTTGAAACCTATTGTATTTTCTTCAATTTTCTGAATGTAAAAATTGTCCATTTCTTTATAAGAGTTGCCAAAGTCATAGTACGCACCACATGGAAATTTATGTTTTACAATGATGTACTCCTTACAGTTGAAATTTTTTCCTTACTAATGATGTCACGGAAGCTACAAGAAAATAAACACGTTACTTTCAGAAAGAAAAAGGAAACTAAACACGTTGGCTTCTGAATGAAAACCTCGAATTCATGAGGGGTTCCTTGAATCCCAAGGTGATAGGATCTTGAAATCCACCAAAGAGAAATAGACCAAGTCTGTATTTTTTTTAATAAATCTGAATAATTGAATTGCCCTGGAGGCTACAATATGTTTAAATAATAAAAGAAACCCTAGGGCGGCTAGGGCAACGCCCATAAACCCTAATTCGCGCTAATCACGTAATTAGGTGGCAAAATAGTGATTTTTGCCAAAAATAGCAAAATTAAAATGATTGCTAAAATTGAAAATATTGTCTCTAAGAGATGCCCCAAAATAGACAAGACTTTATTCTAACTTTTAAACAAAAAAGTTATTAAGAAAAAACAATTATTACAATAAATAGCAAAAAAAACTGTTTTCAGGACCTTAACGAAAGAATTTGCCTAAATTTAGGTGATGGTCGAGTTTTTCTCGATTCTGGATCAGAATGGTGTTTTTCTTCAACCTGCCAAATTTCATACAATTCTGACATTGTCACCTTGATGGCCTCTATTGGCGCTCCTTGATCTTGTGCTGTAACTTTCGACGCTCTTACTGCTCTAGGAAGATCTGTACTGTCTATTCTACATCAATTGACTAATTGTATTAAGAACAAATGTTTTATCAGAAGTTCTGTCCTTTTGATAATCAGCCTTGCGAAGATAAAGATAATGGCATTATTGTCATGTTGATAACGCAGGTTGTGCTGTCATTTATACTGCCTCAGTTTGACTAAAGATACATAAATCTTGCAATTTCATTCGAACATGTATTTGAAGAAACTACTCCTAAATTACATGTGTTGACATAAAGTACATTATGAAATACATGAATACAACACATCTCTTACATAATATGGGATCGACATGCTTAAACTTTACATACATATGGTGTTCCGTATATATACCCATTACATAAGATATCATTTTTTTTTTCTCAAACAGGTAAATTACAAAAAATTTCTACTAGCAAATTAAGAGCACTAGAATTGGGGATGTAACTAAGCACCCTCCAGTTGCTGTTTTACAACTTAAGCCACCTAAAACCCACTTCCACTGGATTTTTAAACTAAAAAAATTTGCAACCTATGAATAGTAAGGTTGTATATATGCAACCTTGCTGTTTATAGGTTGTAAAAAAAAAAATTTATTTTAATATGTAGTTGTGTGTGAGGAGAAAAAGTGAGTGAGGAAAAAAAAAAGAAAATAATACTTTTTATTATTTTATTAGGTGGTTTATATTATTTTATTGGATTGTATGTAAAAATAAAAATAAAAATAAAAATTAGAATGTATGGTGAGTTGTAAAATTGATTAGTAAAATAGATAAAGTAGTATTTGAAGATGCAAAATATGTTTTTTTTACATCTCCGAATGCTAATGCTCTTCTATGTAGCCCAATTCACCTCCCTGCAAATCCAACCAAATGCACCCTATAGACAGATAATATTTTCCTATTAGGGCTTCCTTTGAAATATTCTAAGATACCTTGGTGCTGATTCTTCTTTTCTTTTTTCTTTCCTGCTATGACAAATGATTAGTGCTTCTAAACTCTGATACTGACGGCAGGGCAATTACAGCTTTTTAGTTTTATTTATTTATTTTATCATGGTTGGGGTGACCATGAATACAAATGTGGGTCAGGACCAACCACTATGCTATTAGCCCAGCATTTTTGTATTGGGTTATTTTATACTTTATAGGAGGCCATCAAGATAATTATATGTGCTATAAGTTGGAATGCCCTACGCAGGAAATATATAATGATTCTAATTTATACTGTAAAGAACACAAGACAGTACATTTTAGTGCCATGTGACATTATTATTGTTCTCCTCTAGGAGGAGAATAGTGTTCAATTTGCAACTATCCAATTTTTTTTTCCTCTATACATTGTAACTATCCAATTTTATAAAAGCAAATCTAGTTGATAGGATCTCCTAGGATATGCCACATAGGTAGTGTTAATCTTTTTTTGACCTAGTGCTAGCATCTTTCAGCTTCTTTTTATAAATAACTCCAGGAGAAAAAATAAACTATGGGAGAGAGAGAGATTCACATGATACCCAAAAAATGGCAAGGTATCAAAATAAAAGTGAAAGGGAAGCAACAAAACATCACAGCCTGTAATGAAAAAGAGAGCTTATTATAATGTTGTTTTACCAGGTGATTTGAGCGAATTATAAAAAAAAAAAGGGGGAAAAAACAAGGTAATTTGAGCTCCCATTCACTTTTGCAAAATTAAGGCACTGTACATCTTAAATAGGAGTCTGAAGTCTGAAAGTAACAGAGAGTCAACTTCTATTCCATCACTTGGAAACAAATAATACCTTGGTTCCATTTGAATCATTGTGTAGTCCCACCACGTAGAAGGGTGCCCACCATGGTGAGACCCTGTTCTACCACTTGTAGAATCATACAAAATGGTGATTAAGTCACATCCATTTTGTTAAGGTAATATTTTAGTGATAAAAAAAAAATATATATATATATATATATGTGCTCAATTCATGTTCATGTCAACCTCATAAATTAATTATTATTTAAAACCCAAATGGATTTCATGCTTTATTCTTGTATTGAGCATGTTTTTTCGTGAAGCCAACAAATGTGAGATATGTTAAACTTTAAACAAACGAAATTATCATGAAGTCTTATTATTTTTAAGTATTGTTGCTTTTGGTTTGTAAAAAAATAAATAAATAAATAAAATAAAAAAAAAATCTGCCCAGCTTTAATGAGGTCCCTATGCCAACTCAATATTCCATTGGACCACACAGAATAAAAATTAACCAAAGTGTATATCAGTACATAAATTGTAACTTAAAAAAAAAAAAAACAAAATAAACTCTATGCAAAGTTTAAGAACAAAACAATATTGTACCCCAAAAAAATTACAATTAAGAACGAAACAATATTGTACCCCAAAAAAATTACAATTATGTGAGTAAAGAGGCATGATATTATTGAGGTAATAACTGGTTTTTAGTCACACTTGACAAAAGGAATGCATGCTGATAATTTGCTCATTAGACACTCAAAGTGGTCACCAACTTTGCATCTTTGTGAAACTTACGTTTATATTATAGAAAATGGGATTATTGTTGCGTGCAGAATGGATTAACCACGTAGAACAGATCCACTTTTAATCGAGTGATGACACTTGTAAAACTTTGAGTGTGTGACACTCACTATCATCAATCTATTAGCCATTCTTTTTCCAGAAGTATAAAAGTTCACAACCTTCAATCAATCATAGTGCCATAGTTAAAGGAATCATTATAACCGTTATCAAGCAAGTCCAATCAATGGTCTACATTGACCTAGGATACTTGTGTGACTGTCAAAGACATGAAAAAAGCAGGTCTTAGTCCACCTAGTTTTCAATTTTATGGTCACTAATCAAACATCTTTTTGGAATTAAGAGCACCCCCATTGGTATTCAGGACTGAGAGTGCCCCAAACCCAACATCAGAGGCCTAAATAATCCAAAGAAATCAATACAAATACTTCCAAGTAGCACAGCACATTCCCCGCCGATTGAAGCAAGAAACCACAAAAGACATTATCACAATACTTCGCTTCTGCATAATGCATAAAACAAACAAAAAAAACACTGTGCACTTGTGACCTGTGGGCCTAATCTCTGTCTCTCTCTTGGTTTGAAAAGGTATTTCATGCATTATGAGATATAGGAGAATATACATAAGGTATAAACTTTGTGATTATATAAATCTCTCGCGTATTGATATATATACATGAGATAGTTACAATTCGAAAGACACAATAGCCAAGCCCACAAGGGCTCAAACTCCCAAAAGCAAACCCAAAACCCATCACCATTACACACTCGCTCACACACACACACATACAGACATAGCCATACACGTCATCAAACAAACAAAACAAAAGTAGATATTTTTAAAGACTCAATCGTTCACTCATAGTCATGATCTGATCTCCAACACACACAATAAATGTTTCCTCAGTACGTCTGTGCTGTTCTCCTGTCTTTTACTTGAATCCACATCCAACACTGTCTCGTTTCTACCGCCATTTTTAATAATCCTTAACTCTCTTTCTCTCTCTGTGTCTCTGATGCCAATGCCATAAACAAAAAGACAAAAAAACCACATACTCCACACACCTACATTTCATGGCAGCAGCAACTTCAACAACAACTACTAGTACTAAACTCAAAGCCCAAACCCAACCCACCAAGCCCAAACGCCGTAAGTACCGGGAGCCATACACGTCATCAAACAAACAAAACAAAAGTAGATATTTTTAAAGACTCAATCGTTCACTCATAGTCATGATCTGATCTCCAACACACACAATAAATGTTTCCTCAGTACGTCTGTGCTGTTCTCCTGTCTTTTACTTGAATCCACATCCAACACTGTCTCGTTTCTACCGCCATTTTTAATAATCCTTAACTCTCTTTCTCTCTCTGTGTCTCTGATGCCAATGCCATAAACAAAAAGACAAAAAAACCACATACTCCACACACCTACATTTCATGGCAGCAGCAACTTCAACAACAACTACTAGTACTAAACTCAAAGCCCAAACCCAACCCACCAAGCCCAAACGCCGTAAGTACCGGGAAACCACTATCTCAGCCTCTGCAACTACCACCACTGAATACCCGACCCGGAAACTTGACCCGCCCACCATTGTTTCAACTGACAAAAACAATCCCTGGTGCTGTCCAGCTTCAAACTCAAGACCCCCACCACCACCACCTCCCCCATCTCCACCTCCTCACCGTACTCCGAATCCGAACTCGGAACCCGAGTCTTCGTCCAGCTTCAGGATCCGATTGTCGCCGGGTAGTCTATCACCCGTAATGGATTTCACACCCACTTCAACAACGACGATGAACGGTCACGATTCGTTTACTTCAAGCTTCACCAAATTCAACTCCGCACTCACAGCGGGTCTACTAAACCCGATGTCACCACCTCCGCCACCCGATAAAACCCGATCCAGCCCGACCCTTTTCGAAATGATGGCCAGCGAACCCGATATCCATCCCAGACCACTGTCTCAGATCCCACAATACCAAAACGCGACCGTTTTGGTCCCCACAAAGTCCCCATTGCCACAGGACAAACAAGCTCTCACCTTGCAACGAATCTCTGAAATCTTGGCCACTCGGAGCCCCGGGAACCAGTTCAACGACCCGAACTCCAGCGACGTGAAGCTCACACTGAGCTCCAAAGATGGTGTCAGCGTGTCGATGAATCTCCACCGTCAGATTCTGGTGGCGCACAGTAGGTTCTTCGCGGTCAAGCTATCTGAGCGTGGGTCCAAGCAACAGAGTCAGAGGCCAACTGGGTCACCCTGCATTGTTGAGATTGCGGACTGTGATGACGTGGAGGTCTACATCGAGACCTTGAGGTTGATGTACTGTAGGGATCTCAGGAAGAAGCTCATGAAAGAGGACGTTCCCAGAGTTCTTGGTATCTTAAAGGTAACATTTTTGTTTATTTTTGGAAAAAGTTGTGTGTATTTCTGTTTGATTGCTGAGAAAGTGAAGGAATAGATGGAATGTGGTTAAGAATTTATGGGTTTTTGGAGTTTGGGGTATGGGCATGGGAAACTATAAGCATTTGGGGTTAACTTAGGTGGGTTTTCTATTTTTGGAAAGTTGGTGAATGAACAAGATTCGAATTTGTTTTCTTTTTATTTATTTAAGGGAAATTTCGTTTGGGGATATTGTTTTCAGGGTTTTTTGCATTGTTCTGTTTGATTGCTGAGAAACTGTAGGAGTTGTTGGATATGCTAAAAAAAAATTTGGGTTTTAGGAATTGGGGTTTGTGAGTTGAGAAAACTTTAGGCTTCTGTTTTTGGAAAGTTGGTGAATGAAAAAGAATCCAATTTGTTTTCTTTTTTTAATCTATTTATTTTAGGGAAATTTAGATACATCAGTGTTATATCATATATGCATTGCTCTGTTTGATTGCTGAGAAACTATAGAAATAGTTGGATGTGTTAAAAATTTTGAAGTTTTTGGAAGTGGGGTTTGGGAGTTGAGAAAAATTTAACCTTTGTGCGTAATTTAGGTGGATTTTCTGTATAGGGCAGCTGGTGAATGAAAAATACTCAAATTTTGGTTTAGGGTTTTGGGTGGTATTGAAATGCCTCCTGTTTGTTTTATTTTTAGGTATCAGCTGCAATTGGGTTTGATGCTGGCGTTTTATCTTGTTTGGAATACTTGGAAGCTGCACCATGGGCTGAAGATGAAGAAGAGAAGGTGGCTTCATTGTTGTCTGAGCTCCGCCTTGAAGGTGTTGGAGCAGGGGAAGTTTTGAAAAGGGTTTCAATTGAGGTTACTAGTGGAGCTGAGGATGGCAATGACAATGAAGAAGTGCTGCTGAAACTCTTACATGTAGTTCTTGAAGGGAAAGATGAGAAGGCGAGGCGAGAAATGAAAGGATTGGTTTCAAAGATGCTTCATGAGAATTCGTCGCAGAATGATCTTCGTAAAGAGTCGTTGTACTCGGCTTGTGATGGGTGTTTGCAATTGCTTTGCCAATATTTTTTGCGGGCAGCAAAGTCAGACTTAAAGGAAGTGGGTCAGATTGCACGGCAAGCAGATAATTTGCATTGGATTTTGGATATTCTGATTGATAGGCAGATTGCTGAAGATTTTTTGAAAACATGGGCATCTCAATCTGAATTGGCTGGGGCACATTCTAAAGTGCCTGCAGTTCATAGGTTTGAGGTTAGCAGAGTTACAGCACGGCTATTTGTTGGGATTGGGAAGGGGCAGCTATTGGCTTCTAAAGATGTGAGGTGCTTGCTACTAAGGACATGGCTAGAGCCATTTTATGATGATTTTGGGTGGATGAGGAGAGCAACCAAGGGCCTTGATCGGCACTTAATTGAAGATGGACTTAGTAACACGATTCTCACTCTGCCTCTTGCTTGGCAGCAGGAAATTTTGCTCACTTGGTTTAATCGTTTCTTGAACTCTGGTGAAGATTGTCCAAACATACAAAGGGGTTTCGAAGTTTGGTGGAGGAGATCTTTTTGGAGACGGAATAGCGAGCAGGAAAGGCAACGTCCATTACGAATTACAACTGCTACCATCGAGAACTGAAAGTCAATAGTGACATGCTAATGGGTCTGTTTATCTCCCATTACCTTCTCGTGATCACTTTGGTCATGATTCTTTATTTAGGGTGATTTTGTTCTTTTATCTTCTTCCTTTCTAAACCAGGATGGACAGTATTTCATGGAGTGAACTTTCATAGAGGTGTATGGTGTATTTGCCTTGACTGAAAGTAGCCAGGTTTAGCCTGGAAGAAGATAAAGATCTATGTTTGCAACTCCCATATCTTGTTGAGAAATATACTCAGAATTAGTTATCTTGTCTAATTTGATAGTTAAATTCTTTTTTCCTTTCCCTTACTATTTTATCTGGATTGGTGTTTCAATTAGTCCAGTAGTTGTAATCTTTAGGGTGTGTACGGGTTGGTTTGGGTGAGGTTTATGGGTGTTTTTTTAAGGATTTTTTTAACTCAACTTGACCTTATTGGGTTAAGGAATTTCCAACCCAACTCACATGGGTCGGTAGATTGTGTATACATATCTCATCCCTTATAAAAAATTAGGGTTTCATCAACTTTTTAAGCTCTTTTTTAATAAATTATTACAATTCACATGATATGATAAAATTAAATTCTAAAATTTCAAATTCACCAAAAATATTTTTGAAAATACTAAAATCAAATCTAGTAAAAGTAAAGTTCATAAAATAAATTCATAAATAAGATGGGTCGAATTGGGTCAATGATGTTGAAAAAATTATCAATCCAAACCAGATTCAACTTGAGGCTTAAAATAAAATTCTAATCCAACATAACTTAGCCTATCAGCCTGTGATAAACCAACCCAAGGTGTCGGGTTTGGTTGGATTAGTTTGCAGGTTCGCGAATTTGAAGAATATCCCTAACTATCTTATTATTTTTGTCATCTTTTTGGAGAATTAACTTTCCTCTAATTGAAGAATTAACTTTCTTAATTAAAAGAACAATTATATTGGTAAACTGGAATCTGTAGTAGTCAAGGACCGGTTGTTCTTTCACGAGGCTGGCAGGTAGCTAAGGCATCCTAAAAAGTATGATTAACTAGCTCTTGTCCCCTATTCCAGGTTCAAGTAACCAGTTCACTCCCTGTCAGCACTAGAATAAGTTTGGACTTATCAGATTGAAGATACAGCTTGATTTGATTAACTTACAGACATTCGATTTCAATAAAATATATTTGGAGGGCAAATGGTGAAAAAATTGACTAGTCACTATTGGAGTCATAATGCGATATGCATGTGAGTTATCCAATCAATTACCTTGAATAATAAGGCCTTAGGCAAATCACATCTGTTGACACATAATATCTATGCATATCTAATTTATGGTTATAACTTATATGTCGGACTTCATCATCCAAATGAATGCTCTTGTTTCCATTTGCTTCATTTAAAAAGTTGATTCACCTAGAGTTCCAAAATTTTCTTATAATTTTTTTTTTTGTCAAGGTGAGATTCATCTTTCTTTTGTTCTTGTATTTCATACACATTATTCTTCATTGACATGTAATTTCTAAAAATTGTGGTCACAACAAAGCTTGTAGTTGTCCTTACCAATGGCTCTTGCCAAATTTATGAATTACGCATATTCTTTGTAATTCATGTCTCGTTTTATAATTGCTATTTATTTGCTATATATTGAGTTTTTTTTTTTTTTTTGAATAATGCTAGAGATATAAACTATTTTACAAAATTTTTTACAAACTGCTGATGTGGTGAATGATTATTGGTAAATAAAAAAAATGATATTAATGGTGGGCCTAGATAAAAACCAATAAAAAGTTAGTCACATCAATATTTTGTAAAAATGTTGTAAAATTGTTTGTGTATGTAGCATTACTCTTTTTTTATTAGTTTAGATTTGGGAAAATATGATGCTACAATTACATTCTGTTGTTATTGAGTGTTGGGACTTTAGAGTCTACAATGTTTGCAGAACTAAGAGCCCGTTTGGTCACCATTTTCAAAACACAGTGTTCAGTGTTTAAACACTGAACACTAGTGTCCAAAATTTTAAAAAATGTGTTTGGTTACCATTTTCAAAACAGGGTTGTTTGAAAATTATTGCTCCAAAACCCATGTTTGAACAACGTTTTTTGGAATGTGCTCGCAGTTGATTTTAAACAACAAACAGGTGTTTCCAGTGGCATTTCGGTAATAAAATTGAACACACTTAGGGGCCCACCTGATCAGCTTTTTTGAATCTTTGTCTCCTCTTTGTACTCTTATCTCTTCACGCCCCAAACCCAAATGCTTGGTACAAAGAAGATCACACAGTCCGAACTCTCACCCACCTCCATAACTCCCCTCACCCAGCGCCATTCCACCTTACCCCTCATGGACCCAGCGCCATTAATCCTAACAGTGGCTTCATAAACGCGTCAAAATCCCACACACCGCATCACCAATAACCCCTATCAATCTCACACAAGCAAGGTGAAAGTGAGATTCGAACCTGGATAAAAAAAATGGGTCGACGACGGCGGCGACAAAAGCTCGATTTCTTGCTGGGTCTTGGAGTGCTGACAATGGAGATGAGATGTCGAGGAACGTGAAGCCCAGCCGTGGACCTTCTTTAGCGTTGATGGAGATGAGGACTACACCATGGGTTTTGTTTTCTGCTCTCAAGGAAGAGAAGATTTGAAGAAGGAAGAGAGGAGCTGGGAATATAATGCATGTTCTCTCTCCCGATTAAAAAAATAATATTTAAGTACATTGGTCAGCTTTTTTTATCATTTAAAACACACGTACCAAACACATATTTTATATTTTTTGAACACTGAAAAATATTGTTTAAACTATGATACCAAACACTTTTTTTTTTTTTTACTCACACTAAAAACACGTATTTCAATAACACTTTTTAAACCATAGTTTTCACATTTTTTAAAACAACAAATTTTGAAAACTATGACCAAAACGGGCCTTAAGTTCTCAGCCTCTTTTTCAGTCCGAAGATCTCAACCTGTACTTGTTTCAGAATAAAACGTTGGGCTTGCAATTTTGGGTGTACTGGCCAAGGGTTCGGGTTATACAAATATTTGAAAGGTGTTTGCCCTTATTAGCTAAGGTCCATGATTTCCTAATCTTAACAATACTCCATGCTAAGATGACACTGCGAGTATGACTGGTGTACAACTTGTTGGTTAAGAATCAATAAGGTGTGCAAAAGAACAAAGATGATGGGTGCTTTTATGGGTGGCCTGATAAGATTTAATTTTTTTTTTGTTTGTTAGAACGTGGCTTAATACTTTTTTGGACTATGTATCCTCAAGAATAACTTATACATGGGTTCTTCTGTGGGAATATAGTCTTACTTCTTCATTGATCAGGAATATAGTTTTGCTTCTTCATTGATCTTTGATTCTGTAATCTAATTCTTCAAGCTATGAGATTCCCATTCTGCTAGAAGTTAATCCTTCTCTTAAGTCAAAAGTAATGCATTTTTGAGACAAGAAGTGGATGTACAGTTAGATAATTAATGGTGTGGCTCTCATTGGCTTGGGAATCCTTCTCTGTAAAGCCCAAACTACAATCTACGGAGCACATTAAGAATGACTGGAGCCCCGGAAGTCAAGTCAACAAGCCTCTTCGACCAACCCCACTTCATGGAAAACACTGATTTGGATAATATTTTATGGTATACAATTCAAAACAGGCAACAATTCAATGGGCGCAAAAGAATAAAAGAAAAGAAAAGAAAAAAAGGCAACATTTCAGGATAAAAAAGGAAGAAACAAATAAACATTTGGGCCCAGTAGTAAGGAAGTTTGTGGATAGGTATGTTGAGTCTACACTCTAAAGGGACATTACAAACTAGAGGCCATCTTCAAGTCAACACTTGCTGCTCATTGGTGAAGTTTTTTCCACAAGATAATGTTTTCCAAAAGCTCTGTGACATTACCCTCACCAGTTAAATATCAATTTATAAGGCACATTTGAAGTATAATATTAACTCTAACAAGTTCTAGTTTTGCACCTATATTACCTTCCTTAATCCTTGTTCCTGTGAACTCTCTGTTTGTGACTGAACTGGCTTCAACTTCAGCAATTGCGACCTCTATGTTATAAGTAAAATAAAGTTGAAAGCTGAACATCAACTCGGGGATGTAGCTCAGATGGTAGAGCGCTCGCTTAGCATGCGAGAGGTACGGGGATCGATACCCCGCATCTCCACATTATTTTTCTTTTTCCTTTTTCCCACGCCTGTTTGATAAAATGCCTCAAAGAATGGTCGTTGCTTACAACTTAATAGACAGACAATCTGAAAAGACTGAAATTTTGGAATTGTGAGCGTTTGTCTGTGTAGTAGCAAGAATGCAATATTTTCTAGTGGTTCCCTTTTATTTCATAGAGAGAACAACAAATTTTACTTCCTCTTTGGAAAATTGAACATTATTTTGATGCTTGGAGTCTTGGACGGCCATGACTATAAATGAACACCATCGGGTGTGGAAGGTGACATAGATCTCAAGCCTTGGAGCTCTCTTTGATTGAGAGCTCATGAACCAAGTTCTAACAATGTCCGATTTCGATTTGTAGCCTTATTGCTTGCATGCAATAAACATGTGGCCAGTTATGAGGAGCACTAAAACGTGGACTCCTTTTGAAGAGGAGAAAGTGCATAGGCAACATTGTGGTTTACTTTTTAGTGCCTCTAGCATCATGCTTTTGCTTTTGCTTTTGACATTAACGAACGATGTGAAGAACAATTCCTGCCAAAAATCAGCTCCAAAAGTTCAGCATCTGGATATATATCTTTTTGAAATTTTTACAAATATTATCTTCCAACTTTGAAGTGAGAATATACAAATAATAACTAAATGAATGACTATTACATCATTTGTCAACCCTTGTCAGATAACGTAGGGACAATTCCAAGTGAACACTATTCATTTAAAGTGGAGAATTCCAAGCTTTAGTTTTCTATGTGCACTATTTTATCCTTTAATAAAAACAGGACTAAATTATGA
This sequence comes from Quercus lobata, assembly GCF_001633185.2. Taxonomy (NCBI): domain Eukaryota; kingdom Viridiplantae; phylum Streptophyta; class Magnoliopsida; order Fagales; family Fagaceae; genus Quercus; species Quercus lobata. The sequence goes on along the minus strand of NC_044915.1, from coordinate 32,289,258 downwards.
TTTTGATGTTTAAAGTTTGGATTTGTTTGCATTAAGGTTTTTTTATTTTTTATTTTTTTTAAATTTAAATTTTATACTCTTCATTATGGTCCATCCAATTTGATTTTATTTTCAAAATGGTCAGGAGAGAGAGATGTTGGCCGTTGGCACTTTAAGACTAAATCGCCATTGAGAATATTGAAGGGACAATTTTAAAAATGAAATCAAATTTAGTGAACCAAATTAAAACACTCAAATTTAGGGGACCAAAATCAATACAACAAAAAATGAATTCACAAAAGTACTATGCGTATTTTTTTAAATGATATCCAATGCCCACCATCTTGATTTTTGAGAGAGAATAGTAATGTGGATACAAATATCAATGCTATTAATATTAATTTAAAAGCTAATATTTTTTTAATATTAATTGAGTTAATTGGATTCAAAGTATGAAAAAAATATTAGATATTAATTGAGTTAATTGGATTCAAAGTATGAATACTTTTATTTCTTCATATTTTATTATTTCTTATATTAAATTTTTTTTTTGGTGGATTTTAAATAATTAAATTGGTAAAATTTATTGTCGTCAAATGATGTCTAATTTTTGCTTACACTAAAAACCTAATTAATATTTTTGATCATGATAAAAACAATCAACGAGGAGTTTCTATACTGCTTATATAAAAAAATATATATAATTTTTTTCTTTCAAATTAAAAATTATAAAAATTCAAATTTTCATATAATTTATAGGGCAAAATATTATTTTGGTGCCTAAATTTTACCAAGTTTTTTTTTTTTAATCCCTAAACTTTAAATTTTTTTTTTTTTTTTACTCTTAAACTTTGTAAAGTGTTTTTTAAATAATTTAGAGACAAAATTGAATTTTTTTTCAATAATTTAAGAACAAAAAATAAACTTTTAGAACATGAAGAAAATTATTTTCAACAGTTTAAGAATTAAAAAAAAAATTCATTAGTTTAGGGAGAAAAATAAATTTTTTAAAGTTTAAAAATGATTTTTTTTTTAAAAAAAATTTAGGGAGCAAATATTATTTTACCATAATCTATAACACTAAAGAAAACACTTTCCCAATTTTAAAAATTTAAAATTTATGCAAAATTTTCATCGTTAAGTGTGTTTGTTTCTTGCACTTTTCGAAAATGGAAGTCCAAATTCAGAAGTCTCATATTAATCTTTAGCAAAAAGAAGCAAAAACAACAATGGAAGAGGAGATGGAGATGGAGGAAAGAAGCAAACCAATTGCTATCTTCATGGCCTTCGGTACTAAAGGCGACGGCTACCCCATCGCTGTTAGCCCCTCCGTTCTTTCTTTGCATTTCCTGTTTGGTTACTCAGAAAATAATTATAGAAAGCAAAAGGGTACCCAGATTTCATTGTTATGTGACTATCACTATACAGAATACACAAGAATATAAAATGTTATTCTTTCTTCAGTTTTCTCAGCAATTAAAAAATGAGCTTGATATTAATTTTATATTGGTTCTCTGGGAAGAAAATTACAAATGAGGAAGTGGGCACTGGCAATGTCATCAGAAAAGAAATTTACTTTCACTTTTCAAGTCAAAATATAGTCTTGGTCCTTGAATTTAGCTTAGCTTATTAGAGATTTCGGTTCTTGAAGTTTAAATTGATCACCTTTAATTTCTAACATACTTTAAGTCCATTTGGTTAGGCGTTTTGGAAGCTTAAAAAGTATTTTTAAAACTCAAAATCCCAAAATTCATTTTGCAATAGTAACTCATCATAACTTTTTTTATAAACGTATATTTTAAACTCAAAACACAGTTTTGCAATAGCCTATACAAACGTACCCTTTAAGGTGATCGATTTTAGTTACTAAAAAACTTAGAGTGATCACTTTTAGTTTCAATGAAATGATAACATGTCAATTTTGAGTTTGATCATGTCATTTGAGGGACTAAAAATGATAGCTATAATCACCAAAGGCTATCATGTTATTTGTTATTTGGAATATCAAATTTACTTTAAATCTAATACCAACTAATTATAGAGGTTTTTTTTTTTTTTTTTTTTTTTTTTTTTTTTTTTTTTTTTTTTTTTTTTTTCTTTGGAGGAAAACTAATTATAGAGTTAAAAGTACCTTACAAATACTACATTAAAAAACAATAGGGCATGACCTGAGAGTCTGAGACAACGACCTAGACCTTTCCAACGCACGACGTAGGCCAAGTCAAAGAGACCATTGTGTGGACAGGAAGCAAAGACTAAACAGCAAATGCAAAGAATTGATAAAGCAATAGGGGAAAAGTTTTTTTTTTTTTTGGTGTACAATAGGGGAAAAGTTGGTAAGAAGAATTATCTATCAAAAAAATTAATACTTATAATAGCAAGAATTCTATTAAATAAAGAAATTTTTTATAATAAATATTAGATGAAGAATTTTGAATCCTGATCAAGTTAGGATTTTTAAATAAGTTATCATAAGGCATTTTAAAAAATTATCATACTCCTCCCTAAAAATTCTTATATTTGTTTTTAATAGCAATTTTATGATATGTGAGAAAAAAAATTTTGATAACAACAACTAAGTTTTTGTGTCCATCTAAAAAATCAATAAAGCGAGGAAACATTTTTTATTTATTTTTTAATACGAAAAGTAGATAAGAACAATTGTATTGTTGTTTCTTAAAAAAAATATCTTGGTGCAACCACTTGACAATTAAATAGAATATTCACTTAGCGCAAACATTGCTTCTTAATCTAATTTTTATTATATAATATATGGTGTCAACGTGATCCCTAAACCTTTTATTTGAATAAATTACTCATTAATATAAAAATCCAAGAGTGAAATTTGTTATTAAAAAAAAAAAACCTATTTTTTTAATTGATTCCAAAGCAACTCCCCCTACACCCCTGCTTCCTTAATACAGTACCAGATACATATTGAACCAAATATTAGTGTGTGAAAATTGAAGTTTGTAAAAGAAAAGGTTCTAACTAATTGACTAGGCTTCCTAATCAAGCAGAAGTAGAACGTTGCCGATATGAAGAAATCCATTATCCCATTATTTACTCTCAATAATTAGTTTCTCAAGTAAAAGATAAAAAACCCAAATGGGGATGTAGCTCAGATGGTAGAGCGCTCGCTTAGCATGCGAGAGGTACAGGGATCGATACCCTGCATCTCCAAAAATTTCTGAACTTTTTATTTTAGTTAAGGTTTTTTTTAGATAGTGACAAAATACTAGATAGTTACAAAATACTGTTAACTCGAACTATTTTCTCACCTAGATCCCCAAATATTTTATGCATGAAAAATTGTCAATTAAGTTACAAGACTCTTGGCAGAACTTAATAATCAAGGCATATACCATATGATGTTTTAGGAAAGGCTATAAAGTAGAAACAATATAGTCTAAATTTTATCTATCTTCTTAGCTTTGACAACAGGGTTGGCTTTTGCTATAGCAGCCTTAGCAGCAGCCTGATAATCATAGGTGCAGTTGTGTTTATCAGAGTACCTATGAACTGCACAAAAAATATTTCCACACCTACATTTGAACCCTATTATACCAACACTCTTCTTGCAAGCGTGGCACCCATTTGGACTGCTTTTCTTTGCCTTTTCCTCCTCATCCTTCTTGTTCGACATTTTTGCTTTGTTTCAACTCGATCTAAAAAGGATTTTTTTGCGTCTTGCGTGCGTGTGATGTGATTATATATTGTCTTTTAAGGGTTCACAAATGGTAGTTTTCCTTGTAATTCAATGATTGGCACGCATTATGATTATGATGATCCTATGAAAAGTTTTAAATTGGATGCATGAGTGTGCAATGTCCTTGTTTACATGCGTAAGATTCTGTGACATGACATGATTCAATATATATATATATATATATATATAAATAACATTTATTGCCTTCACTACTACATGCACTTGTGCATGCTGGGCTACTTGTTAGAGTAACTCCAAATTAATATTTTCAAAGTTATTATAAAAGTATTTATCAGAAGCAGATGCCATAAGTTGAAATTCTCAATAAAGAAAAAGAAGAAGTTATTATAAAGGTTTTGGCTTTGTGCTAGTAGAGGAGCAGTTTTTGCTTCCACATTCCAATTGCTCTATGTTTATGATGGATTGCTAAGCGATGGGTACTAGTTTACTATATAGAATAGTCATAGGGAGAGCTAGTTTACTATAGAGAATAGTCATAGGGAGAGCTAGCTCTTCCAATTTGATCCTTAAGTATGCGAGAATTGCTTAGCTCACAATATTTCCACAACAAATCTTAGCTGGTAAATTGTTACTGGTTTTAATTTAAACATATTACTAAAATTAATTTTTGCTTACCATATTAACTATCAACAATAATATGCCACTTAGAATTTATTGTGCAAATGTTATAGACATAACATTTCTCTAATCTACAACAATTCTCAAAATGTTACAAAATCAACTTGGAGTAGAATTCCCAAAAGTCTAGGGACACACATTTGGGTACACGCTTTACAACTACTTGTTTAGGTGTCAACTAATTATCTTGTTTGAGTGTCAACTAATGATTAGAGTACTTTAAGTGGTGAACCCATGTGTAAAAATGTAATTCAATCATTAATTGACATTCAAGCAAATCAGGATATGGTTTGGATTACACAAAAAATTCGGGCTTTTGTGATATGGTTTGGACTTTGGATTACACTTAATCTATTAGAATTCAAATTCAAATCTAAATCTAGAGATTTTTATGGAGATAATATCTAACTAACCCTAACAAAAGCCTAAATTTTCTATCAGACTATCTCAGGATCTAGGAACCAAATCTCTACTTTCTTATTAAGAGAAATGATATATTCACAACATTTTTACAACAAATCTTAAGTGGTAGGTTGTTATTGTTGGGACAAAAAAGTAATATTAATCTTAGGTTCAAATTAGAACCAATAACGATTAACCACCTATGATTTGTTGTGAAAATATTGTAAAAATGTTGTGAACGTATCACCTCTCTTTTAATTAATTACTTTAGATATGATGCATTAGTGATCCAATCCCTACTATCCAGTATCTACCTATCCTTAATTTTTTTTTTTTTTTTTAAAAAAAAAAATTCATCTTATGGTACATTCTTTAAAATTTCACATTTTTAAAAAAAAATGTTATTGTGGGGGTCGGTTAATCGATAAATTATTAAAGTCTAGTTAATTGGGCCTGTGGCTTATTCGAGGACGTAAAGCTGTCCGAGGAGGCCCATATTAGGTTGTAAGGGTAACCAAACGAAAGGAAGAGTAGATATCACGTAAGGTGAGTTCAATATTCATCCGAGGACAAAATCCTTCTCGGCAATATGAGTCCGAAGACGACCAGAACGCCACCTTATTACAAACGTACTTCGGAGCTACGTTACCACTAAAAGTGGGATATGGGACCAAGGGTAAGAAAGAAAAGGCAAACAAATATCTATAACAACAGCTGCCTCCGCATTAATTGCCTCTCAACCAACTCTCTGGTCGCATTAATGTGGAAGTGATGCCTGAACAGTGATGAAGTAGCCTTACAGCTGCTAGTTGGAGGTTCCGGAAGGTGTTAGATGGGACAGAAAGAGATCCCCCGAACCCAACTTACATGTGTGTGGTGAAGATGATATCAAGAGGGCAGTATATAACATGAAAGAAAGTATTGAGAAAAGGAGATCGGTACACCAAAAACAAAGAATACTCAGAAAAAAACCTTATGAACCAAAGAACTGAATTTGTTTCAAGGATAAATTGATCGTTATATCTGTGCTAATCTATCTACAAACGTGAGGTTTAATCGTTTTTCTTTTTGAGTTAACCTAGTTCTTGGACATCCACGCTCTACAAATTTTATTGTTTGGACCTTTAACGTACGAACCCAATACCAGTTTGGGATCGTTACAAATTAAGTCCTTACTGTTATTCATTCAAGTCAAGTTATATTTTTGTCCAACTTTATTTTTAAGCAAAAGAAGCCAATACAAAATTAAAAATAAGCTATTCTAAACGCTCGCATCAGTGCATTTTAACAACACTAAAGATCCTTTTAGCTCTCATAAAAATAAAAATAAAAGACCTCAATCTATCAAGGGCCTTTGGATATCTGAAAAGTACAACATGATCAGGAATGAGGTACATCTTCACGTTTTTCAAACAAAGATGTAAATATTCATGCTTAGCAACAAAAGAAGAATCAATTGTTCTCATCTTTGTTGTTTGACAACTGAGAAGTTATTGTTCATCAGATTAAGCTTCACTCCACTATTTGTTGGCTGAACTATAGGGATTTCTACCAGTTTGATTTACTTAAAGTCAAAGAGTTAAGACAATATTTCGTTGACATAGTTATAAAGATAAGGTGGTATGGATATGGTTAGGTTATATAGATAATGTAGCCGTAAAAGGAGTTATATACATCAAATGGAACAGATCAAAACTATTTCCCTGTGTGTTTAGGTTAATTAAATTATAAGGATATCGTAATATACACCCTAATTTAATGTTAATTTGCAATATCAAAATTAACACTTTAGTGGGTAATTAGTTATCTGCCTTAAATTATATCTGCCTTAACGAGTAGGGCACATTTGTTGAACATAGTACAATTACCAAGCGGTTGCTAAGTAGTAAGTACTAAGCAGAGAGGCTTGTTTGGTGTGAACATAGTGCAATATGGCTATAGGCAAATTCCCAAAGTTTGCAACAAGTTATAAAAGGGTTGGTAACTGTCATTGAATATTATTTATTGCATTTTACCTTGAAAATTTTGGGGGTATCAACAACAATTTAATGAAGGAATATAGAGGGTTTGTTGTGTTTGGGAAAGGAATGTATTTTCTTGTATTTTGAGCAATGTATTGTAGCATTGTGACCTTGAGTGAGTATTTTGTGTTAAGGGAATAGTAATTTGTTCTTGTTTGTACTTTCTGGGAAAGTAATAAAAATTGGGAAACTTCTCTTGTAAACTTCCCAAGGTTGTTCTATGTTCCTTTGTGTAATTTTAGTGTCCGGTTAAAATTAATGAAAATTTAGTATTATTATCGGTTGGAGCATCGTATTATCATATACTATATAATAAAATTTGAACTTAAGAGCTGTGGTTGTAATAAGTGAATATGTCAAGTGGTTACACCAAATTACATTAATTTTTTTTAGATATGAACCATAACTTAATTGTGTTTATCAATTTTTCCTTTACTACTTTATCAATTTTTGTTGGAATGACATAAAATCATAATTGTTGATATCAAATTTCACTTTCGTGAGTTGAAAGTTGAAACATCTTTTGGATTCTAAAAATCACTTCGGTCCAGTTTGGGCCCTACATTTGTATATCAACATCAAACGTGTAATGGGCTCATGGAAATGTCCTTCTTTTCTTTTTTCTTTTTTCTTTTTATCTTTTTAACAATTGGACATGACCTTATTTCATGTACACATATTATAGGTGCTTCCATTCCAGCTTCCTAGACATCGAAAAGGAATATCCGAATATGGTGATAGTTCAATTGGTGTTTAAATTTACAAAAAAGAGAAAAAAAGAATAATGTGAAGAGGATATAAAAATATTTTACGAAATAAAAATAATGTATGGACCAATAAAACAAACATTGATCCCTTGTGGAATTTTTTTTTTTTTTTTGATCAGTGATCCCTTGTGGAATTGACGACAGAATTGACTTATGATGATATGATATTTTACCAACCTTCCTTCCTTAAGAGGGTAATGAAATTGCTGATTGTTTTTTACTCTTTTAAGTGATAAAATATATATATATATATATATATATATTTACTTATATCTTATATGTGCTTTTAATGGTATATAGTCTTGTAGGTTAGAAATATACATATATATATATATATATATATGTATGTATAGGATTGGATTCAATTACACCACTCAATAACTTGTTATTGAATTTATATTTTGAAAATCCAACTGTTGAATTACATGTTCTATATGTTCTTAACATGCATGCCAATTTTCATATCAATCGGATGCTATTTACCATTTGATTTATAAATTCATCTTTTATGCATTATTTTAAATTATAAAAATTTGAATTTTAACAATTGATTGATGACATGATTATTAATCTTTGATCACCTCGAAATTTTGCAAGCATGAAGAATATACAAATATAATGTAATCTAACGGTAGATTTGTCAATATTCGCATCCAATTAAAAAATATTGAGTGGTGTAATATCATTTAAAATTACACCAGATGTAATTTTAACCCAATCCATATATATATATATATATATATATATTATTCCATGTTCTAATTGGATTAATAGCACATAACCTGAACTACAAGTCTTGTAATCAAATTTGAGAAAATTATTTCTAAACATATTTTATTGATTTCTACCTTGACCATGATACTCAATTTTACCCAAAATAAAAGGAGTGACGGTATGATTGGAATAATAATAATAATCAAATATTTGTATGCAATGCAATTGTATCAAAGATATGGGGTCCTTGTAATATAAAAAAAAAAAAAGAAAAAGAAAAAAAAGATATGGGATCCTTCATTTGTTTTTTTTCCTGAATAGAGCTGAGAGATTATGGTAGAACTAGATCATCTATGATTTGTGTCCCTAAACCCCAAAATTTTCCCGTATTAGGCCAATTGATGATTGACTTATATTTCTAACCCCCCACTCAAATTGTGGTGTAAAATAATGATGATTTTCGGTCAATGTCACTAACACCCCCAATATATATATATACAAATCTCATAATAAATCCCTTTAATTAATAAAGAAAAAGCCAATAGTTTCAAAGCAATGAATTAAACTTGTCACTATCTAGAGAAAATAGGGAATCCAAAGGAGCTTTTATTAGAAAGAAAGATCTATCTTCTTTCGTCCAAAAAAAAAAAAAAAAGAAAAGAAAAGAAAAAAAAGCATAGGAAATATATTTTCAAATAAAAAAAGCCAGCCCCAATTGCCCATTGCCCTTAGGCCTTTGTATAGTGGTACATAGAATAATATCTAAAAAATGCCTTAATAGTCAAAGGCAAAGGGATCCGGATCCGTTGGATTGCCCAACAGAGTCATAATCGGCGTGTGTGGGTGTCGAGTTTGACTCGTGGTGATTGAGTCCTAACTCCTAAACCAAAACACAATACAACAACTCCTCCACCAATTAGCACAGTTTTCGGCAGGGATAGAAAGGGAAACAAGGGGGCGAAAATCGGAGGGTGATTTGGGAATGAAAGATAGCATAAATACGTGGTCAAGGAACTCTGCTTTTGCGTTCATATTAACACACACACACACACACACAAAATAAAAAGGGCAAGAGAGGAGAGGAAAGGAAAGAAGGGAAAAAGGATCTCTCTCTTGTGCAGCGCGGCGTTGGTTTGGCGTATTGGAAAAGGAAAACAAAAAAAACAAAAACAAAAAAAATGATTTTGTTTTGTGGAAGGAAATAGCAGAGGAAAGATCCAGAAGGGAAAAGGGGTGCTCTCTCTCTATCTCTCTCTCACAAATCACAATTCGATTCCATAGAGGAAGAAGAGGAAGGAAAGGAATAATCTCTCGCTATAAAAGGAAGAAAGGAAAGGAAAAAGAAGAGGAGAATTTTCATTCATACATACAAACAAACAAGCCCTGAGTCTCGTGCGCCTCTCTCTCTCTGACTCTCTGTCATTGTTGTTGTTGAAGATTGTTGAAGATTGATATTTTGTTTTTCCACGAGTGCCGTTTGGTTCGATTTGGTTGGATTCGGCAAAAGGATCTGTGGTTTTTATTTGTGGTTGATTGTGTTTTCAAGAGGAAGAGGTGGTGATTTTGTTTTTTGATTCTTCAGGTAACTGAAACCCTAGCCTTGATTTATAGTATGTGTTTGTTTGTGTGTTTCTATCGTGTTGTTTTGTTGTTTGGATTGCCGGAAAAAAAAGGTAACCCTAGCGCCGATGGTGCGGTTTTGTCTTGACGAAGCCGCCGAACGCTGCAAGATCTACCGGACTAGAGAAGAAAGTATTGGATTTTGGAGTTTGAAAACTCGTTGAAGATTTTCTGAAGTCTCTCATATGGGGGTTTTTAGGGTTTGCCTCTAGATCTATCTAGGGCCCTTTTTGTGCGAGTGGACGACCTACAATCTCTGCGGCGTCGTTTAATGTGTCATCTATATCTTGCACTCTCTCTCACAGCCGTTGGATTTTGAAAAACGTTGATGATGAAATCCAAATCAAATCAAATCAAATCAACGCTGATTGATTGTTGTAGTATGGAGTAGATTTAATAGGGTTTTTGTGGGTCATAAATTAAACACCCCATTGATCTGATTAGATCTGCACGATTCTCTTCTCATTGAGCTTCAATTGATTCATTGATTTTCATGAAATTTATGTTAAAATTTTGTTTGAGAAATTTTCGACCTCGACTTCAGTGGTAGTAATGAGGCCGCCGCTACCACCGCCACCGCCACGATCCAGGGTTGCTTGATCAAAAGATGGAGTATTTGGTTTTAGTCCCTGGATGGTAGGCTAAAAAAAATCAAATAGGGTTATTGTTTTTATTATGCATCTAGCAATTTTGATACGAATTGAGAGAGAGATAGAGCCCCTCTTTGTGTTCGTCACAATGTTCAGCTCTGTCTCTATCTGGTTGATTGTGAATCAAGGAATTGTTATTCTAAAACTATGTCTATGCTACCTGCTGGTCTTTCTCAGATTCAGCACTTTATCGGATAGGAAATTTGTTGATAATGAAAGAGAAGTTTCTTTCAGGACATGGGTGTTTGCCCCTGTGTCTATGTTACCTGAAATTTGTCTATGGTCTCTTCATTGTTCATTCTGTAGAACTCATTGTCCCAAATTGCAACAGTTGGCTGTGGCGAAAGCCAAAGTCTGCAGTTAAGGCGGCCATTATTGTGGAGTCTTGTTATCAAATTAATGTGCTCATTAGTGAACAATTTTTCTTGGACTGTTTTAAGTGTTTTAATATAAATTTCTACACTATTTTGGTGCTGGGCGTGGTGCTGACCTAAGCCTTGGATGTTTCACAGGCTGGTAGTCTGAGAAGCTTCTGGACTTTCTCCATCTCTGATTAGTCAACAATGATTACTCCCTTCTAATGGTGGGCATTAAGGATCCTTTTTTGTCATTGCATCGTGACACATTGTCATTCAGATATAAATAGAGAAACTTTATATGGATTTACAATGATTGTGGATGTGTTTAAGGGTTTTCAACACATATATGGATGAATCTTGTTTTGCCTTGCAGATTAGCTTGTGTTCCTGCACTGGGGTGTCTACCTCTACTCTTGAGATAAGCAAGAAACAAGGCGCGACGGCATCCTGTAAAGCCTGCGGTGGAAAGCCTTTGGTTAATGGGAGGGTGCCATCAACCAGTAGCATGCCGGGTGCTGTTGGTTTGGAACTTACTAGATTTGTCAACTCTGATTTGACTTGGACAAATATTACGAAAGGAAATAGGAGTTCATCAAGGCGAGCTAGGAAATCACTGACAAGAAGCTTGAAAAATATTGCAGAGCTAGTCAATAAGGACCCCAAAGCTGTGGACATGCCTGTTTCTGAATCTGAGAAGGTGAGCCTGACATGCTAAACTGTTTGTTTTTCTTACATTCTTTCAGCAATTTATTATCAGCAGAAATACCCGTGTGATAAGAAGTGATAATATCTTTTCCTGATCTATTTGGCAGCTTGGTGTAAGTGTTCTTGGGTGCCGCTTCAGTGAAAAGGTAGAACATGTACCAATCAAGAAAAGGAGATTTATGTTCAGATCGCCATCTCCGCCACCTAGAGTCCCTTCTCCACATTCTGAGGAGAATGGACTGCTCTTTAAGTGTAAAAATGATTTGCGTGAGGAGTTTCATCCCAATCCATTGGTCAAATCACGATCTGTTGCAATTAAAGCTTCTAGTTCCATGAATGATTTGGGTCGAATAGTTGATAGCGAAATTGATATTGGTGCAAAGAACCTGGTCAGGGCAAGTGATAAAGCTGATGAAGCCGAAGATTTCTCTGGTATCTCAATACTTGCAGCTGCTGCCTGTAGTAACAGTTTTGGAGGAGATGAAGGCCATGTTGAGGAGAGTTCAGGAATGGAAGAATCTTTTGTGTGTGAGGGTGCTTTTGAAGATTTTAAGAATGGTGAATCATGTTCTTTGTCAAAGGGAATTTCCAAGGAAGACCAAAGTTCTGCTGAAATTTCTAAAGAAGGAAGTGGTTCTTGTACTTCCATCATGCCTGCTGAAGAACTAGCTGCCTCCTCAAGAACTGCCAATTCATCCTCAAATTGTCTGCCTCAAAGACATACAATGGAGGGTACATCCTTGCAGGATCTTTCTATGGCTACGTCAAAGGATCTTTTGAGCAAGAGTGATGAGGGAACGGTTGGAATGCAGGAATCCTCTTCACGAGATGGTAGGTTGCATTGGGATTTAAATACAGTAATGGATGCGTGGGAGTGCCCTTTTGATGGTCAGAGTTCTGGTTCTCAGACTGATGTTGTTGTTGGCGTCTCTGAATATGGGAAAAGTACTTGTAGTGATAGGACTGGGAACTCTGAAGACAAGAAAATTGGAAGCATTAAATGTGATGCAGAAAAGGAAACACTGTCAATTAATTCAAGAGATATGGTACAAGAAACAGAAAAATTAAATGTAGAGGAGCATAAATTGGATCAGTGCACTGATACCGATAGTGCTATTTGCTCGCAGAAAGGGCAACTTTCTTCTGAGATTGATTTGGCTCCAACTTTGGTTTCAGTTCATGGAACACAATCCTCTCATAGTTTAGAGGGTGTTAGCCCTAAGTCTGGATCTGTTGACTTGGTTCCAGTTGATGATGCACTTGGGCTGCGAACATCTGCTGATGCAGATAGAAATGCTTTAGCCCAGTCTGTAACGTCTGGCTCTTCAGTAAGCAGTGAAACTTTACCTTTGCATCAGGTTGGCAGCTTGGATTTTTGTTCAGGGTTCACTCATACTAGACCAAAACATTGTACAAGCACATTTGTATCTGAAGATAACAGCAATGCAGCTTCTGTTGATATTACTAGTATGAAGAGTGTAGATGACAACACTGCTGGTTTTCAGACAGGTGAAATTATTTCCCCTGGTACTAAGGTTGATCTGCAGGAGCCCATAGCTTTGCCTTGTAATTCTACCTGTGAGAATGAGAATGTTAATGGTGTAGACGCTGAGGGTGCTGAAGGAGCTTCCATTCTTGATAGTAGGATTGCACCGACCAATGTAGTTGGCTTGGAGGCTGGTCAATTACAAGAATCTGGGTCTTCTGATAATGCAATGAAAATTTCTGCTGCGAACTCCGATGAAGTGGGTCCTTCTCAATCTTCTGACATTTTTGTAGAGTTGCCCACCTCTGCTGTACTGGTTGGAGGTCAACCTGCAGGGATTGTGGATGTTAACGTGCAACAAGGCAAAGTTTCTGTTGAAGATAATACTGAAACTGGTTCTCAAATGCATCTTGATAATGGGGAACCCAAGTCCTCTGAAAAAAGTGTGGCAGTGTTACACGCTCCATCTGGTTATTCTGATGATCTTGTTAATGTTTCTGATAAGGTGTCTCCAGAAGAACCTTTGGTCAACAATTATGTTTCTGACGTATGTCATGATGATGGGCATTTAGCTGGAATTGAAAAAACAAGTGAACCAGACATGGATTATGATTCCCAGTATGAAGATGGGGAGGTCAGGGAATCCATTTCGCATACTTGGGAAGATTATGATGGTGAAGATGTAGAAGCTGAACATGTGGACTATGGGTCTGACAACACTAACACCTTGAGCTGTGAAGGTGATCAAGTTATGAAGAATACCCTGGAATCAAGCTTTCAACCTCATCCTAGTGTCTCATTATTGACAGAAGTTACTAAGGCAGGATCTGGAAAGGAAAGCACTGTCAAAACTACCACACCTTACTTGCGAGGACAGTTTACAGGGAAAGATGCAAGCAATGTTGTTGGGACAAGTGACAGTATGGACAACAAACCTGGTGTAAGTACCAGCAAGGTGACCAGAATTGATGAGACTGATGCAAGGGGAGATGATATGAGGAAAGCAATCCAATCAGCTAGTATAAACTTCAAAATGTCTGGATGGGAGCAGTCGGAGTGTCATAAAAATTTTTCAGATACGGAGACTGGAGTTAGAGATGGCAGCAGCTGGAAGAAAATTGATGGTGATTGTGTTGATGGATTTGATGCTGAGGATACTGAGGCAAGGATGGCTGAATCTGGAGTGTTTAAGAGGGATCTGCGGTCGCGTATTGAAGTAAGACCATCACGTGATATGCTTTTTGGAAAAGATAGGCTATCTTTGCAAGGAAGCAGGTACTATCTGTGACTTCTTACTTTCATATTAGCTTGGTATTCCATTTAGATTAGCTGGTATAGACTGATTTTTTTTTTTGCTAATTTCTTATTTTTATTTATTATTTCCCAGATTCAGTGATGCTGATGGGTTAACTCCTAGATTTGAAAGGGAATCTGGATCTGCCGAATTCTTTGGTAGGGGTAGATACTCTCGGCATGCTTACAATAGAGATCTGGGAGGTGACCGTTGGGTTGATCCTTCAGAAAGCTATAGGGGCCAAAAACGTCATCATTCTCCTAATTATCATGCTACAATGAATTTCCGTCATGTTGTGTCAGAAAATGGTTCACATCGGTCTCTAAGAAGTCGTTCACCAGTTGGAAGGGATGAGGCTTTTGGTATGCGTGTGGATGTTAGACCAGCTAGAGAGATCAGCCCATATAGACGCATGACTCTTGGCAGGGGCAGGTCTGTAAGATATGTTCCTCAAGTTGATGGGAGGGGACCTAGGGGGAGATATGGGCCACTACCTGGTAATTTCCGTGATTCCTCTTTTAACCATTCACATCCTCCAACCAGGAGAGAGAGAAGCTTTTCTCCTATTGAAAGAAGAGGGAATACTCATGCGCATCAATTTTGCACAAAATCTCCATCAAGATCTAGAACTCGGTCTCCTATTTCTGGTAATTCAGGTTTCAGACAGAGAAGTAAATCCCCTAATTTCAGATCTGAGATCAGGATGCAGAGACAGCGGTCACCTTACCAGCGGCCTGGCTTTTTGGCAGATCATGTGGTAGGATTTAGGTCAATGCGAAGAGGTCGTGGTTCCCCACCTCATAACTCAAGATGGATTGGAGATAGGAGGGAAGGAGTTGGTCATTTCAGGGAGCATGGATACAATCAACGTACTTCAGTTATAGATAGGAGATTTGATCAACATGACAGGTTTGAATTGGTGGATGCCCCGCGGAGCTACAGACCTTTGTATTCTGGAAGATTGTCAGATATGGATGGAGTTGGTAGAGGCAGCCTAAGGTATGGTGGCAACAATGATGAGAGAAGGAAACATGTTTATAAATATCGGTCAGGTAATGTTGGAGTACGTAATGATATGGATGAACCTATTAAGCGGATTCGTTATAATGTTGAAGGTTTTGTGGCGGCACGTAATTCTCGTTATCAGGATAATGATGATTTCCACAGCCGAGGGAATCCTAAGGATTTCAACAGGGGGGGCATTGACAGCCGAATAGGGGACATACCTAGAAGATCCGGAGAAGGAGGCCCATATGAATACCAACGAGAAGGGAAATATGATGTAAAATCAAATCCTTCTGCAATGTGGGAAGGAGAAGAGGATTCATCTCCTAGGAAAAGACCTTCGTAACGTTAGTACCCAGTGCCCCTTTTTTTTTTCCATCACATTGGGTGTGTCTGCAGGTAGACAGAAATATGTTGGACCTGATGAAATTTTTTCATTTTCAACAGGAAAGCATCCAAACCCTGCAGTTCTCCTTGTATTCCAGCACTTGTTGGATTTGCATTCTCTCATTTGTTTTTCTTTTTGAATTTTAGGTGAAGTCTAGTGGTTGCTTCTCATTTTTGACTTTCCATTTTAAATATATGTTTTCTTGTGGCCAATTCTGGTCGATGTAGCCTCTTTTGTTGGCCGTTGAAATATATTAATTAAATCAATGAAAAGTTTCATTTTTTTTTTCTTTTTGTTATCGTTTTCTTCAAGTGAATTTGATTTTTGTTTTATTTACGAGTTATCCCTGTTTTTGCCGAAAAATTAGAACAATATGACAAAAACCAGTATTTGCCTATTATAACCACCAAGTCTCGTGTTTGAGGCCATGTTATTGCATGGTAGCATCAAACCTCTGAAGTCCGTCTATAAGGAATATTTGAGTTTTACATTATGGTCATGCTATACTGGTGCCTTTTTCTTTAGGCAAGGAAGGATTGAAATTTGTAAATTCCCATTGGACAAGGCTCATTTAGTCATAATTGTAGAAGCAAATGCTGGTAAGTGTCATTCTTTTGCCTGGTTTTTCTGGTTTGGTTAATTTCTGAGAACTTTATGTGAATTAATGTTTCTTGAATGACACTTCAATGCTGATGAAGCTATACATTAAAATATTGTACTCCTTCCATCGATTGCATATGTGGAGCAGATGGATTACTTGCGCGCCGCCCCCGCGCCCCCCCCCCTTCTTTTCTTATTAAATAGATTACTTACCTGTTTTACTTTGTAGAATGTTTACAATAGGCTGGTAGATCTAGTCTTTTCTGATTGTTATTGCAATGCACTGAATCATTTTGTAGGAGACATCAGAATATCATCTTGGATCCTTTTTTTGATAAACATCATCTTGGATCCTGTTAGTAGGGTGAAATAGAAGAATGCAAATTACGGTTTCACTTGACGGTTCACATGTTTATGCTTGCCTCTAGTCATCTGAACCTAATTGAGTAGCCAAAAGTAAACATGATTTAATGTACTTGAGCGGGGAATCATTCTTGGAAGTTTCAATTCAGGGACTTAATCTCTATGTTGTTTTGTCTACCACTTGCTGGTATGGTCGTTGATGCCACAGGAGCGAGTTATAATTATCAAAACGCTAATCAAAGACACAAGGACTTGATAAACTTCACAATTTTCTGAGCTAATGCTGTATAGGGGGAAAGAATAGAGAACAGTAGTTTTCTGGTTTCCACACAAGACCATTGAGGAGATTCCCTCTTTTACATTGAGGTAGTGATTTAACTGAAAACCTAGTCAGCTATGCTTATCTAGTTTATGTTATAACGATGTAAAGCTCCTGCTTTCATTTTCTTGTGACGTGCTAATAATTTTGTTACTGTACCGTAACTCAGGTCTTGCAGCCCTCATCAGCGAAGTGGGTGAAGAAGGAATTCATCATTGGGCAATCGTAGTTTAGTTCACCTGGTCTGGCAAATTTTTGCCTTATCAAAAGCCAACAAAGACCAAGGTTAGCCAAAATAGCTATAATAACCTGTAATATCTAGGATTTTATCACCAGTCAAGAATTTGGGAATGTAAAGATACTAGTTTTTACCATTCCTGATCCATTAGCATATCATCTGATAATCCAAAGTCTCTTAGCTCTTCTTCAGAATGATGTATTAATAAGCTGTACCTATAGATAATAGGAGATATATAGCAACTGCTAAAGATATATGGAATTTGTAGTATGTAAACATGGTTTAATTTGTTGACATGGCAAAAGGGATTACCTTCCACCATAGCCTTGTTCCATAACAATTATTTTTCCATTGCCCAAATTATTTAGCTGCTCAAATTGCTCTACTGTCCATTTGTACCATCTCATTAGAAATACTCGAAGTGTTAGACCATGGGAGACTATCACTAAGTTCATGCCTGGATTTTGGTCGCCTGGAGGCTGAAAGCGTCCAATATCAATATCTGATCTCAGTGTTTCTCTGAACCCTGTTGCACTGATACAGATAGTGAAAACCTTTTCTTTTAATTTGACAAGACGATTATTGTCAAGTAACAAAATTACCTGTTATTCTATCATAAACATCAGCTGCGGACTCGCCATTGGGAAAGCGGTAAAAGAAACGGCCATAAAGCATGCGGATAGCTTTCTCATATCGCATCTTCTCTCTATCCTGAAAATTGCCTATCATGGATAAGCGCAAGTGAAACATCAATTACAAGAAATTTCTCTTTGAATTGAAAAAATTACAGTTAGAAGGTAAGTTCATGATTGAATTGGTAATACATGTTTGAAAATCAAACTATACTTTCAAGAGTTCTAAAGAAGGTTTGAAAACATGGTGTTATATCTTTGCTTTAGATGATATGATTAGATACCAAAGTCTTGTTCTCTTAGGCGAGTCTCTTCTCTCACGCCAGCAATTCTAGTGCGCTCAAATCCACGAGCTAGGCTCTTTAAAGTTTCGAGTGTTCTTCTATAGGGAGACACATAGAAGTAGACCTTCCAATTTTCTATTTTGTCTCGCTCAATCATCTCTCTAATTTCTAACCCACATGCCTCAGCTTCAGCTATTCCTTTCTCTGTCAGTGCAATCTTTGGATCAGCAATTCGTGTGTAAGCAGTCTCATCAAGATTCCCTTCACTCTGTCCATGTCTAACCAGGATTATCCGGCGAGGCCTAGGAGGTCGAACAGTAGCAGAAGCTGAACTACGAAGAGCATTCTTCTCAGGAAAAGTAGCCAACCCATTATTGGACAGCTTAACAGTCTCCCTTTGGTTCTCACAGCATTTGATGGAGTTGGAAGTAAAGGTTTTTGGTTGCAAGATTGGTAGTGCTGAGGCTGAGGGTAGAGTGTGAGAAAGAGTGGCCATAGCTTGAGAGCCAGTCAAAAAGATAAGTGGACCGAGTGTGGGAGAAAGATTGGCCATAACTTGAGAACCAGCCAAAAATGATAACAAAGTAGCAGATGAAGAAGTCTAGTCGAGTCATCTAGTGTGCAAACCTTAACCGTAAATGTTATGGTCATTTCTTTGGTATGTTTCGGTTTAGTTCACTTTGGAAAAAGACGGTGATCGGTAAAAACGTGCTTCTTGATGCTAAAGTGGCCCTACCCACTCTCAAGTCTCAAGTCATAGAAAATACCTTCCAATTTCCTTGCTGGAACTTTGTGCTCTACCATAATTATCAGGAATGAACTTTATTTGATGGTTGTGGATGTGTGGTGCAAATTGAAAGGGGACCATTTCAAGCTTTATTAGGTTCATAAATTCTTGCCTAAAAACAAAAGTAATTGACATTATCAAGGAAATGAAGTTAGGTGCATTTACTTGACCAACATTTTTCTCCTATGGCTTAAATAGTCGAGTAGGGACCAATGTCTTTCTGGGTCCCAAATATTTTTGTCTATTAGAATGAGGAATCTCTCTCAAGTATGATGGGAATTGATACTCTAATGTAGTCCGTGAATTTCAGGCCCCGTTTGGTAGAGTTGTTAAACAATTCATTTTCAGTTTTTAAACAACATTACACGTATTTTTACACATTTTTTCACTCACACGTATCTCAAAAAAATACAAACAATATTACTCAAACTCCTCTACTAAATGGGCCCCCAATATGTGTGGCTATGGTGTGTTGATCTGTTCATTGGTCTTATAAATTTGGTCCATAAGTTAATTGGGCCTGTCATTCTGGTTTTCACGATAAGCATTTTGTTTACAGCTCAAGTTGCAAGAGAGTAGTGGTCCATACAATGGCAGGCCATAGTTTGCCTATCCAATGCATAGTGTGGGACTTGAAAGATTTTGAATAAGCCTGGCCCACACTCATGAAACTCAGAATTCCAACTTTATACCTTACTAGTTCGAATTCTAAGAGCCTCCTAACTTAGTAAGTAGCTTTGCTTCATTCTTTTTATGAGGAAAGTTTGTGCTCCAATAAAGAGGTCATTAGCCTTTCATCAATCTTTAAAAAAATAAAAAAGCAAATGAATATTGCTATCTGTATTTGCCTAAGAAGTCAGCCTTTCAAAGTAGTTTTAAATTTCTTAATTTCTTGAGTTTCTTAGAATGATGTTTTGTTGGTGCTTTATCATCTACAGAAACTGATTCCCTAGTCCACAGATACATGCTACATCTTTAGGAGACCATGTTTTCCAAATTCTTGAAAGAAAACTGAAATATGTCCCGAAATTGAATATTCATTTGGCAATAAAATCACCTAGAGTCGTGTTACAATATAATTGAATTCATGCTTTTATAACTTAAGATGTAAGGGGAAAAAATTATATGTTTTCTTTTATTTTGTATTATGACCAGCCTATAGTGAAGGTTTGGCTCATCATCCTTTGGAGAGGCCTTGGAGAATCAAGAACTGTTTGGCTTCTATTAATTCTACCACTCTTTGTTTCTCTGGTCGTTCATTTTGCTGGATATGTAGAGAGGCCAATAGAGCAGCACATGCTCTGGCACAGTGGTCTCTGCATAATTTTGTTTTGGGGTATTTTGATCCTCTTAGAGGTCCCCCAGCCTTTTGTTAATGCTATTTTTCAGGACCAGATCGGTGTTCTTCCTGTTGTATATAGTTCCTGACTTATTCTGCTTCTAATAAAGATTTGGTATTTATCTAACAAAACAAAACCAACCTATTGGGAAGGTTGCAGAGAAAGATCGCAAATTGCCTTGATAGGCAAAAGTTGATTAAAATGGGAGGTCTCAGTGTGATTTATGACAAAGTTTACGGTTACAACAAAATCCTACAATAGTATTACAATAACCATGTTTTATGTTGTGGTGGGTTTAGGCGTAATCGTTTTTTTTTTTTTTTTTTTTAGCTTGTGGTGAGTTAAAATTTCACCTTGTTGTGAAAATATTGTGAGATTTTCATGTTGTGGTCATAGAAAGAACGTTTCATTTAGGGTCAACCAGAAGCGTCCAATAAAGCTTTTTTAAACAACTAAATGGATGGTCTTTGACAAGGAGATTTCAATTATTTGGAGGTATATGCATGTAGGAAACAAGTGAGGACAATGATTGAGTATTTACTATTTTAGTACTTTGGATATAATATTGATGCAAACTCCTAGAGAAGAAAGAGAACCCAAAACAAATGGTCCTTGAGATTTAAGGAGTTTTTTAGTGGCAATTGGCTTAGGGACGGAAATTCATCTGGGCTAAAGGGGGCATCCCCCAAAATTTTTTAAGAACTTTTACTATCTATATGTATTATTTATCAATATGAAAATTTTTAGGAGTTAGGTCCCTCAAAAAATATAAATTGACTCCCCTAAAAATAAAGCAGCCCTCTAAAAAACTTTTAAAAAGAGAGTGATGTCTAATTAAAATGCTAAAAAAATACCAAGACTACAAATATATTTATATAAATGTTATTTAAATAATACTTGTGGGGGCCGGTTAATCAATAATTATTAAAACCGAGCTACCTGGGCCTATAACCTATCCGAGGACGTAAAACCGTTCGAGGAGGCAAATATAAGGTTATAAGGGGAACCAAATGAAAAGAGGAGTAGATATCACATGAGATGAGTCCAGCATTCGTCCGAGGACAAAATCCTTCTCGGCAATATGTGTCCAAAGACAACCTGAACGCCATATTGTTACAAACACACTTCAGAGCTACATTACCACTAAAGGTGGGACATGGGATCAAGGGTAAGAAAGAAAAGATAAACAAATATCTTGAACAACTGCTGCCTCCGCATTAATTGCCTCTCAACCAACTTTTTGGCCGCATTAATGTGAAAGTGATGTCTGAACAGTGATGAAGCAGCCTTACAGCCGCTGGTTGAAGGTTCCAGGAAGTGTTGGATGGGACAGGAAGGGATCCCCCTTATCCAACCTACACGTGTGTGGTGAAGATGACACCAAGAGGGCAGTATATAACATGAAAGAATGCATTGAGAAAGAGGATCGGAACTTCTAAACAAGTAATGCCTAGAGGAAAATCTTGTGAAATAAATAACTTAGCTTGTTTCAAGGAAAAATTGATCGTAATATTTGTGTTAATCCACCTAGAAATGTTAAGTTTAATCGTTTTTCTTTTGAAGTTAATCTAGTTCTCTTATATCCACGCTCTACAAATTTATTGTTTGGGCCTTTAGCGATCGAACCCAATACCAGTTTAGGATCGTTACAAATTGAGTCCTTACAATACTCAAATTCATTGTTATTGTGAAATTGAATAACACATGACAATTCTTTAAGTGTCTTTGTACAATTGTATTTAGTGCATGTGTCTAAAGAAAATTCATCATTAAAATCCAAAATCAAATTGTCTATTGGATAGACTTTCTTCTCAAAGGTTTTTTCAAACATCAATTTCTATTTTTAGTTGTTCAGTGACAATATCATCATTTTCAGCCCCTCCTTTGACCTTGGAAAAGGTATCCCCCTCTCTAATTGGTATATATGCAATTAAAATGTATTTGATCCTACATACTAGGATGTATAAAGTTATAGAATTTACCAATTGGTTATTGGTATTAATAATTAAATTTTGTATAGGGAATTTATGTTTTATTATATGTGTTCGATATACTAAGTTTTTGTAATTTTTTTAAATACTCACATTTTTTTTTACTTCAAATTATTATTATCTTTCTTATGTTCTAGTGTACAGACTCAAAAAGAAAAGCTCAAGCTCACTTAGAATAGTGATGCCCAGTCTTTTAAACTAAGCCCAAAACAATGAATTTGTTAAGAGAGTGGGCTTCAGAGTCAATTGCAGTACAAAGAAGATTACAAGCCTAAGTCTAATGGAACCAGAGTAATTACTAAGCATGGAAAAGACAACAATTCAGTAAAAATTCATCCTCGGGCGGGTCCGAGGATAGGTTTCTTATTGATGGACAAAGATGATATTTCTTTTACAAAATCCTCTTTAGTTTTCACACTTGATACTTTTTTCTTGGAAATTGTTCATCCTCTCTTTTCGGGGGGTTCCTTTCCTTATATAACCCATTTCCCTGCATCCTAGCCCTCCATTTATATGTTTCAGGGGAACTATCTAAATGCTTGTCCCATCATGACCCTTTTGAAGGTAGTAGAAATAGTTGTGAGCTATAAAGTCACTGTTTAGGAGTCATTCATTCATTAATGCAGCTAGTTAAGTTGGTGCAGAGCATTAAATGTTGGGGTGAGAGGTGTATTCTTTAGGAAAGTTCCTCCCTTCTTTTGCATGTCTTGTACCTTTCCTTTGCCATCTACTCCCTTATCCTTGAGTTTTTCGGGGGGGGGGGTGCCGGTTGCCATTTGGCTCTTTAATTCTCCTTGGATGGGTGTAGTCCTTGGAATCTGTTTGCCTTTATTTGCTTGGATTGGTAGATTTATCCTCGGATTGGGTTCCTCGGCCCTCGACCCTCCCACATCTAATATTTTGTTGATCTTTGTGACAAAAAATAGTGCAAAGCCTTATAAGGTTTGTGATTTGAGTTTTATATAATAGCATTATGATGCAATAGCTCGTTCCCCAAAGAATAATTCCTGATTCCTAACTTGAGAGTCGGACTGTAATAAAAGTTAAAACTCAAAAAGATAAATAAGAATATAAACGTTAATATTATCTTCGTTTTTCTAGCCATTTTATTTTTGGTGATTGTGTGTGTTTGTTACTTGAATATGAAGCCCTAAATTATTCTTGGGATTGAATGGAATACACGATGAAAATTGACGGTTCTTTGTTTTACCTCCAAACTACAACTTGCATTATTATCTTTCCCTAACTCTTTCCTCTTATAGAACCACCAAACCAAGATCCTTGGGTCAAGGTAGCCCATTTAGTTAGAAAAATTAGTTCGCACTATTACATAATCATATGCCCACAAAACAATAGTTTTCATGGGATTTGTCTCGTATAGAAATGGGTTTTCTTGACTATCCAATGAAAATGCAATCAAGGCCTCTAAGAAACTTCTTGTAATTGACAACACAAAAAGATTATTCTATTTGAAGTATACGTGCAAGTTTAATTAACTTGTTATTTAAAAGAAGAGCTCGAGCGTGAATGCTATAGAGCAAATAAAGAAACCAAGAAAAAGAAATTCATTGTTGAAGAAACAATTCCAATGTCAGACAAAGAAACCTAGGCTTTTAGTTCTTTTGGTTTTTGTCATTTGCATTGACTTTAGTCCCATCGGTGACTCAGCTTTCGTGCAAGCGGAGGAAATTAATTAAATAAAAGGGGATAGATAGATAGATATCTTGCAATTTTGGGATCATTACTTAAATCTTTACCCCTTGGATTGTTTGATTAGTTGGTGGCATATGGATTATCTCTATAATTCAATTGAATTTTTCACTATATTTTCATCGTATGATTCACATTCAAAGTATCAATTCATGTTTCCAATAATGAAAAAAATTCATTTCGCCAGTAAAGTCGTCAAAGAAAAGTGGGTGATGAAATAACATAAGATATGAATTAACTTCATTTTAATTGTTGGGGTTCTAATTAAATCAATTAATAAAAATTTTAGTCATTGAATAAAAAACTTGGATTTGAATCTTGTTTACATAAAACAGATCATTGATGTCTTAACTCACTGGTAAAAAATAATAATTATGAAGTAGATACCATAAATTCAAATAAATCTTATTATATGTATAAAAAAATCGTTTTAATTAATTGTATAATTTTGATATTTTCATTCTTTCATCTTTGCTATAATCTGTCTAGCCCTAAAAGTATAATGGATTAGAGTAATTCGATTTCCCTAGTAAAAGTAAAACCAAATGCCCTAAAGCTTTGAAAAAAATCCAATCAAAACGTACGTTTTGATATTATTATTTTCACTGCACTAAAACTTGGATGGAATACTTGACTAAGTCACTGAGTTTGGTCATTGCCGAAGGATCTTTTGTCTAGTTCCACATATTAGGTTAAATTTGACGTAGTCCTTGGCTTGTAAAACTTTCCCTATAGAAAATTTTCTCACATACTCTGTAGCTTCCACACTTATTGGTGTCTAAAGTCCAACCATGCATTTTATTGGTGAACCTTGAGGCTTGATCATTTGTAGAGGTCCAATAGTCCAACCAATACCGTGCATTTTTGGTACGTGGTGACCTTTCCGTCGTAGCTTGTCAAGTTCCCACTCTCGAACTGTTCTGTATATGGGACCATCCTATTGATGATATACTCATCTAACTCATCTAAGAATCACACAATCGAACTGTTCTTATATATAGGGAGTCCACAAAGTACGCTATTTTTTTTTTTTTTTTTTCTTGTAATCACTAATATTTATTTTTGTACTCTTCTGTAAAGGGTGCAAATTAAGAATTATCGTAAGAGAGACTGAAAGAGAAAGAGGATGATTTTATCAAAGAAAGAGAGAGATGGATGAATGAAGTTTATAAACATAAATCATTGATCCTGAAAAAAGTATTCTAAAAAGGGGAAAATTATGATAGGCCACCTCCCCCATCAACTTCCATAATTATATGCTTTTTATGTATAATAATTAATTACATAGGTAGACAGTTTTTTAAGTTTATTTTAAATTATGGAGTAAAGTGCTCTATTTTTTATATTCGTACAATGAATATTTTGTACATATTAGAAAGATGCGTTTCAATATGAATCTTGTATATTTTATTTGTATTTATGTGAGAGGGATGTATAATACATTGGGTGTAGGAGATAATATCTTCGAACATGAGTGCCTTGCAGCAATACGATGGAAATGACATTTCCAAGAATAATTATAATAACTAAAAGTTTTTATTTCCTAGATTAATTATCCATAATATACATATTTTATAAAATAAAAATTATAATTGTAGATGATTAATTGTTTTATACCCAAAAATTTAAGGTAGTTAGGTGTACTTTTATTAATATTTATGTTTGTTTGACATTTTTAGAAAAATTATTGAAAAATATTTTAATAAAATATTAGTATACATTAATGTGGGGACCGTTCGATTAATGGGCCCATAGGGTTCAGAATTGATTTAGGGTTCAGAATTGATTTAGGGTTGTTGGGCCCGTGGCCCATCCAAGGACGTGTACCCGTCCGAGGACGCCATACTCCTCGGCAGTATGCGTCCGAGGACGATTGCGTCCGAGGAAGATCGGGACGTGGTCTTATAGCGATCAGATCTCAGAATTAGGTCACCGTAAAGGATAAGAGTAACCGACTAAGGATGAAAGAGATAAGACAAACAAATATCTGTAACTACAGCTGCCTCCGCATTAATGACCTCTCAACCAACTCTCTGGTCGCATTAATGTGGAGGTGATACCTGAACAGTAAGGAAGCAGCCTTACAGCTGCCCATAGGAAGTTCCAAGAGGGGCCAGATGGGACAGAAAGAAATCCTCCGGACCCAACCTACACGTGTGCGGTAAGGATGGAGCGCAAAGGGGAGTATATAAACTAAAAGAAGAGCATGAAAGAAGGGGATCGGAACAGAAAAAGAAAGGAGAGGAAGAGACATAAACAAAAAACAAGAAAGTTAGAGAAGAAAAAAGGAGTTGCGCTAGTCACTAAAGAAAAACATTCATTGTACCAACTTGAAGACCTTGAACGTTCTTGAGAGTGAATCTTTTGAGGAGGGACCACAGTTAACCTAGTTCTTTACACCCACGCTCTAAAAATCATATTGTCTGGGCCTTTTACGTGCGAACCCAATACTGTTTAGGTTCGTTACCAAATCGTGTCCTTACAATTAACATATATATACTTTTAGGACACCTATCAACAAAAGCCAATTACAATAAGTAAATGTTTCTAGACTTATCCTATTTGTGTTATGTGAAAACTCAACCTAACTCTAATAATAGAAAAAAAAAATTAACTAATGTATTTCTAATTAATTAGGGTTTTTTACCTTGTCATAAAATGAAATTTTATACCCGTCAATTGGTCCAACTTACTCAATTTGACTACTAGATGTTATTAGAATCGATCGTGTAAAAAATGATGTAATCTTTGTATTAATTAAGCATCATACAACATGAACAAATTACAAGAATTATGTAATAATAGACGATATTTGTTTTTGAGTAATGCTATAAACACAAAATTTCACAATAGTTGAATTGAAAATTTTTTACTAATATCACTTTTTCACCTATCACTAACAATCATTCACAACAACGAAATGTGAAATTTATTGTCACTTTTTTATTTTTTTGTGTGTCTTTAGATAAAGTGGATGCATGATGAGGGGGAGGCTTTTAGTAGTGAAGGATGAGATTTTTTGAAACAAATTATTAAAGGTTCAAGACAATAAGAATTAAAATTAAAAGAATAAAAACGTGTAACAAAAGTTGGACCACTAAATTGGTCATCTTGCCTCACAAGTCAGTGGAGGAGACTTCTTCAATGGGGTCTCAATGCCTTGTGACCAAACATCCTCCTTCAATACACGCTAAGACTATCTTGCACCACTGCCTTCTCTGGAGTCTGGACTGTGTATATATAAGTATTTAAATATTTTTTATTAAAAAAAAGTATTTTTTCTATGTATATTCTTTTGTATATACCTCTCATTGTAAATTTTTTTTATTGAAAAAATAATAATAATAAACTGAGATCATTAACAAATGAGATAATTAAATGTGCTAATAATCCTATCATATCCTTAAAAAGAATTAGTTTAAGGATAAGGATAAATATGACATATAAAAGAGACTAATTTCCTTTTTTGTTTTTGTTTTTGTTTTTAAACGCTTGCTATTTAATTTTTGACATGCGCACTTGCCACACTGTACCTTGGACCTACATGTTATTCACTATTCATACCTGACACAAACAATTGTCGGCAGCTTGGTCTTTCCTCTGATTGCTATCACTTTTCCTTTCATAGTTATTGTTGTTGTTGTTGTTGTTGTTGTTGTTGTTAAACAATAAATTAATTCATACATGTTAATTACCGTTAGTGGAGTCAATCTATTTGATTCTTTACATTCAAAGAATATAGATTGAAATCTCTCCTATATATCACACTTATTAAAAAATAAATAAAAATCACTATCAGCAATAGAATGTCAATTGGGGTACAATTGATTCACAATTTATTAATTGATACTTACTAACTTCTGTTGTTCCCTTCTCCATAAAACAAAAACAAATAGTTTTTTTTTTTTTTTTTTTGTTAATGGCAAATTAGTCTCCCTGGTATGTATATATTTATTCACATCTCAAGGTTACACCTTGTACATGCATAGATAAAGGCTCAATCAAAAGGACTATGATAGAGAGTGAGAGAAAGCAAAGAAATGAAACTAAAAATGGTTGAAATTTAGTTAAACTAATTAAATTCAAATATGACTTTCTACTTTGTAGCACAAAATTTGGTTTGGCTGCGCTATCTATCATCAGTCACTGCATGTACATGTCCACTAAGACTAAGCCACCAAATGGTGATTGTAACTTGTTAGATATAGACTTGTGAGAATGTTATCACTGCCCATTGTGGCCCATGTAAGTGTGATATGCTTTGCTTTCTTTGCCTTCTCATGGTGGGGTTCAAGGCTTGTCAGACTCCTCCTCCCATATCGGCTTGGACTTCTTTGTACAAAAGGAACCAATGGACCCCCAGTGGAATTTCAAGATTAATGAACATTCAATGAAATGTAGAAAATACTTCATCAACTATTTCTATGTTTCTTTCAAAGTTGTAGACTGAAAACTAAGGGATTAGAAAGGAGAAGTATTAAAAAAAAAAAATTAATGATAGAGAATGTTGTTGTGGGAGAACCTGGCCTAGTCTATATGTGTGAGAATACTCGAAAGATATATATATATATATATATATATGATTATGTAACTTTTGTTGACCAAGGCATATCAATGATGCTATAAAATTATCCCAATTCATGAGTCATGACAAAAACAACGGTTTATGATTAGAGCTATGAAAGACAAATATGCATGATGCCGTCTTCCCTAAAATCTTTGCTGTTCAATAGTACAAATTGGGTTACTCATTTCAAATCTTTTGGACAATGCCCTCTATGATATTCTTCAATTTAAAAAATAAAAAATAAAAATCCTCTACAATATTTACGTGTGATTTTCTCTTAATTTGAACTATTGCTTGACCTTGCTTTGGGAAAGCATCAAATAAGCCAATCAATTGGATTGTCATGATTATATGACTAAATTTGTTTCTTGACATTACAAATTTCTGAATATTATGATGAGTGATTATTGGATTATTATGCCAATGTATCACATCGTTGTGTCAACGGCACAATGCTGTGCCATTTTTGGTGATATTTAGTCAATTTTTGCCTAATAATAAGTGATCTACTAGACTAGGGTTGAAGGATGGCATGTGATAATGTTGAATATTGAAACTGCTTTTTCTTTTTCCTTGTATAACTCCAGATTTCATGCCATTCAATATGCCTTTTTTATTTTTTTATAGAATACAAAGTTTCAAACTCCCTTTCTTTAAAGGTTTAGAGTTTATAGATTGGGTGGATTATAGTAATTCAACCATTGTTCGAATTATAAAGGGTTGGTATCAAAAATCCACTTACATATAAAATAAAACCTTTTAATATCTTTACCTAATAGTAAAAAAAATCATGATGAATTACACATCATAAATTCCAATCATATTATATATCTATATTATATATATAAAAAAATAGACATTAGATAGAATATCCTTATTCTACCCACAACTTCATTTCACACACCCCCCCCCCCTTCCAAAAAAAGAAAATCCCCATATATACTAAGATCAAAGTTGTAAGCAAATTATGCTGGTGCCAAGAGTGGCATGTGGATATTTTATTTGGATATGTTTGTTCACTTTGTTGGAGTTCGGAAAATCTCTCATCTTGCATTATTAGCTTCTCATGAACTTGGAGGAAACCACTTCTTCAAGAAAAGAAAAAAAAAGAATAATAGTGATCACAACGAAACTCGATCAATACCTGTGGTGTATATAAGACATCCAAGGGTGTCATTATCACACCTACCATTTTTATTTTTTTCCCACAACTTTCAAAGTCAAAAAATCATATTAATCGAAGCTTGGACCATGATTTCTTTTTTTAATTATATACCATACTTTGCGTGGTCCTTTATAATTAAGCTCAATTTTAGAATAGAACCCTCACTTTGTATTAGTACATTACATAATGAATCAATGATAACTTTTATTATTAATTAATGGAAAAGAACATTTTAGCATTAGTGAAGATGCAAGCAAATGGAACCAGTTCCAAAAGATACATACTAGAAAAAATAATTATATAGTGAGATGTTAAATCTATTCTTTCACTTTCACCTACATTTTTAAAGAAGGGCTAAAAGCTTCTCTTTTTGTCTCTTAATTGCCCTCAAAATGTTAAGAGTTGATGCTTAACAAATTGATCAAGACCGTTGCTTCGATGGATGACTTCTGGGATTGGTTACTTACTGAGAAAAGCATCAACCAGATCATGACAGTCCATTCAAGAATAAAAAATGGGTGAAGATTTTGATGTTGCTAAGAGAAACTAAAAGCTTAATAGGGAACAAAAGAGCCATGTTTAACTCATATTGTGGAATATGTAATTCATATCTTGGTGGCCCACCAGAACAAAAATTTACATATGGGCGGCTTTTATTTGTGTTTTTAACCATGCTTATCCCATATTGTAATCCAAAAAGAGGTGGATAAAAAAGAATAGAATAAGATATGGTTACTAGTGAAAGCATGAAAGTGTTATACTTCAACTCTTAAATTGACCACAAGGACCATATATGAGCAGAGAGGACTAACTTAGTAAAATATATCATTTTGAATAGGGCCAATAGCAACAACTTGTGCTATTGTTCTGGCTTTTTAAGGGTTGCTAATGAAGGAGGGAGCATGGTTTTTCATGCAGCCGCCATGCAGTTTGAACTCTTTGAAAAAAAATAAAAAAAATTAGGGAAAGATAGGGACAAAGAAAATTTTGTAACACCAATGATAGGAGGCCAGGAGAATTAAGGTCAAGATAATAATATCTAGCAAGTTTCATTAATTAATTTGATTATTAGACTGATGAGGTATGCCGGCAACCTCTATTCTACGAAAACAACATGCCAATGCCATACTTTCCTTGGCACCAAAGTGTGTTTAAATGTATGGTAGAAAAGTATTAAGTGGGACAATCAAACAATGACTCATTTTGAGGTCCCTCAAAAATTTTCTTTCTTTTATCTATAAATGAACACTTTTTACATACACAAAAAAATAAAAAATAAAAAGTCTATACATGACCTTTGAAGATAAAATACTTGGGCTATTGGCTTTCACCCTAATTCCAAGGAATTTGTTAGTCACTTCTGAATGATATATAGCAAAAACTTGACAAGGGTCTTAAAGTGTTGGACAGGATTGGCCATGCCAGCTCCTTATGTTTCACATTGTTACCATGAAAACAAAATGAGAAGAAATCAATCTTTTTCTTCTATCGTCATACTTAAATCCCTTGAAAAAGTCACATACTTTATTTTAAACTTTTGCTTATTCTGATGACACTATAGCTACCGAAATAGCTTAAGTGCACCACCTTCTATGGGGGAGAACCAAAGGATGAGATCATTTCTCTGCAGAGTATGCACAAGCTTTAGTTTTGCAATTTCCAAGATATAGAAGGAATCTAAAGCTAAGTAAGTAAAATATATGTTTCAGCAAATGCCAAAGTCAATTATGATTATCAAGTTTATTAACCAGGCATACAAGCTCAAACAAAATTAAAACTCAAGCTCCATTAAAAAATAACCCTTTGTAATCAGAAAAAGGCTCCGTACTCTCTAAAGTACACCATTGATCAGTGGACCCTAAAACCATAATGGCAAATTAACAAGCAACAATTTGAAGTTTGGAACCATTGATCCACATCCTTATTAATTAGAATTCCAAAGAATCCCATTTCAATGTTCCATCCCTAGCTAGGTCCAACCCCTTGTAGATCCCAATCAAAAATCATCATCAATATGTTAGTATAGGTACACAGTCCCACGGGTGCTCTTTCATGTAGCTGGCCTATGTAGAATGGTCCATGCATGCAAAAAAAAGATTGTAAAAACAGGACCATCCTTCAATACCTATAATCCATAGCTACAAGTTTCAATATATAATTTCAAAATTGTACTACTGCTAGTGAGTAACAAAAGCTCAAAAGGGTCTCTCTCTCTCTCTCTCTCTCTCTCTCTCAAACTCTTTTCACTCACCCCCGTCTTTTATGGGTGCCTAGGGAAAGTCATATATAGTCACATATAAGGCAAAGGAGGTTCAAAGTAGCTCATTCAAGGTCTGTCTTCGACAGAAACTAAATATGGGATTGTGGTTTTGCTAATATGCGCAGGGGTGCTTAGTGTACAACCCCTTTTTTTGGAGGCCTAAATAAGCAGAAAGTACAAGCATGGAAAGCCAAGAGAGAGAGAGAGAGAGAGAGAGAGAGAAATGACGTCAGCATGGTGTAGGGCATAGGTTATGAAAGAAGCAAAATGGCAAGCGGCGGAGAAAGCTCCGTTTATAGGACCACCTACTTTAAACGGACAAAAATTTAAGCCTCTCATTGGTTTTGCTAAAGTCCCACTCTCATTTGTTGTCGCGTGTCTTCACGTACGTTGCTTATTCCATGTTGTTTGGTGTTGGGTTTGTGTTTTGTCACTTGTGTTTGGGTTGATGGGAAAGTGTGAACGCTCGTTTTTCTTTTATTTATTTATTTTTACTTTGATAATCATAAAAGTCGTTGGTTTTACTTTGTGTTAGTATATTCCGTGTCAAAATTCTCTTGAAATTAATATTGAAATATATTGTAATAAGTCTATTCATAATTGGGTTAAGGTACAAATGCTGAGAATTTAAAATGTTACAAGAGGAATTCTAATTAATCGAAATCGTACGTGATAAATTTTGAAAATTAGTTAAGACATAAATTTTAGTTGACACTCGAGGGATATTGGGTCAACCAAAATTTCACGAACTTAAGATAATTTTGTTACGAATCCACCTATTGTTTTAGCCCTTCCTTATTTTATATATTCATCATTTTCCAAAATCAACCCAAGTTCACTTCTGAGAGTTGAGAGAAACCTACCCAATTGTGAGAACCAAACACTTCACATTCTCTCTACTCTCTCCCTCTCACCACAGGCAAATACTTGAGAGAAGATCAATTCCTTCACACTCATCACTAAATTTTTGTTATAAGGAATTGAAGTTCTAGGAATTATTGTAGCACACCCATATTGTTCCTTAGAAGCTTGAAGATGCAATCGGTGGTTCATTGCGGATCTAGTAGTTAGATTGAAGAAATGACTCGCAGAGTCAGTTGCTAGCAACCTAACAGAGGTTCGAAGGACTTTAGTACATATTGAATGGTTTTATGTGTATAATGTGCTACAACTATTCATTTTAGTAAATCATTTCAACAGTGGTGTTGTGAAGAGGCTTTTCCGCCCAGTTCTCGGATTTTCCTCTTCGATAACAGATCCATTGTTATCTTGTGGTATCATGTCTTTAATTTTCTATGGGCTGCTCATTATTTATGCTTTATATGTTTATCCATGCTAATTTTGATGTCCATGCACTATATAATTGGTTAATCACTTAAACTTAGTGTTAATTGTAAGATTAGGTTAAAAGTGATTAAGCCACAATTTAAACGTTTGGGTCTAAATCAATACCTTGGTGGATTAATTATTTCTCAAAAATGAAAAGTGAAAAAAAAAACGTGTGAGGTGAGGATGTTTTCAATAAATAATTTTGAGAATTAATTTCAAGAGGATTGAACTTTATGATACATGAATATGCAATTATCAACATTTAAAAAAAAAAATGTTATCAATTTTATCATTATTGAAAATGATTTGGAGCTGAACATTATTCATGTGTTGATATTAAATTTATTTTTGAGAATTGTATTTAGCAAATGAGTCTTGTTTTGATTTGGACTTAGAATTTTTTTTTTTCCTTTCCTTTAAATAAGAGATGATTAAGAAATAATTAAGTTATTTTAGTTCCCAAAAATTGATATTTAATATGAACCTCAAATTGAATCAAGCAATGAGTGTAGGGAATTTACATTTATATGTTCATTTTAGGAAGTTCTGGATTTCGAAACTCATGTCTTGTTTCTTTAAATTGTTCATCCATCCACATGAACAATTTGGATATTTTTTTTAAGCTTCAAACTAGGATAAAACTTTGCAAAAAAGTGACATAAAAAACTTATAATAGAGCCCTAAAACCATGAAAAATTTGAAAGCAACTTTGAAACAATTAGGTCTAAAGTTGCTGTGGACTTGCAACCTAAAATGTCTGTGCCTTATTTGTGCTGTATATATTTTTCTATTGTGGCCATTGTTGTTTCAACTTTAAAAGCATGATGGTTATTGCCATTCCATGTTTGTGTAATTGGCAAATGGCAATTGACATCCAATTCTGCGCGTGGGTTTGGTACATTTTCATCATAAATAAAAAGAATAGATGCGGTCCCATGCAATGTGGAGAGAGAGAGAGAGAGAGAGAGAGATATGGGTGGTGGAGTAGTGTTTTAATACACACATTTAATGAGAATTAGATGGAGAAACATTGGACCACCTCATCTCATCTAAATCAACTTACCCACAGTCCCTTATTTTGGGAACAATTTGTCCAACCCAGGCGCATCTATTCTCTCTCTCTCTTTCTCCCTCTGTAACACCTTTCAATTTTTTTTTGGTTCAGAAGAAAAATAGCACACACACTAGCCAGGCCCACCAGACCAGAACCCTAACAGAGTCTACACTGAAACTCATCTGAAAAGCCTGTAAACAACTCCTACTTAGGAATGATTTCTCGGGATTCGTTGCATACAAAGATTTCCAAAATCCCAAAGCTTTTTTAACCTCTTATTATTATTATTTTTGGTTCTTTGTACTTAGTAGAATTTTAACATCAGCATGATGAGGTTATGAAAATCATTTAAAGTCATTTCAAAAAAGAAAATCATTTAAAGTAAATTAAAACAGGGTCATGTGGCGGCTTGTAGTTTGTGTACTAGGCAAAGGACGATCATTACTTTCTGTCGTTGCTGGTTCTCTCTATCAGTACTTTGTAAAGCCGGGAACTTTAATTTAATAATATATTTTTTAATATTATATTTTGTTACCTTTTTTTTTTATAATAATTTTTTTATTGTTGGGTATGAAATAATTGAGGTTACTATTTGATTTTCTATATAAGAATTAAGAAGTCTATTTTGGATGTATTTATACCATGCTGCATTGACCCACTTTAGAGAGAGAGAGAGTAAGAGAAAGAGATAGAGAGAGAGCAGCACATATCAAATGATGAACATGGGTTGGAGGTCATCATCACCCCTATCTGATCTTCTATTTCTGAGGAGATATATCTGATCTTTCTTCCTAGGAAGGTTTTTCATGGCATACCATGTTGGCTTATTAAGAGAACAAGTCTGAGGAAAATAGGCCACTCCTTAATTCTCTCCTCCTTCCATCACCTACTACCATCGTCTAGTTCCACCAACAACACCACCACCAACAACACAAATTCCTCTACTTTTGCTCAACAGTCACATAGTCCACTCGTCTATAACTGGTAAGTCTTCTGTATTCCTCTCTAATCCCAGAGTTTCCACATAAATAAGAAACTAAAGACAAAGTCTTTTCCTTTTCCCAGTTCTCTGATGAATCAAAAGGGTACCTTTTTGGTCTCATAAAATTTTGATTGCTGAAATTGTTTGTTTGATGATGATCTTCAACTTTGGATTAATAATGGTTTCTGGGTTCTTTTTATATAGGATTGGATATTGATGTTCTTGCAGTAGAAGCTTTAGCTTACAAGCAAAAGCAATATATTATTATAAATAGCAAGAAGAAGATTTGTCTCTCATGGCTCGAGAACACTGTGAAGATAAATCCGGGAATATGGTATCTTCAGCTGGCTTTTGTTACTCAGATGTTTCATCTAGTAACCCAACTATTCAGACTCATCTAGTGAATCAGATCCAAGGCTATGAGTCCAACCAGGAGATCTTCAACTTGACCACTGGCATGGAGATGATAGGGTTTTCAAAGAATCTACAGCAACAAAGTGATAGTAACTCAGTCATGTGGAAAGGGTTCTATGGGAAGTCTCAAAGCCATGCCGGTCCATCGTCTTCAAAGACCATCAATGAGTCCACTAGTGATTTCTATCAGCATGAGTTCAATAAGCCTGATTTCACAACTGGGATTTCTGAAACAAGTAGTGAGAACCTAATAGTTGGAGCACACGACAATACTGGCGCTTGGCAAGAGAATAGATTGCTTGTTGATGATTCTTTGAGGTGTGTGTTTCCTTGTGAAGGAAATGAAAGGCCAAGTCAGGGTCTTTCACTCTCTCTTTCTTCAAGCAATCCTTCAACTATAGGGTTACAATCTTTTGAGCTAAGGCACACTAATCATCACAATCAAGGTGAACAAGATGATATGAGGTTTATTGCTTCGAGTTCTAGAGATGGGTTTTATGGGAAATCATCAAACATTCAACAACAACAAATGATGCAAGATGTGTTTTTGGGAAAAGCTACAAATCATCACGAGGGACAGTTCCAGCTCAGGAACTCAAAGTTCTTGGCCCCTACACAGGAACTTTTGAATGAGTTCTGTTGTAGCCTCGGAACAAAGCAAACTGATCAACAAAAGCAAAAGTCCCACAAAGCCAAGCAATGGGAAGAGGATAATGGCAGTAGTTCTTCCAGAAAGCAAGCTCTTTACTCACTTGAATACATGGAATTGCAGAAAAGAAAAACAAAACTGCTTTCAATGCTTGAAGAGGTATATATTATATATGTATCTATATGTGTTTTAGATCTTGTTTTACTCCATTAAAAGATCCTTTCTTTTTACCATTTTCCCTCTACAACTTTTCATTCCTTTCTCAAAATATGGAAATAAAAGTAAAATTTCGTGATTTCTTGAAGTGAGTTTTAGTATCAAACAAAGTTGTAACTTTTACTAGGTGGTTGATGGATTGGGGTCTCTATGACTTGATTCTTGAACTAATTAAGCGACTGTGGACCTTTTAATTAATGCCCCCAACTTTTGACAATTCGGAGCCTTTTCATTCACTTTCAGAAACCTCTATTCCCATTTCTTTTCATGGCATCTTGTTTTTCATCTTCTTACTCTTTAACTAGAATATATTCTATACTGTAACTCTTATACCAACAACTTGATCTTTCTT
Organism: Quercus lobata; assembly: GCF_001633185.2. Taxonomy (NCBI): domain Eukaryota; kingdom Viridiplantae; phylum Streptophyta; class Magnoliopsida; order Fagales; family Fagaceae; genus Quercus; species Quercus lobata. The sequence goes on along the minus strand of NC_044915.1, from coordinate 32,252,268 downwards.
TCACTCTTATCTCTATCTTCTTGTTCTTCTTAAGGTGGACAGAAGGTACAGGAACTATTGTAATCAAATGAAGGCCGTGGTGTCATCCTTTGAAGCTGTGGCTGGCCATGGTGCTGCCACGGTCTACTCAGCTTTGGCTTCAAAGGCCATGTCAAGGCATTTTAGATGCTTGAAAGATGGGATTGTGAGTCAGATTCAGGCTACCAAGAAAGCCATGGGAGAGAAAGATCCTGTTGCTCCAGGCACAACCAAAGGAGAAACACCAAGGCTACGTATTCTTGATCAGACACTGAGGCAACAAAGGGCTTTTCAGCAAATGAGCATGATGGAAAGCCATCCATGGAGACCCCAACGTGGCCTTCCTGAACGATCTGTTTCTGTCCTCCGAGCTTGGCTTTTCGAACACTTTCTCCACCCGTAAATATCTCTTTCTCTTTCTTTTTTATGTTTCACACACTTGGAGTCCTTTATAAGTAAACTACCAAGTTGATTTCACAAGAGAATCAATGTTTTTCACCACAGATTTTAAAAACAAAAGTAAGAAACAGTACTTGGTAGTTTGCTTTTAGCATTATGAGTTTCTCACATGTAAAGTATCTGTGATTTTGGCCTTGCAAAAACAATGTGTTGTTTTGGTAGTTTCTACCCACCAACATTCAGATTCCAAATATCATTCTTGTCATATTATATTCAATCATTTTAGTTTCTTTTCTGAATATGTGCTAGGCACCATCTCTACTATTTTTATGTGGGTCTAATTCTATTTCATGTATACGGCCTCTCACTCTCTCATTCACCACACATACACGCAAAAAAGTAGTAAAAGTAACAGTCTTTTTGGAACTTTTTGCAGGTACCCAAGCGATGTTGATAAACATATCTTAGCCCGCCAAACTGGTCTCTCAAGAAGCCAGGCAAGTCACATCTTTCCTCAAGTGTTTTTTTTTTTTTTGTGATGAATCCTCAAGTTATTTTAATATGTCATGAATTAGTTTATATTATCAATGGGGCATATCTTCTTGGGATCCATATTATAATATATAAAAAAACACATAATTGTACTAACAAATGCATCATATTATACGTATTAATCTAAGGCCTTTTTTTGTTGTTACATATGTATGACCAGGTATCCAATTGGTTCATTAATGCAAGGGTGAGGCTGTGGAAACCTATGGTCGAAGACATGTACTTAGAAGAGCTAAAAGAGAGAGAAAACAACATGACTTCCTCAGATGGGGTTACCAATCTCGATGAGAATGGCCGGCAAAATCCAAACCCACCTCCAACACGCCCTGAGGATCAAAAACCTACACAAGACCAACTTGTCAGAATTGACTCTGAGTGCCTATCATCCATCATCACTAATCCAGATAAGAATGACTCTAAAACCAGTAAAACACTCCAAAACCACCACATGCAACAACAACAACATAGTTTTGGGAGGGTTGCAGCTGAGACATATGGGGCAATGGAGCTGGACTTTTCGTCTTATAATCACCAGTCAGCTGGTGGTGGTGGTGCAGTTTCTTATCCTAGTGACAGTAATGCTAATCAGAATAACTTCAATGGTGGTGGTGGTGGTGGTGGAGTGTCTTTGACATTAGGGTTGCAACAGCATGGTGGGAGTGGTGTGAGCTTAGCCTTCTCACCCGCCTCTCAGAACTCTCTGTTCTATGCAAGAGACCACATTGAAGATTGCCAACCAGTTCAGTACTCGCTTTTAGATGGTGAAGGTCAGAATCTACCATACAGAAATTTGATGGGTGCACAGTTGCTCCATGACTTGGCTGGATAGAATGCAAAATGCTAATCAAAGTGCATGGGATGGTGATGTCGGCCAAAATTTCTTATCAAAGGCTGATCATGAATTGGTGATGGTCGATGAGTAGTTTTAGGTACAGATAAATACTTCATACATACATAAAGCAATACTTGGTTAGATAATAGTATGAATATGATAATTACTTTCATGGCTCAGTAATTTTTCAGAAACCTTTTTTTTGGGGGATTGTAAGAACATGTTTATTTATTACCTTTAGGCTAATTTGAAATTGCTGGTGATTGATGCATGGTTATACATATATTTATTTCCTCTTTTGGGCAGATTCTATGTTTAAAAGTTATATAATTAACCTTGTTACGTAAGTAGTTAGGCAATTCTCTTGCCTTTTGAGACTGCCCAACTAAGTGATTGAATCATGTGTGGCTCTTGTTTAATCTGAAATTCCAATTCTCTTGGGGCTCAAGTAGATCTTTTATTTTATTCTATTTTATTTTCATTTTTCTTATAAATGCAATTAAATATTGCAGCACAATTTGGTTGGGTCCTTAGCTTTGGAGATTAAGACAAATCCCATTGAGACAATAAAATATCTTTGATCGTTGGATCTTGGATGGTTGTGGTCCCTAACTCATCCTCATGAAGATGATATTTCATTCCAATAAGAATTGCCTGCTTTTATGATCTGTCCACTTTGGAGTTTTGGAGTGGTTTGTGCTGCTACTTTTGCCAATGAAAAGGTGCCTTTCCTTAACTGCCTTTTCACTTAGTTTGAAAGCCATTAGGCCCTTAGGGTTTCCATGGACTTAGTGCAACTTATTAAAGGTTGAAGAGATTAGAGATCGATCCCACCTATATATGGGCAAGGAACATCAATAATACTTCACCATCACATTAATAGACCTAGAGATTTAGCAGTTTGTATGGTGTGCTTCATGCTTATTCAAATGGCTATCCCCATTTAATTACCAGACTCATTCATATCCTAGGAATAGAATATTTCCAAAACCACCATTAACAGAACCAGCCAAACTTTGGCCTTTCATGAATGCATGGATATTAGAGTCTTTGGAAAGAAAACTTCACGATATGTTGCTTGAATTAAAGATCATGTGTTCAGTAAGAAGTTTTTCCAAGTAACTTGTCTTATGATTTGTGTCAATAGAAAAATGTGCATTTGGATTTTTTTTTTTTTTTTCTTTTTGGTTGAAAAATTTAGGGCCGTATAAGTAATGTTGTTTGTATTTTTTTTTAAAATATGTATAAGTGAAAAAATGTGTAGGAATAGGTATAATGTTATTTAAAAATTGAAAATATGTGTTTAAGATGTTTTACCAAACAAGGTCTTATTTGCTGAAAAGAGAAAACTGGTAAAAGTACCATTATACCTAAAAAAAAAACATAAAACTTTAAATGATAATACATAAGTAAATAAACTAATGGAAAAAAAAGAAAAAAAGAAGCTAAATCAAACCCATGCACATATATCATACGTGAATGATTCTAGCATACAGAGATGGGAAATTTCTCTTATAAATGAACCTGATGACCATGCTATAAATGCCAATAAATGCGAATTTAATTCCGTATGGTTGTTTGCACATATTATGTGATACACGTGTGGCAGCTAGACTTTACTTTTCGTGGTGACACATCTAAATTAAACACATTAGGTTTTGCATGCATGGTTGTCTGGGAAGCATAGAGAGAGTTCTTCAGGATTCTATACTTTTCCGCGTTTTCTTTACTTGCCCTCCACATTATAACCTCACTCTCACTGGCCGGCATTATCATCATAAGGTGTAAGCAAAAAGTACTACTTCATTTTGTATTCTATTCTTTGTTCACTGAAATTACTGGTTCTTTAAAAAAAGCAAAAACAAAAAGGAACTTTATTTTTAGGGAAAAGACTTCAAAATGATTCCTAGAAGAAATATCTTTGTCCTTATGATGTTGCAAAAGGGTATATGTTATTGTCTTTTTTAAGATGTGTTGTGTATATATATATATATATATAGGTTGTAATAATGATGTTTGATTTTGTAGAATATTATCTCATAAAGTTAATAAAGTGAAAATTCAAATTCTGAAATTTTCTAAATGAAAATTTGAAATTCAGTATATATTTTCGATCAATCAAAGTTTTGGCTTCATCAATCGAAATGATGAAGAAAATAATTTTGGAGTTTTTAGAAGATTTTATCGCTATTCTATTTCTGTTCAATTGATCAAAAAAACATTCGATCAATTAAAAGGAACTCTTGATTGATTGAAACTTGTAAAACTAAATTTTCTGTAAAATTTTTTGGAAACTGTTTTGAATGTTTAAAGAGGTTTCAAGCAAAAAAAAAAGAAAAAAAGAAAAAAAAAAAAAAGAAAAGAAAGGCAAAAAGGAACTTTATTTTTAGGAAAAATACTTCAAAATGATTCGTAGAAGAAATATCTTTGTCTTTATAATGTTGCAAAAGGGTATATGTTGTCTTGTTGAAGATGTCCAATAACCATCTTTGAAATCTCATTCTTTTTTTCATTCGAGGGGTTCATGCAGAGAGATTTCTAAGTATGATCAAAGAAATATATTCTTTGATGGGCGGCAGGTAGCTATAGCTCTTTTTGAAAAAAAAAAAAAAAGGGTTAGACATGACATTAATATAAACTAACTTGGTTCCAACAAGAAACAATACTAAATAAATGCAATGCGTTTGGTCTTTTTTTGGTATTTTTTAGGTCAGTGAAATCAAAAGAAGATTTCATGCGTATTAGTGAGAATAGATTCTTTCAGGAAAACTACTTCACAAACCTTTTCCAACACAGATCATTTTGTAAGTCTTTTGAAGATGGCCATTAATTATGTTTTTTTTTCCTTTTAGCATTACATATTTCTTTCTTACTGATGAATATATATACTTCTAGCAGTAATGGTATTATGTGGTTCTCTTCTCTCTATGAGAGAACAGTTGGGACATTTATATCTTTCGTTATGAATGGCTTTTTCTCTTTGCGAGGACTCTGATCAGCCACCAACTTGGCATTCTATTCTTTTGCAATTACCCATCACACCAGTGCATGTACTACAGTATTCGATTAATTTAAACTTATTTTTTCCGATTAAAAAATAAAAACACTAAAGAGACTATATATTGCATAAAGTAACATTAGATGCTATGAACTCCATGGCAACAAACATTAAGTAAAAATAAACGAGGTGAACCATATTATGTATTGGTAAATTTTTTAAATCAATTCTCCATTACATTTGGAGCTTCCTAACTGCTACCTATTTTCGTAGTTTTTATTACAGTAATATTCCTAGTTGAAATTAGTAGAGACAACTTATTATAAGTATTTAGAGGGTTATTATGAACAAAATATTTTAGATATGGAGGATATGGTTGGGCATTGAAACTCTTCACTTTTGGCTAAAGATGGGTGTGTTTGGGTAGTATGTCGCATCCAATATTGTTAATGCGATTCTTCTTCTAAGGTGGAAAATTCAAAAAGACATTTGAGAAATTGGAATATAGGACCAAGTTTAGAGAGGTACCAACCACATGGAATTTTTATCTTATTTTTGTGGTCTGGAATTTGAAGCGAAAAGTTGATTTTGTAGCATTGCATAATTTAAAAAAAAAAAAAAAAAAAAAAAAAATCTTTGCCCTTTCCGATTTGTTGGGAAACTCCTTGGCCTACCACTTGCACATGAATTGTGTGAAAATGATATAAGACCAAATTAATGAACTTCTAGAAACCTAATTTAGAGAAAAAACATCAATTTCTATGATACTTTAATCCTCCTATAGGTGTAATTAAGTTGGTTTAATTTGGTAAAGTTTGTCCCATAAATTGTAATTTTTTTTTTTTTTTTTTTTTTAAGATTGGTAAAGTTTTTTGTAGTTAAATAAAGGAACACGTTTGTGATCAAATTCCGCATATACTATGAGCGTTTATAAGAAGGGAGAGAACTACCTCTTATCGTATAGCCACGGGTCCAATTGATTTCAAATGGATAAAAGACAAATCCTTCAACAAAACTTATATTAAGGCGTTCAATAGTAATAAATTAAATACACTTAAATAGATACCAATTGATATTAAGTTAAGATTCTCACCATTTCATTTCACGGATAAGAATTTAATTGATTTGTTTTTTCTACCAATGATAAACATTGTTAAGGAAAATGATGACTTGTTAGCTCAGCTCGACCAAAGAGAAGGTAGTTGACATGGAAACCTGAATTAATGATGTTTCAAGTCAGTAAGGGAGCCCACACCAAATGTGATTATATGGAAGGCATTCGTATTTACCTACCATCACTAGACCTTGCGACACCAACCTTTGAAATCAGGGGAAGAATACTATGTATCCGATGCATGATATAACTTCTCATAATTACGAGATGACTTTGATATTTGATGAACAAAATATACATTACAATAGTCCAACGTTTTGAATTAATTCAATCTCAAACGACAATAATATAAATATGAGACATAGACCAAAACAAATATGCATGATAACTCTTATTCCTGCAAAATCACCCATACTCTCATACAACTAGTTTACTGACTTAGGCATCACAAAGTCTCCCCAATGGCAAGTCGAAACACTAATCAACTTGTATTAAGATTCTCATTTAATAGTAGTGAATTAATAAAATGATGAAACGCCTCATATATCTTTAATTATTTTTAAAAAAATTCAACCACAAAATGGAAAAATATTGATCCATTGACCAATATTTTGGTCTATGCATGTCTCATATTTACTCAATTACGTTACTCTCACATTAGGAGAGAAGGTAATATGGTCGCATACAATCAAGCTAGGAATGTTTCAGATTATGTTGTGTGGATGGAGGATGCTCCACCACATATCCACAATGTAGTTCAGGTGGATTCCACCAATTTTGATTAATAATATTTTAGTCTTGATTCTCAAAAAAAAAAAAAAAAATTGAAGTATGTTAATTACCAATTGAATGCAAATGTAACTCTAGTGATATATACTTAGATCCACGTTTAAACGTTATTATGCTTTAGAAATATATCATTCTTACTATCAATAGTACTATAATTCAATAATTACAACGGGGGAGAAGATTTAAACCTTTAAAAAAATCATGAGGTATACCAATTGAAATACAAGCTATTGGCACTTTACCATTAACATATAGTTTGATGCAATAAGAATATATACTTGATTTTCCAAAATGGAAAAAAAAGAAAAAGAATAAAAAAGAGGCTTTTGCAATTGGCTATAGCCTTTTATTTTTCTTAAATCTATCTCTTATTCCTTTGATGCACCAATAATTCGATGTCAAATTCTTTATGCAACAACAACCTACTTTTTGAGATTAAAAAAACAAAATACTTTTTATATGATTTTTTTTTCCTTCCTTATTTTGGTTGAAGATGCTTAGCCTTTGTTTGGATACCAATGAAAAATGAAAATTATTTCATTATTTAGCTTATTTTTGCTAATATTCATAAGCCTTACTGCACTTTTTGGTACTATTCATGGGTCCTAATATAGTATTTCAGCTAATTTTTACCTTTATTTATAATACTTTTAATAATAAATTTTCAATTTTAACAAAATAAAGTGGTATCTAAATAGATCCTTATTACTATATAGTAATGTCAAATTCATTCCGAATATGTGCCGGCCCAAATAGCAAAAAACAAAATACTTTTTTATATGATTTTTTTCCCTGTTTTTGGTTGTAGATGCTTATCTATGGGAATTTCATTCTGAAAATGTGCCAGCCCAAATAGGTTCTCATCTTGGATTAGGCCTTAAAGCATGAAAAGTCCTGAGCCCATAAGAATATCAAATTGTTTGGCTTACTAAACAATTTGCAGGCTAGGCTCAGCCCAATTCTTGCTACCCCTATTCCCAAGTCATTCGGGTTTTCTTGTTCCCCAATCTCTTTCTTTCGGCCATTGCTTTGCTGGTTTGTTTTAGGGTTTAGAAAAACTTTGAATTTATTACACCATTCTCTCTTACTCTCTCTCTCTCTGTAGAAGAAAATTATTTCACAAAAATCATATAAATGCAACAATTTGAAATCTCTAACTAGAAAAAGATGGCATCTTGGGGAAGAGTTCGGCAATCTAAGCTGAAGCACTTGGCTTTTCAATGGAAGAGATACTATTCTCAAAACCCTTTTGCCTCACAAGCGAGAAAAACATGTCTTTCACAAAACCCATATCGGGTTTTTGAAAACAGTGACACAGCCTCTGGTTTTTGCAGGAGCATGAGGCTTTTTGGTGCTCCAGCTCAGGTTATTTTCTTGGCCATAGTTTACTGTTTCCTTGGGTTTTTATTTTTATATTTTTCTTATTTGTAAATAGAGTTTTTTTTTTTTGGGGGGGTTATTGCTATTATTTATTTATTTGGTTTTGTGCTGTGGCAGGGTTCAAGTTCGAGTTTACCATTGATTTCGGCAAATGGGTATGTGGGAAATCGTCATTTTAGCGTCTTCAATGAGTTTTCAGAAAAAATGAAAGTCGAAGCTAACAGGTATGGTAGTTAGTTTGTTCTGCTTTATTAAGCTTGTTCTTTTTACATTTATAGATAAAGCAGTGGATTTATTGTTAAAATTTATACGTTGTTTGGTAGCTGATCATTGTTTTAAGAGGGTTATGTGCATGTGCTAATATAAAGGTGGGGGCTTTGTAACCGGGTAACTTTTTGGTTGCTTCTTCTTGTTCAACATCTATGCTTGTTTGACTGTCTCACAGTTTTCTTTGTGTTTGTGTTTGTGTGTGTGTGTGTTGTGTAGTTGCTGCTAGAGAAATTATATATATTTTTTGGATAAGTAATAAGAGTTTTATTGATAACAAAAGAACAATGTGTTTACAATTGTAAACTAAAAATGAAGTATAACTTTGATTTCTAGATTTTTAATTTCATGCAAATTATTATTTTTTTTAAAAACCACAATATAACTTTGATTTTGAGGTGAGAACAAAATCTTTTGTATTGCTTTGATTGGGTCTTTAGTAAGGGATTTTAGTGTTGGACGAGGCAGAGGGATTTCTTAAATTAGATAATGTGTTATATGCTTTGATGTTACTTCTACAGAGTTTTGCATTTGTGTGAAAAATTTAAATTTGGATAAGGATTTGTAGTGTCTGGATAACAATGGCTTATGTCCCCATTCCCATTTTGAAGCTGAAAAAAGTCCCTGGTTTGACTTTGTTCATGATCTTAAACTATGGGACACTAAATTTTGTCCTTTTGTTGGTCGCAGAAACCCAGAGCTTCAGAAGTCACTCAAGGAGCTGAAAGAGAAAGCAGAGGAGCTGAAAGTGGCGAAAGAAGAATTGAAAAATAGGTAATATTGTAATGTAGCCACCTAATAAATTTTGTAATTTTGCGCTATTAATTAATAGGCTGAGACATACTGTTGTATGTCAAGGCTTAGTGGACACTTCAATGGAGGGATTGAGATGGTGAAATGGCGAATGCAGAACAAAGCAAACAACTGAGCAGCTGTACAAGCATGTGGATAGTGCGTGGACAGAGGCTGAAGCTACAGCTAAAAAGGTTTGATTTAAATATTCCTTCATGTGCTGCCACTGCCAAGACAAGTGATAAAGAACACCATCTTATGTTTCTAAATAAATTTTATAATTTGTTTTTTATATATTCCTATTGGTTTCTTCTGATATTCTGCAATATTCATGGTTCTGGTCTCTAGTGACTTTGTTTGAGTGCTTTTGCATGAGTTTGTATTTTCATCATTGGCGGACTTGTATTTCAAAAAAGAAAAAAAAAAATCCACTGTTGGTGGTGTCTTCAAACATGTTTAAGGATTGTATGTTTAGCTTGTAGGGCAGGTCCTATGGGCTGTCTTGGAAAATATGAAGTGTCTTTGGCACTCATCTTGCAGGATCAATTGTTAGACTCAGATATTCCTCAATGTCCTAGGTTTTTTTTTTTTTTTTTTTTTTTTTTTTTTTTTTTTTTTTTTTTAAATCTTTCAAAGTTACCCAAAGTGATGGGTCTCATTCTTCACCTTAACCTTACAAGAAGAGGAGGTGCCATTTGAGGTAGAGCTTGTGGGCCAATGTCCTAGCTATTTGTGGAATATGAGAACCATAAGAATAGTCGTATGCTTCCACTATTATGCTTCCAGAAGAAATTGAAGAATTTCTTAGGGAATCCTACTTGTTACTACCATATTAGCTAAGGGCCCTTGTAAAGTATCTAAAGTGACTGTCATCTATATCAATGAAGTATGTCAATGAGCTCTAGCTCAAACAACACCTCCTCTCCCCCATTGAAAGGAGTGGAGGGTAAGTTAGTTCAAACCCATTGGGTGCGTGTGTAAACTTACTAATACAAAAAAGCTATATTAGTGAAGTATGATTCATGAAATTTATGTTGTTTTTAGGTTTCTACCAACATGAAAGAGAAGATCTCATCTGCAAAAGAGGAGGTTTGCTTTCTATTCCTAATTTTAACACATCATTGATGTACTGCTATGTATTTTGCATTGATGAGTGACGACTATTTATTAGTTATTTATTATGTGTTATGTGATTAGGTCAAAGAAAGTTTTGGGATTGGGAAGGAAGAGTCTTCAGAATTTAATGGTACTTCAGCTAAACATGGTACTGACAGTAAAGATGGAAGTAAAGCATCATCTGGAGAACAGAATTTCCAGCAGTCTGCATCTAGTGAAACTGCAGAAACTTTGTTTAGCAAACTTAAGTCCAGTCTTCCTTCTCAGAAGGTTTCGTTGGCCTTCCAGAAATTAAAGGAAGCAAAGGTTGCTGACTTAGCAAAGAAGGGATATGGTATTGTAAAAGATGAATTAAGTGGTACCACAAGTAAGAAAAAGCACCTGCAATATACTCCTTCCACATCAACAGGTGAAAGAAGTACAAAAACTGACATTGTTATTGTACAGTCAAAGCAGTCCCCATGGAGTAAAAAGTGGGAGGCATTCAAAGAGAAGGTAAGCTGATCCTTGTTGCCAACTCCATTTTGAAAATTATAAAAAGTTTTGTCTTTTGTTATATATTCTCGTCTATTACCTGAAAATGGATATTTTCTAACCCCCACCCCCACCCCCACGGTGCATTTTTCCCAGATCCGAAGTCATCCCACATTCAAACGTGTCAGTGGTTATAGTGAGCCTGTTGTCACAAAGAGTCAGGAGGTATTTTTCAGTCTTGTATTGTTTCATTGTGTTGACCAGCTTGTTTAGTTGAAATGCTTATCCATCTGTATCTGTTTGGTTTTTTGTTTATATGTGACACTTTTCTTGCAATGGTTCTTGGCAATAAATGGCAATGTCATATGCACATGTTTAAGGTTTCAAAAGGGAAACTCAGTTGGATGGACAAAAATTAATTGCCACTTAATAGCAAGACATGTTGGATATGTTTCAAATAAGATTGGGCTTGAAACATGGCACACCCCCTCTCTTTCTATATAGCACTGATGATTTCAGTTAATTCACCTTTTATTTTTTCTTCAAAGCCGCATAAGTCTCCAATTATAAGGCTTTCTTATATTTGATGGACATGAGATGAGATGATGAAAAAAAATAGAATGCCTCACTTGAATTTATGGAAATCTTGGACAGAAGTAAAATTGTACTTGGTAATATGTCTGGAAATTGTGTTCCCTTGTATTTGAATTTTCATAGACATTATAAACAAGCCAAGTGTGAAATGCAATCTTGAATTCTTGTTTTCTCAGTGCTGAAGGCAAATACTTCAGGTACAATTTTGTTGACTAGTTTCAAGCAGGAACTGAAAATGATTGCTTAGCTTCTTATTCCATTTTTCCCCTTGTATCTAAATTTTTCCCCTCGTATCTAAATTTATTTACACTGTTTTAACCAGAAAGGAAGGAATGTAGTGTTATGCCCTTGAAATAAAACTTTCTTGAATTCATGACATTTTCATATTTTAAATTCTAATTGGCATGGTGTAATTTGATATCAACTAAAGTGATGGTATAAAGTTATAGTTTTCTTTGTAATGGACTTTGTTGATTTTATAAAGTACTCACCCTCTTGAATGTGGTGCAATTAATTTGTCTGGGTTGGAATTGGCAGATTGCAGAAGACGTGCGGGAAATATGGGAGACAAGTGATAACCCCATTGTTCACAAAATTCAGGAGTATGCTCTTAAGCCATGATATTTTTCTCTTTGTTCAACCAATGATATATAAATTATAATTACCTAAATTGTTATTTCATCTCTTATTTGAACATCTTGTCTTTTACAGTCTCAATGAAAGTATCTTTCAAGAAACAGATGCTGCAGTATCAATCAAGGAAATACGTCAGCGAGATCCGTATGTTCATATTACCGTTGGTGCTTGTCTATGAGTTTTTCGTTCCATATTTTAACAAAATTTTACTGTTTTCTATTGATCATATTTGTGTGGATTAGATCTTTCTCTTTACCGGAGTTTGTGACAGAAGTTCAGGAAGCAGTCAAGCCTGTCCTCCATGCTTACATGAAGGTGAGGTTTTGAGCTTCTGCAAGAATTCTAGAATGGTGTTATCCTTCCATTCAGTCTCTTTTTTTTTTCTTTTCTTTTTTTTTTTTTTAATTTTCGTTAGAATGTGTATCATGTGACTGCCATTGGAGTTTTTCATCTCTTCATTGAATGGAAATTGGTTTTTGTTTACAGGGAGATGCCGAAACTCTTAAGAAGTATTGTTTCCCTGAAGTGATTGAGCGGTGTAAAGCTGAGCATGGGGCTTATCAAAGCAATGGCATCTTTTTTGATAACAAGGTAGGAAATTTTAGTTCACCGATTCTTTGTTTCTTACTGTTTCTTAGTCATATCTATCAAACAAAAGTCTATATTTACCAGCCATGGTTGCATTGTATCTTTACAACACATTAATATTTTGACACATTGCCATCCCTTTTTTCATTTTCAAGGGTATATTTAAGAATATGATGAGCATGTGATGAATACTTTATGTTGGAAGGAATGGAATATGAGACTTTGATAAATTATATTACAATTTGGAAGAGTAACATCAAACATGTGAATCTTTTATTAGAAACAGGTATTTACATGTGGCTAACCTTGACTAATATGTTGAGGATTCATAGCTGAGCCCAAAATTTCGGGGACTAAGGCTTGGTCATTGTTGTTGTACTGTTCTGTTTGAATGGAGACTGACTTTGTGTCTTTCTTTGCTTTCCCTTTCTAGTTGATTTTTTCCATTTCTAGAAATTGGCTGACCTCAATCCAAGCCATCATTTTAGGGTTCAGCTTTGTTTTTGAGATGTCATTAAGGACCCAATAAACAGCTTATTGTCATTTTCTATTAACATAATCTCCAATCCAATTTAATTATCAAAAAAAAAAAAAAAAAAAAAGATTCTCCAATCCTATTTAGTCTAGTGGAATATATCGGTTTGGCAATTAGATAACATATTGTATTGGGTGGATAAAAGAAGGTCATAATGGTTTCTACTTTCTAACGCTTTCTTTTCTTAGTTATAAGTGAAAAAATCAGGAAATATATTTAGTGGTATTGGTACTAATTTATGGCTTTTCTTTGCAGATTCTTCATATATCAGATGTTGAAGTTAGAGAGACCAAAATGATGGGAAATTCTCCTATTATTATCTTAGCAGTATGCATTTTGTTTTTCTTTGAACTTGATAGCAAGCATTTTTAACACATTTCTTGTGGAAACAAAAGCTGATACTCATTATCTTCTTCTGTGGAAATGTCACAGTTCCAAACACAGCAGGTCTATTGTGTACGTGATAGACATGGTTCAATAACAGAAGGAAGCCAGGTAAAAGATTACATTTTTTTCGTAGCACTATGTTGGTCACATTATTATATTTAAATTTATAAGTGTATCCACAGTTTCCTTAAGACTGCTATTATTATCTAAAATGGTATTTATATAGACATAGAATTATTGTCTAACATCAACCAAAACAATCTGAACCTTAGGTCTCTTATAAGCAGTGTATTTGATACTTCCCCTTGAATTTCTTTTGAGAAATAGTTTTTTATTTTAGGAATTTAAATTTTCCCTCTTGATATTTTTCTTATTTTTTTTAAAAAAAAGAAGGAATTTAAATATCCCCTGGAATCTTGTCTGTTATGTAAGGTCATAAATGTCAGCATTTTTACAACATTTGATATCTGTTCTCAATTTGAAGACACTTTTGAAGTTGTAACTGTGTTTTTGTTGCATCCTGGCTAATTGAAATTGCAAAAGGTTAAAATTTTGGGCCTCACTGTTCATTTATAATGAATAACATGAGTGAATGGTTTTGTAACATTGTTTTATAAGCTGGATGACAGACAAATGAACATAAATTAAGTGGACCTGCATTTAAGAAATCGTGGGTTCCGCCATTCTGCTATCTCTGTTGAGTTATGGTATTTCTATGGACTTGGTTATTGCTTTTAAGTTCCACTACATGTCCAAAAGCCTAATTCGTATGGATTTGCCCTTGAGTGTTGATTTTCTCATGACCTAAAGAAAAGGTGTCAATTAGCTAAACTTTTCATGTCATCACAAACATGTAACGGTGAGATGAGAGCTCCCGAGTTATTTGAAAAACCTATGCAGTGCATCAGACTGACAGTGTGAAGGCTAATAATACAGAGCAACACGACCTATCAATTTACTTTTCTTTTCTTTTCTTTTTTTTTATTGAAAAACGCATCAATTTACTATTGTACCATTTGTAGAAATTAGCATAGCCATGCCAATATGATCATATGGATGTACCTCTAACCATGCGGCCATTTAAGGAGTTATAAAATCCTTTCCCTATATTGCACTGACCTGCTTAATAAATTTTGAATTTTCAACCATATTAATTTCCTGTGATATTTTGTGGCATTTCTAGGATACAATCCATACTGTATACTATGCTTGGGCAATGCAACTAGTGGATGCAGAAGAACTTGGAGATGGTGCTCTCTACCCAATATGGAGGCTAAGAGAAATGCAACAATTTGGAGTCCAAGCCCTCATCTAGTTTCCCAAATTCTCATCATATTGATAAATGTTGTACTACTGAAATTTCTTCTCCTTTTTTTCCTTCCTTTGGGTCTAAATTGCCCTGGATTTTGTTTCAATAGCCAGGGAAAAAAATTGTAGCTGATGTCTCCAATTTATTAATGACCAAATAAAGAAAATGGGTACAATTCAGTATTCATTTATTGGTCAGTCTCATTTATTTATGTAACAGATAAATATGTAACTACCAATTACCAAATAGTGGGTTGATCTCTACAAAACTGAGGAATGTGCCATTTTGGACTGAGAAAGACCATTATTTCAATTACGTACACGATAATAAGTTGTGTATTTACCCATTTAGAAAGAAGCCATAATGCCATATACTTCATGCCTCAAAGCCTAGTAGTAAATTGTGTCCTCTTTTCTTTAACTAAGTAATTAAGGATTGGTAGAGGAGTAGAGTAAAGTATACTTAGGTGTAAGCTCCAAACTCATCTCAAAACAATAAGTTTAGGGACACAATTTTTGTCATAGTTTGCAGAAGCGGTTGACTTTAGATGATGGACAATCACTTTTACATAGACTAATCACTCCTAGTTGATCATTTCAGCAAACAGAAATTCCAGAGACTTATTATTGATCTCAAAACGAATACTCTAATTCCCCATGTTCAAATTTTAGTTCAAAATATGGAAGTGATCGGAGTAAAGTCACTTTGTCTTCTTTTTACTCATGAAAGCTAGTAAACTAACATTTATTTTAATAATGGTTTTGTGAGAGAAGTCACTCTTTGTTTTCTTTGCACTTATGAAAGCTGGTAAAATAACAAAATGGGAAAATAGCATATATTTTAATAATGGGTTTGGTTGAAGATTTAAAAGTAATTTTTGTCAATACCATCCATTTATTACATGTTTTCCCATTATATTTTCATGATTGTAAACTATCTAGTTAAATATTAAAATTATATACAAAAAATATAATTTATAAAATCTTTACATTTTAAGTGTTTTAAAAAAAAATTTATATACAAGTTTATGGATGAGATAATAAATTCCATCTAATTAATGCAAATTTTGACATGCATGTTAAGGGGCAAAAAAAAAAAAAAAAAAAAAGAGTATAATTCAATAGTACAATTCAAAATAATAAAATATCGTATCTAGTGCACTAAAATCTCACTTTTGTGAAATTTGAAAGAGGTGATTGGTAATATTTAAAATAATGTGAAAAAAAAAAAAAAAACAATTTATATAGTGATATAAAATTGAAAAAAAATGACACCATATAGAGTGTCTTCTTTTTCTTTTTTCTTTTTTTCTCTTTTAAATTGATGGCATGAGCATTGAACTTACGATCAAAGCCACTGCACCATATGTTAAGTTGATTAACAATCTTTTCCAAATGTGATTGGGATGATTATATGCTTTCATTGTGAAATTATTTAATATACCAAAGTATTATGCCTTCAAGAAACAATAGTGGAGCAATGAATTTTATAAATCTTAATGGTATATAGATAAAATATCCAAACAATCTAAAAAATAAAATATTTAATGATTATAATTTTATTTTTTTTATAAATCAAACACAAATACAATCCTTTTGCATATAAAGAAAATTACAATTATTATAAAATGAACAATTAATTAAAGATGAAACAATATCAATGAGTAAAACTCACATGCTTAAGCTTTTGGGTCAAATGGTACGCCAATATATTATATTAACTTAATTGGAGTCTCACTAAGATGTTCTCTCCATGCGGACCAAGTTCCCATGGATGAGCATGCAAAATTGACACATGATTTTCATAGATAATAGATAACATACAAGAGACCTATGGATGATGAATTAGTGAAGGAAAAAGCCCATAGGTAAAAAAAGCTAGTAAAACTTGTTCATGGCTCACATAGAGAGCTTTGAAGCCTATAGAGAGGCAATGACTCACATAAAGAGAAGATTGTTAGATGCACACGTGTAAGTGAAGTTCCTTATTGAATAATAATGACATAAGTAGTTAATATAATATAATTTGGCCTAAACTTATAAGCTTAAACGTTTTGATCAAATTATGTTTCTATATATTTATATAACTACATAATTAGAGTCTCCTCAACAATTACAGTATCTTTCACTACCCCTCACCCCAAGTGAAAATTTAAACATCAAGTATATTTTAATGATATGAAACAATGTTGAAGAGCAGCCAATGCCTAATCCAGCAGAGAGAGGGTGACAAACACAAAGAAAACGATATGTCGTTATTCTCAATATTCACTTGGTGTTGTTAATACTGTAAAATTGTTAACAGATGATGTTCTGCTTGTTGTCATGCACCATCTCAACCATCAATTAGAAACGCTTGTGCCTTGAGAGTATATTTGAAACCCAAAAGAAAAATCTCTCTCAAAACATTCTACGAAGAAAAAAAATCTAGGACTACACTGCAATTTTGCCTTAATGATGTATCCGCATCACAGGTTATGAGTGGCATATTAAAAACGATAGAGTAATGTAAAAATAATAGACAGTCATTTATAAAGTATCGCGCCAAGATTGACCCTTTCACTAGGCCAATTAGGTAATTGCAGTGAAAGGGGCCCAAAATTTTGAAAAAGAAAAGGTAGAAGAAAAAAAAAAAAAAAAAATGTCAATTTTAGTTCTCTCCTGAGGCCTCAAAATATCTAGGACTGGCCATGTATCACGTAAAATAGTTGTATAAAATAGTGTTGTAACCGCCAAAGAATGTGATCATACACAAAATTTGACATTTTCACACGAATTGAATTGCTAAGGTTTTACTAATTCTCATCCAAACATCTCTCCAGTGTGTGATTTAGCTGGGCCTAATTAAACTTGCAAAGTCAATTAGAAATTCAACTAACATTGTCACATTAACGGCTATCAAATTATTTATCAATTTCTGTGTCTGTAGACTTTCCCCTTTCTAAGATTACTCTTACAGTTACGGGAAACGTGTTTACTGTTTAGAGTCCAAAGAGTGTGACAATTTTGGCTGTAAGTGGAGCCCGCTGGTCTCAAATCTACGATCTCTACCTTTGAAAAAATTGTGCCGACTGTTCAAAACGGGACTGAAAAAGTGTTTGAACTGCTGCTATCATGTCACGATGTATAGTGAACGCTACTTGGCAGCTTGCAAGTGCAACACTACTAGTCTTGAACTGTCACTGCAATGACTTTTTTTTTTTTTTTTTTTTGATTTAGTTACCGACACTTTTTGCTGTCTTTTTATAAGTAAAATATTACGTTATTAAAAAGTGTAATATTAGGCCTCCATAAAATTTTTTATTACCGTAAACGTGTTTTGCTATGATTGGGAAAAAAAAAAAAAAAAAAATCTATCTTAATTCTTATCTACTGTGATAAATTTATATCTCTAGAGTAAAGAGTGGGAGGGATGGCCCCTCAACATTTCTACTCTTCCATCTTTGGTTTTTTGTTCAAGAAGACAAAGATGGGTCGGTGCCCTCCTAGTCCTACCCTCTTTTTCTTTTTCTTTTTTAATACAATAATAAATTATTCTTAAATATATATAATAAAATGTTGATGTTAATGATCACAGTAGACCATTTTAAGAAAATTTTAAAACAACTTTTATGAGAAATGTAAAAAAAAAAAAAAAAAATTGTCAAAAAAGTTAATTATTTTTTGGACAAAGTTTAGTTACAAAATTAGTTATAACTTAAAGTTACAAACTCACTTAATAAAATAAATATTATTACATATTTTGAAAATCTAACCGTTGGATTGCATATTCTTTATGCTCTTAATACACGTGTCAAATTTTGTATCAATCGGATATTATTTACTATATAATCTATAAGTTTATATTTTATACATAATTTTTAATTACAAAAACTTGTAATTTAAAAAAATTATTGATGATATAATTATTGAACTTTAATTTTCTTGAAATTTTGCAAACAATGAAGATATAAGATATTGAGTAAGGTTGTAGCCCAAGGCTACAACTAATGGTGGATTCTTGATATTCAATAGTGGATTTGTCAAAATTCACTTCCAATAAAAAGATATTGAGTAAGGTTGTAACCTAAGATTACAACAAATTTTGTAATTAAACTTTGTTCTTATTTTTTTATTTTTAATAAATAATTTCTAAAAATAGTTTCTAAACTAATATTCTTAAAACATCCATTAACTTTTCTCATAATAAAAAAGAGTACGTGTTTTTTTTTTAAATATAAAGTAATTTATATGTTAAATGTAAAAAAAATTAAAAAAAAAAAAAGAAGCTAAATTAATTCCTAAAAGTTGTTATTTACAAAAAATAATAATAATAATAATAAATAAAAAGTAAAAAGCAAAAAGCAAAAAGCAGAAAAGCTTTTTCCCAACACGTTATATAATTGTTTTTCTTTAGTGTTCTAAAAAAGTTGGGTATATCATAATAATTAGTTGTCTAGTTGATTGTCAAGTTGTGGTGTCCAATTCGGCTTGATTGTCGGTTTACATGATCACTCGTAAGTCAACTGGGTGTAGTTACTTTTTTCATAGTTAGCTGACTTTGCTAATCAAATTTAAATATGGTGAAATTACACAATCCTTCGCGTGTGGTTTTTCGTAAAACATTGACTTCTGTAAGATCTTTAACTTTCAAGTATAATACCTAACCCTACATGATATTATTTATGCGAGTAAACTATTAATTGTATACCACTTTTTTTTATGAGAAATACGTGAGCTTTATTACTTAATTAACCACTAATATATTTTAGTTTAAGTGTATAACACAAAATCGCCATTGATATAGTTTGTGACATTTTTACATAAAATAATATCACAACTGGGTTTTGTTTTACAAAAATATATATATATATATATATCTTGAAGAATTAATTAAGTACTTAATTCCTCAAGATTTTTTTTTTTTTTTGTGTGTTACACTAGTGTTATGCAATTAATAGTTTACACATAAATTAGTATCACATGGGGTTAAGTACTATACTAAAAACTTTAAGTAAAATTTTCGTGTTGTATGAAAAAGCCATACGTGAGGTTTTGGGTATGTTATACTTAAATCCTTTCATAATCCATTCTAACGTTGATGGGAAAGAGCTAGCGACTTTTTGCGTATTTTTGAATCTTATTCCCCTCTAGGATTTAACTTGTACACCACACAACTCTTGCCGACTTCGAGTGATATATATATATATATATATATATTTGGTCCCTTTATATTTCTTTGCAAGCTGTAACATTTATTATTTTAATAGGGTTTTTTTTTTTAATGTATTTAGGATTAGATTTTGTGAGAGTATTCTATGTCAAAATTTTAATCTCCTTCTCCAAAAAAAAAAAAAAAAAATTTAATCTCCTTAAATTTTCATTATATTTTTTTCTCCATCGCCTGTCCTTAAACATAAGCTATTGACAAAACAGACATTGTCCTACTTTTCTTTGAATTTTATGAATAAATTTTTTGTTTTGTAAAATCTTTCACCAATTTATAGTTGAGTAATGCTAGAAATACTAACTTTTTTACAAAAAATTTACAAATTGTTGATGCGGTGTGTAATTATTCGTAAATAAAAAAGTGATGTTAGTGGTAGACCTAAATAAAAACCAGTAAAAAATTAGACATGACAACAATTTGTAAATAACATTGTAAAATAAGTTATGTATATAGTATTACTCTTTATATAGTTTTCATAATTAATCTTGTGTGAGAATAATTTCCATATTTGTCACGCCCAAGATTTGGCTCTCAGTAGATGCATTGGATTCATCATTCATGTGAATTTTTTTTTTTTTTTTTTTTGTTTCCATATCATTCATGTGAATTTTCTCTTACGTTCTTCTAGAAGGTAATGTCCAAAAGTTGAACTTCACTTACCTTTTGGTGGTGTGTATACTTTGAGAAATTCAAATAATGAATGAAAATCCAAGCCTCTAGTTTATGTATGTTTGTCACATATGGCTTAGCTCGGACAAATCATAATCACGTGATGCATCTATTCAAATTCCTCTTTTGCAAATGCTTTTAACTGGTCTTGAAAAACTCCAAACCTTTTTGGTACATCATAATCAATCACAACTGTAGCTCCCCTCAATATCTTTCTACAGAAATTTATATATATATATATATATATATATAAGCCTCAAAGTTCAAGTTCATACCATCCCTGTACAAATTTTCACTTGGTTTTCACTTCTAACAAAATAAAAAATAATCCTCAAATTCAAGCTCATACATGTTGTTATAATTGGTCTGTGTGCATGCCAGACACTATTTCATAGCGTAAGAAGTGTCTTTCAATTATTCTGAAAATAACACTTAACGGTCTGAACTAGTGTCGGTGGCAAGCACACAGACCAACATAGTAGTATCCTGCGTTAACGGAATCTATCAAATTATGTACTGTATAATAAATTTGAACATAAAATAATACATATTGGTACCTAATTGTGGGGATCAAATTGAAGTAGAATAACCCCACAAACTCAATCCAAGAAAGTTTTGACATTTTTTTTCGACGGACCTATTCAGAACTGAAGGCGACCTTTGGAAACAATCACAGAATAGGTTATTTTTTAGTCTCTTTGACAAATTGAGTACTTGAGTTAGACCCCACCGTCTTCTTGCTAAACGCCAATTATTTCATCCTAAAATAGTAAAATTACAATGCTTTTTCTTCTGACAACATTTATTACCTTTTAATTAATGATAGATTAGACTAAGATTATCTTGAGTTTTTGGGATAGCTACATTTATGAGTTCTCAAAATTAGATTAAGACCCACTTGAGCTTAGGATAACTCCACCTTCGAGTTCTTAAATTCCCAACTACCATTTGAAATTGAGATGATTAAATTTTACCACACCGTGTCACCATCAATCATTTAAGTACTTATCAAAATAGTGATAGTAATCGTTTTAATACATATTAATGTGTGATAAAATCTAATCCCTTCCTTTTTCAATATGAATGGATAGGAATTCAAAAATACGGTAGACTTAGCTTAGGAATTCTAGAAGATCTCAATTCCTCAAAATTTTATCTAACCATTTTATAATTAATGGACAACATTTTACTACTCTAGTAATATTATTTAAAAATAATCTAAACTATTGATAATTTGGAAAAAAAAAAAATCAAATCCATCAATTTTAAAATGTACAATATTTTAGAAACTACAATATGAAGTTATCATAACAAAAATCCTAATATTAATTTTGTGGGGCCCGGCCCAAAAATAATGGGCTAGTCTAAATTCAGGCCCGTCCGAGGAGCGTCCTGTCCGAGGAGAAGCCACAGAAAGCATTATTCAGGCCCAACTACGATAAAAGAAACCTGTCCGAGGAGTAACTCCTCCTCGGACAATACGAAGTCCGATCAAAGACCACGCCCCTACCATTGCAGTTCATTCTCCCAACATATAAAAAGAATAAAACCTAAAATATCCCATGGAAAGCTGCCACCACCACATTAAATGTGCCACAACCACCCTTTTGGCCGCATTAATGAGGAAAAGACCCCTGAACAGTACTACCTTGGCCACTGCAACTCACAAGGGGGTGATAGGAGTGTCTGATGGGACAGGTGCTCAAGTGGAGGCTTAGATGATCAACAAGTGTAAGGTTCAGATAAGAAAGAGAGAGCTATATAATGTAGTAAAGTCCCTCAAACGAGAGGAGGGAGAAAAATGTATTCTAACTGAAGAAATAGAATCTGCTGTTAAATATCCATCCTTGTGTTCTTGTTCCTGCAACAATATTGTCCATGTATCAGACCGAGCAGGCTCACTGAGGCTAAGTTCTTTGACCCATCCTCTACAAAGTATTTGTTGTGGGTTACGTCTTGGGCTAAGGCCTGATAGAGAGGGTTTGGGCTAGGAAAATCGTGCAACCACAATTGGCGCCGTCTGTGGGAAGAACTAAGGCATCAGCTAGCACAACGGTCGAGCATGGCAGAACTAGGTCCACACGAGGAGGATCCTCACCAGGCTGACTCCCAACCGACACAACCCGCCAAGTCCCAGAGGCAAAATAACCTAACCAACCCAGGTGGCAGGGGGAATCGTGAGGGAAGTGTGCATACTATCCGGACGAGCCAGAGTCACACTCAGATAGGTAGTCACGTGTCCCAGAGGCGAAATAGTCATCAGGCCATGCAGCGAGAGATAGATGATCTAAAAAGGAAGTTGCGACGTGCGCAACGAAAACGATCTCCCTCTAACTCAGGCGAGTCTTCTAATGCGGAGGATGCGAGTTACCGACGGAGGTTAAGGACCCCCCCAAGTGAAACCTTCTCTTACGAAAGGGAACCACGCCCTGTACGGAAGCACGAGAGCCCGTCCAACAAGAGTTCGGGGAACGATGCTATGAAGAAGGCGTTGGATCAGGTTTCAAGGTCACCCTTCACGCATAGAATCAAAGGGGCTAAGCTGCCTAGACGCTTCAACCAACCGGTGTTCGCCATCTATAACGGCCGAGCAGACCCGGTAGAGCATATGAGCCAGTTCAACCAAAAAATGGCGATCTACTCACAAAATGAAGCCCTAATGTGCAAAATCTTCCCATCCAGTTTGGGATCAATGGCGATGAGGTGGTTCAATAGCCTGAAGACAAATTCCATAGGCTCCTAAGAGCAGCTCACTCAGGCTTTCTGCTCCCGCTTTATCATGAACACCAGAGTTCCTCGACCCCTCAGTTCGCTGTTGTCCTTATCCATGCACGAAGGAGAAACCCTGAAAGCCGACTCGGATAGATATTGGGAGGTGTATAACGACTTAGATGACAACCATGATGATGTCGCTATCAGCACGTTCAAAAGCGGTCTCCCCACCGAGCATGGCCTGAAGAAATCCCTCACTGGTAAACCAGTTGCCGACGTTCATCAGTTGATGGATAGAATCGACAAGTATAAAAGGGTAGAGGAAGATCAGCTGCAAGGAAGGGGAAAGGAAAAGGTCATCCCCCCCAAAGCAAATGATTTTAGGTCGGAACGGTATAACCCTAGCCATCCAAAGAGAGATTTTTCGAGACAGGCTGGATAGAGCAACCCGCAGACAGTGAATGCCGTATTCAGGGAGCCAGTACAACAGGTGCTGGAGAAAGTAAGGAATGAGCCCTATTTCAGATGGCCGGGAAAGATGGCTGGAGACCCTTCCAAACGTAACCAGAACCTGTACTACCACTATCATCAGGACCATGGGCATACTACTGAGGACTGCAGGAATCTATGGAATCACCTAGATCAGTTGGTCTGAAAAGGAAAGTTACGTCACCTGCTGCACCCATCGAGCGGCCATCCCGGCCAGGCAACACAAGAGCCTCGAAAGGACGTGTCCTTAAGACCCCCCACCGGGACAATACATGTCATCCTCGCCGCACCAGGACGGACTGGGCCACCCCTCCCCAAGGTACTGGCTGTTGGTCAGCTCCCCTCCGAGGACAGGCGAAGGGAACCCAAAAGATCTAAAAATGGAAGCTCCTTGATACTGGGATTCTCGGACGAGGATAAGAAGGGAACTATTCAACCTCACGACGATGCCTTGGTGGTTACGTTAAGAATTGGGGGTTTCGATGTAAAAAGGGTGTTGGTAGATTTGGGGAGTACGGTAGAGATAATGTACCCTGACCTATACAAGGGGCTAAACTTGAAGCCGGAAGATTTGGCAGCTTATGATTCCCCCCTTCTTAGCTTCGAAGGAAAAATTGTTACGCCAAAAGGGCAGATCCGACTACCCATACAGACGGGGTCGGAGGTGGTGGAGGTGAATTTTATCGTCGTCGACGCTTACTTACCCTACACCGCAATAGTCGCCAGGCCATGGATCCATGCCCTGGAAGCCGTAACCTCCACACTTCACCAAAAAGTGAAATACCCATCCAGAGGACAAGTAGAAGAGATCCGAGGAGATCAGGCCGTGGCCAGGAAGTGTATGGTGGCCGCCATTTTACATCGGTCCCTAGTCGAGTCCTCGGTCCCAGAGAGCTTATAGCAACCAGCCACCTCGGCAAGACAAGGCGATGGGCTGGCCGAGGAGATAAGGTGTGAAAGTTTAGATAAGATCGCTGTCAACGACGACCCGGAGAAGTTCTTTCAGGTCAGCTCTGAATTGCCTTCTCAAGAAAAAGAGGAACTGGTCAGATTTCTCAGAGAAAATGTCGACGTGTTCGCATAGGACGCCTACGACGCCCCGGGAGTTGATCCTAGCCTCATTTGTCACCACCTGAACGTCAACCCCTCTTCCACTCCGAAGAAGCAGCCACCCCAACGCCCTTCAAAGGAACATGCTAGTGCCGTAAGAGATGAAGTGGCAAAATTGAAAAGAGCAAGGGCTATCAAAGAGGTCTTTTATCCTGAATGATTGGCGAACACGGTGGTGGTAAGGAAGAAGACAGGGAAGTGGAGGGTCTGCGTGGACTTCACGGACCTGAACAAGGCATGCCCGAAGGACCCATTCCCCCTACCCCGAATCGACCGATTGGTGGATGCGACCGTGGGACACCCTCGAATGAGCTTCCTGGACGCCTTCCAGGGCTATCATCAGATACCCCTTGCGCTAGAGGACCAAGAGAAAACGGCTTTCATGACGCCCATCGAAAATTATCATTATAAGGTGATGCCGTTTGGGCTGAAGAATGCAGGCTCAACCTACCAAAGGATGATGACTCGGATGTTCGAGCCACAACTGGGCAAGATCATTGAGGTTTATATAGACGATATGGTTGTGAAGAGTAAAAGGGTGTTCGAGCACGTGAAAGACCTCGGAATAATCTTCGCTATCTTAAGGGAGCACCGGTTGCGGCTGAATGCTTCCAAATGTTCATTCTGGGTCGGGTCTGGGAAATTCCTAGGGTACATGGTCATCCATAGGGGAATAGAAGTAAGTCCTGACCAAATCAAAGCCATTAACAGCCTACAGGCTCCTCGGAATCCGAAGGAAGTGCAGAAACTCATTGGCATGATTGCGGCATTAAACCGGTTCATATCGCGATCGGCAGATCGATGTCGGCCTTTTTACCTCCTGATAAACAAGTGGAAAGGGTTCGAATGGTCGGAGGATTGCGTTCAGGCTTTCCAGCAGCTTAAGGACTACCTGTCCCGACCACCCATCATGTCCAGCCCTGAGGCAGATGAGGTGCTGTTTGCATATGCCGCTGTAGCTCCCCATGCTGTAAGCTTGGTACTGATACGGGATGATAATGGGGTGCAGCGACCGGTTTACTATGTGAGCAAATCATTACATGAGGCGGAGGAGCGATACCTACCTTTAGAAAAGGCAATTCTGGCGATAGTGCATGCAACCCGGAAGCTTCCTCATTACTTTCAGGCGCATACGGTCATCATTCTAACTCAGCTTCCCCTTCGAGTAGTGCTTCGAAGCGCTGACTACACAGGAAGGATCACCATGTAGAGCGCACTTTTGGGGGCCTTTGATATCAAATATATTCCCAGATCCTCCATCAAAGGACAGGTCCTCGCAGACTTGGTAGCGGAGTTTGCTGAGCCCTCTATAGAAACAATAACCGAGAAGAAAGACATGGATGGAAAATCGGTTAGTGCGATTTCAGCAGGGGGAACCTTGCATTGGAAGGTCTACGTGGATGGCGCGGCCAACCAGAGAGGATCTGGAGTTGGGATAGTTTTAATATCGCCGGACGGTGCCACCATTGAAAAATCACTGAGGCTCGGATTCTCGGCTACGAACAATGAAGCCGAATACGAAGCCTTACTTCAAGGGATGACGATGGTTCAAAGATTGGGCGGAAGGACAATAGAAGCATTCTCGGACTCCATATTGGTTGTCGGATAAGTGATGGGTGAGCTGGAAGCCAGAGATGTTAGGATGCAAGAGTATCTGGGACAAGTCAAACGGCTACAGACGAGTTTCGAATCCTTCAAACTGACGCACATTTCCAGAAGTGTAAACACCCATGCAAACTCGTTGGCCACTTTCGCCACGTCCTCGGCGCGTAATCTACCGCGAATGATCCTTGTTGAAGATCTAGTCCAGGCAAGTCCCATCCGTAGAAACCCGGCCCAAGTCCATCAGATCAGAAAAAGTCCCAGCTGGATGGACCCCATAAAGAACTTCCTCCAAAACGAAATCTTACCGGAGGAAAAGCTGGAAGCCGAGAAGATACGCAGGAACGCTCCTCGATTTTGGCTATCAGAGGACCACAAACTATATCGGCGCTCTTACTCTGGACCGTACCTACTCTGCGTACATCTAGAAGAGTCCGAGTCTCTACTTGAAGAGTTACACGAGGGAATTTGTGGAAGCCACATCGGAGGAAGGTCGCTGGCGCACAGGGCACTCACCCAAGGGTACTGGTGGCCGAACATGCAAAGAGAGGCCTAAGAATACGCTAAGAAGTGCGACTAGTGCCAAAGATTCGCCCCGAATATCCACCAACCCGGAGGGGTTCTCAACCCCTTCTCTAGCCCATAGCCGTTCGCACAATGGGGCCTTGATATAGTCGAACCTTTCCCCAAAGCTGCGGGGAACAAGCGATACATAATAGTCGGAACTAATTACTTCACTAAATGGGTGGAGGCTGAACTCTTGGCCAACATTAGGGACGTGGACGCCTAAAAATTCATCTGGAAGAACATCATCACCAGCTTCGGGACTCCACGTACACTCATTTCCGACAATGGTCTGCAGTTCGACAGTAAGAACTTTAGGGAGTATTGCCGCGAGTTTGGAATCATTAACCGATATTCCACCCCCGCCTACCCTCAAGGAAATGGGCAAGTCGAAGCCGTGAACAAGGTCATAGTGAACGGACTGAAGAAAAGACTGGACGAGGCAAAGGGGAGATGGGTAGAAGAACTCCCGCACGTCTTATGGACCTATCGGACGACGCCGCGACGGTCGACCGGTGAGACCCCCTTTTCGATGACTTACGGGGCTGAGGCCATGCTCCCAATCGAGAACAACTTTCCTACACTAAGGTCTAGATCATTTACCCCAAACGGTAACGACGAGTTATTGGGAAGGAGTCTGGACCTAGCCGAGGAAAGAAGGGAAAAAACAATGATTCATATGGCCTATTATCACCAGAAGCTGAGACAAGGGTATGATGCTAACGTCAAACTGCGGCCTCTGGGTCCAGGTGATCTCGTGATGAGGAAGATTCTTGGCAGCGCAAAAAACCCCTCTTGGGGCAAGTTGGGGCCCAATTGGGAGGGACCATACCGTGTCACATCCGTGGCCGGAATAGGTGCCTACTACCTAGAAGATTTGGATGAAAAAACTGTACCTCGACCATGGAATGTAAATAACCTCAGAAGATATTGTTATTAATGAAAATGGCTTAGCCCACATTTTGTTTCATGACTATCCGCTGCCTGCTGGTCTACTGACAATTATTCATAGTTTTAAACAGAACCTAAGTACTGCATGGCTCCTCGGACCACAGACTTAGGGGAAATTATTACTCATGACAACTATTCATAGTTTTAAACAAAACCTAAGTCCTGCATGGCTCCTCGGACCACAGACTTAGGGGAAATTATTACTCATGATAATTTATACAAGTTTTAAACAGAACCTAAGTCCTGCATGGCTCCTCGGACCACAAACTTGGGGGAAATTATTACTTATGGCAACTATTCATAGTTTTAAACAGAACTTAAGTCCTGCATGGCTCCTCGGACCACAGACTTAGGGGAAATTATTACTCATGATAATTTATACAAGTTTTAAACAGAATCTAAGTCCTGCATGGCTCCTCGGACCACAGACTTGGGGGAAATTATTACTTATGGCAACTATTCATAGTCTTAAACAGAACCTAAGTCCTGCATGGCTCCTCGGATCACAGACTTAGGGGAAATTATTACTTACGATAGATTGGGAGATTATTGCTTAAGGGAAATCATTTTAGGGCGTGCGCGCAATCTAGCACCATTGCAACCCTCATTCAAATGCGCGGCCCAAAAACCCTTTTTATTTTGACCGTTTACCTTTATCTATGTCGTTGCAAATGTTTATTAAAAAAAAAAAAAAAAAAAAAAAACTACTGGCATGCATCCATAGAAAGCAAAGCAAACATTTTATATTAATATTCCGAAGACATTAGAAAGAGGGGTCCTTACAAAAGAACGGAAAAATAGGACGACTTTCATTCAAAAAAAAAAAAAAAAGAATACAAAAATTAAAAGCCTAAAAGCTAAGCCTTAGCAGGAGGATCTTCTTTTTGCTCGGGCTGAGGAGGAGGAACCTCGATGGTCGAGTCCGTGGCAGGAGCCTTCGCCATATCAGGCACAGGGACGGCATCAGGCACCACCAGATCCTGCTCAGAGGCCACTTGGACGCCATCAGGATTCTCTCGGATCTCCTCAGGATAGAAAATATTCTCGGGCAGTCTTAGCACTGAATCCGCAGGAACTCCTGCAGCATCAAGGGCATGAGCCCATGAGATGCTGCAGTAGTCCCTGCATACCTCGAGTATCTCCTCAGATAGCCTGGCCTCTGTTTCTTTGGCCCCGAGTTGGCGAGAAGCATTCTTTTCAGCCTCTGTGGCCTCTCGGATCAGCTGGGCCTCCTCTTTGACCCGCCGCAGCTCATCCTCGACTTTTTGCAGAGCAATCTTGAGATCCAGCACTGCCTGCTTCTCGGTAGCAAGATTGATCTGGGTCGAGTACAGCTCTTTGCGTTGGTCCTTCGCCTGGGTCTCGGCACTTTTCAAACCAGCCTCTGCACTCTTGCGCCGTTGCTCTGACTCCTTGAACTTCTCCGTGAGTTCAAGGTGATCGTGCTTAAGGGACTCCAAGGTTTTCTCCATCTCCGTCCGAGTCTGGGTCTCAGCCTCAGCCCGACTGCGGTTACCACGGCAAAATTCCTCAACCACAAATACCTGCTGAGTAATCTACGAACGAAAACAAGACTGTCTTAAAAATCTAACAAGGTTAAATAAATCAATGAAACAAAAAAGGATTACTTACCATCGCGAGATCCCTTTTAAGGGATAGGAAGATCTCGGGCTGAGAGAACCGCCTATAGGCCTCCATGTCCCGAGGAAGGAGTAGGGGTTGCTCTAAGGCATCAGCCACGTACCCTGCCCGGTCTCGGTTATACTCTCAGACCGAAGCATTGTAGGGGATGGCAACCCCATCCAACTCCAACTTAGGGTTCCATGCACGCGGGGTAGCGTGCACTTCAGTAAGGTTCTCCTCATCCCGGCTCTCCGAGGAGTTACCCCTTCTGCTCCTTGGCGCCCGAGTGGTTTTTTGCTGCTTGGTCGGCCGGGCAACCACCTCACCCTCCTCAGGAGTGTCAACCGACCTTTTCTTCTTCAGGTCCGGATTAACCTTAAGGCCAAGGTCCGAGGAGTCCTGAGGGACCACAGGAGGAAGGGTTTTGACCTGTGACAGGGTTGGTCCCTTTGATGACTGACCTTTCGATGACTGACCTTTCCCTCGGGAGGCCATCAACTCCTTTAGAGTTTTTCCCTTTCCTATCATGGGCTCTATCTCTTCGTCCGAGCAGATGACGATTAAGGGAACACCAACTGCGGAACGTTGGTCCTGCTCTCCTTCAGGATTAGAAAGCTCCACCAAGGGAGTTTGCTGAACTTCCTCCTCAAAATAAAACTCGTCTATCTCTTCCTCAAGGGAAAAACGAGATGATTCAGCTTCCTTTTCAACCGGAACAGCAACGCCAGGCTCGTTTGGCGGAGGTAGCTGTTCTGCTAAGTAGGAATCTCTAACGCCGGGTAGCACGACTGGTGGCAGATCACGTTGAGCTAGGAACCCGTCCTTGGACACATCAATCCTAGCCAGCCTCAGACTGCCAGCCCTTATGGCGTGACCGATAGCCTGGAAAGAGCTGCTCAGAGGTTGATAGCCCAGAACCAGATGGGCCACACACAACTGTCCGTCCTCGGTAACATAAATCTCCGACCTAAGAAGGTAGTTCAACGCTGGCACATTCACGAAATTTATCCGAGGAGCGACGTGAACTTTATCTGTAAACAACCAAGAAAAGTGGGGTTAGTTCATGAAATTTTCCAATTACAAAGAAGGCGAGAAAAATAACTCCCCAATACTAAATCCTTTCCCAAAAAGGATTGGCCCTAAAGACGCCGCACCTGGGGTTCCTACCCGAGTTGGACAATGAATACCATCGAACCACTCCCCTGAAGTAATAAGGAAGTCATTCTTCACGGTCTTATTGGATATTGGGAGACAAGAGATCAACCTAACGACCTCGGATCGGGATTTAAGATAATACCCTTCATCCCCGAGGCAGTGACATTCGTACAGATAAGCCACATCGTGCCAAGTAAGGCCTAGATTCATCCGCTCGTCTAAGACATCTACACAGCCTAGTATCTTGAACATATTCGGGGCACACTGATGCGGCGTCAACCTATGGTTGGACAGGTATTCCCTTGTAATCCTACGCATGGGAAGTGTCATCCCTCCCTCTATGAAAGCAATCATGGGGATAACAACTTCTCCCTCACCTCTATCTGTCGATACTCCTTCAAGAGGACAGTACTGCAGCCCCACCCCTGGGGGAATGTGGTATTTTTCCCTAAAGGCCTCCATAGCGGCCGGAGTTTTTACTAATTTTTCGAATCTGCCCATCTGAGCTGAACTGGAGGAATGAGGGTAAAGACCGAGAAGAAAAGTAGAGTCCGAGGAGGGAATTGAAACGGCGAAATGAACGAAATTTACTGGTACCTTCACAAAACGCTCAATGGGACGCCTAGAAATCTCTCTTGGAGGAAACGCTTCACGAAGAACGGCTACGGTGGCTTAGCGGACGCAAGTACTCGTAGATCTCTGGGGTTCGATGGAGTTCTCTGGAATCCTCTGAGGTTTATGAAATGCAGATAAAAAGAAAATACTGAACCTTTCTAACGTCTTATATAGCCGGGAGGAGAGAGAAAAGATCGCTCCTGCCTAAAAATACGAGAAAGAACGATGGCCGTCTGATCCACGCCACACCGTTGGATGAGGGGGACATAAAGCCTCCAGAAGTAAATGGCTGCGCCTCGTAAATTGTAGCGCGTCCAAAGTAACTATTCGCACGCGCGCCCCAAGCTCCCCTTACTCCCATCCTCTCACTAACATCAAAACCCCGCTTTTCTCCTCGGAAGGAGATAAAAACCGGAGTTTTGAGGGGCTATTGTGGGGCCCGGCCCAAAAATAATGGGCTAGTCTAAATTCAGGCCCGTCCGAGGAGCGTCCTGTCCGAGGAGAAGCCACAGAAAGCATTATTCAGGCCCAACTACGATAAAAGAAACCTGTCCGAGGAGTAACTCCTCCTCGGACAATACGAAGTCCGATCAAAGACCACACCCCTACCATTGCAGTTCATTCTTCCAACATATAAAAAGAATAAAACCCAAAATATCCCATGGAAAGCTGCCACCACCACATTAAATGTGCCACAACCACCCTTTTGGCCGCATTAATGAGGAAAAGACCCCTGAACAGTACTACCTTGGCCACTGCAACTCACAAAGGGGTGATAGGGGTGTCTGATGGGACAGGTGCTCAAGTGGAGGCTTAGATGATCAACAAGTGTAAGGTTCAGATAAGAAAAAGAGAGCTATATAATGTAGTAAAGTCCCTCAAACGAGAGGAGGGAGAAAAATGTATTCTAACTGAAGAAATAGAATCTGCTGTTAAATATCCATCCTTGTGTTCTTGTTCCTGCAACAATATTGTCCATGTATCAGACCGAGCAAGCTCACTGAGGCTAAGTTCTTTGACCCATCCTCTACAAAGTATTTGTTGTGGGTTGCGTCTTGGGCCAAGGCCTGATAGAGAGGGTTTGGGCCAGGAAAATCGTGCAACCACAAATTTATAATCCATAAAATTTATATAAAATCATTTATTTTAATTTTATTTGATAATTTCATAATTAGGAAACAGGAGATTTGAACTTTTAAGTTTTAAGTTATGGACAAAGTTTAGCTACAATATTATTCAATATCTTTTTATTGGAGTCGAATTTTGACAAATCCACTATAGGATTACATATTCTTCTTATATCCTCCATATTTGCAAAATTTCTAGAAAATTAAATATCAATAGTTATGTTATCAATAAATTGTTTAAATTGCAGGTTTTTGTAATTTAAAATTATGAATCAAGTATAAGCTTATAGATGATATAGTAAATAATATTCGATTGACACAAAATTTGACATGTATATTAAAAGCATAAAGAACATGCAATTCAACAGTTAGATTTTCAAAATATGTAGTTGTAAGGACGCGTTTTAGACCCTAGACCCAAAGTATGATTGGATCCAAGCCCAATACAATGAATTTGTAAAGAGTGGGTTGGAAAACTAAGCTCTTGAATGAGATAACAATTAGAATAGATTTTCAAAAATAATCAAACAAAAATGGACTGGAGTTATCTAAGTAAATTTTTCCTCGGCACAATCCGAGGAGGTCTGTTCTAGTATATATTAATTGAAAATGATTACAAATGTGGTTCAAGCTGCTACAGTACTTTCTCTTACAATTTTCCGATCTATCTCTCATTGCCTCCTTCTTCTTTTATATTCTTTTCTGTTTTCATCTCCACCCTCCACATGCAAGCCAAATTGTTGGTCTTGATACTTGTCTCATCAGTCATTTCCTAAAGTCTTTAGGTAGTAGCTGTAAGGCTGAATGCCACTGTTCAGGTATCACCTCCACATTAATACGGCTAGAGAGTTAGCTGCAGAGCAATTAATGCGGTGATAGCAGCTTTCTCCTTAGATATTTTAGGAATCCCCTATGTCCTTTGTTTTTGCAATGCTTATCCGTGCTAGCAGAACTTCTTGGAACATCCCCGTAGACGGTAGACCACCTCTACTAACCTCGGCTTGGGTTAGCCGAGGAGGCACTCATCCTCAGCCTATCCTCCAAGGCCATTGTGATCAAAACTAACTTCTTCATTCACTAATATGAGCTCCCTTGACAATGTTTACCCTTCCTTGGGCGTCCCCTAATCCTCGGCTTGGGCCTGAAGGTCCAATATATACATAGATAATGAACTCCTAGACCCAATACCCCTACAATAGTAATGTTATTTTATTGAGTAAGATTGTAGTTTTAGGCTATCACCAAAGGTGAATTTCAAGCCGAACTATTATCGATAGTCCTCTTTGTGACCGATGCAAACTTGAACCAGAGTCATCGCTGCATGCTTTATGGTTATGCCCAAAACTTGATGTAGTTTGGGATGTTGATGATTTGTGGGTGTGTCGAAGGTCCACTACTTTCTTGAATTTCAAAGAGTTGTTATCAAGGCTTATTATAGGACAGCTTCCTCTGGACGTTTTCTCTCTCTAGAATGGTTTATTTGGAATCAATGGAACCAAGTTCGCTTGCACCAACCTAGCTGCAATCCCCATTAAATTGCTTTTGTGGCGAAAGAACAACTTGCAAAATTTTTGGCAGTGTAGCCTGCTCCTCACTCTCGTCTCCCTGTGTCTCGATGTTAGTGGCGTCCTCTTCTGTCTGGCATGGTAAAGGCTAACTTTGATGGGGCCATCTTCACTAAGGAGCACCGGTTTGGGATTGGTGTGGTACTCAGAGATGATCAAGGTTCGGTGTTGGCCTCATTATCTTGGCAAGTGTCTCAAGCCTATAATCTTATGGAGATTGAAGCTACGGCGGCAGCAACAGCAGCTCTCCAGTTTGCTTCGAAGTTGGGTTTTTCACAGGTGGTTCTTGAAGGTGACTCGCAAGTTCTAATGGAAACTCTAATTAATGATAATGTGTTTTTATCCTCGGATGGTTTGCTTATTGATCATATTCATTTGGCTACTAGGTTTTTTAGTCAATTACATTACTCTCATGTTAAGAGAGAAGGAAATAAGGTTGTCCATAGCTTAGCTAGACATGTTTTATGTATTTCGAATTTTGTTGTGTGGATGGAGGATGTTCCACCACCTTTTCTTTCCATTGTCCTTGCTAACATTATCGGTTTTTCTTAATAATATGCATTATGTTCTTCCTCCAAAAAAAAAAAAGTTATAAGGTTCTTGAGAATATATATATTATAATAAAAGAAAATAAATATTAACAATATTGTAGGGTAATTATAGGTTTACATTTTATTATCAATGTAAATGTTACACTATACATTTTTTTGCAAATGTATAAAATATTATACACATTTGTTTTGCTTACAATATAAATCTTGTTTTACTAGTTCAATGTAAACTAAGAATTCTTCGGTGGTAGTAATCAAGTATATTTGAAGACACTTGTATCTGATTCCACAGGGCACAGTTGGTCTAAAACTTTCAGATCATTATTGTATTTATTATTCTTCTAAAAAAAAAAATTTATGCATTTACTATATTTATCACGGAATGGTAAGGTTATTTACGTGACATCCTGTAAGTGTCAATTAATTTTGGACCAGGACTTTTCCCCTACCCCTGAATATGCATTTAAGTCTTTTGATTTTTTGGGAGAAAATATGCATTTAAGTTTGATATAAAATTTTTGTTTTGCAATCAACAAAATAAACAAATAAAAGGCTAAATTATAAATTACACTTTTAAAGTTTGAAGTGTTTGAATTTTACACCCTCAAGTTTCAAAATTTTGATTTTACTTCTAAAATTTGAGAGTGTTTAGATTTTATACTGAAATTCCATAATTTAAATTTTATCCCTAAAGTTTAGGGTGTTTAGATTTTATACCCTATAGTTTTAGAACATGGGATATAAAATTCAAATACCCCAAATTTTTATGAAGTAAAATCCAAACCTTCTTAAAATTTAGAAGGTAAAATTTAAATTCTAAAATTTTAGAATATAAAATAAAACTACTCCTAAATTTTATAAGATAAAATTTAAAATTTAAAATATCGGATATAAAATTCAAATATCCCAATTTACAATTTAGCCTAAATAAAATATATCTGATATACAAAAATTTATGGCACTGACACACACCCACACGCACCCATACTGTTGCGCGCTTAAGCTAAAGAAAGTGATCATAATTCATAAAAATATTGCGGGATTTCAGCAGGTGGTAGGTAATGGTTGGTGGGATCAAAACCGAAGTAAAAAGTCCCAGTACAGTCCAAAGTTCCAAACAAGCTTCCACGTACCTATGAAAAGGTGACGTTTGGGAACAACCACAAACAATTAAAAAAATACAAGTTTATCAAGAAAAAGAAATGCTAATCTATATATAAAATAATAGGTGAAATTGAGAGAGTGTGAAATTGAATTCCAAATTAAAACTCTAATTTTATGTCATGTGTCTAGAATCTGAAATTAAAGTTAAATTTTGCATCATGTGGCTAAATGTATGTGGGCTCGTTCTCATTAAAATCACTTCTATGTATCGGGTCAAATAAATTACTGTGCTAATTAAGTTTTTTCTTGATTTTGTAGTCAAACGTGAAAACCAAAGAGATTAATATCGGTGATAAAAACTTGGTTTGGGTACATTACATAATTTCCAAAAAGATAGCAAAGCTAGAGTTTGTATCTTTGTTATAAATTGCTTACAAAGTTTGCATCTTTACATTTGCACTGAGTTTCAGATTAAAGTGCTTTCTTCTTGGTTCTGACACTGAGTTTTGTTTACTATTCATTTACAAAGTTTGCATCTTTACATTTGTTATAAATTGCTAATATGTGATTAGATGCACATTATGCCTAAAATTCACTATCCTTATATTTGGCTTTTTGTTCAGGTTTGGCACCTATAACAATAAAGAAAGCACTGCTGTGGACCGATGGATGATACTTTTTGCAGGCTACAAAGGAACTTAGTGATCAATGGAATCTCACGAGAATTGGAGAGGACTCGGCTGTAGATGTTTGGATGGCAGATGTGAGTCACTATGTTTTTAAAATGTTCAGTGAAAGTAAAGGTTATGAACAATGTAAATTTTCCGGAGAGAGATTTATTATTCTATATTTAAGCAAGTTTGGTCGCCTTCTTGGAGTGGATCACTCCACCCTGTCTTTCTATTGGAATTTTTTATTCAGATTGTTACAATTTAACTCGAAATTTTATTTGAATTTTCCTATTGTTGTTACTATCATATATTATCATTCCAATTGTTCAATTAGAATCTAAAATTGGAGTCCAATTTTACTATGCACGTGCACAATCTAATTATTTTTAATTTTGCTGTCATGTGCAGAAGCCAATGAGATTAAATTAATAACACATTAAACACTCATGCTTTGGGAATCAGTAGTACCAATCTAAATCCATTGGACCTGCTTCGTGATAATATAACTATGAAGGATGTATAAAAACACGCACAAACCCCTCTCTCTATAAAAAGAGATTGGAGAGAATTTCTTTTATCAACCATGGAACTTCAGAGGTTTTTTCTTCACACAAATGCCCATCATGTTACAAAATGACCCATCACAAAACTACAAAATGAGTACAACTCTGAAGGTTTTTTTTTTTGTTTTAATTTAAAATTTTTTTAAACTGCAAAAATGTCAATCACTAATAGAGATTGAAGAATCAAAAGTGTGAATGGATCTTTTGGATAAACATTGTCACCAAGGTTCATCTTTATGTGTAAAATATATATATTGCTAAGTTTTGTTAATGAAATTTTCTGGTTAATAATATGAATTTAGACTTAACTGAGCCTTTTAAACATGAATAAACTCATGATTAATAATATGTCTATTTCCGTGCGGTAGCACGGGGCTACATACTAGTAATAACAATAAAAGAAACCATCAAAGAAATAAGAAATTGTTAGGTTTGGGTCTCATTGTGGAGAAAATACAACTTGTTTATGGTGAAAGTTTCTTCCTTTTCATAGTTAGGGGGACCCACAATTGATGGGTTCCACCAACTGTAAGGGGGAGGAAGCATATACCCAAAACAAGGTATATTTCTTCCTCATCGTGAGTGAGACCACCGATCATCTTCCTGAATTCCAAATTCTAAATATTTTTTTAATACCAAAAATTGTACTAAATACTTGGTCTTACTAAAGGATAAATTTTTTTATTTGAATAATCAAATACACGAAGCAATAAAAATGGTATAATCACAAAGGGTCAAGGACCATTGTCAGTGAAGGTTAGATGAAAAAAATTTAATTAATACATTGTTGGCAGGTTGAAGAAAAATTCTAAACCATTGCCAACCTACCAACCTCCAAAAATGACGAGTTGGTTTAAAATTTGGATAGTTTTGATTTGGTAAATTGGGTGGGTTATTTTTAGCTATGTGTTCTATACTAAACTTTAAAATTTATTTTACCATTTACGAATAAATTTAAGTTGTATTTCCTCCTTATCCTATAAACCATTTAGAGAAATCAAAAGAAATGAATCACTTTCCCATAAATCAAAGTATACACATCTTAAGTTGTTAATACTTTTTAAAATTTTCACCAAAAATGATAGTACTATATTTATATTATTATGTATACTTACTATTAAATCTATTATGTTGGGAAAATATTATTCTTTATATATTTTATTATGTGTAAATTATGGAATTTTTTTTAGCCAAAATTTCTTTTTAATAAAAAAAACCCTTAAATTTGATATGAGATAAAAAAAAATATATATATATATATATATATATATGTGTGTGTGTGGAGTTGGGTTGGATCTTGCCGATTTTTAAATAAAACTAAATCGGTCACCCAATTCAACCTACTACTTTAATAGTTAAACTTAAACATGCTCATCCTATTTAAAAATCATATTCATATTCATGCAGATAGAAGCGGGGTCCAATAGTTTGGATGGATTGAGCGGATTGTTGGAACATGTCTAATCATATTGGCCCTCATTAGATTACTTTTTTTTTTTTTTTTTTAAATTATAGGAAAAATTACTATTTTGGAGTAAGACACTACTCACTAGCCATAACTTCGGATCTGCCACTTTGAAACCAACAATAAAATTTGACCTTGCATTTATGAATCACCTTTATCTGGACTTAAATTAGCCACCCAATTTAGTTTAACCTCAGTTAAAAGGTAAATGAAGAAATGGAGCTTTATTTTGTTGCCCCTTAAATAACACTGAGTTCAATTATAATTTAGAACTAAACTACTTAAAATGTCCTTAAGAACACTAGCATTAGGGATGTAAACACTTCCAAATTGCAATTTTACAAGTCACCCAAAACCCACTTTATCCAGGTTTGTAAATTAAAAAAAATTGGCAACCTATTCATAGGTTGTAAAAAAAAAAAAAAAAATTTATGTAATTGTGTGTGAATAGAAAAAGTGAGTAGAGTTAAAGAGAGAGAATAATATTTTTTATTATTTTATTAGGTAATTTATATTATTTTATTAGATTGTATGTAAAAATAAAAATTGAGATGTAAGTTAAGTTATAAAATGAGTTGGTAAAATAGATATAGTAATGTTTGAGAATGTGTAACAGGTTTTTTTTTTTTTTTTTGGCATCCCGATGCTACTGCTCTGAAGAGTATAATATACAAAAAAAGCATAAAGCATGAAGCACTTTTTCTTTTCTTTTTTTAGAAGAAAAGCATGAATCACTTGGAACCACTATAACGACATGGATTAATGGTCATCATAATTTGCTGATATATTTCTATTCTTCTTTTTCTTTTTCTTTTTTAATTTAAATTTTATGAAACTCTATTCTTCTTTTTCATTGTTTCTTTACGCGTGAGTGATGTCCCATCCAGGCCACAATCACATTCGAGACCCAATAGGCAATAAGTTGAAAGCAATTAACGGTCAGCCCCCTACAAAATGTATAAACTACAACTTTTGTACAACATCAATTTTCTTTTCTATAATGATTGTTTGTCAACAAAATTTGGACCGTGGAACAATTAAAGAAATAGACTAATTAAGAATTTGCTCAAAAAAAAAAAAAAAAAAGACTAATTAAGAATTGACGAAGAGGAAGGAGAAAAAAAGAAGCTACCCCATCCTAAAATTTGATCAATTTAATTTTAACTATATTTCACTGATCTCGCCTTCCCTACACACACCCACATTTATCACCATGGTTCCTTTCTTCCCTGACTCCATGACTCTGCAGCAGTTTCTCCGCGGAGACTGTCCAGAAACAAAGCAAAAGAAACCACATTAAACATTTTGTTTGAATCAAAAGAACCCACATCACAGTTCACTGTCACTTAATTTCACTGAGTTTTCAAATTTAGTCAAAATTCCAATAATTAAGACCGTTGATCGCATTTGATGGAGCTTTTTTTTTGAAAAGGCATTTGATGGAGCTAAATCATGTGCTTGTCAGTTGTCACATAGAATTATAGGAATGTCAATGTCATCAATAATAGTAACAACCAAACCATCCCACGTGACAAGGGCATGATGATCCATCCAATTCAACTAACAGTCAGAGATTGGAGTAAAATTGGAACACAAACAAAACTGGAAGATTTAAATTAATTATTATTTTTTTATAAGATTTGAATTGTAAATTTGAAACTTCAACAAGTAAGTAGTAACTTGAAGAGTAAAAGTGAAGCTTGCAGGTATTGTAGGTAATTGTAACGTAAAATGCAAATCAGAAGCTATCGGTGGCAGTCTTAAAACGAAGGAAGCAAAGAGAGAGGAAAAACTACTTACCCTATCCCATAGATGCGGGTCAGGCTTCTTATATACCTCCACTCTGTCAAGCTTGGTTGGATCAGCCATCTTCCACTTGCACGGAGGGTGAGGGACGCGATGCCGTACATATTCACTCACTGTCTGGTGTGTTGAAGAATTCAATCTTGCATTTGACATGTAAAAAACAAAAGGCTTTTGGCATTGGTTTCGGAAAACTGGACGGGTGTTGAATGCGTATGCAGTATAATCTGCTTTTTTGTACCAATTCAAGAATGTCCTTGAAGGCATTTCTATCTCACGAGGTGAGAAGACTCCCCGAAATACTTGAACGGCAAAGCCCCATGAAACTGAAATAGTCCAACGCTTAGATTTGTCGTAGCAAATTGATTGTTGCATGAGCCCTGCTGAGTCCAACTTCATAGGTTTGGTAAGCCGCTGGAGGGCTTTAACTTGAGTCACATTGGGGAAGATTGGCTCAACCACATCAAGGTGATGCAATGATACCAGAGGTGCCACTGGATGTGCTGCAAGAAGCCCGAACAAGTTTCCATACACATCATACTGGCATTGTCATGAACCAAAAAGAGACGCTGTTAAAATCAGTGTTGTTGGTCTTTCAAAACAATATACTACTAAGGCTTAGCGACAAAAAACATCTCTAGATATAGAGGCAACCCTACTTTGAGCTCTCTCTATATCCCCTCTAAAATCATAACCATATTGTAGAAATAAACATTTACGTGACACCATCAACTTCTATTATCAAAGGCTACAATGCTAACCCTACTTATTGTAAGCAAAAGGGGAAAAAAATATCCTCAAATGCCAACATTACAACAA
Source organism: Quercus lobata (assembly GCF_001633185.2). NCBI lineage: Eukaryota > Viridiplantae > Streptophyta > Magnoliopsida > Fagales > Fagaceae > Quercus > Quercus lobata. Next base: position 32,211,122 of record NC_044915.1, on the reverse strand, counting down.
TAATAATAAAGTTTGAAGTAGATAATTTCCCTATATGCCAATGCTAGATTCTTCATAATTTCTTCCGTGCCAGGACAAGTCTGAGGAGGGTCCATTTAGTGGAAAACATCCAAATTTAAAGAAGTGGTATAAACATCCGTGTTAGATCGCATCATTTAATTGACTCTTATAATTGAACTTACCAACTAAATCAACCATGTTAATGCTATTATTACTTAAATCATAAATGTGTGTCATTCATTAAAACCTTGAATGAAATTGAGCACTCTAAAACTCTCTTCATGTAACACACGTAAGTAAACATACACAAATGTAAACAACTAAACAAGTCATTCAAAAGACACCAAAACAATAGTCTTTCTTATGCACAGCTGTACACTATTGCAGAAGAAGGGGCGTGATGTGAACGAACCCATAAAACGCTCGTGGTAATTGTAAACACTTCCATCCATGTAGGGACAACTAGTGACTAATGCCACAAAGCGAGTCCAACACCTTTTTTATTCGTGGGACCCATCGAACCTAGCTATGTAGGTATGGACAAAACATACACAGCTATAATTAAATCACTCTGCTAGATTTTAGGTCCCCGGAGCTCCTATTCCTATACACCAATATTATGGGGTCTAGAAATTACCAAACGGTACACAATCGTTCTGGATTCAACAACGCGTCTCCGATACTCTTTCAACCCGAAATATCGCCGATACGACCAAACATTAAAAAAATTAACAAAAAAACCGGAAGCAAAAAAAAAAAAAACAAAAGCAAAACCAAACAAACCACCGACGAAAGCGAATGGATGAGACGGAAAAACAGACCTGGTGAAAACCGAGTTCTTTGGTGAGTGGGACACCGAGTTCGGCCATGCAAGCTTGCATTCGGTCATCGGAGCCGTACAGTCCTGGGTACCGTTGAATACACCGGTCTTGTATTTTCTCCAGCGCCTTCGCGAGTGGGTAGCTGATGGCGAAGCCACCGCCGCCGTAGGCCATGCCGTACGAGAAGTATATGTTTTGCAAGTGACTCTCCGATAAGCTTCCGATGTAGTAGTACTGGTTGTGGTCGTACTTGCTCAAAACGCGGACCAAGTTCTCGGTGACGAAAACGGTGTCGTCGTCGCCCATCACGAACCAGTGCACGTCTTCGAGCCCGAGACGGAGTGTCTCCGACACGATCCGCGAGATCCGAATCGCGGACCGGTGGCCTTGCCGGTTCGTGTACGAGAACTTCGAGGTGTCGCCGGAGATCATCACCGGAGGAAGACTCAGATCCTCTGCCTCTTCCACCGCCACCCGATCTCCCTTGTTATCTTTCGTCTTATTCTTCTTCACCGTTTGGTCTAGCCAGACTATCCCTCGCATTTCCTCGGGCTTGAACCAGAGCTTAATATAGTTCTTCCTCTTCTCCCAAAACTTAGCCGAGGCGGCGATTCCGAACACAACGTTTCGTATCTGGGTTGTCTGGCGGCGAACCTCGACCGCTTGATCTTGATCTAGAATCGACTGTGTTGGTTGTGATGAGGCGGAGGTGGAGGTGGTGGAGATTTGACGGCGGGGATTAGAGAAAGGCTCGTGGTCGCAGGCGCGTGAGTTAGAGATTAGCCTGAGCGTGTAGACGACGTAGGTGACGGTGACGAAGAGGATGAGCCAGAGCAAAAGCCTAGGCAAGACTCTGGATTGCGGGCCCGACCCAGCATTGGGTGTACCCAGATTCATCATCATCAGCTTCTCTGTATCTTTCTGGCTCACTTTCATATTTTCTTCTAGAGTTTCTAATCCAAGAAAATTTAGTAGATTTGGGAAAGACCCAGATCTCTTTTCTTCCAATTAATCAGTTTAGTTGAGCTTGAGTTTGAATTGGAGCTTAATAAATAACAATAATGTGAATAAGAAGATGAGAGAGAAAAAAAAATAGAAAAAGAAAAGAGATTTATTGAAGGGATTTGGGTTTTGGGAAAGAGAAAGAGCTAGAGATGAGAAATGAGTTGCAGAGTGGAAAAGGTGGGAGAGCATGCATTGGTGCCAGGTTGCACAGCCCTCCCTGAATAGGTCTACTCTAGGAATTATCTGATTGAAATCTGTGTGTGTGTGTGTGTTTTTTTTTTTTTTTTTTTGGGTTCTTGTGGTATTTGAAGCAAAGGATTCTAGGCTGTGTACTACTTAGATCTTTGAAACGTGTGTGAGTGGTTTGGATGACGACAAAAACTTTCTCTCTTTTTTTGAGGTGGTACCATGGTTCATGACTCATGAGAAAGAAGTGGATTTATTTATTATTATTTTGTATTGAAAGAGAAGTGGATATCTGTGTGAGGTTTGAATGTATTTGATATATTTTTGTGATGGTTGAGTTGTTAGAAAGACTTGGGACGTTTGGTAACATTGTTTCACGAACCTTGTTTGTAATTTTTAAAAATACGTGTGAATAAAAAAATATATAAAAAAATATATAATATTATTTAAAAATTGAAAGAATGTGTTTAAATATATCTAAATGGACTCTTAAAGTGATATGGTTTGGGCTAATAAAGTAAATTTTATTAGGATATTTTGTAAAAGTTTTTCTTTATATCCCAATACGTTAAAATATCTATAAACAAATAATAATACCATAAAATAGATAAATTTATATACAAACATAGATTTTAATATATATATATATATATTTTTTTTTTGATAATATAAATTTGCATACAAACACAGGTTAAATATATAAAATATATATATTTATATACTTATTAATAGCTACTGTATTATAACTTATAGGTAGATAACTTATAAGTAGAGTTCAACCAAAAAAAAAAAAAATTTTCTAATTCTTCTCCAAAACAAAATATACAGGTGTAATAAATATTTATCACTTTTTTTATAATTATAAATATAGACTTTTATTTCTAAGATAGTTATTAACAAATATACTAAAAAGAACCCAATTGAAGTTTCGTATACGGTAAATCAAACGTAGTATTCCATGCATAAAGCTAGCACTTTTCACACTTTTTTAGGGTCTAGAATAGTTTAGAAAAAGTCATGAAAGGCAATCTTACCCCCAAAAAAAAAAAAAAAAAAAGAAAAACCTAATAGATGTTCTTATTAGTTTAAGGAATATTTTTTTAAACTTTTTACGAGAAAAAAAAAACTAATTTTTTGACAACTTTTTATATTTCTGATAAAAGTGATATTAATATTTTCTTAAAATAACCCATTAAAAAATGCCTTAAAGTTATCTATTAACCGAACCCTAAAAAAAATATGATAGAGTGCTAAGAACTCGAGGACATTGCTTACTTTCTCTCTTGAGAAGAATTACAATTCAAATCTTCTTTTTTCCCATTATTGTAACTATTGAATTATTTTATATATATAATATGATATTTTTTATAATGTCAAATTGTTAATATATATATAAATAGGCAAAGTTCAAAGAAAGTTCAATTAGAATTTGAAATTAGAATCTAATTCTGCGTCATATGTCCAAATTTATGTGGGAATCACACCATAATTATCCACTTAGGTTTGTATCATGTGTTCACTTAAGTTTTTTAATCTTTGTGCTAAGTGACTTAATGAGTGCAAAATACTAAGAATCTAATATTAATGAACTATAATTTTTTTTTATTTTATAAAAAAAACACATACTCAATAAAAATCACAATACAACAAAGATCACCACACGTTCTATCTTATTAGAAATTAGAAAATAAAAAATGATCATAAGTAGTATTAATTTTAGGTAAGAATTTTAATATGTGACTAATTACGTTTACTTTAAAAAAATAATTTGACTAATTATTTATATTTTTATGATAAAAATTGTGTTTAATTTTAAATGTACCTATGCATATACATGTATTAAATGCTATTTTTTTTTTTAATAATTTGACTAATTATTTATATTTTTATAATAAAAATTGTATTTAATTTTAAATGTATCCATGCATTTACATGTGTTACATGCTAATTAGATTAGAGTCTAAATGTTCCACTTGTACGAGTTAGGAAGGAAAAATAAAAATAGAAGGATGACATTTTAGGGTTACACCTAGGATAAATTACACCAACACCTCCTAAACTTTCATGTCGTTGAACTTGTTTTCCCCCTTCAATTTGATAAAACGACATTGATATTGTGCCAAATAGATAGCTCCCTTCTGTCAGTGCTCCAATTCATTTCATGCCCTGTTTTATAGTACCAAAAACAGGAATAAATGAAATGGCTCTCCAGTAAACACTAAAAGAAATTTGCAATCCATTATATATTCATTAAAAAAATTAAACTTGGAAGACTGTTTGCCTTTCTATTTCAGAACATCAATTACATAAACAACAATTATCTAAATACAACTTCACAATTTCAAAGAAATCTCTAAAAAAAAAAAATTAAGAAAAATAGAAGGGAAAACCTCACTCTAATATGCTAATATATACAGGAAGTATAAAAAAGAAAAAAGAAAAAAGAAAAAGGAAAAAGGAAGCATTAATTATTAGGTCCGGTTAACGAGTGCCTTAAGAGTATTTGTTAGTAAATTATTCTTAAAAAAAAATTAAATACCATTTTTCAAGAAAAATATAAAAAGTTTTTAAAAGATTAGTTTTTTTTTTTTTTTTTTAATAAAAATTTTCTAAGAATTACCCATTAACGAATGCCCTTAGTGCATCCGTTAACTTTTTTTTTTTTTTTTTAATTATTTTATTAATTCAGCAAGTTAAGTTCAATGCCTAACGAGATTCTTGGAAGGCTAGAAACAAAATCTGCAAAACAATAGAACAAACAAAGAGGATAAAAGTTTAAAACAAAGCTGAAGTATATTCCAAGGGCAAAACAAACTGGGTTAAACAGAATAGAAAATAACGTGACAATAATATGGCACCAAATTCGTGCCATTAGACATATATAACTCTATATAAGTATTGATTAGAGAACAGATTAGGATTTTGTTTTAGGCCCCGTGAGTACACACAATTGCAGCGCAAAATATCTTTATCTCTCTTTCTCTCGTGAAAAAGTTAAAAAGTACTTATAACTTAATTGAGTTAATTCTAATTCGTGTATATTTTGATTTATGGGAAAATCGATCATTACCTATAATTTCCTTCACTGGTTTATAGGATTTAGAAAAATAAAACTTTCTAAATTTAACCATAAATGGTAAAGTAACTTCTAATTTTAGTATACAAAACATTACTAAAGATAATGGCTAAAGGAGGGGGAATAGAGGGCTTAATGCCACCCATAGTTTTTCAATTTCTCCCCCTTCTCCCTCTATTTTATTAATATTTATTTTTATATTGTTCAAATTTTACTTAATAAATTATGTTAAATACATGTTTTTTGTATAACACACACATATACACATATATGAAAAAATTTAGCTTCATACTAGTTCAGAGTTATATTTTTTAACCTAGTACTATGTGACGATTTATAAAATTATCTGTAAGGACACGATTTATGGCCCAAGCCCAAGATGTATGAGATTTTGGTCCAATGAGTCCAGTACAATAAATTTGTAGAGAGTGAGTCAAAGAACTAGGTCCTAATGAGTTGAACAATGGCTAGTACTAAATTGAATGACAATCAAACACAAACAAGAAGTTCTGATATCAATAGACTTTCAGTCCAAGGAGGTCTCACTTATATAATTTGATCACAATTGGATATAAAGACAATTTAGATTGCTACAGTATTCTCTCTCTATTTTTCCCCTCTTTTCTCATGGATGGTCTCTTACATTATATAACTCTCTTTGGATCATCTTGATCCTACACTTGTTGATTGTCTGAATCCTTACTTGAGTACCTGTCCCATCAAACACCCTCTTTGGCTTTCTGTGAATTGTGGTAGCCAAGGTAATACTGTTTTAAGATATTCTCCACATAAATGTGGCCAAAAAGTAGCTGCAGTACATTTAATGCGGTGATGACAGCTTTTCCTTAGATATTTTTGGGTTTCCTTCTTTTTCGTATGTTCATGAGGCACATCCCTATTATTGAAGCTTTCTGGAGAGTCGTTCTAATTGCTGGAATTGATATTTGAGTTGCATTCATCATATCTGAGGAGGAGTTTCTCCTCGGACCACCTTCCATTCGTTCTTTATTTATGAGACTTTAAATTGGAACCCTTAATGACTATTTGTTCCTCCTCGGACCATTCAACATTCTCAGACTAAGCCCAAGGCCCAATATATGATCCTGGACCCTTATCCCTACACTGTCCATGTGAATTATTTAACCGATTCATATGATTAAACTACATAAAGATAGTCTTTTTAATCGCCACATAGTGGGTTAGAAGAAAATAGGTTCAAATTGGTTTTAAGTTAAACTTTTTACACACACATGTGAATTTAAAAATCCTTAACTTAATTAGTTTGCCCTGTGAGAAAACATTTTGGCTCTGCCACTTACTATGGCCACTCAATTTACCAAGCCAAAACTGTTTAAATTTTCGATCGACTTGTTGTTTTTGGAGGTGATAGCCTATAGGATAGCAACGTTTTGAAAAATCTTGCTTTTAAATTTTTTATTATTTTTATAAAGATTAAATATATTTTAAACAAATAAACTTTGAGCAAAAATTGGCATCCAAATGGCATCTAAGATTTACGATTGAATCTTAGTTTCATCTAGATTACAATATATAAGCAAGATAGGGGAGTGATCCTATTATCTTAGGATTTTTATTTTTTTTTTAAGTGCTTACAATAATAGTTCAAGAGAAAATTATTTTATAGAAATTAAAAATTTTTTTTTTGAGTGCCCAAAGATGTTATTTAGACAAGTCAAAATGTTCAAAGGAGGTTATTTAGGCATGCCAGCGTGGCCACAAACATGCCATTGTACATGCCTCTCGCTTTTAATTTTTATTTTTATTTTTATAAAGATTAAATATATTTTAAGCAAATAAACTTTGAGCAAAAATTGGCGTCCAAACGGCATCTAAGATTTACAATTGAATCTCAGTTTCTTCTAGATTACAATATATAAGCAAGATAGGGGAGGGATCCTATTATCTTAGGATTTTTATTTTTTTTAAGTGCTTACAATAATAGTTCAAGAGAAAATTATTTTACAAAAATTTTTAAAATGTTTTTTTTTTTTGAGTGCTCAAAGAGGTTATTTAGGCAAGTCAAAATGTTCAAAGGAGGTTATTTGGGCATGCCAGCGTGGCCACAAACATGCCATTATACATGCCTCATCGTCCCGTTGTTTAGGCCATGACAACCCTAAGTGGGCATGTAACCAAGGCTTAGGCCTGCATTCACACTGACTAAGCCATGGCTCATGACAGCCCAACGTGGGTAAAAAGGGAGGAGAAGAGAGAGGGGGGGGGGGGGTGTTTGTGTGTGTGTGTGTGTGTGTGGAGCCTCATTGCCGATTAGATTGCATCAACATGTAAACCACAAACCATTATATAACTAAAAAACTTTAAAAAAATAAATCTTAAAAATCTTACCCGGGTAAACCTTCCCTGGTAGTCCACGCATGACATGATTGATTTATTAAACGAGAATTAAAATTTAACTACATGTTTTCCATGTAGCCATAATAGGTAAGGTTTTTTTTTTTTTTTTTTTTTTTTTTTTTTTTTTTGTTGAGAAACTAATAGGTAAGTTTGACATGCCAAGCTTCATTTACTAATTATCTCAAAATCAAATAGTTTGAGTACTTATCTGATTTATCTTATTGTTGTTATTATTTTATTTCTATTTCATCATTGATGTTATTGGGCCCTATGTCATTAATTAATACATTATTATTATTATGCCAATAGAACAGCTCAGCCCTTACTTAATTTGTAATTAGCCAATCACTTTAAACAAGGTCAGTATCAGTATTAATTTATATGATAAAATTATGTAAATTATATCATCAATTCCTTACAGAATTGTGTATAATTTTACAGTATACTAACATTCTTCTACCCATGTGAGACCAATGATATTTGCGTAGAACCAAAAAGGGCCTTTAGCAGCCTTTCTATTGTGGCTTACGTTACAAAAATCAGCAGCTACAATCTACCAAAATTAAAAGAAAATGAAAGACAAAATCTCTGAAGTGAGATTGCTTTCAATAAATAAATGTTTTGCCGATAATTATTCCTCCTATTTTTATCAATCTATGTGTGCACGTGTGTTAAATTAATTGCTTCCAATAAAAAATGTTTAATCAATTATTATACATCGTATTTTTGTTAATCTTTGTGTGTTAAAAATTTAAAATAATCCTAGAGTAAACCTCCGTTGAATTTGTTGTCTAAGCACTTATTAGAGGGAAGGCACAAAATTCTCTGGAAAACGATGCTTTCGGCTGTCGTTTTCGTGAACCACCCAACTCAACAGTCATCATTCATCTTCAGCACTTGTTGGGTTTTTCTGGTAGAGGCAAGCATTAAAAATTTGAAAACCCAAGGTGTGAACCCCACTTATTAGGTATTCTTTCATCTTCTTCACCCATTCTAAAGATGGTGCTAAATTAAACATTCACTTATTTGTGAAGGTTAAATTTATAAATATACCACTTTCTATTATATGTCTTTGATTAATGAAGTTTTAGATGTTTCAATTAACAATTCTATTATTGATAAAAAAAAAATGTTATAATGATGAAAAATGTATCATGTGGAAATTAGTTCTTAGCTATTTTGTTGGCATCATTCAAATCCGTTTCATTCTTACTATCCGGCTTATATGAATCATTCATTTTTATAAGATATTATCTTCTATTGATATTTATGCAATAAAATTTGACTTGGAAAAAGAAATAGTTTGGCAATGAAAATAATAGATTGTCGGTGATTGAGACATTATATATATATATATATATGTATGTATGTAGGTAGGTATATAACTTTTGTAATATGTAGATAATGAAGAAAGGGGAAATATGATTTGAACTACAGATATAGAGCATCACAAAGTATTACAAACCACTCTAATAATGATTGAATGCGCTAAAAATTATTATTGGACATGTTTTCAAAAGTTGCTTTCACATAATTACTCTGCTTTCAAAGAATATCAAAATGATTTAGAATAGACTCTCTTGTGGAAAAACAAGGCCTCAGTTAGTACCCAAATGGCCCAAATAGAGCTATCTCGCCTCTCTTAAAAAAATCTTTACATAATTGGACAGAAAGAAGTTCACCCATGAGATGACCAGCCAAAAAAGAAAAAGAAAAGCGGAAGATTAAATGCTTTTTATCATTATTGAAATATATACTCCATTTTTTGGTGAATCAGTTTTTGGTGGACGCAGAGATTGAACCTTAGAATTTTTATTCAATCATCAGAAACTTTATCAGTTAAGCTAATTTGAACTCATTGAAAAATATAATATAAGAGATACAAAATTTCTCAAATTTTTATTTTCAATTTATTAAGGAAAAAAAAGAAAAAGAAAAGAAAAAAAAGCATAGCAAGAGCATAATTTAGGCCAATCCAATCAGGGTGAGTGAATTGTTGCATCATATTCATATGACATGTCATCCATGTGAAACGTTGTAGGTGCGCCCTAGTGGAGGAGTGGTTGAGGTGGACCCTTCTAATGGAAATGGAGAAACTATTTGCCACTGCTTCCATTTCCATGTTGGATTTTTCCAACTGGATAAAGATAAAGAGGGTTTATAAACACACATTTTTATTTTATTTTATTTTAGAGAGTTTCAACTTTTAATTTATGACGTTTGTTTCTAATGATAGTTCTTTATAATCAGATCAAGATAGTAATCTGTTTTTGGTGTAGACAGAAATTGAACCTCAGATCTCTTATTCAACCATCAGAAACTTTACCAGTTGAGCTAATTAGAATCCACTAAACACACAATTTTTCACTTGTTGTAAGTAATAGGTAAAAAAAGTTAAGTATTTGGTAGGTTCAAATGAAAACTAGTTAAAACTTGTTATGAAAATTTTTGTGTACGGAACATTGCTCGAAATACTTTGGGTTTGCCTGCTAATTTTCACGCCATTTGTTCTGTAACAAAAACCAAGTCAGCTGCCACGGAAGAACTGAGTTTTGTGTGAATTGGAAAATGCTGGACATGTTAGTGCTTTTTTCTAAGAACGGTTCGCAAGGCCCAACTAAGCACAAAAATGGTTAAATCCATTAGGCTGAGAAATGGTGAGGCCCAGCCCATCGTAAGTTAGCAAAAATGTGATTGTACTCATGTTGATTGGGTATACCGCAATTTTCTATATAGTTTAGGGGTGGCTTCAAATTTTTAATTTAAACCTATTAAGACATTAAATTAAAAAAAAAAAAAAATGCTATGTGAATCATGTATAGTATGTTCACGCAAAAAAAAAAAAAAATTTTTTTTTATTTTTAATTTTTATAAGTAAAATAAAATGTTAGAAAAAAAAATGTTCCTACTGTTTAATGACTAATGAGAATCGGATTATTATGTGCACTTTTTTTTTTTTTTTTTGGTAATAAGTAAAATAGGTTGTCCATGTGAAGGCTAAGTTACAATTTTCTCATGTGCAATTTACTTGAAAGTTTTAATTAAAAATTTTCAAACTGTAATATTTAATTTTGAAACACCACAAACTATGGGAGAAATTATATACTTATCCAAAAAAATTTATACGGTTTATATCTTCCATTTTTTTTTTTTTTGAAGAGCTTATATCTTCCACTTATACTAAGTTTTGTTAGCTTTAAACATGTTGGAAGTGGTTTTCCCCAAAAAAAAAAAAAAATGGAAGTGTATCTATGTTTACTGGTCGGCCATGATGTTAACAAAGACTTTTCCCAGTTGTAATGCAACAAAAGGTTATAAAGGGACAAAACGACCTCATGGTTGTTAATCAATAGTAATTAGTAATTGCTAATATGTTTTACAAATGCATGTAACTATTCACTTATTCTTGTGATTCTTATTTAATGTTGGATTTTACTCACAAGTATATACCCAATAATCTTTCTCTCGCGTGTGAATCATTCTCTCCATGAAAGCCTTGTGCAGCACCATTTCTTGTTTGATCTAGCCTCATTGACAATACTCCCTTGTTAGGCCTTTTCTAATATCATTTTTGTGTGAGTTTTATGGCTTGCCATGTGCGATGCATACATAAGAAATTTCCAATATCATCTTTTAACACCATCTCTATAATATGAAAATAATGCTTCCACCCTTCTTCTTGTAAGTTGTAACTATGCTTTCATAGAAAAAGAAAAAAATTAATTGATTGAAGCTGCCGCGAATTTGGTAAAAGAAAAAGAAAAGAAAATCAATTTGTCAATTGGAGAAGCAACAAAGGTTGAAACAGCACAGAATTTTTGCACTTAAAGATAGGTTGATCTCTTGATCTCTATTAACTTTGGTTCGAGAGGAATACTAGATGGCACAATCAAAAGTTTCAAAATGAAGATTCAGTATTTGTATTTTGCAGTGATTGTTAGTGATAAGGAAAAGATTGTCTTTTTGCAGCAATGTGAAGCATACAGACCAAATTAGAGGGTTCATTGCTTGTTGTCATAGCCCAAAATTTGTCTTCTAGTCTAGTTGTTAATTCAATTACTTAAACCATAAAAACAACTGTCAATTCAATTCCTTTGATTTTTGTTTGGTTTTGGTCTTGTTCTGTGTTTCTATGGTAATCTAAAACTTTAACTTGGTTGCTATTTTGGTTTAGATGGGAGTTATTTGTGTGTAATCTGAAGCCAGAGTTGAATGTAACCTGGCTACTTTATTTTTGTTAACTGTCATAGTTTGTGCTGTGTCGAATAAAATTTGTCATTCATGAAAAATACTAAATAAATAAATAATATAACTTAATGAATTGTCTAGACTTTGTAAGAGCCATTGAAAGTTGAAACCAAACCATAGCTCCAATTCTAATGAACGGTTAAAATTCAACAAGCAAATTTTTGCAAACAATATTTCTAGGAAATGCAGATCCAATTTGCATTGAGGCATTACAATATTCAATAGCATAGGATGCTTGAACAAATTCCATCTGTGGGTGATTGCATACCAACCACTTCATTCGCTTTTAAGCCGAGAGTGTTGTTGTCCCTTTTTTAAGGGGGGATATAGGTGACGAGCAACAGAGATCACTGTGAGCACCTTTCTCCATTGGAAGGAAGAGGAATTCCTCCTACTAGGAAGGGATTCAGTCAAGTCTCGAACACCATCTTCCAAGAGGTCTTCCGTTTCAGTCAAGTCTCGTACACCATCTTCCAAGACGTTTTCGGCTTCAGTCAAGTCTCGAACACCATCTTCCAAGACATCTTTGGATTCAGTCAAGTCTCGAACACCATCTTCCAGGACGTCTTCTAATTCTAAATCTTCTGATGGAGCTTCCATGTGGGCATACTTAGGTAAAACACAAAACACATAAATGCAAAAGAACACCAAACCTAGCATTGCTAAAGCTAGAAAATACCTATCCAAATGACTATTGTTTATGACATCCTTAAACCAGGTTCTAATTAGTAAAATACACCTCATACTGAAGATATTTCCAAAGCCTAATACACAGTCACTGAACAATTTCCCATAACTCTTCATTGATTTAGTAACGTGGTTATCGACGAATTCCTGGAGCCCCTCAACGGCAAGTGCATCCATTAGTCCTAACAGATTAAACTGTGGAAGTAACCAAAAGGTACTCATGGGGATAATCTGATTTGGGTCATTCGGGTTGCTTGGCTTACTAGGATCAATTCCCTTTTTCTTAATCAAAAGCAATCTGTGGACCTCCACCTGCCAAGCTGCAATGCAACATAATATAGAACAAACCATCCCAGCAGCTATTTTGTCGAGTCTATGTTGTTGATTTTCTGTCTTCATTAACCAACGCAGTAATTTGCTGATTGCGAAGCATGCAACAGACTCGAGTAAAAATAAATAAGTTAAGAGAAATTGGAGAGTCCATGTTGCTTCTTTGTTCAAAAAAGAAAGTACGTCCGTTAGCCCGGATTAAACTATAGGCGAAAAAGGCCATCCACATAGGTATCATTGTCAACAGGCGTTTCACTTCCCTCACTTGTTTAACTGGGCAAAGGTTCCCACGATTCTCTTGTTCTACTGGACCGATCGAGGATGTTTCCACAATTGCAGCTTTATCTAACCACCTGTATTCAATTTGAACATATTATCAGTATCACCCATGAAGGCTGAGATAGCATGTATGGCAATGGAAAGGAGTGGTCCAGTCCAACCCCTCTTCAGAAAGGGTAAGATTCCGTCTAGTCTGGATTCAGATCCTCTAGGGTAGTCTACCAAATGGATTTCCTTAAAACTTAACTGAAGATGATAAAATATAGAGCCTGATGGGCCTACCTTAATGGGCCTGACGGATTGGAACTGTTGGGCCTGTGTAAAGATGGTCCCACGCGTTTTGAAGGCCCATCGCTGACAGACATAGTAAGGGCCCATGATCCGAAATCTCTATCGCCTAGAAAAGCCCTAAGATCCAAAAAGGGAAAGCCTTGCTCACCACGCTTTGGAGAATTTGTATTAGAGTCCCACATTGGAAATATCTGGAGGTCAAGAAGAAAAGCCAACTCTCTACCACTATAAAAGGACTAACACTTTCGCAAATCAAGGTACGATTAATTGACCCTCTCTAGCGCTCTAAAAGTGAAGAGACGAATTCTGACCTGACCTTCGGAGAGTGTTTGGCCGGCACCACACCGGTGCTCTCTAAAGGTTTTCTTTCGATCGTTCTTGTTGTGCAGGTTCGCTTTGAGTCGCGAGTACGGTGTGACCTATTGGTGACAATTTTCAACGTCATCAGTTGGCGCCATCTGTGGGAAACGTGTAGCACTTCATCGCTTCCTAGACAAAAGAGTTACATGGTACTCACTCGCTCAATGGCAACCACGAATGACGTTCAAGAAGAAGAAGCCCCTACGACTGCCCTTGAGAAACAGGTCAGGACACTCGCCACAGCCGTGGAGTGCCTCACCACTCAAAACCACGACCTAGAAGAGCAGCTGAACCAAAAGAATGCGGCGGTCAATAACCAAGGAGCGAATCAAGAAGGGACCAGCGCTGAAAGGAGAAATCAGGACGGACCACAGGAGAGTAACGCCCCGAGCAGACCAATGCGACAGGACATTAACATCCCTTCCCTGACGGATACGGCTCCACAATCCATCATCGCGGACATGCAGGCGATTAAGGAACAGATGGAAGTAATGATGAACGCTCTCAAGGGGCGAGTGTCAAGTGATCTTGATGAACTTGTCAACCGGACGGACTCACCACTCACGACAACCGTCAACTCCTTCCCCCTGCCGAATAAGTTCCGCATGCCAAATATGGATAGTTATGACGGAGTCAAGGACCCTTTAGATCACCTCGAGACCTTCAAGACCCTGATGCACCTTCAGGGAGTGGCAGACGCGATTATGTGCAGGGCCTTTCCTACAACCCTAAAGGGCGCAGCAAGGATTTGGTTCAGCCGGCTAGCACCCAACTCCATCAGCACCTTCAAGGAACTAAGTGCTCAATTTACTACGCACTTCATCGGAGGACATCGGTATAGAAAATCCACGGCTTGTTTAATGAATATCAAGCAGCGAGAGGAGGAGACGTTGCGGGCCTACATATCACGCTTCAATAAGGAAGCGCTCTCGATCGACAAAGCCGACGACAAGATATTGGTAGCAGCATTCACGAATGGGCTGAAGGGGGGTAAGTTTTTGTTCTCCTTATACAAAAACGATCCCAAGATCATGTCGGAGGTGCTTTACAGGGCCACCAAATATATGAACGCTGAAGACGCGCTATTAGCCCGAGAAGATAGACCCAAGAAAAGAGACAGACAAGAGGATCCCCGACAGGACCAGGGGCGGAAGAAAGGAAGGATGGGAGACCGAAGGAAGGACAGACGTCCAAAACCCACGGGCGGAAGGTTCACAAGTTTCACCCCGTTAACCACGCCGACAGACCAAGTCCTAATGCAGATTAAGGACGAAGGGTCCCTGACGTTCCCAGGAAAGCTGAAGAGTGATCCCAGCAAAAGGTCCAGAGACAAATATTGCCGCTTCCATCGTGACCACGGCCACGACACGGCCGATTGCTACGACTTGAAGCAGCAAATCGAAGCCCTTATCCGACAAGGGAAGCTGCAGAAGTTCGTCAACAAGGGGAGAACGGATCAACCCCCACAAGAACAACACCCCCGCTGAGAAAACGAGCGACCAAGACCCCCATTAGGGGACATAAGAATGATAATCGGAGGAACTGTTGCGGCTGGATCGTCAAAAAAGGCTCACAAAACATACCTTCGGATGGTACAGAATGTCCAGTTGGCGGGCACAGTGCCAAAGATAGCAAAAAGAGAAAGCCCTGTTGTTGGGTTCTCGGAAGAGGATGCACGGCGCCTACACCATCCACACGACGATGCCCTCGTCGTCAGCATGCGGACAGGAGACTACAACATGCACCGAGTGTTGATCGACAACGGCAGCTCGGCCGATATCTTGTACTATCCGGCATTCCAGCAAATGAGGATTGACAGGGAGCAGCTAATACCGACAAACGCCCCGCTCGTTGGTTTCGGAGGGAGTAGGGTATTCCCTTTGGGCGCGGTAACGTTACCGGTGACAGTAGGAGATTACCCCCAATAAATCACCAGGAACGTGACATTCTCGGTGGTCGATTGCTCGTCCGCCTACAATGCTATTCTTGGACGACCTACGCTCAACTCGTGGAAGGCGGTAACATCAACTTACCACCTAATGATCAAGTTCCCAACGGAGTATGGGGTAGGAGAGCTACGCGGAAGTCAAGTTGCCGCACGAGAATGCTACGTAGCTATGATGGAGATGTAAGACCAAATCCAGGCCTTGAACATAGAAGAGCACCGAACGATGGCAGAACCCACAAAGAAGCTGGAAGAGATAACTCTTAACAGTTCCAATCCGGACAGAACAACCAAGATCGGAACGCTTGCTAAACCCGTAATTCGTCAAGAGCTCGTAGCTTTCTTGAGGAGCAATAAGGATGTGTTCGCCTGGAGCCATGACGATATGCCGGGAATCGATCCGTCGGTCATGGTACATAAATTGAATGTATTGCCCTCATTTCCACCCGTCCGACAAAAGAAGAGAGTGTTCGCACCGGAACGAGACCAAGCAATAGCGGAAGAGGTCCGCAAACTCCAAGAGGCAAGCTTCATCAGGGAAGTCTACTATCCCGATTGGCTGGCGAATGTGGTAATGGTGAAGAAAGCGAACGGCAAGTGGCGGATGTGCGTGGATTTCACTGATCTTAACAAAGCGTGCCCTAAAGATAGCTATCCCCTTCCAAGGGTCGACGTCCTAGTAGACTCGACAGCTCAACACCAATTACTAAGCTTCATGGACGCTTTCTCGGGTTACCTGAAGAACGCGGGGGCAACATACCAAAGGCTAATGAACAAGATGTTCGCGCAGCAAATCTGGAGGAATGTCCAAGTCTATATCGACGACATGCTGGTGAAGAGCCGGAAGGAGGAAGACCACCTGGAAGATCTTAAGGAAACATTCGGTACGCTTCGATCCTACAACATGAAACTCAATCCGGGAAAGTGCGCATTCGGCGTAACGGCAGGCAAATTCCTAGGGTTCATGGTATCCCAGAGGGGGATTGAGGCTAACCCGGACAAAATCCGAGCCATAGTGGAGATGGCCCCCCCGCAAAATGTGAAGGAGATACAAAGCCTTAACGGCAAGATAGCGGCATTAAATAGATTCGTGTCGAGAGCCACGGACAAGTGCTTGCCCTTCTTTCGCACATTAAAGAAATCCTTCGAGTGGACGGACGAGTGTCAGCGAGCGTTCGAGGAATTAAAGGCATACCTATCTTCACCACCCCTACTGAGTCCCTCGCAACCTGGTGAAGAACTTTTCCTCTACTTGGCTGTCTCCTCTGTCGCCGTCAGCGCGGCCTTAATTAGAGAAGAGGATAATGCACAGAAGCCTGTATACTACGCCAGTCGGGCGTTCCGCGGTGCCGAAGAAAGATACCAACCTATGGAGAAACTCGCTTTCGCATTGGTCACGGCGGCTCGCAAGCTCAAACCCTACTTTCAAGCCCATACCGTGAACGTAATGACTGACAAGCCCTTGCGAAGGGCACTGAGTAATCCTGAAACCGCAGGTCAACTGACGCTGTGGGCAATAGAGTTGAGTGAGTTTGATATCAAGTACCGTCCACGTGTGACCATTAAAGGACAAGCTGTAGCCGACTTCATAGCAGAGTTTACGCGTGACGAGGACAAGGGGGCAGAAGAACCCCCCCAGTGGAGCATCTACACCGACGGATCATCCAATCGGCGAATTGGAGGGGCCGGCATAGTATTGCTATCACCTGAAGGAGATAAGATCGAATGTATGGTCCGTCTCGACTTCCCCATTACCAACAATGAGGCAGAATACGAAGCGGTGGCGGCAGGACTCGACCTAGCCAAAGCCGCCGGAGCTGAAAGTGTGGTCGTTTATTGCAACTCTCAAGTCATGACCAATCAAGTAAACGGAGATTATGAATGCAAGGGGGAAAGGTTGAAGAGATATCTTGATCAAGTAAGGGCGAGAGCCTACGGGCTAAAAGTGATG
Organism: Quercus lobata; assembly: GCF_001633185.2. Taxonomy (NCBI): domain Eukaryota; kingdom Viridiplantae; phylum Streptophyta; class Magnoliopsida; order Fagales; family Fagaceae; genus Quercus; species Quercus lobata. The sequence continues at coordinate 32,193,567 of NC_044915.1, read as the reverse complement.
GTCGTCCAAATCCCCAGGGGAGAAAATGAGCTCGCCGATCGACTAGCCAAAGCCGCTTCAGCAGAACATATGATGACACCGGGTAATGTACTTTCCTTTGTTCAACTCTTTCCACTAATAGACCCCGACAACATGCAGGAGATACGCTCCGAAAGAAACTGGACTACACAGATAACTTCATACTTAAAGGACGGGTTACTGCCAGAAGAGAAGGAGGCAGCGAGAAAGCTAAAAGTCCAAGCGGCAAGGTTCGTCTTGATAAAAGACATTCTTTACAAGAGAGGTTTCTCCCGCCCTTATCTAAGATGCCTCGGGGTTGAAGAGGCAGACTACATAATGAGGGAAGTACACGAAGGGATATGCGGGAACCATTCTGGATCGCGGTCGTTGGTGCAGAAACTGGTACGAGCTGGGTATTACTGGCCAACTATGCAGAAGGATGACAAATCTTACGTTAAAAGCTGCGACAAATGCCAGAGGTTCAGCAATTTTATCGGACAGCCAGCTGAGGAGCTGACCCCTATAACGGCTCCATGGCCGTTCGCCCAGTGGGGACTAGATATCATGGGACCTTTCCCAACGGTGGTAAGGCAGCTAAAGTTCTTGGTAGTGGGTATTGACTACTTCACAAAATGGGTAGAAGCGGAAGCCTTGGCCACCATTACAGAAAAGAACATTAGAAGTTTTGTCTGGCGGTGCATCGTATACAGGTTTGGTATTCCTAGAGTCCTTGTCTCAGATAACGGGAGGCAGTTCGACAACGGCCACTTCCGGGATTTCTGCACACAGCTAGGAGTAAAAAACCACTACTCATCACCCGCCTATCCTCAAGCTAATGGCCAGGTTGAAGTCACGAACCGATCCCTGTTAAAGATTATCAAGACTCGGCTCAAGGGGGCAAAGAGCATATGGCCCGAAGAATTGCCGAGCATACTGTGGGCATACAGGACAACGGTGAGGACTCCAACAGGAGAGACGCCATTCCGACTGACATACGGGAGCGAGGCGATCATCCCAGCAGAAGTTGGGCTCACAAGTTACAGGGTTCACAACCATGACGAAAGCAGGAACGACGAATCTATGAGGCTACAGCTGGACCTGATAGATGAGGTAAGGTCGGTAGCGGAGCAAAGGATCGCTAGATACCAGGATCGCATGGCCAGACATTACAACTCCCGGGTCCGACACAGAAACTTCCAAGTAGGAGACCTCGTACTCAGGAGGGTCATAGGTGCAACTAGAGACCCTACACAGGGAAAACTCGGCCCCAACTGGGAAGGGCCTTATAGAGTCACGGCATGGAAAAGGAAAGGAACATACCACCTGGAGACAACAGATGGAGAGAAGCTACCGCATCCATGGAATGCCGAGCATTTGAGAAAATACTACCAGTGATAGTAACGCGGCGAACGGCAACCAATTTTCTTTCTGGCTTTTTAAGTTTTTTATAAGTTTTTCTTTTAACTGTTTTTCTTTTGCTACAATCTTGTCGTGCCTTTTTTTTAAGCCCAAGGGGGCAGGCACTTTTCCTTTACGCATCTCTATAATCAGATACAATTATGATCTTCTACTTGGATGTCATTACAATTGCCCACAAAGTTAACGAAAGCTAGATAAAAGTCCACGAGACGGACGAATACAAAATGAAGTCCACAAGATGGACGGAGCATCCCACAGGGATGATAACCTCCTACAAGGATGTTCACTTTAAGTCCACAAAGTGGACGGATACAAAGTGGAGTCCACAAGGTGGATGGATCACCCAAAGGGTGACGGCTTAAGATCACCCACAAAGGTTGACGGCTTAAAGTCCTCGAGGTGGACGGTTATCCTACAAGGATGTTCACTTTAAAGTCCATAAGATGGGCGAATACAAAATAAAGTCCACAAAATGGACGGATCACCCACAAAGTGTGACGGCTTAAAGTCCACGAGGTGGACGATCATCTTTAAGTCCACAACGTGGACGGATACAAAGTGGAGTCCATAAGGTGGACGGATCACCCAAAGGGTGACGGCTTAAAGTCCACGAGGTGGACGATCATCTTTAAGTCCACAAGGTGGACGGACACAAAGTGGAGTCCACAAGGTGGACGGATCACCCAAAGGGTGACGGCTTAAAGTCCACTAGGTGGATGGTTATCCTACAAGGCTGACCACTCGAAGTCCCACGGGACAAACAAAAGTAAGTCCACAAAGTGGACAGCTCGCCCTACAAAGGTGACGAATGCAGTCCAAAATGGACGGATGAAATAAGTCCGTAGGTTGGACGAATCGCCCCCCAGGGGTGACGAATATAGTCCGATCAGACGAGCCATCCCACACGGATGACAATTTGAAATCCAAAATGGACGGGTCACCAACATCGTGAAAGAACAGTCCACAAAGTGGACGGATCACCAACAGCGTGAATAAACAGTCCACAAAGTGGACGAATCACTTAAACGATGTTAAAATTTCCTCAGCAAAGTGAACGAACCATCAAAAAGAGGAACACGATTAGCCGTCCACAAAGTGGACGGATCATTGACAAGATATGAACCTGTCCACACAGTAGACGGATCAAAAAAGAAGTAAACGAAATCCAAAGTCCACAAAATAGACGGATCATTAAGTTAGTAAAAACGTGCCTCAAAGGCGACGGGTCGATAAAGCTGATAGGAAATCTATCCATAAAATGGACGGATCTCCCAAAATGGCAAACAAAGATCGTAAAAAGTCCAAAAAATGGACAGATAACGGGATGTTTAAATGTTGACGGACCATCCACGTGGTCGGATAATATATCATCCAATTGAACAGATCAATCAAACACTAAAAATAATAAATCTGCAATGTGGACGGGTTCCATACGACAATAGAAAGCATAGCATTAATAAGCTAACGAAAAGCCGAGAAGGCAAACATTTAATACAATAAAAAGAGGACGGATTGTTCTCAAAATAAATAAATAAGCCAAAAGGGGACGGATCATCCTAAATGTAAGTTACATGAAAATTAATCTACTTTCTTTGGCTCAGCAACTTGGACATCCTTCGACGGAACAGACTCTCCGTCTCCTTGAACAACATCTTCACCAAAAAGGTCGTCCGTATTTTCTGAAGCGACGGGCAGAGCAGATGTCTGATCTTGATCACTAACGGTTATCATGGACACGTCCAGATCTGGGTAGGCCTTTTTTATC